>NW_026870928.1:3846111-4487130 GCF_033118175.1 Dama dama | reverse complement strand
TTCATGCTCCTCCTATTTTTCAGACGGTTTCATGCTCATCTCATTTTCGACACCTTTTGAAGCTCTTCATATTTTTCACATCTTTTGAAGCTCTTCATATTTTTCACACGTTTTCAGGCTCTTCATGTTGTTCAACACCCTTTCTTGCTCCTCCTATTTTTCAGACCGTTTCATGTTCCTCATATTTTTGACATGTTTTGAAGCTCTTCATATTTTTCACACCTTTTCAGGCTCTTAATGTTTTTCAACACCACTTCATGCTCCTCCTATTTTTCAGACCGTTTCATGCTCATCTCATTTTTGACAACTTTTGAAGCTCTTCATATTTTTCACACCTTTTGAAACTCTTCATATTTTTCACACTTTTTCAAACTCTTCATGTTTTTCAACACCGCTTCATGCTCCTCCTATTTTTCAGGCCGTTTCATGCTCCTCATATTTTTGACCCCTTTTGAATCTCTTCATATTTTTCACACCTTTTCAGGCTCTTCATGTTTTTCAACACCGCTTCATGCTCCTCCTATTTTTCAGACCGTTTCATGCTCCTCATATTTTTGACACCTTTTGAAGCTCTTCATATTTTTCACACCTTTTCAGGCTTTTCATGTTTTTGAACACCGCTTCATGCTTCTCCTATTTTTCACAACTTTTGAACCTCTTCATATTTTTTACACCTTTTCAGGCTCCTCAGGTTTTTGAACACCGCTTCATGCTCCTCCTATTTTTCACAACTTTTGAACCTCTTCATATTTTTTACACCTTTTCAGGCTCCTCAGGTTTTTGAACACCGCTTCATGCTCCTCCTCTTTTTCAGACCGTTTCATGCTCCTCATGTATTTCACACCTTGTGAAGCTCTTCATATTTTTCACACCTTTTCAGGCTCTTCATGTTTTTGAAATCCGTTTCATGCTCCTCCTATATTTCAGACCATTTCATGCTCTTCATATTTTTGACACCTTTTGAAGTTCTTCATATATTTCACACCTTTTGAACCTCTTCATATATTTCACACCTTTTCAGGCTCTTCATGTTTTTCAACACCACTTCATGCTCCTCCTATTTTTCAGACGGTTTCATGCTCATCTCATTTTCGACACCTTTTGAAGCTCTTCATATTTTTCACATCTTTTGAAGCTCTTCATATTTTTCACACGTTTTCAGGCTCTTCATGTTTTTCAACACCACTTCATGCTCCTCCTATTTTTCAGACGGTTTCATGCTCATCTCATTTTCGACACCTTTTGAAGCTCTTCATATTTTTCATATATTTGAAGTTCTTCATAATTTCACACGTTTTCAGACTCTTCATGTTTTTCAACACCACTTCATGCTCCTCCAATTTTCAAACCGTATCATGCTCCTCATATTTTTCACACCTTTTGAGCTCTTCGTATTTTTCACACATTTTCAGGCTCTTCATGTTTTTGAACACCACATCATGCTCCTTCTATTTTTCAGAGAGTTTCATGCTCCTCATGTATTTCACACCTTTTGAAGCTCTTCATATTTTTCACACCTTTTCAGGCTCTTCATGTTTTTCCACACCACTTCATGCTTCTCCTATTTTACAGCCCGTTTCATGCTCCTCATGTATTTCATACCTTTTGAAGCTCTTTATATTTTTCACACCTTTTCAGGCTCTTCATGTTTTTGATCACCGCTTCATGCTCCTCCTATTTTTCAGACCGTTTCATGCTCCTCATATTTTTGACACCTTTTGAAGCTCTTCATATTTTTCACACATTTTCATGCTCTTCATGTTTTTCAATACCGTTTCATGCTTCTCATATTTTTCAGACCATTTCGTTCTCGTCATATTTTTGACACATTTTCAAGCTCTTCATATTTTTCAAACATTTTCAGGCTCTTCATGCTTTTCAACAAGACTTCATGTTCTTCCTTTTTTTCAAACCGTTTCATGCTCCTTGTATTTTCGACACCTTTTGAAGCTCTTCATACATTTCACACCTTTTCAGGCTCTTCATGTTTTTCATCAAAACTTCATGCTCCTCCTATTTTTCAGACCGTTTCATGCTCCTCATATATTTGACACCTTTTGAAGCTCTTCATATTTTTCACACATTTTCATGCTCTTCATGTTTTTGAACACCTTTTCAAGCTCCTCATATTTTTGACACGCTTTGAAGCTGTTCATATTTTTCACACCTTTTTATGCTCTTCATGTTTTTCAACACCGTTTCATGCTCCTTCTATTTTCAGACTGTTTCATGCTCCTCATATTTTTGACACCTTTTGAAGCTCTTCATATATTTCACACCTTTTCATGTTCTTCATGTTTTTGAACAAAGCTTCATGCTCCTCCTAATTTTCACACCTTTTGAAGCTCTTCATATATTTCACACCTTTTCAAGTTGTTCATGTTTTTGAACACCTTTTCATGCTCCTCCTATGTTTCAGGCCGTTTCATGCTCCTCATACTTTTGACACCTTTTGAAGCTCTTCATATTTTTCACACCTTTTCCGGCTCTTCATGTTTTTCAAAACCGCTTCATGCTGCTCCTATTTTTCAAATCGTTTCATGCACCTCATATTTTGACAACTTTTGAAGCACTTCACATTTTTCACACCTTTTGAAGCTCTTCATATTGTTCCCACCTTTTCAGGCTCTTCATGTTTTTCAACACCGCTTCATGCTCCTCCTATTTTTCAGGCCGTTTCATGCTCCTCATATATTTGACACCTTTTGAAGCTCTTCATATTTTTCACACATTTTCATGCTCTTCATGTTTTTGAACACCTTTTCAAGCTCCTCATATTTTTGACACGCTTTGAAGCTGTTCATATTTTTCACACCTTTTTATGCTCTTCATGTTTTTCAACACCGTTTCATGCTCCTTCTATTTTCAGACTGTTTCATGCTCCTCATATTTTTGACACCTTTTGAAGCTCTTCATATATTTCACACCTTTTCATGTTCTTCATGTTTTTGAACAAAGCTTCATGCTCCTCCTAATTTTCACACCTTTTGAAGCTCTTCATATATTTCACACCTTTTCAAGCTGTTCATGTTTTTGAACACCTTTTCATGCTCCTCCTATGTTTCAGGCCGTTTCATGCTCCTCATACTTTTGACACCTTTTGAAGCTCTTCATATTTTTCACACCTTTTCCGGCTCTTCATGTTTTTCAAAACCGCTTCATGCTGCTCCTATTTTTCAAATCGTTTCATGCACCTCATATTTTGACAACTTTTGAAGCACTTCACATTTTTCACACCTTTTGAAGCTCTTCATATTGTTCCCACCTTTTCAGGCTCTTCATGTTTTTCAACACCGCTTCATGCTCCTCCTATTTTTCAGACCGTTTCATGCTCCTCATATTTTTGACACCTTTTGAAGCTCTTCGTATATTTCACTCATTTCAGGCTCTTCATGTTTTTCAACACCATTTCATGCTCCTCCTATTTTTCAGACCGTTTCATGCTCCTCATATTTTTGACACCTTTTGAAGCTCTTCATATTTTTCAAACCTTTTCAGGCTCTTCATGTTTTTCAACACCTCTTCATTCTCCTCCTATTTTTCAGGCCGTTTCAAGCTCCTCATATTTTTGAAACCTTTTGAACCTCTTTTTATATTTCACACATTTTCAGGCTCTTCATATTTTTCAACACTGTTTCTTGCTCCTCCTATTTTTCAGACCGTTTCATGCTCCTCATATTTTTGACACCTTTTGAAGCTCTTCATATTTTTCACACCTTTTCTTGCCCTTCACGTTTTTCAACACCCTTTCATCCTCCTCCTATTTTCAGACCGTTTCATGCTCCTCATACTTTTGACACCTTTTGAAGCTCTTCATATATTTCACACCTTATCAGGCTTTTCATGTTTTTGAACACCGCTTTTTGCGCCTCCTATTTTTCACACATTTTGAAGCTCTTAGTATATTTCATACCTTTTCAAGCTCTTCATGTTTTTGAACACCACTTCATGCTCCTCATATTTTTCACACCTTTTGAAGCTCTTCATATTTTTCACACATTTTCAGGCGCTTCATGTTTTTGAACACCTTTTCATGCTCCTCCTATTTTTCAGACCGTTTCATGCTCCTCATATTTTTGACACGTTTTGACGCTCTTCATATTTTTCACACCTTTTCAGGCTCTTCATGTTTTTCAACACCGCTTCAATCTTCTCCTATTTTTCAGATCGTTTCATGCTCCTCATATTTTTGACACGTTCTGAACCTATACATACATTTCACACCTTTTCAGGCTCTTCATGTTTTTCAACACAGTTTCATTCTCCTCCTATTTTTCAGACCGTTTCATGCTCCTCATATTTTTCACACCTTTTGAAGCTCTTCATATTTTTCACACCTTTTGAAGCTCTTAATAATTTTCACATTTTTTCAGTCTCTTCATGTTTTTGAACACCATTTCATGCTCCTCCTATTTTTCAGACAGTTTCATGCTCCTCATATTTTTGACACCATTTGAAATTCTTCATATTTTTCACACATTTTCATGCTCTTCATGTTTTTGAACACCTTTTCAAGCTCCTCATATTTTTGACACCTCTTGAAGCTCTTCATATTTTTCACACCTTTTCAGGCTCTTCATGTTTTTGAACACCGATTCGTGCTCCTCCTATTTTTCAGACCGTTTCATGCTCCTCAGATTTTTGACACCTTTTGAATCTCTTCATATTTTTCACACCTTTTCATGCTCTTCATGTTTTTCAACACGGTTACATCCTCCTCCTATTTTCAGAGCGTTTCATGCTCCTCATACTTTTGACATCTTTTGAAGCTTTTCATATATTTCACACTTTTTCAGGCTTTTCATGTTTTTGAACACCGATTCGTGCTCCTCCTATATTTCAGACCGTTTCATGCTCCTCATATTTTCCACACCTTTTGAAGCTCTTCATATTTTTCACAGGTTTTCAGTCTCTTCATGTTTTTGAACACCATTTCATGCTCCTCCTATTTTTCAGACCGTTTCATGCTCTCATATTTTTGACACCATTTGAAACTCTTCATATTTTTCATACATTTTCATGCTCTTCATGTTTTTGAACCCTTTTCAAGCTCCTCATATTTTTGACACCTTTTTAAGCTGTTCATATTTTTCACACCTTTTCAGGCTCTTCATGTTTTTGAACACCATTTCATCCTCCTCATATTTTTGACACCTTTGAAGCTCTTCATATTGTTCACAACTTTTCAGACTCTTCATGTTTTTCAACTCCGCTTCATTCTCCTCCTATTTTTCAGACCGTTTCATGCTCCTCATATTTTTGACACCTTTTGAAGCTCTTCATATTTTTCACACCTTTTCAGGCTCTTCATGTTTTTCAAAACCGCTTCATGCTCCTCCTATTTTTCAGACCGTTTCATACTCCTCATATTTTTGAAACCTTTGAAGCTCTTCATATTGTTCACACCTTTTCAGGCTCTCATGTTTTTGAACAGCTATTCATGCTCCTCCTATTTTTCAGACGGTTTCATGCTCCTCATATTTTTGACACCTTTTGAAGCTCTTCATATATTTCACAACTTTCAGGCTCTTCATGTTTTTAAACACCGCTTCATGCTCCTTCTAATTTTCAGACCCTTTCCTGCTCCTCATATTTTTGACACCTTTTGAAGCTCTTCATATTTTTCACACATTTTCATGCTCTTCATGTTTTTGAACACCTTTTCAAGCTCCTCATATTTTTGACACGCTTTGAAGCTGTTCATATTTTTCACACCTTTTTATGCTCTTCATGTTTTTCAACACCGTTTCATGCTCCTTCTATTTTCAGACTGTTTCATGCTCCTCATATTTTTGACACCTTTTGAAGCTCTTCATATATTTCACACCTTTTCATGTTCTTCATGTTTTTGAACAAAGCTTCATGCTCCTCCTAATTTTCACACCTTTTGAAGCTCTTCATATATTTCACACCTTTTCAAGCTGTTCATGTTTTTGAACACCTTTTCATGCTCCTCCTATGTTTCAGGCCGTTTCATGCTCCTCATACTTTTGACACCTTTTGAAGCTCTTCATATTTTTCACACCTTTTCCGGCTCTTCATGTTTTTCAAAACCGCTTCATGCTGCTCCTATTTTTCAAATCGTTTCATGCACCTCATATTTTGACAACTTTTGAAGCACTTCACATTTTTCACACCTTTTGAAGCTCTTCATATTGTTCCCACCTTTTCAGGCTCTTCATGTTTTTCAACACCGCTTCATGCTCCTCCTATTTTTCAGACCGTTTCATGCTCCTCATATTTTTGACACCTTTTGAAGCTCTTCGTATATTTCACTCATTTCAGGCTCTTCATGTTTTTCAACACCATTTCATGCTCCTCCTATTTTTCAGACCGTTTCATGCTCCTCATATTTTTGACACCTTTTGAAGCTCTTCATATTTTTCAAACCTTTTCAGGCTCTTCATGTTTTTCAACACCTCTTCATTCTCCTCCTATTTTTCAGGCCGTTTCAAGCTCCTCATATTTTTGAAACCTTTTGAACCTCTTTTTATATTTCACACATTTTCAGGCTCTTCATATTTTTCAACACTGTTTCTTGCTCCTCCTATTTTTCAGACCGTTTCATGCTCCTCATATTTTTGACACCTTTTGAAGCTCTTCATATTTTTCACACCTTTTCTTGCCCTTCACGTTTTTCAACACCCTTTCATCCTCCTCCTATTTTCAGACCGTTTCATGCTCCTCATACTTTTGACACCTTTTGAAGCTCTTCATATATTTCACACCTTATCAGGCTTTTCATGTTTTTGAACACCGCTTTTTGCGCCTCCTATTTTTCACACATTTTGAAGCTCTTAGTATATTTCATACCTTTTCAAGCTCTTCATGTTTTTGAACACCACTTCATGCTCCTCATATTTTTCACACCTTTTGAAGCTCTTCATATTTTTCACACATTTTCAGGCGCTTCATGTTTTTGAACACCTTTTCATGCTCCTCCTATTTTTCAGACCGTTTCATGCTCCTCATATTTTTGACACGTTTTGACGCTCTTCATATTTTTCACACCTTTTCAGGCTCTTCATGTTTTTCAACACCGCTTCAATCTTCTCCTATTTTTCAGATCGTTTCATGCTCCTCATATTTTTGACACGTTCTGAACCTATACATACATTTCACACCTTTTCAGGCTCTTCATGTTTTTCAACACAGTTTCATTCTCCTCCTATTTTTCAGACCGTTTCATGCTCCTCATATTTTTCACACCTTTTGAAGCTCTTCATATTTTTCACACCTTTTGAAGCTCTTAATAATTTTCACATTTTTTCAGTCTCTTCATGTTTTTGAACACCATTTCATGCTCCTCCTATTTTTCAGACAGTTTCATGCTCCTCATATTTTTGACACCATTTGAAATTCTTCATATTTTTCACACATTTTCATGCTCTTCATGTTTTTGAACACCTTTTCAAGCTCCTCATATTTTTGACACCTCTTGAAGCTCTTCATATTTTTCACACCTTTTCAGGCTCTTCATGTTTTTGAACACCGATTCGTGCTCCTCCTATTTTTCAGACCGTTTCATGCTCCTCAGATTTTTGACACCTTTTGAATCTCTTCATATTTTTCACACCTTTTCATGCTCTTCATGTTTTTCAACACGGTTACATCCTCCTCCTATTTTCAGAGCGTTTCATGCTCCTCATACTTTTGACATCTTTTGAAGCTTTTCATATATTTCACACTTTTTCAGGCTTTTCATGTTTTTGAACACCGATTCGTGCTCCTCCTATATTTCAGACCGTTTCATGCTCCTCATATTTTCCACACCTTTTGAAGCTCTTCATATTTTTCACAGGTTTTCAGTCTCTTCATGTTTTTGAACACCATTTCATGCTCCTCCTATTTTTCAGACCGTTTCATGCTCTCATATTTTTGACACCATTTGAAACTCTTCATATTTTTCATACATTTTCATGCTCTTCATGTTTTTGAACCCTTTTCAAGCTCCTCATATTTTTGACACCTTTTTAAGCTGTTCATATTTTTCACACCTTTTCAGGCTCTTCATGTTTTTGAACACCATTTCATCCTCCTCATATTTTTGACACCTTTGAAGCTCTTCATATTGTTCACAACTTTTCAGACTCTTCATGTTTTTCAACTCCGCTTCATGCTCCTCCTATTTTTCAGACCGTTTCATGCTCCTCATATTTTTGACACCTTTTGAAGCTCTTCATATTTTTCACACCTTTTCAGGCTCTTCATGTTTTTCAAAACCGCTTCATGCTCCTCCTATTTTTCAGACCGTTTCATACTCCTCATATTTTTGAAACCTTTGAAGCTCTTCATATTGTTCACACCTTTTCAGGCTCTCATGTTTTTGAACAGCTATTCATGCTCCTCCTATTTTTCAGACGGTTTCATGCTCCTCATATTTTTGACACCTTTTGAAGCTCTTCATATATTTCACACCTTTCAGGCTCTTCATGTTTTTAAACACCGCTTCATGCTCCTTCTAATTTTCAGACCCTTTCCTGCTCCTCATATTTTTGACACCTTTTGAAGCTCTTCATATTTTTCACAACTTTTCAGGCTCTTCATGTTTTTCAACACGGCTTCATGCTCCTCTAATTTTTGACAACTTTTGAAGCTCTTCATATATTTCACACCTTTCAGGCTCTTCATTTTTTTCAACACCGCTTCATGCTCCTCCTAATTTTCAGACCGTTTCATGCTCCTCATATTTTTCACACCTTTTCATGCTCTTCATGTTTTTCAACACCGCTTCATGCTCCTCTTATTTTTCATACCGTTTCATGCTCCTCATATTTTTGACACCTTTTGAAGCTCTTCATATATTTCACACAATTTCAGGCGCTTCATGTTTTTCAACACCACTTCTTGCTCCTCCTTTTTTCAGACAGTTTCATGCTCCTCATATATTTGACAACTTTTGAAGCTCTTCATATTTTTCACACCTTTTCAGGCTCTTCATGATTTTCAACACTGCTTCATGCTCCTTCTATATTTCAGACCTTTTCATGCTCCTCATATTTTTGACAATTTTTGCAGCTCTTCATATTTTTCACACATTTTCAGGCTCTTCATCTTTTTCAACAGCGCTTCTTGCTCCTCTTATTTTTCAGACCGTTTCATGCTCCTCATATTTTTGACACCTTTTGAAGCTCTTCATATTTTTCACCCCTTTTCAGGCTCTTCATGTTTTTCAACACCGCTTCATGCTCCTCCTATTTTTGACACCTTTTGAAGCTCTTCATATATTTCACACGTTTTCAGGCTCTTCATGATTTTCACCACTGCTTCATGCTCCTCCTATATTTCAGACCGTTTCATGCTCCTCAAATTTTTGACACCTTTTGAAGCTCTTCATATATTTCACACGTTTTCAGACTCTTCATATTTTTCACACCTTTTCAGGCTCTTCATGTTTTTCAACTCCGCTTCATGCTCCTCTTATTTTTCAGACCGTTACTTGCTCCTCATATTTTTCACACATTTTCAGGCTCTTCATGTTTTTCAACACCGATTCATGCTCCTCCTATTTTTCAGACCGTTTCATGCTCCTCATTTTATTGACATCTTTTGAAGCTCTTCATTTATTTCACAGATTTCAGTCGCTTCATCTTTTTCAACACCACCTCTTGCTCCTCCTTTTTTTCAGACCCTTTCCTGCTCCTCTTATTTTTGACTCATTTTGACGCTCTTCATATTTTTCACACCTTTTCAGGCTCTTCATGTTTTCAACACCGTTTCATGCTCCTCCTATTTTTCAGAAGGTTTCATGGTCCTCATATTTTTAACACGTTTTGAAGCCCTTCATATTTTTCACACCTTTTCAGGCTGTCATGTTTTTGAACACCATTTCATGCTCCTCCTATTTTTCAGACCGTTTCATGCTCCTCATATTTTTGACACCTTTTGTAGCTCTTCATATTTTTCATACATTTTCAGGCTCTTCATGTTTTCAACACCGCTTCATGCTCCTCCTATTTTTCAGACGGTTTCATGCTCCTCATATTTTTGACACCTTTTGAAGCTCTTAATATATTTCACATCTTTCAGGCTCTTCATGTTTTTCAACACCGCTTCATGCTCCTCCTAATTTTCAGACCGTTTCATGCTCCTCAAATTTTTCACACCTTTTGAAGCACTTCATATTTTTTACAACTTTTGAGGCTCTTTATGTTTTTCAAAACCACTTCATGCTCCTCTTATTTTTCAGAGCGTTTCATTCTCCTCATATTTTGACAACTTTTGAAGCTCTTCATATATTTCACACATTTTCAGTCGCTTGATGTTTTTCAACACCCCTTCTTGCTCCTCCTTTTTTTCAGACCGTTTCCTTTTCCTCATATTTTTCACACCTTTTCAGGTTCTTCATGTGTTTAATCACCGCTTCATGCTCCTCCTATTTTTCAGACAGCTTCATGCTCCTCTTATATTTGACACCTTTTGAAGCTCTTCATATTTTTCACACATTTTCAGGCTCTTCATGATTTTCAACACGGCTTCATGCACCTCCTATTTTTCAGACCATTTCATGCTCCCCATATTTTTGACACTTTTTGAAGCTCTTCATATTTTTCACACCATTTCAGGCTCTTCATCTTTTTGAACAGTGCTTCATGCTCCCCATATTTTGATACCTTGTGAAGCTCTTCATAGCTTTCACACCTTTTCAATCTCTTCATGTTTTTCACACCTTTTCAGGCTCTTCATGTTTTTCAACACCGCTTCATGCTCCTCCTATTTTTCAGACCGTTTCATGCTCCTCATATTTTTGACACCTTTTGAGGCTCTTCGTATATTGCACACCTTTTCAGGCTCTTCATGTTTTTTACACCTTTTTTGGCTCTTAATGTTTTTCAACACCGCTTCATGCTCCTCCTATTTTTCAGACCGTGTCATGCTCCTCTTAGTTTTGACACATTTTGAAGCTCTTCATATTTTTCACACCTTTTGAAGCTCTTCATATTTTTCAAATCTTTACAGGCTCTTCATGTGTTTCAACACCGCTTCATGCTCCTCCTATTTTTCAGACCGTGTCATTCTCCTCTTATTTTTGACACATTTTGAAGCTCTTCATATTTTTCACACCTTTTGAAGCTCTTCATATTTTTCAAAACTTTACAGGCTCTTCATGTTTTTCAACACCGCTTCATGCGCCTCCAATTTTTCAGAGCGTTTCATGCTCGTCATATTTTTCACACCTTTTGAAGCTCTTCATATTTTTCACACCTTTTCGGGCTCTTCATATTTTTAACACCGCTTCATGCTCCTCCTGTTTTTCACACCGTTTCATGCCTCTCCTTTTTTTCAGACCGTTTCATGCACCTCTTATAATTGACACTTTTTGAAACTCTTCATATTTTTCACAACTTTTCAGGCTCTTCATGTTTTTCCACAGAACTTCATGCTTCTCCTATTTTTCAGAGCGTTTCATGCTCCTCATATTTTTGACAACTTTTGAAGCTCTTCATATTTTTCACACCGTTTCAGGCTCTTCATGTTTTTGGACACCGCTTCATGCTCCTGCTATTTTTCAGACCGTTTCATGCTCCTCATACTTTTCACACCTTTTGAAGCTCTTCATATTTTTCACACCTTCTCAGGCTCTTCATGTTTTTCAACACCGTTTCATGCTCCTGCTATTTTTCAGACCGTTTCATGCTCCTCATATTTTTGACACCTTTTCAAGCTCTTCATATTTTCACACCTTTTCTGGCTCTTCATGTTTTTGAACACCGCTTCATGCTCCTCCTATTTCTGAGACCGTTTCATGCTTCTCATATTTATGCCACTTATTGAAGCTCTTCTTATTTGTCACACCTTCTCAGGCTCTTCATGTTTTTCAACACCGCTTCATGCTCCTTCTATTTTTCAGACCGTTTCATGCTCCTCCTATTTTTCACTGCTTCATGCACCTCCTATTATTGACACCTTGTGAAGCTCTTCATATTTTTCACACGTTTTCAGGCTCTCCAAGTGTTTGACCACCGCTTCATGCTCCTCCTATTTTTGAGAGTGTTTCATGCTCCTCATATTTTTTACACATTTTTGAAGCTCTTCATATTTTTCACACCTTTTCAGGCTCTTCATGTTTTTCAACCCCACTTCATGCTCCTCCGATTTTTCAGACCGTTTCATGCTCCTCATATTTTTGACACCTTTTGAAGCTCCTCCTGTTTTTCACACCTTTTCAGGCTCTTCATGTGTTTGAGCAAAGCTTCATGCTCCTCCGATTTTTCAGACAGTTTCATGCTCCTCATATTTTTCACACCTTTTGAAGCTCCTGATATTTTTCAAACCTTTTCAGGCTCTTCATGTTTTTCATCACCGCTTCATGCTCCTCTTATTTTTCAGACCGTTTCATGCTCCTCATATTTTTCACACCTTTAGAAGCTCTTCATATTTTTCACACCTTTTCTGGCTCTTCATGTTTTTCAAGACCGCTTCATGCTCCTCCTATTTTTCAGACCGTTTCATGCTCCTCCTATTTTGAGACCGTATCATGCTCCTCATATTTTTCACACCTTTAGAAGCTCTTCATATTTTTCATACCTTTTCAGGCTCTTCATGTTTTTGAACACTGCTTCATGCTCCTCATATTTTTCAGACCGTTTCATGCTCCTCATATTTTTTGACAGCTTTTGAAGCTCTTCATATTTTTCACACTTTTCAGGCTCTTCATGTGTTTGAGCACAGCTTCATGCTCCTCCGATTTTTCAGACCGTTTCATGCTCCTCATGTATTTCACACCTTTTGAAACTCTTCATATTTTTCACACCTTTTCAGGATCTTCATGTTTTGGAACATCATTTCATGCTGCTCCTATTTTTCAGACCGTTTCATGCTCCTCATATTTTTGACACGTTTTGAGGCTCTTCTTATTTTTCATACCTTTTCAGGCTCTTCAAATTTTTGTCACCGCTTCATGCTCCTCCTATTTTTCAGGCCGTTTCATGCTCCTCATATTAATGACACCTTTTGAAAGTCTTTATATTTGTCACACCTTTTCAGGCTCTTCATGTTTTTCAACACCGCTTCATGCTCCTCCTGTTTTTCACACCGTTTCATGCCTCTCCTTTTTTTCAGACCTTTTCATGAACCTCTTATAATTGACACTTTTTGAAGCTCTTCATATATTTCACACCTTTTCAGGCTCTTCATGTTTTTCAACACCGCTTTATGCTCCTCCTATTTTTCAGAGCGTTTTATGTTCCTCATATATTTCACGCGTTTTGAAGCTCTTCATATATTTCACAACTTTTCAGGCTCTTCATGTTTTTCAACACCGCTTCATGCTCCTCCTATTTTTCAGAGCGATTTATGTTCCTTATATATTACACGCGTTTTGAAGCTCTTCATGTATTTCACACCTTTTCAAGCTCTTCAGGTTTTTCAACACCACTTCTTGCTCGTCCTACTTTTCAGACCGTTTCATGCTGCTCATAAATTTGACACCTTTTGAAGCTCTTCATATTTTTCACACCTTTTAAGGATCTTCATGTTTTTCAACACCACTTGATGCTCCTCCTATTTTTCAGACCGTTTCATGCTCCTCTTATTTTTCACACCTTTTGAAGCTCTTCATATATTTCACACTTTTTCAGGGTCTTCATATTTTCCAACACCGCTTCATGCTCCATCTATATTTCAGACCGTTTCATGCTCTGCATATTTTTCACACCTTCTGAAGCTCTTCATATTTTTCACACCTTTTCAGGCTCTTCATGTTTTTCAACAAAGCTTCATGCTCCTCCCATTTTTCAGACCGTTTCATGCTCCTCATATTTTTCACACCTTTTGAAGCTCTTCATATATTTCACACTTTTTCAGGGTCTTCATATTTTCCAACACCGGTTCATGCTCCATCTATATTTCAGACCGTTTCATGCTCTGCATATTTTTCACACCTTTTGAAGCTCTTCATATTTTTCACACCTTTTCAAGCTCTTCATGTTTTTCAACACAGCTTCATGCTCCTCCAATTTTTCAGAAGGTTTCATGCTCTTCATATATTTGACACCTTTTGAAGCTTTTCATATTTTTCACACATTTTCAGGCGCTTCATGTTTTTCAACACCGCTTTATGCTCCTCCTATTTTTCAGACCGTTTCCTGCTCCACATATTTTTAACACATTTTGAAGCTCTCCATATTTTGCACACCTTTTCATGCTCTTCATGTTTTTCAACACCGCTTCATGCTCCTCCTATTTTTGAGACCTTTTCATTCTCCTCATATTTTTGACACCTTTTGAAACTCTTCATGATTTTCACACCTTTTCAGGCTCTTCATCTTTGCAACACCGCTCCATGCTCCTCCTATTTTTCAGACCGTTTCATGCTCCTCATATTTTTGAAACCTTTTGAAGCTCTTCATATATTTCACACATTTTCCGGTGCTTCATGTTTTTCAACACCACTTCATGGTCCACCTATTTTTCAGCCCGTTTCCTGCTCCACATAATTTTCACACCTTTTAAGCTCTTCATTTTTTTCACAACTTGTCAGGCTCTTCATGTTTTTCAACACCACTTCACGCTCCTACAATTTTTTCAGATCGTTTATTGCTCCTCATAATTTTGACACGTTTTAAAGCTCTTCATATTTTTCACACCTTTTCAGGCTCTTCTTGTTTTTGAACACCGTTTCATGCTCCTCCTATTTTTCAGACCGTTTCATGCTCCTCATATTTTTCACACCTTTTCAGGCTCTTCATGTTTTTCAACACCGCCTCATGCTCCACCTATTTTTCAGACCGTTTCTTGCTCCTAATATTTTTCACACCTTTTCAGGCTTCATGTTTTTCAACACCATTTCATTCTCCTCCAATTTTTCAGACCGTTTCATGCACCTCATATATTGGACACCTTTTGAAGCTCTTCATGTTTTTCACACCTTTTCAGGCTCTTCATGTTTTTCAACACCGCTTCATGCTCCTCCTATTTTTCAGACCGTATCATGCTCCTCAAATTTTAACACCTTTGAAGCTCTTCATGTATTTCACACTTTTTCAGGCTCTTCATGTTTTTCATCACCGCTTCATGCTCCACCTATTTTTCAGACCGTTTCATGCTCCTCATATTTTTGACACCTTTTGAAGCTCTTCATTTATTTCACTCTTTTCAGGCTCTTCATGTTTTTCAACACCGTTTCATGCTCCTCATATTTTTGACACTTTTTGAGTCTCTTCAAATTTTTCACACCTTTTCAGGCTCTTCAAGTTTTTCAACACCGCTTCGTGCTCCTCCTATTTTTCAGACCGTTATATACTCCTCATATTTTTGACAACTTTTGAAGCTCTTCATGTTTTTCACACCTTTTCAGGCTCTTCTTGTTTTTCAACACCGCTTCATGCTCCTCCTATTTTTGAGACCGTTTCATGCTCTTCATATTTTTGACAACTTTTGAAGCTCTTCATATATTTCACACCTTTTCAGGCTCTTCATATTTTTAAACAACATTTCATGCTTTTCCTATTTTTCAGACCGTTACATGCTTCTCATATTTTTGACAACTTTTTAAGCTCTTCATATTTTCCACAGCTTTACATGCGCTTCATCTTTTTCAAAACAGTTTCTTTCTCATTCTATTTTTCAGACTGTTTCATTCTCCTCATATTTTTGACACCTTTTGAAGCTCTTGATATTTTTCACACATTTTCTGGCCCCTCATGTTTTTCAACTCAGCTTCATGCTCCTGCTATTTTTCATGCCGTTTCATGCTCCTCATATTTTTCACACCTTTTGAAGCTCTTCATATACTTCACACATTTACAGGCGCTTCATGTTTTTCATCACCACTTCATGCTCCTAACATATTTGACACCTTTTGAAGCTATTAATATATTTCACACCTTTTCAGACTCTTCATGTTTTTCAAACCTTTTCAGGCTCTTCATGTTTTTCAACAATGCTTCTTGCTCCTCCTATTTTTCAGACCGTATCATGCTCCTCATATTTTTCAAACCTTTTGAAGCTCTTCATATATTTGACACCTTTTCAGACTCTTCATGTTTTTCACACATTTTCAGGCTCTTCATGTTTTTCAACACCGCTTCATGCTCCACCTATTTTTCAGACCGTATCATGCTCCTCATATTTTTCCCACCTTTTCAGGCGCTTCATATTTTTGAACACCGCTTCATGCTCCTCCTATTTTTCTGGCCGTTTCATGCTCCTCATATTTTTGACACCTTTTGAAGCTCTTCTTGTTTTTCACATCTTTTCAGGCTTTTCAAGTTTTTCAACACCGCTTCATGCGCCTCCTATTTTTCAGACTGTTTCAGGCTCCTAATATTGTTAACACCTTTTCAGGCTCTTCAAGTTTTTCAACACCACTTCATGCTCCACCTATTTTTCAGACCGTTTCATGCTCCTAATATTTTTAACACCTTTTCAGGCTCTTCATATTTTTCAACACCGCTTCATGCTCCTCCTATCTTTCAGACCGTATCATGCTCCTCAAATTTTAACACCTTTTGAAGCTCTTCATATATTTCACACTTTTTCAGTCTCATCATGTTTTTCAGCACCGCTTCATGCTCCACCTATTTTTCAGACCGTTTCATGCTCCTAATATTTTTAACACCTTTTCAGGCTCTTCAAGTTTTTCAACACCGCTTCATGACCCACCTATTTTTCAGATGGTTTCATGCTCCTCATATTTTTGACACCTTTTGAAGCTCTTCATATATTTCACTCTTTTCAGGCTCTTCATATTTTTCACACCTTTTCAGGCTCTTCAAGTTTTTCAACACCGCTTCGTGCTCCTCCTATTTTTCAGACCGTTATATACTCCTCATATTTTTGACAACTTTTGAAGCTCTTCATGTTTTTCACACCTTTTCAGGCTCTTCTTGTTTTTCAACACCGCTTCATGCTCCTCCTATTTTTGAGACCGTTTCATGCTCTTCATATTTTTGACAACTTTTGAAGCTCTTCATATATTTCACACCTTTTCAGGCTCTTCATATTTTTAAACAACATTTCATGCTTTTCCTATTTTTCAGACCGTTACATGCTTCTCATATTTTTGACAACTTTTTAAGCTCTTCATATTTTCCACAGCTTTTCATGCGCTTCATCTTTTTCAAAACAGTTTCTTTCTCATTCTATTTTTCAGACTGTTTCATTCTCCTCATATTTTTGACACCTTTTGAAGCTCTTGATATTTTTCACACATTTTCTGGCCCCTCATGTTTTTCAACTCAGCTTCATGCTCCTGCTATTTTTCATGCCGTTTCATGCTCCTCATATTTTTCACACCTTTTGAAGCTCTTCATATACTTCACACATTTACAGGCGCTTCATGTTTTTCATCACCACTTCATGCTCCTATCATATTTGACACCTTTTGAAGCTATTAATATATTTCACACCTTTTCAGACTCTTCATGTTTTTCAAACCTTTTCAGGCTCTTCATGTTTTTCAACACTGCTTCTTGCTCCTCCTATTTTTCAGACCGTATCATGCTCCTCATATTTTTCAAACCTTTTGAAGCTCTTCATATATTTGACACCTTTTCAGACTCTTCATGTTTTTCACACATTTTCAGGCTCTTCATGTTTTTCAACACCGCTTCATGCTCCACCTATTTTTCAGACCGTATCATGCTCCTCATATTTTTCCCACCTTTTCAGGCGCTTCATATTTTTGAACACCGCTTCATGCTCCTCCTATTTTTCTGGCCGTTTCATGCTCCTCATATTTTTGACACCTTTTGAAGCTCTTCTTGTTTTTCACATCTTTTCAGGCTTTTCAAGTTTTTCAACACCGCTTCATGCGCCTCCTATTTTTCAGACTGTTTCAGGCTCCTAATATTGTTAACACCTTTTCAGGCTCTTCAAGTTTTTCAACACCACTTCATGCTCCACCTATTTTTCAGACCGTTTCATGCTCCTAATATTTTTAACACCTTTTCAGGCTCTTCATATTTTTCAACACCGCTTCATGCTCCTCCTATCTTTCAGACCGTATCATGCTCCTCAAATTTTAACACCTTTTGAAGCTCTTCATATATTTCACACTTTTTCAGTCTCATCATGTTTTTCAGCACCGCTTCATGCTCCACCTATTTTTCAGACCGTTTCATGCTCCTAATATTTTTAACACCTTTTCAGGCTCTTCAAGTTTTTCAACACCGCTTCATGACCCACCTATTTTTCAGATCGTTTCATGCTCCTCATATTTTTGACACCTTTTGAAGCTCTTCATATATTTCACTCTTTTCAGGCTCTTCATATTTTTCACACCTTTTCAGGCTCTTCAAGTATTTCAACACCGCTTCATGTTCCCTCTATTTTTCATACCGTTTCATGCTCCTCATATTTTTGACACTTTTTGAAGTTCTTCATGTTTTTCACACTTTTTCAGAGAATTAATGTCTTTCAAGACCGATTCATGGTCCTCCAGTTTTTCAGACTGTTTCATGCTCCTCATATTTTTGACATCTTTTGAAGCTCTTCATATTTTTGACACCATGTCAGGGTATTCATGTCTTTCAAGACCGCTTCATGCTCCTCCAAATTTTCAGACCGTTTCATGCTCCTCATATTTTTGACACCTTTTGAAGCTCTTCATATATTTCACAACCTTTCAGGCTCTTCATGCTTTTCAACAGCGCTTCATGCTCCTCCTATTTTTCAGAACGTTCCATACTCCTAACATTTTTGACACCTTTTGAAGCTCTTCATATATTTCACACCTTTTCAGGCTCTTCATGTTTTTCAACACCGCTTCATGCTCCACCTCTTTTTCAAACCGTTTCATGCTCCTCATATTTTTGACACCTTTTCAGGCTCTTCAAGTTTTTCAACACCGCTTCATGACCCACCTATTTTTCAGATCGTTTCATGCTCCTCATATTTTTGACACCTTTTGAAGCTCTTCATATATTTCACTCTTTTCAGGCTCTTCATATTTTTCACACCTTTTCAGGCTCTTCAAATATTTCAACACCGCTTCATGTTCCCTCTATTTTTCAGACCGTTTCATGCTCCTCATATTTTTGACAAATTTTGAAACTCTTCATATGTTTCACACCTTTTCAGGCTCTTCATGTTTTTGAACACCTCTTCATGCTCCTCCTATTTTTCAGACCGTTTCATGCTCCTCATATTTTTGACACTTTTTGAAGCTCTTCATATTTCACACCTTTTCAGAGTCTTCATGTTTTTCAACACCGCTTCATGCTGCTCCTATTTTTCAGACCGTATCATGCTCCTCAAATTTTAACACCTTTGAAGCTCTTCATGTATTTCACACTTTTTCAGGCTCTTCATGTTTTTCATCACCCTTCATGCTCTACCTATTTTTCAGACCGTTTCATGCTCCTCATATTTTTGACACCTTTTGAAGCTCTTCATTTATTTCACTCTTTTCAGGCTCTTCATGTTTTTCAACACCGTTTCATGCTCCTCATATTTTTGACACTTTTATAGCTCTTCATATTTTTCACACCTTTTCAGGCTCTTCATGTGAACACCGCTTCATGCTCCACGTATTTTTCAGACCGTATCATGCTCCTCATATTTTTCCCACCTTTTCAGGTGCTTCATATTTCTGAACACCGCTTCATGCTCCTCCAAATTTTCAGACAGTTTCATGCTCCTCATATTTTTGATACATTTTGAAGCTCTTCATATATTTCACAACTTTTCAGGCTCTTCATGCTTTTCAACAGCGCTTCATGCTCCTCCTATTTTTCAGAACGTTCCATACTCCTAACTTTTTTGACACCTTTTGAAGCTCTTCATATATTTCACACCTTTTCAGGCTCTTCATGTTTTTCAACACCGCTTCATGCTCCTCCAATTTTTCAGACCGTTTCATGCTCCTCATATTTTTGATACATTTTGAAGCTCTTCATATATTTCACACCTTTTCAGGCTCTTCATGTTTTTCAACACCACTTCATGCTCCTAACATTTTTGACACCTTTTGAAGCTCTTCATATATTTCACACCTTTTCAGACTCTTCATGTTTTTCAAACCTTTTCAGGCTCTTCATGTTTTTCAACACTGCTTCTTGCTCCTCCTATTTTTCAAACCGTATCATTCTCCTCAAATTTTAACACCTTTGAAGCTCTTCATGTATTTCACACTTTTTCAGGCTCTTCATGTTTTTCATCACCGCTTCATGCTCCACCTATTTTTCAGACGTTTTCATGCTCTTCATATTTTTGACACCTTTTGAAGCTCTTCATTTATTTCACTCTTTTCAGGCTCTTCATGTTTTTCAACACCGTTTCATGCTCCTCATATTTTTGACACTTTTTTAAGCTCTTCATATTTTTCACACCTTTGCAGGCTCTTCATGTGAACACCGCTTCATGCTCCAACTATTTTTCAGAACGTATCATGCTCCTCATATTTTTCCCACCTTTTCAGGCGCTTCATATTTCTGAACACCGCTTCATGCTCCTCCTATTTTTCTGGCCGTTTTATGCTCCTCATATTTTTGACACCTTTTGAAGCTCTTCATGTTTTTCACACCTTTTCAGGCTGTTCATGTTTTTCAACACCGCTTCATGCTCCTCCTTGTTTTCTGCCCGTATCATTCTCCTCATATTTTTCACATCTTTTGAAGCTCTTCATATATTACACAACTTTTCAGGCTCTTCATGTTTTTCAACCCCGCTTCATGCTCCTCCTATTTTTCAGACCGTTTCATGTTCCTCATATTTTTGACACCTTGTGAAGCTCTTCATATATTTCACTCTTTTCAGGCTCTTCATGTTTTTCAACACCGTTTCATGCTCCTCCTATTTTTCAGACCGTTTCATGCTCCTCATATTTTTGACACTTTTGAAGCTCTTCATGTTTTTCACACCTTTTCAGGCTTTTCAAGTTTTTCAACACCGCTTTATGCACCTCCTATTTTTCAGACCGTTTCAGGCTCCTAATATTGTTAACACCTTTTCAGGATCTTCAAGTTTTTCAACACCACTTCATGCTCCACCTATTTTTCAAACCGTTTCATGCTCCTAATATTTTTAACACCTTTTCAGGCTCTTCATGTTTTTCAACACCGCTTCATGCTCCTCCTATCTTTCAGACCGTATCATGCTCCTCAAATTTTAACACCTTTTGAAGCTCTTCATATATTTCACACATTTTCAGTCTCGTCATGTTTTTCAGCACCGCTTCATGCTCCAGCTATTTTTCAGACCGTTTCATGCTCCTAATATTTTTAACACCTTTTCAGGATCTTCAAGTTTTTCAACACCGCTTCATGACCCACCTATTTTTCAGATCTTTTCATGCTCCTCATATTTTTGACACCTTTTGAAGCTCTTCATATATTTCACTCTTTTCAGGCTCTTCATATTTTTCACACCTTTTCAGGCTCTTCAAGTATTTCAACACCGCTTCATGTTCCCTCTATTTTTCAGACCGTTTCATGCTCCTCATATTTTTGACAAATTTTGAAACTCTTCATATTTTTCACACCTTTTCAGGCTCTTCATGTTTTTGAACACCTCTTCATGCTCCTCCTATTTTTCAGACCGTTTCATGCTCCTCATATTTTTGACACTTTTTGAAGCTCTTCATATTTTTCACACCTTTTCAGAGTCTTCATGTTTTTCAACACCGCTTCATGCTGCTCCTATTTTTCAGACCGTATCATGCTCCTCAAATTTTAACACCTTTGAAGCTCTTCATGTATTTCACACTTTTTCAGGCTCTTCATGTTTTTCATCACGCTTCATGCTCCACCTATTTTTCAGACCGTTTCATGCTCCTCATATTTTTGACACCTTTTGAAGCTCTTCATTTATTTCACTCTTTTCAGGCTCTTCATGTTTTTCAACACCGTTTCATGCTCCTAATATTTTAAACACCTTTTCAGGCTCTTCAAGTTTTTCAACACCGCTTCATTACCCACCTATTTTTCAGATCGTTTCATGCTCCTCATATTTTTGACACCTTTTGAAGCTCTTCATATTTTTCACACCTTTTCATGCTCTTCATGTTTTTGAACACGTCTTCATGCTCCTCCTATTTTTCAGACCGTTTCATGCTCCTCATGTTTTTGACACCTTTTGAAGTTCTTCATGTTTTTCAACACCATTTCATGCTCCTCCTATTTTTCACATCGTTTCAGGCTCCTCATATTTTTCAGACCGATCCATGGTCCTCATATTTTTCACACCTTTTGACGCTCCTCATATTTTTCAAAACCGTTTCATGCTCTTCCTACTTTTCAGAACGTTTCATGATCCTCGTATTTTTTAGGCCATTTCGTGCTCATCATATTTTTGACACCTTTTGACGCTCATCATGTTTTTCACACCTTTTCATGGTCTTCATGTTTTTCAACACCGTTTAATGGCCTACTATTTTTCAGAACGTTTCGTGGTCCTCCGATTTTTCAGACCGTTTCTTGCTCCTCATATTTTTGACACCTTTTGAAGCTCTTCATATTTTTCACACCTTTTCAGGCTCTTCATGTTTTTCAACACCACATCATTCTCCTCCTATTTTTCAGAACATTTCATGCTGCTCATATTTTTCACACCTTTTGAAGCTCTTCATATTTTTCACACATTTTCAGGCTCTTCATGTTTTACAACAACGCTTCATTCTCCTCCTATATTTCGGAACGTTTCATGCTCCTCATATTTTTCAAACCTTTGGAAGCTCTTCATATTTTTCACACATTTTCAGGCTCTTCATATTTTTGAAAACCGCTTCATGCTCCTCCTATTTTTCTGACCGTTTCATGCTCCTCATACTTTGACACCTTTAGAAGCTCTTACTTAATATTTTTCACTGCTTTTCAGGCTCTTCATGTTTTTCAACACCACTTCATGCTCCTCCAATTTTTCAGACCGTTTCATGCTCCTCATATTTTTGACACCTTTTGAAGCTCTTCATATTTTTCACACCTTATCAGGCTCTTCATTGTTTCAACACCATTTCATGCTCCTCCAATTTTTCAGACTGTTTCATGCTCCTCATATTATGACACCTTTTGAAGCTCTTCATATTTTTGACACCTTTTAAAACACCTCATATTTTTCACAGCTTTTCATGCTCTTCCTGATTTTCAACGCCGTCTCATGTTCCTCCTATTTTTTGACCGTTTCATGCTCCTCATATTTTTGACACCTTTTGCAGCTCTTCATGTTTTTCACACCCTTTCATGCTCTTCATGATTTTCAACACCGTTTAATGGCCTACTATTTTTCAGAACGTTTCGTGGTCCTCCGATTTTTCAGACCGTTTCTTACTCCTCATATTTTTGACACCTTTTGAAGCTCTTCATATTTTTCACACCTTTTCAGGCTCTTCATGTTTTTCAACACCACTTCATTCTCCTCCTATTTTTCAGAACATTTCATGCTCCTCATATTTTTCACACCTTTTGAAGCTCTTCATATTTTTCACACATTTTCAGGCTCTTCATGTTTTACAACTACGCTTCATGCTCCTCTTATATTTCAGACCGTTTCATGCTCCTCATATTTTTCACACCTTTGGAAGCTCTTCATATTTTTCACACATTTTCAGGCTCTTCATATTTTTGAAAACCGCTTCATGCTCCTCCTATTTTTCTGAACGTTTCATGCTCCTCATACTTTGACACCTTTAGAAGCTCTTACTTAATATTTTTCACTGCCTTTCATGCTCTTCATATTCTGACAACTTTTGAAGCTCTTCATATTTTTGACACCTTTTGAAGTTCTTCATATTTTTCACACCTTTTCAGGCTCTTCATATTTTTGAACACTGCTTCATGCTCCTCCTATTTTCCAGACCGTTTCATGCTCCTCATATTTTTGACACGTTTTGAAGCTCTTCATATTTTTCACACCTTTTCAGGCTCTTCATGTTTTTGAACACCGTTTCATGCTCCTCCTGTTTTTTACACATTTTGAAGCTCTTCATATTTTTCACACATTTTCACGCTTTCCATGTTTTTCAACACCATTTCCTGCTGCTCCTATTTTTCAGAACGTTTCATGCTACTGATATTTTTGAGACGATTTGAAGCTCTTCATATTTTTCACACCTTTTCAGGCTCTTCATGTTTTTCAACACCGCTTCATGCTCCTCCTATTTTTCAGACCGTTTCATGCTCCTAATATTTTTGACAACTTTTGAAGCTCTTCATATTTTTCACACCTTTTTAGGCTCTTCATGTTTTTGAACAACGCTTCATGCTCCTCCTACTTTTCAGACCGTTTCATGCTCCTCATGTATTTCACACCTTTTGAAGCTCTTCATGTTTTTCAACACAGTTTCATACTCTTACTTTTTTTCAGACTGTTTCATGCTCCTCTTATTTTTCAGACCGTTTCATGTTCTTCATATATGTGACACCTTTTGAAGCTCTTCATATTTTTCACACCTTTTCAGGCTCTTCATGTTTTTGAACACCGTTTCATGCTCCTCCTATTTGTGACAACTTTTGAAGCTCTTGATATTTTTCACACCTTTTCAGGCTCTTCATGTTTTTGAACACCACTTCTTGCTCCTAATTTTTGGAGATAGTTTCATGCTTCTCATATTTTTGACACCTTTTGAAGCTCTTCATATTTTTCACACCTTTTAAGGCTCTGCATGCTTTTCAATACTGCTTCATGCTACTCCTATTTTTCAGACCGTTTCATGCTCCTCATATTTTTGACACCGTTTGAAGCTCTTCATATTTTTCACACCTTTTCAGGCTCCTCATGTTTTTCAAAACCGCTTCATGCTCCTCCTATTTTTCAGACCATTTCATGCTCCTCATATTTTTCACACCTTTTATGGCTCTTCGTATTTTTCACACATTTTCAGGCTCTTCTAGTTTTTCAACACCGCTTCATTCTCCTCCTATTTTTCAGACTGTTTCATGCTCCTCATATTTTTGACACCGTTTGAAGCTCTTCATATTTTTCACACGTTTTCAGGCTCTTCATGTTTTTCAACACCGCTTCTTGCTCCTCCTATTTTTCAGATAGTTTCATGCTCCTCATATTTTTCAGACTTTCTGAAACTCTTCAGATTTTTAACACCTTTTCAGGCTCTTCATGTTTTTGAACACCGTTTGATACTCCTCATAATTTTCAGGCCGTTTCATGCTCCTCATATTTTTGACACCTTATGAAGCTCTTCACGTTTTTCAACACCGTTTCATGCTCCTCTTAATTTTCAGACCATTTGATCCTCCTCTTATTTTTCAGACCGTTTCATGCTCCTCATATTTTTGACACCTTTTGAAGCTCTTCATATTTTTCACACCTTTTCAGGCTCTTCATGTTTTTCAACACCATTTCATGCTCCTCATATTTTTGATAGCTTTTTAAGCTCTTCATATTTTTCACACCTTCTCAGGCTTTTCATGTTTCTGAACACCGTTTCATGCTAATCCTATTTTTCAGACAGTTTCACGCTCCTCATATTTTTGAAACCTTTTGAAGCTCTTCATATTTTTAACACCTTTTCAGGCTCTTCAAGTAATTCAACAACGTTTCATGGTCCTCCTATTTTTCAGACCCATTCATGCTCCTGATATTTTTGACACCTTTTGAAGCTCTTCATATTTTTCACACCCTTTGAGGTTCTTCATGTTTGACAACACCGTTTCATGCCAATCCTATTTTTCAGACGGTTTCACGCTCCTCATATTTTTGACACCGTTTGAAGCTCTTCATATTTTTATCACCTTTTCAGGCTCTTAAAGTTTTTCAACAACGTTTCATGCTCCTCCTGTTTTTCAGACGTTTACATCCTCCTCATTTTCTTGAAACTTTTTGAAGCTTTTCATATTTTTCACATCTTTTCATGCTCTTCATGTTTTTCAACACGGTTTCATGCTCCTCCTGTTTTTCAGACCGTTTCATGCTCCTCGTATTTTTGACACTTTTTGAAGCTCTTCATATTTTTCAACACCGTTTCATGCTTGTCCTATTTTTCAGACCGTTTCATGGTCTTCATTATTTCAGACCGTTTCATGCTTCTCATATTTTTGACACCTTTTGCAGCTCTTCATATTTTTCACACCTTTTCAGGTTCTTCATGTTTTTCAACATCGTTTCATGCTCCTCCTATTTTTCAGACCTTTTCATGCTCCTCATATTTTTGACACCTTTGAAGCTCTTCATGATTTTCCAACCTTTTCAGGTTCTTCATGTTTTTCAACACCGTCTCATGCTCCTCCTATTTTTCAGACCGTTTCATGCTCCTCATATTTTTGACACCTCTTGAATCTCTTCATATTTTTCACACCTTTTCATGCTCTTCATGTTTTCATACAACGTTTCATGCTCCTCCCATTTTTCAGACCATTTCGTGCTCCTCATATTTTTCAGACCGTCTCATGCTCCTCTTATTTATGACAGCTCTTGAAGCTCTTCATATTTTTCACACTTTTTGAAGCTCTTCATGTTTTTCAACACCGTTTCATGCTCCTCCAATGTTTATGACCCTTTCATGCTCCTCATATTTTTAACATCTTTTGAAGCTCTTCATATTTTTCATACCTTTTCAAGCAATTCATGTGTTCAACACAATTTTATGCTCCTCCTATTTTTCAGACCCTTTCATGATCCTCATATTATTGACACCTTCTGAAACTCTTCTTATTCTTCACAGCTTTTCAGGCTCTTCATGATTTTCAACACCGTTTCATGCTCCTCCTATTTTTCAGATGGTTTCAGGCTCCTCATATTTTTGACACCTTTTGAAGCTCTTCATGTTTTTCAACACCGTTTCATGCTCGTCCTATTTTTTAGACCGTTTCATGGTCCTCATATTTTTCTGACAGTTTCATGTTCCTCATATTTTTGACACCTTTGAAGCTCTTCATATTTTTCCAACGTTTTCAGGTTCTTCATGTTTTTACACCGTCTCATGCTTCTCCTATTTTTAAGACCGTTTCACGCTCCTCATATTTTTGAAACCTTTTGAAGCTCTTCATATTTTTCACACCTTTTCATTCTCTTCATGTTTTTCAACACCGTTTCATGCTCCTCCTCTTTTCCAGACCGTTTCTTGCTCCTCATATTTTTGACAGCTTTTGAAGCAGTTTATATTTTTCACACTTTTAATGCTCCTCATGTTTTTCAACACCGTTTCATGCTCCTCATATATTTGACACCTTTTGAAGCTCTTCATATTTTTCACCTTTTCAGGCTTTTCATGTTTTTGAACACCGTTTCATGCTCCTCATATTTTTTACACCTTTTGAACTCTTGATATATTTCACACCTTTTCAGGCTCTTCATGTTTTTGAACACTGTTTAATGCTCCTCCTATTTTTCAGACAGTTGCATGCTCCTCATATTTTTGACACATTTTGAAGCTCTTCATATTTTTCACACCTTTTCATGCTCTTCAGGTTTTTCACCACCGTTTCATGCTGTTCCAAATTTTCAGACAGTTTCATGCTCCTCTTTTTTTTGACACCTTTTGAAGCTCTTCATATTTTTCACACCTTTTTATTCTCTTCAAGTTTTTCAACACCGTTTCATGCTCCTCCTATTTTTCAGAACGTTTCATGCTCCTCATATTTTTGACACCTTTTGAACTCTTGATATATTTCACACCTTTTCAGGCTCTTCATGTTTAAACACTGTTTAATGCTCCTCCTATTTTTCAGACAGTTGCATGCTCCTCATATTTTTGACACCTTTTGAAGCTCTTCATATTTTTCACACCTTTTCATGCTCTTCATGTTTTTCACCACCGTTTCATGCTGTTCCTATTTTTCAGACAGTTTCATGCTCCTCTTTTTTTTGACACCTTTTGAAGCTTTTCATATTTTTCACACCTTTTCATGCTGTTCATATTTTTCAACACGTTTTCATGCTCTTCGTGTTTTTCAGACCGTTTCATGCTCCTCATATTTTTGACACCTTTTGAAGCTCTTCATATTTTTCACACCTTTTCATTCTCTTCATGTTTTTCAACACCGTTTCATGCTCCTTCTATTTTTCAGACCGTTTCTTGCTCCTCATAATTTTGACAGCTTTTGAAGCTCTTTATATTTTTCTCACTTTAAATTGTTTTTATGTTTTTTAACACCGTTTCCTGTTCCGCGTATATTTGACTCCTTTTGAAGCTCTTAATATTTTGCACACCTTTTCATGCTCTTCATGTATTTGAAGACCACTTCATGCTCCTCCTATATTTCAGACCGTTTCATGCTCCTAATATTTTTGACACTTTTTGAAGCTATTCATATTTCTCACACATTTTTAGGCTCTTCATGTTTTTCAACATGGTTTCATGCTCCTCCTATTTTTCAGACCGTTTCATGCTCCTCCTATTTTTCAGAACGTTTCATGCTCCTCAAATTTTGGCACCTTTTGAAGCTCTTTATATTTTTAACACTTATCATGCTCTTCATGTTTTTCAACACCGTTTCATGCTCCTCCTATTTTTCAGACCGTTTCATGCTCCTCATATTTTTGACACCTTGACAGCTCTTCATATATTTCCAGCCTTTTCAGGTTCTTCATGTTTTTCAACACCATCTCATGCTCCTACTATTTTTGAGACCGTTCCATGCTCCTCATATTTTTGACACCTTTTGAAACTCTTCATATTTTTCACACTTTTAATCCTCTTCATGTTTTTCAACACCGTTACATGCTCCTCATATTTTTGACACCTTTTGCAGCTCTTCAAATTTTTCACACCTTTTCATGCTCTTCATGTATACATACAAAGTTTCATGCTCCTCCTATTTTCAGTCGCTTTCATGCTCCTCATATTTTTGATAACTTTTGAACCTCTTCATATTTTTCACACCTTTTCATGCTCTTCATGTTTTTCAACACCGTCTCATGCTCCTCCTTTTTTTGAAACCTTTTGAAGCTCTTCATATATTTCACACCTTTTCAGGATCTTCATGTTTTTCAACACCGTCTCATGCTCCTCCTATTTTTTTTACCCGTTTCATGCGACTAATAATTTTGAAACCTTTTGAAGCTCTTCATATTTTTCACACCTTTTCATGCTCTTTATGTTTTTCAACACCGTTTCATACTCCTCCTATATTTCAGACCGTTTCATGATCCTCATATTTTTGACGCCTTTTGAAGCTCTTTATATTTTTCACACCTTTTCTGGCTCTTCATGTTTTTTAACAGCGCTTCATGCTCCTCCTATTTTTCAGACCATATCATGCTCCTCATATTTTTCACACCTTTTGAAGTTCTTCACATTTTTCACACCTTTTTAGGCTCTTCATGTTTTTCAACAACGCTTCAAGCTCCTCCTATTTGTCTGACTGTTTCATGCTCCTCATATTTTTGACACATTTTGAAGCTCTTCATATTTTTCACACCTTTTCAGGCTCATCATGTTTTTGAACACCTTTTCATGCTCCTCATCTTTTTGAAACCTTTAGAAGCTCTTCATATTTTTCACACCTTTTCAGGCTCTTCATGTTTTTCAACACCGCTTCATGCTCCTCCTATTTTCAGACCGTTTCATGCTCCTCTCACTTTTGACACCTTTTGAAGCTCTTCATATTTTTCACACATTTTGAAGCTCTTTATATTTTTTACACTTTTTTAAGCTCTTCATATTTTTCAAAACTTTTCAGCCTCTTCATATTTTTGAACATCTTTTCAGGCTCTTCATTTTTTTCAACACCGCTTGATGCTCCTCCTATTTTTCAGACCATTTCATGCTCCTCATAATTTTGACACCTTTTGAAGCTTTTGATATTTTTCACACATTTTCAGGCTCTTCATGTTGTTCAACACCACTTCATGCTCCTCCTATTTTTCAGACTGTTTCATGCTCCTCATATTTTTGACACCTTTTGAAGCTCTTCATGTTTTTCACACCTTTTCAGGCTCTTCATGTTTTTGAACACCATTTCCTGCTCCTTAATTTTTGGAGATAGTTTCATGCTTCTCATATTTTTGACACCTTTTGAAGCTCTTCATATTTTTCACACCTTTTAAGGCTCTGCATGCTTTTCAATACTGCTTCATGCTACTCCTATTTTTCAGACCGTTTCATGCTCCTCATATTTTTGACACCGTTTGAAACTCTTCATTTTTTTCACACCTTTTCAGGCTCCTCAGGTTTTTCAAAACCGCTTCATGCTCCTCCTATTTTTCAGACCGTTTCATGCTCCTCATATTTTTCACACCTTTTATGGCTCTTCGTATTTTTCACAGCTTTTCAGGCTCTTCGTGTTTTTCAACACTGCTTCATGCTCCTCCTATTTTTCAGACCATTTCATGCTACTCATAATTTTCACACCTTTTGAAGCTCTTCATATTTTTCACACATTTTCAGGCTCTTCTAGTTTTTCAACACCGCTTCATTCTCCTCCTATTTTTCAGACTGTTTCATGCTCCTCATATTTTTGACACCGTTTGAAGCTCTTCATATTTTTCACACGTTTTCAGGCTCTTCATGTTTTTCAACACCGCTTCTTGCTCCTCCTATTTTTCAGACAGTTTCATGCTCCTCATATTTTTCAGACTTTCTGAAGCTCTTCAGATTTTTCACACCTTTTCAGGCTCTTCATGTTTTTGAACACCGTTTGATACTCCTCATAATTTTCAGGCCGTTTCATGCTCCTCATATTTTTGGCACCTTTTGAAGCTCCTCACGTTTTTCAACACCGTTTCATGCTCCTCTTAATTTTCAGACCATTTGATCCTCCTCTTATTTTTCAGACCGTTTCATGCTCCTCATATTTTGACACCTTTTGAAGCTCTTCATATTTTTCACACCTTTTCAGGCTCTTCATGTTTTTCAACACCATTTCATGCTCCTCATATTTTTGATAGATTTTTAAGCTCTTCATAATTTTCACACCTTCTCAGGCTTTTCAAGTTTCTGAACACCGTTTCATGCTAATCCTATTTTTCAGACCGTTTCACGCTCCTCATTTTTTTGAAACCTTTTGAAAGTCTTCATATTTTTAACACCTTTTCAGGCTCTTCAAGTAATTCAACAACGTTTCATGCTCCTCCTATTTTTCAGACCGTTTCATGCCCCTCATATATTTGACACCTTTTGAAGCTCTTCATATTTTTCACACCTTTTCTGGCTCTTCATGTTTTTCAACACCGATTCATGCTCCTCCTATTTTTCAGACCGTTTCATGTTCCTGATATTTTTGACACCTTTTGAAGCTCTTCATATTTTTCACACCTTTTCTGGCTCTTCATGTTTTTCAACACCACTTAATGCTCCTCCTATTTTTCAGACCGTTTCATGCTCCTCTCATTTTTGACACCTTTTAAAGCTCTTCATGTTTTTCACATCTTTTGAAGCTCTTCATATTTTTCAACATATTGAAGCTCTTCATATTTTACACACATTTTCAGGCTCTTCATGTTTTTGAACACCGCTTCATGATCCTCCTATTTTTCAGACAGTTTCATGCTCCTCATATTTTTGGCACCTTTTGAAGCGCTTCATATTTTTCACACCTGTTTAGGATCTTCATGTTTTTGAACACTGTTTCATGCTCCTCCTACATTTGACACATTTTGAAGATCTTCATATTTTTCACACCATTTCACGCTCTTCATGTTTTTCAACACCAATTCATGCTCCTCCAATTTGTCACACCATTTCAATCTCCTCATATTTTTGACACCTTTTGAAACTCTTCATATATTTCACTCTTTTCAGGCTCTTCATGTTTTTCAACACCGCTTCATGCTCCTCCTATATTTTAGAACTTTTCATGCTCCTCATATTTTTGATACCTTTTGAAGCTCTTCATATATTTCACACAGTTTCAGGCTCTTCATGTTTTTCAACACCGCTTCATGCTCCTCTTATTTTTCTGACCATTTCATGCTCCTCGTACTTTTGACACCTTTTGAAGCTCTTCATATTTTTCACCCCTTTTCAGGCTCTTCATGTTCTTTAACACCTTTTCATGCTCCTCTCATTTTTGACACCTTTTGAAGCTCTTCATGTTTTTCACATCTTTTGAAGCTCTTCACATTTTTCAACCTATTGAAGCTCTTCATTTTTTACACACCTTTTGAAGCTCTTCATATTTTTCACACGTTTTCAGGCTCTTGATGTTTTTTAACACCGTTTCATGCTCCTCCTATTTTTTAGACCGTTTCATGCTCCTCATATTTTTGAACACATTTTGAAGCTCTTCATATTTTTCACACCTTTTCAGGCTCTTAATATTTTTCAACACCGCTTCATGCTCCTCCTATTTTTTTGACCGTTTCATGCTCCTCATATTTTTGACACTTTTTCAAGCTCCTCATACTTTTCACACCTTTTCAGGGTCTTCATGTTTTTCAACACCGTTTCATGTTCCTCATCTTTTTGAAACCTTTTGAAGCTCTTCATATTTTTCACCGCTTTTCAGGCTCTTCATGTTTTTGAACACCGCTTCATGCTCCTCCTATTTTTCAGACCGTTTCATGCTCCACATATTTTTGGCACCTTTTGAAGCTCTTCATATTTTTCACACCTTTTCAGGCTCTTCATGATTTGAACACTGTTTCATGTTCCTCCTATATTTGACACCGTTTTAAGCTCTTCATATTTTTCACCGCTTTTCAGGCTCTTCATGTTTTTGAACACTGTTTCATGCTCCTCTTATATTTGACACATTTTGAAGCTCTTCATATTTTTCACACCATTTCAAAAACTCTCACTGTTTGCAGATGACATGATCCTCTACATAGAAAACCCTAAAGACTCTACCGGAAAATTACTAGAGCTAATCAATGAATATAGTAAAGTTGCAGGATATAAAATTAACACACAGAAATCCCTTGCATTCCTATATACTAACAATGAAAAAACAGACAGAGAAATTAAGGAAACAATACCATTCACCATTGCAACAAAAAGAATAAAATACTTAGGAGTATATCTACCTAAAGAAACAAAGGACCTATACATAGAAAACTATAAAACACTGATGAAAGAAATCAAAGAGGACACAAACAGATGGAGAAACATACCGTGTTCATGGATTGGAAGAATTAATATTGTCAAAATGGCTATTCTACCCAAAGCAGTCTATAGATTCAATGCAATCCCTATCAAGCTACCAACGGTATTTTTCACAGAACTAGACCAAAGAATTTCACAATTTGTATGGAAATACAAAAAACCTCGAATAGCCAAAGTAATCTTGAGAAAGAAGAATGGAGCTGGAGGAATCAACCTGCCTGACTTCAGACTCTACTACAAAGCCACAGTCATCAAGACAGTATGGTACTGGCACAAAGACAGAAATATAGATCAATGGAACAGAATAGAAAGCCCAGAGATAAATCCACGAACCTATGGACACCTTATCTTTGACAAAGGAGGCAAGGATATACAATGGAAAAAAGACAACCTCTTTAACAAGTGGTGCTGGGAAAACTGGTCAACCACTTGTAAAAGAATGAAACTAGAACACTTTCTAACACCATACACAAAAATAAACTCAAAATGGATTAAAGATCTAAATGTAAGACCAGAAATTATAAAACTCCTAGAGGAGAACATAGGCAAAACACTCTCCGACAGAAATCAAAGCAAGATCCTCTATGACCCACCTCCCAGAATATTGGAAATATAAGCAAAACTAAACAAATGGGACCTAATGAAACTTAAAAGCTTTTGCACTACAAAGGAAACTATAAGTAAGGTGAAAAGGCAGCCCTCAGATTGGGAGAAAATAATAGCAAATGAAGAAACAGACAAAGGATTAATCTCAAAAATATACAAGCAACTCCTGCAGCTCAATTCCAGAAAAATAAATGACCCAATCAAAAAATGGGCCAAAGAACTAAACAGACATTTCTCCAAAGAAGACATACAGATGGCTAACAAACACATGAAAAGATGCTCAACATCACTCATTATTAGAGAAATGCAAATCAAAACGCTCTTCATTTTTTATCACCGTTTCATGCTCCTCCTATTTTTCAGACCGTTTAATGCTCCACATGTATTTCACACCTTTTGAAGCTCCTCATATATTTCACACCTTTTCAGGCTCTTCTTGTTTTTGAACACCGCTTCATGCTCCTCCTATTTTTCAGACCGTTTAATGCTCCACATGTATTTCAAACCTTTTGAATCTCCTCATATTTTTCACACCTTTTCAGGCTCTTCTTGTTTTTGCACACCGCTTCATGCTCCTCCTGTTTTTCAGACCGTTTAATGCTCCACATGTATTTCACACCTTTTGAAGCTCCTCATATTTTTCACACCTTTTCAGGCTCTTCTTGTTTTTGAACACCGCTTCATGCTCCTCCTATTTTTGAGACAGTTTCATGCTCCCCATATTTTGACACCTTTTGAAGCTTTTCATATTTTTCAAACCTTTTCAGGCTCTTCATTTTTTTCAAACCACTTCATGCTCCTCCTATTTTTCAGACCGTTTCATGCTCTTCTAATTTTTGACACCTTTTGAAGCTCTTCATATTTTTCACACCTTCTGAATCTCTTCATATTTTTCACATGTTTTCAGGCCTTCATGTTCTTCAACACCGCTTAATGCTCCTCCTATTTTTCAGACCGTTTAATCCTCCTCATGTATTTCACACTTTTTGAAGCTCTTCATATTTTTCACATCTTTTGAAGCTTTTCTTATTTTTTCACACCTTTTCAGACTCTTCATGATTTTCAACAGTGCTTCATGCTCCTCCTATTTTTCAGACCGTCATGCTCATCTAATTTTTGACCCCTTTTGAAGCTCTTCATATTTTTCAGAACTTTTGAACCTCTTCATATTTTCACACGTTTTCAGACTATTCATGTTTTTCAACACCGCTTCATGCTCCTGCAATTTTTCAGACAGTTTCATGCTCCTCATATTCTTGACACATTTTGAAGCTCTTCATATTTTTCAAACCTCTTCAGGCTCTTTATGTTTTTGAACACCGCTTCATGCTCCTCCTTTTTTTCAGACCGTTTCATGCTCCTCATATTCTTGACACCTTTTGAAGCTCTTCATATTTTTCAAACCTCTTCAGGCTCTTTATGTTTTTGAACACCGCTTCATGCTCCTCCTATTTTTTGAGACCGTTTCATGCTCCTCATATTTTTGACACCTTTTGAAGCTTTCCATATTTTTCACACCTTTTCAGGCTCTTCATTTTTTTCCACACCACTTCATGCTCCTCCTATTTTTCAGACCGTTTCGTGCTCATCTACTTTTTGACACCTTTTGAAGCTCTTCATATTTTTCACACCTTTTGAAAGTCTTCATATTTTTCACACGTTTTCAGGCTCTTCATGTTTTTCAACACCTCTTCATGCTGCTGCTATTTTTCAGACCGTTTCATGCTCATCTACTTTTTGACACCTTTTGAAGCTCTTCATATTTTTCACACCTTTTGAAACTCTTCATATTTTTCACACGTTTTCAGGCTCTTCATGTTTTTGATCACCGTTTCATGCTCCTCCTATTTTTCAGACCGTTTCATGCTCCACATATTTTTGGCACCTTTTGAAACTCTTCATATTTTTCACACCTTTTCAGGCTATTCATGTTTTTGAACACCGTTTCATGCTATTCCTATTTTTCAAACTGTTTCATGGTCCTCATATTTGTTACACCTTTTGAAGCTTTTCATATATTTCACACCTTTTCAGGCTCTTCTTGTTTTTCAACACAGCTTCATTCTCCTCCTATTTTACAGACCGTTTCATGCTCCTCATATTTTTGACACCTTTTGAAGGTCTTCATATTTTTCACACTTTTCAGGCTCTTCATTTATTTGAAAACCGCCTCATGCTCCTCCTATTTTTCAGACCGTTTCATGTCCAAATGTATTTCACACCTTTTGAAGCTCTTTTTATTTTTCAAAACTTTTCAGGCTCTTCATGTGTTTGATCTAAATGTAAGACCAGAAATTATAAAACTCCTAGAGGAGAACATAGGCAAAACACTCTCCGACAGAAATCAAAGCAAGATCCTCTATGACCCACCTCCCAGAATATTGGAAATATAAGCAAAACTAAACAAATGGGACCTAATGAAACTTAAAAGCTTTTGCACTACAAAGGAAACTATAAGTAAGGTGAAAAGGCAGCCCTCAGATTGGGAGAAAATAATAGCAAATGAAGAAACAGACAAAGGATTAATCTCAAAAATATACAAGCAACTCCTGCAGCTCAATTCCAGAAAAATAAATGACCCAATCAAAAAATGGGCCAAAGAACTAAACAGACATTTCTCCAAAGAAGACATACAGATGGCTAACAAACACATGAAAAGATGCTCAACATCACTCATTATTAGAGAAATGCAAATCAAAACGCTCTTCATTTTTTATCACCGTTTCATGCTCCTCCTATTTTTCAGACCGTTTAATGCTCCACATGTATTTCACACCTTTTGAAGCTCCTCATATATTTCACACCTTTTCAGGCTCTTCTTGTTTTTGAACACCGCTTCATGCTCCTCCTATTTTTCAGACCGTTTAATGCTCCACATGTATTTCAAACCTTTTGAATCTCCTCATATTTTTCACACCTTTTCAGGCTCTTCTTGTTTTTGCACACCGCTTCATGCTCCTCCTGTTTTTCAGACCGTTTAATGCTCCACATGTATTTCACACCTTTTGAAGCTCCTCATATTTTTCACACCTTTTCAGGCTCTTGTTGTTTTTGAACACCGTTTCATGCTCCTCCTATTTTTCAGACCGTTTAATGCTCCACATGTATTTCACACGTTTTGAAGCTCCTCATATTTTTCATAACTTTTCAGGCTCTTCTTGTTTTGGAACACCATTTCATGCTCCTGTTATTTTTCAGACCGTTTCCTGGTCCTCATATATTTGACACCCTTTGAAACTCTTCATATATTTCACACCTTTTCAGGATCTTCATGTTTTTCAACACCGCTTCATGCTCCTCCTTTATTTCAGACCGTTTCATGCTCCTCATATTTTTGACACTTTTTGAAGCTCTTCATATTTTTCACAACTTTTCAGGCTCTTCATGTTTTTCAACACCACTTCTTGCTCCTCCGATTTTTCAGACCGTTTCATGCTCCTCATTTTTTCACACCTTTTGAAGCTCTTCATATTTTTCACACCTTTTCATGCTCTTCATGTTTTGATACAACGTTTCATGCTCCTCCCATTTTTCAGACCATTTCATGCTCCGCATATTTTTCAGACCGTCTCATGCTCCTCATATTTATGACAGCTTTTGAAGCTCTTCATATTTTTCACACTCTTTGAAGCTCTTCATGTTTTTCAACACCGTTTCATGCTCCTCCAATGTTTATGACCCTTTCATGCTCCTCATATTTTTAACATCTTTTGAAGCTCTTCATATTTTTCATACCTTTTCAAGCAATTCATGTGTTCAACACCATTTCATGCTCCTCCTGTTTTTCAGACCCTTTCATGCTCCTCATATTATTGACACCTTCTGAAGCTCTTCTTATTTGCACACCTTTTCACGCTCTTCATGATTTTCAACACCGTTTCATGCTCGTCCTATTTTTTAGACCGTTTCATGTTCCTCATATTTTTCTGACAGTTTCATGTTCCTCATATTTTTGACACCTTTGAAGCTTGTCATATTTTTCCAACGTTTTCAGGTTCTTCATGTTTTTACACCGTCTCATGCTTCTCCTATTTTTAAGACCGTTTCATGCTCCTCATATTTTTGACACCTTTTGAAGCTCTTCATATTTTTCACACCTTTTCATTCTCTTCATGTTTTTCAACACCGTTTCATGCTCCTCCTCTTTTTCAGACCATTTCTTGCTCCTCATATTTTTGACAGCTTTTGAAGCTGTTTATATTTTTCACACTTTTAATGCTCCTCATGTTTTTCAACACCGTTTCATGCTCCTCATATATTTGACACCTTTTGAAGCTCTTCATATATTTCGCACCTTTTCAGGCTTTTCATGTATTTGAACACCGTTTCATGCTCCTCATATTTTTGACACCTTTTGAACTCTTGATATATTTCACACCTTTTCAGGCTCTTCATGTTTTTGAACACTGTTTAATGCTCCTCCTATTTTTCAGTCAGTTGCATGCTTCTCATATTTTTGACACCTTTTGAAACTCTTTATATTTTTCACATCTTTTCATGCTCTTCATGTTTTTCAACACCGTTTCATGCTCCTCGTATATTTGACTCCTTTTGAAGCTCTTAATATTTTGCACACCTTTTCAGGCTCTTCATGTATTTGAATACCGCTTCATGCTCCTCCTATATTTCAGACCGTTTCATGCTCCTCATATTTTTGACACTTTTTGAAGCTATTCATATTTTTCACACCTTTTCAGGCTCTTCATGCTTTTAAACATGGTTTCATGCTCCTCCTATTTTTCAGACCGTTTCATGCTCCTCAAATTTTGGCACCTTTTGAAGCTCTTTATATTTTTAACACTTATCATGCTCTTCATGTTTTTCAACACCGTTTCATGTTTCTCCTATTTTTCAGACCGTTTCATGCTCCTCATATTTTTGACACCTTGAAAGCTCTTCATATATTTCCAACCTTTTCAGGTTCTTCAGGTTTTTCAACACCATCTCATGCTCCTACTATTTTTCAGACCGTTTCATGCTCCTCATATTTTTGACACCTTTTGAAGCTTTTCATATTTTTCACACTTTTAATGCTCTTCATGTTTTTCAACACCGTTACATGCTCCTCATATTTTTGACACCTTTTGCAGCTCTTCAAATTTTTCACACCTTTTCATGCTCTTCATGTATACATACAAAGTTTCATGCTCCTCCTATTTTCAGACCCTTTCATGCTCCTCATATTTTTGATAACTTTTGAACCTCTTCATATTTTTCACACCTTTTCATGCTCTTCATGTTTTTCAACACCGTCTCATGCTCCTCCTTTTTTTGAAACCTTTTGAAGCTCTTCATATATTTCACACCTTTTCAGGATCTTCATGTTTTTCAACACCGTCTCATGCTCCTCCTATTTTTTTTACCCGTTTCATGTGACTAATAATTTTGAAACCTTTTGAAGCTCTTCATATTTTTCACACCTTTTCAGGCTCTTCATGTTTTGAACGACTTTTCATGCTCCTCTTATTTTTCAGACCGTTTCATGCCCCTCATATTTTTGACAATTTTGAAGTCTTCATATTTTTCACACCTTTTCAGGCTCTACCGTTTTTCAACACCGCTTCATGCTCCTCCTATTTTTCAGACCGATTCATGCTCCTCTCAATTTTGACACCTTTTGAAGCTCTTCATATTTTTCACACCTTTTGAAGCTCTTCATATTTTTCACACCTTTTCAGGCTCTTCATGTTTTTCTACACCGCTTCGTGCTGCTCATATTTTTCAGACCGTTTCATGCTCATCTCATTTTTGACACCTTTTGAAGCTCTTCATATTTTTCCCATCTTTTGAAGCTCTTCATATTTTTCACACCTTTTGAAGCTCTTCATATTTTTCACACCTTTTCAGGCTCTTCATATTTTTCAACACCGCTTCATGCTCCTCCTATTTTTCAGACCGTTTCATGCTCCTCATATTTTTCACACCTTTTGAAACTCTTTATATTTTTCACACGTTTTAAGTCTCTTCATGTTTTTCAACACCGCTTCATGCTCCTCCTATTTTTCAGACCGTGTCATGCTCCTCATATTTTTCACACCTTTTGAAGCTCTTCATATATTTCAAACCTTTTCAGGCTCTCCATGTTTTTCAACACCAGTTCATGCTCCTCCTATTTTTCAGACCGTTTCATGCTCCTCATATTTTTGACACCTTTAGAAACTCTTCATATTTTTCACACCTTTTCAAGCTCTTCATGTTTTTCAACACCGCTACATGCTCCTCCTATTTTTCAGACCGTTTAATGCTCCACATGTATTTCACACCTTTTGAAGCTCCTCATTTTTTTCACACCTTTTCAGGCTCTTCTTGTTTTTGAACACCGCTTCATGCTCCTCCTATTTTTGAGACAGTTTCATGCTCCCCATATTTTGACACCTTTTGAAGCTTTTCATATTTTTCAAACCTTTTCAGGCTCTTCATTTTTTTCAACACCACTTCATGCTCCTCCTATTTTTCAGACCGTTTCATGCTCTTCTAATTTTTGACACCTTTTGAAGCTCTTCATATTTTTCACACCTTCTGAATCTCTTCATATTTTTCACATGTTTTCAGGCCTTCTTGTTCTTCAACACCGCTTAATGCTCCTCCTATTTTTCAGACCGTTTAATCCTCCTCATGTATTTCACACTTTTTGAAGCTCTTCATATTTTTCACATCTTTTGAAGCTTTTCATATTTTTCACACCTTTTCAGACTCTTCATGATTTTCAACAGTGCTTCATGCTCCTCTTATTTTTCAGACCGTCATGCTCATCTAATTTTTGTCCCCTTTTGAAGCTCTTCATATTTTTCAGAACTTTTGAACCTTTTCATATTTTCACAAGTTTTCAGACTATTCATGTTTTTCAACACCGCTTCATGCTCCTGCAATTTTTCAGACCGTTTCATGCTCCTCATATTTTTGACACGTTTTGAGGCTTTTCCTAATTTTCACACCTTTTCAGGCTCTTCATGTTTTTGAACACCGCTTCATCCTCCTCCTATTTTTAAGACCGTTTCATGCTCCTCATATTCTTGACACCTTTTGAAGCTCTTCATATTTTTCAAACCTCTTCAGGCTCTTTATGTTTTTGAACACCGCTTCATGCTCCTCCTTTTTTTCAGACCGTTTCATGCTCCTCATATTCTTGACACCTTTTGAAGCTCTTCATATTTTTCAAACCTCTTCAGGCTCTTTATGTTTTTGAACACCGCTTCATGCTCCTCCTATTTTTTGAGACCGTTTCATGCTCCTCATATTTTTGACACCTTTTGAAGCTTTCCATATTTTTCACACCTTTTCAGGCTCTTCATTTTTTTCCACACCACTTCATGCTCCTCCTATTTTTCAGACCGTTTCGTGCTCATCTACTTTTTGACACCTTTTGAAGCTCTTCATATTTTTCACACCTTTTGAAAGTCTTCATATTTTTCACACGTTTTCAGGCTCTTCATGTTTTTCAACACCTCTTCATGCTGCTGCTATTTTTCAGACCGTTTCATGCTCATCTACTTTTTGACACCTTTTGAAGCTCTTCATATTTTTCACACCTTTTGAAACTCTTCATATTTTTCACACGTTTTCAGGCTCTTCATGTTTTTGATCACCGTTTCATGCTCCTCCTATTTTTCAGACTGTTGCATGCTTCTCATATTTTTTTTTCCAGTGGGTTTTGTCATACATTGATATGAATCAGCCATGGATTTACATGTATTCCCAATCCCGATCCCCCCTCCCACCTCCCTCTCCCCCCGATTCCTCTGGGTCTTCCCAGTGCACCAGGCCGGAGCACTTGTCTCGTTCATCCCACCTGGGCTGGTGATCTGTTTCACCATAGATAGGATACATGCTGTTCTTTTGAAATATCCCACCCTCACATTCTCCCACAAAGTTCAAAAGTCTGTTCTGTATTTCTGTGTCTCTTTTTCTGTTCTGCATATAGGGTTATCGTTATCACCTTTCTAAATTCCATATACATGTGTCAGTATGCTGTAATGTTCTTTATCTTTCTGGCTTACTTCACTCTGTATAATGGGCTTCAGCTTCATCCATCTCATTAGGACTGGTTCAAATGAATTCTTTTTAATGGCTGAGTAATATTCCATGGTGTATATGTACCACAGCTTCCTTATCCATTCATCTGCTGATGGGCATCTAGGTTGCTTCCATGTCCTGGCTATTATAAACAGTGCTGCGATGAACACTGGGGTGCACGTGTCTCTTTCAGTTCTGGTTTCCTCAGTGTGTATGCCCAGAAGTGGGATTGCTGGGTCATATGGCAGTTCTATTTCCAGTTTTTTAAGAAATCTCCACACTGTTTTCCATAGCGGCTGTACTAGTTTGCATTCCCACCAACAGTGTAAGAGGGTTCCCTTTTCTCCACACCCTCTCCAGCATTTATTGCTTGTAGACTTTTGGATAGCAGCCATCCTGACTGGCGTGTAATGGTACCTCATTGTGGTTTTGATTTGTATTTCTCTAATAATGAGTGATGTTGAGCATCTTTTCATGTGTTTGTTAGCCATCTGTATGTCTTCTTTGGAGAAATGTCTGTTTAGTTCTTTGGCCCATTTTTTGATTGGGTCATTTATTTTTCTGGAATTGAGCTGCAGGAGTTGCTTGTATATTTTTGAGATTAATCCTTTGTCTGTTTCTTCATTTGCTATTATTTTCTCCCAATCTGAGGGCTGTCTTTTCACCTTACTTATAGTTTCCTTTGTAGTGCAAAAGCTTTTAAGTTTCATTAGGTCCCATTTGTTTAGTTTTGCTTATATTTCCAATATTCTGGGAGGTGGGTCATAGAGGATCTTGCTTTGATTTCTGTCGGAGAGTGTTTTGCCTATGTTCTCCTCTAGGAGTTTTATAGTTTCTGGTCTTACATTTAGATCTTTAATCCATTTTGAGTTTATTTTTGTGTATGGTGTTAGAAAGTGTTCTAGTTTCATTCTTTTACAAGTGGTTGACCAGTTTTCCCAGCACCACTTGTTAAAGAGGTTGTCTTTTTTCCATTGTATATCCTTGCCTCCTTTGTCAAAGATAAGGTGTCCATAGGTTCGTGGATTTATCTCTGGGCTTTCTATTCTGTTCCATTGATCTATATTTCTGTCTTTGTGCCAGTACCATACTGTCTTGATGACTGTGGCTTTGTAGTAGAGTCTGAAGTCAGGCAGGTTGATTCCTCCAGCTCCATTCTTCTTTCTCAAGATTACTTTGGCTATTCGAGGTTTTTTGTATTTCCATACAAATTGTGAAATTCTTTGGTCTAGTTCTGTGAAAAATACCATTGGTAGCTTGATAGGGATTGCATTGAATCTATAGACTGCTTTGGGTAGAATAGCCATTTTGACAATATTAATTCTTCCAATCCATGAACACGGTATGTTTCTCCATCTGTTTGTGTCCTCTTTGATTTCTTTCATCAGTGTTTTATAGTTTTCTATGTATAGGTCCTTTGTTTCTTTAGGTAGATATACTCCTAAGTATTTTATTCTTTTTGTTGCAATGGTGAATGGTATTGTTTCCTTAATTTCTCTGTCTGTTTTTTCATTGTTAGTATATAGGAATGCAAGGGATTTCTGTGTGTTAATTTTATATCCTGCAACTTTACTATATTCATTGATTAGTTCTAGTAATTTTCTGGTAGAGTCTTTAGGGTTTTCTATGTAGAGGATCATGTCATCTGCAAACAGTGAGAGTTTTACTTCTTCTTTTCCTATTTGGATTCCTTTTACTTCTTTTTCTGCTCTGATTGCTGTGGCCAGAACTTCCAACACTATGTTGAATAGTAGTGGTGAGAGTGGGCATCCTTGTCTTGTTCCTGATTTCAGGGGAAATGCCTTCAATTTTGACAACTTCTGAAGATCTTCATATTTTTCACAACTTTTCAGGCTCTTCATGTTTTGAACACAGTTTCATGCTCCTCATATTTTTCACATATTTTTATGCTCTTCATATTTTTCACATATTTTCAGGCTATTCATATTTCTCAAAACCGTTTCATGCTCCTCATATTTTTGACACCTTTTGAAGCTCTTCATATTTTTCACACCTTTTCAGGCTCTTCTTGTTTTTGAACACCGCTTCATGCTCCTCCTATTTTTGAGACAGTTTCATGCTCCTCATATTTTTGACACCTTTTGAAGCTTTTCATATTTTTCAAACCTTTTCAGGCTCTTCGTTTTTTTCAACATCACTTCATGCTCCTCCTATTTTTCAGACCGTTTCATGCTCATCTAATTTTTGACACCTTTTGAAGCTCTTCATATTTTTCACACCTTTTGAAGCTCTTCATATTTTTCAAACCGTTTAGGCTCTTCATGTTTTTGAACACCACTTCATGCTCCTTCTATTTTTCAGAGAGTTTCATGCTCCTCATGTATTTCACACCTTTTGAAGATCTTCATATTTTTCACACCTTTTCAGGCTCTTCATGTTTTTCCACACCACTTCATGCTTCTCCTATTTTTCAGCCCATTTCATGCTCCTCATGTATTTCACACCTTTTGAAGCTCTGCATATTTTTCACAGATTTTCAGGCTCTTCATGTTTTTGATCACTGTTTCATGCTCCTCCTATTTTACAGACCGTTTCATGCTCCTCATATATTTGAAATCTTTTGAAGCTCTTCATATTTTTCAAACGTTTTCAGGCTCTTCATGTTTTTGAACACCACTTCATGCTCCTCCTATTTTTCAGACCGTTTCATGCTCCTCATATTTTTGACAGGTTTTGAAGCTCTTCATATTTTTCACACATTTTCAGGCTCTTCATGTTTTGAACACCACTTCATGCTCGTCCTATTTTTCAAACCGTTTCAGACTCATGTCATTTTTGACTCCTTTTGAAGCTCTTCATATTTTTCACACCTTTTGAAGCTCTTCATATTTTTCACACCTTTTCAGGCTCTTCATGTTTTTCAACACCGCTTCATGCTCCTCCTATTTTCAGACAGTTTATTGCTCCTCATATTTTTGACACTTTTTGAAGCTCTTCATACTTTTCACACCATTTCAGGCTCTTCATGTTTTGAACATGGCTTCATGCTCCTCCTATGTTCAGACCGTTTCATACTCCTCATAATTTTGACACCTTTTGAAGCTCTTCATATTTTTCACACTTTTTCATGCTCTTCATGTTTTTCAACACCGCTTCATGCTCCCTCTTTTTTCAGACCGTTTAATGCACCTCATATTTTTCACACCTTTTGAAGCTCTTCATATTTTTCACACCTTTTCAGGCTCTTCATGTTTTTCAACACCGCTTCATGCTCCTCCTATTTTTCAGGCCGTTTCATGCTCATCTAATTTTTGACACCTTTTGAAACTCTTCATATTTTTCACACCTTTTGAAGCTCTTCATATTTTTCACACCTTTTCAGGCTCTTCATGTTTTTCAGCACCTCTTCATGCTCCTCCTATTTTTCAAACCGTTTAATCCTCCTCATGTATTTCACACTTTTTGAAGCTCTTCATATTTTTCACACCTTTTGAAGCTCTTCATATTTTTCACACCTTTTCAGGCTCTTCATGTTTTGTGACACCGTTTAAAAATCCTCCTATTGTTCAGACTGTTTCATGCTTCTCATATTTTTGACACCTTTTGAAGCTCTTCATATTTTTCACACCTTTTCATTCTTTTCATGTTTTTCAACACCGTGTCATGCTCCTTCTATTTTTCAGACCGTTTCTTGCTCCTCATAATTTTGACAGCTTTTGAAGCTCTTTATATTTTTCACACTTTAAATTGTTTTTATGTTTTTTAACACCGTTTCATGTTCCGCGTATATTTGACTCCTTTTGAAGCTCTTAATATTTTGCACACCTTTTCATGCTCTTCATGTATTTGAATACCGCTTCATGCTCCTCCTATATTTCAGACCGTTTCATGCTCCTAATATTTTTGACACTTTTTGAAGCTATTCATATTTCTCACACATTTTTAGGCTCTTCATGTTTTTCAACATGGTTTCATGCTCCTCCTATTTTTCAGACCGTTTCATGCTCCTCCTATTTTTCAGAACGTTTCATGCTCCTCAAATTTTGGCACCTTTTGAAGCTCTTTATATTTTTAACACTTATCATGCTCTTCATGTTTTTCAACACCGTTTCATGCTCCTCCTATTTTTCAGACCGTTTCATGCTCCTCATATTTTTGACACCTTGACAGCTCTTCATATATTTCCAGCCTTTTCAGGTTCTTCATGTTTTTCAACACCATCTCATGCTCCTACTATTTTTGAGACCGTTCCATGCTCCTCATATTTTTGACACCTTTTGAAACTCTTCATATTTTTCACACTTTTAATCCTCTTCATGTTTTTCAACACCGTTACATGCTCCTCATATTTTTGACACCTTTTGCAGCTCTTCAAATTTTTCACACCTTTTCATGCTCTTCATGTATACATACAAAGTTTCATGCTCCTCCTATTTTCAGTCGCTTTCATGCTCCTCATATTTTTGATAACTTTTGAACCTCTTCATATTTTTCACACCTTTTCATGCTCTTCATGTTTTTCAACACCGTCTCATGCTCCTCCTTTTTTTGAAACCTTTTGAAGCTCTTCATATATTTCACACCTTTTCAGGATCTTCATGTTTTTCAACACCGTCTCATGCTCCTCCTATTTTTTTTACCCGTTTCATGCGACTAATAATTTTGAAACCTTTTGAAGCTCTTCATATTTTTCACACCTTTTCATGCTCTTTATGTTTTTCAACACCGTTTCATACTCCTCCTATATTTCAGACCGTTTCATGATCCTCATATTTTTGACGCCTTTTGAAGCTCTTTATATTTTTCACACCTTTTCTGGCTCTTCATGTTTTTTAACAGCGCTTCATGCTCCTCCTATTTTTCAGACCATATCATGCTCCTCATATTTTTCACACCTTTTGAAGTTCTTCACATTTTTCACACCTTTTTAGGCTCTTCATGTTTTTCAACAACGCTTCAAGCTCCTCCTATTTGTCTGACTGTTTCATGCTCCTCATATTTTTGACACATTTTGAAGCTCTTCATATTTTTCACTCCTTTTCAGGCTCATCATGTTTTTGAACACCTTTTCATGCTCCTCATCTTTTTGAAACCTTTAGAAGCTCTTCATATTTTTCACACCTTTTCAGGCTCTTCATGTTTTTCAACACCGCTTCATGTTCCTCCTATTTTCAGACCGTTTCATGCTCCTCTCATTTTTGACACCTTTTGAAGCTCTTCATATTTTTCACACATTTTGAAGCTCTTTATATTTTTTACACTTTTTTAAGCTCTTCATATTTTTCAAAACTTTTCAGCCTCTTCATATTTTTGAACATCTTTTCAGGCTCTTCATTTTTTTCAACACCACTTGATGCTCCTCCTATTTTTCAGACCATTTCATGCTCCTCATAATTTTGACACCTTTTGAAGCTTTTGATATTTTTCACACATTTTCAGGCTCTTCATGTTGTTCAACACCGCTTCATGCTCCTCCTATTTTTCAGACTGTTTCATGCTCCTCATATTTTTGACACCTTTTGAAGCTCTTCATGTTTTTCACAACTTTTCAGGCTCTTCATGTTTTTGAACACCATTTCCTGCTCCTTAATTTTTGGAGATAGTTTCATGCTTCTCATATTTTTGACACCTTTTGAAGCTCTTCATATTTTTCACACCTTTTAAGGCTCTGCATGCTTTTCAATACTGCTTCATGCTACTCCTATTTTTCAGACCGTTTCATGTTCCTCATATTTTTGACACCGTTTGAAGCTCTTCATTTTTTTCACACCTTTTCAGGCTCCTCATGTTTTTCAAAACCGCTTCATGCTCCTCCTATTTTTCAGACCGTTTCATGCTCCTCATATTTTTCACACCTTTTATGGCTCTTCGTATTTTTCACAGCTTTTCAGGCTCTTCGTGTTTTTCAACACTGCTTCATGCTCCTCCTATTTTTCAGACCGTTTCATGCTACTCATACTTTTCACACCTTTTGAAGCTCTTCATATTTTTCACACCTTTTCAGGCTCTTCATGTTTTTCAACACCGTTTCATGCTCCTCTTAATTTTCAGACCATTTGATCCTCCTCTTATTTTTCAGACCGTTTCATGCTCCTCATATTTTTGACACCTTTTGAAGCTCTTCATATTTTTCACACCTTTTCAGGCTCTTCATGTTTTTCAACACCATTTCATGCTCCTCATATTTTTGATAGCTTTTTAAGCTCTTCATATTTTTCACACCTTCTCAGGCTTTTCAAGTTTCTGAACACCGTTTCATGCTAATCCTATTTTTCAGACCGTTTCACGCTCCTCATTTTTTTGAAACCTTTTGAAAGTCTTCATATTTTTAACACCTTTTCAGGCTCTTCAAGTAATTCAACAACGTTTCATGCTCCTCCTATTTTTCAGACCGTTTCATGCCCCTCATATATTTGACACCTTTTGAAGCTCTTCATATTTTTCACACCTTTTCTGGCTCTTCATGTTTTTCAACACCGATTCATGCTCCTCCTATTTTTCAGACCGTTTCATGTTCCTGATATTTTTGATACCTTTTGAAAGTCTTCATATTTTTCACACCTTTTCAGGCTCTTCATGTTTTTGAACAACGTTTCATGCTCCTCCTATTTTTCAGAACGTTTCATGCTCCTCATATTTTTCACACCCTTTGAAGCTCTTCATATATTTCACACCTTTTCAGGCTCTTCATGTTTTTCAACACGGCTTCATGCTCCTCTTATTTTTCAGACCGTTTCATGCTCCTCATATTTTTGACACCTTTTAAAGCTCTTCATATTTTTCACACCTTTTCAGGCTCTTAATGTTTTCCAACACCGCTTCATGCTCCTCCTATTTTTCAGACTGTTTCATGCTCCTCATATTTTTGACACCTTTTGAAAGTCTTCATATTTTTCACACCTTTTCAGGCTCTTCCATTTTTCAACACCACTTAATGCTCCTCCTATTTTTCAGACCGTTTCATGCTCCTCTCATTTTTGACACCTTTTAAAGCTCTTCATGTTTTTCACATCTTTTGAAGCTCTTCATATTTTTCAACATATTGAAGCTCTTCATATTTTACACACATTTTCAGGCTCTTCATGTTTTTGAACACCGCTTCATGATCCTCCTATTTTTCAGACAGTTTCATGCTCCTCATATTTTTGGCACCTTTTGAAGCGCTTCATATTTTTCACACCTGTTTAGGATCTTCATGTTTTTGAACACTGTTTCATGCTCCTCCTATATTTGACACATTTTGAAGATCTTCATATTTTTCACACCATTTCACGCTCTTCATGTTTTTCAACACCAATTCATGCTCCTCCAATTTGTCACACCATTTCAATCTCCTCATATTTTTGACACCTTTTGAAACTCTTCATATATTTCACTCTTTTCAGGCTCTTCATGTTTTTCAACACCGCTTCATGCTCCTCCTATATTTTAGAACTTTTCATGCTCCTCATATTTTTGATACCTTTTGAAGCTCTTCATATATTTCACACAGTTTCAGGCTCTTCATGTTTTTCAACACCGCTTCATGCTCCTCTTATTTTTCTGACCATTTCATGCTCCTCGTACTTTTGACACCTTTTGAAGCTCTTCATATTTTTCACCCCTTTTCAGGCTCTTCATGTTCTTTAACACCTTTTCATGCTCCTCTCATTTTTGACACCTTTTGAAGCTCTTCATGTTTTTCACATCTTTTGAAGCTCTTCACATTTTTCAACCTATTGAAGCTCTTCATTTTTTACACACCTTTTGAAGCTCTTCATATTTTTCACACGTTTTCAGGCTCTTGATGTTTTTTAACACCGTTTCATGCTCCATTTATTTTTTAGACCGTTTCATGCTCCTCATATTCTTGACACCTTTTCAAGCTCTTCATATTTTTTACACATTTTCAGGCACTTCATGATTTTCAACACCACTTCATGCTCCTCCTTTTTTTCAGACCGTTTCATGCTCCTCTCATTTTTGACACCTTTTGAAGCTCTTCATGTGTTTCACATCTTTTGAAGCTCTTCATATTTTTCAACCTATTGAAGCTCTTCATATTTTACACACCTTTTGAAACTCTTCATATATTTCACACCTTTTCAGGCTATTAATGTTTTTCAACACCAGTTCATGCTCCTCCTATATTTCAGTCGTTTCATGCTCCTCGCATTTTTGACACCTTTTGAACCTCTTCATATATTTCACACCTTTTCAGGCTCTTCATGTTTTTCAACACCGCTTCATGCTCCTCCTATTTTTCAGACCGTTTCATGCTCATCTTATTTTTGTCACATTTGGAAGCTATTCATATTTTTCACACCTTTACTGGCTCTTCATGTTTTTGAAAACCGTTTCATGCTCCTCCTATTTGTGACACTTTTGAAGCTCTTCATATTTTTCACACCTATTCAGGCTCTTCATATTTTTCAACACCGTTTGATGCTCGTCCTATTTTTCAGACCGTTTCATGCCCTTCATAATTTTGACACCTTTTGAAAGTCTTCATATTTTTCACATCATTTCAAGCCCTTCATGTTTTTGAACAACATTTCATGCTCCTCCTATTTTTCAGACCGTTTCATGCTCCTCATATTTTTGACACCCTTTGAAGCTCTTCATATATTTCACACCTTTTCAGGCTCTTCATGTTTTTCAAAACCGCTTCATGCTCCTCCTATTTTTCAGATCGTTTCATGATCTTCATATTTTTCACAGCTTTTGAAAGTCTTCATATTTTTCACATCATTTCAAGCCCTTCATGTTTTTGAACTACGTTTCCTGCTCCTCCTATTTTTCAGACCGTTTCATGCCCCTCATATTTTTGACACATTTTGAAGCTCTTCATATTTTTCACACCTTTTCAGGCTTTTTTTTTTTTCAACACCGCTTCATGCTCCTCCTATTTTTTAGACCGTTTCATGCTCCTCATATTTTTGAACACATTTTGAAGCTCTTCATATTTTTCACACCTTTTCAGGCTCTTAATATTTTTCAACACCGCTTCATGCTCCTCCTATTTTTTTGACCGTTTCATGCTCCTCATATTTTTGACACTTTTTCAAGCTCCTCATACTTTTCACACCTTTTCAGGGTCTTCATGTTTTTCAACACCGTTTCATGTTCCTCATCTTTTTGAAACCTTTTGAAGCTCTTCATATTTTTCACCGCTTTTCAGGCTCTTCATGTTTTTGAACACCGCTTCATGCTCCTCCTATTTTTCAGACCGTTTCATGCTCCACATATTTTTGGCACCTTTTGAAGCTCTTCATATTTTTCACACCTTTTCAGGCTCTTCATGATTTGAACACTGTTTCATGTTCCTCCTATATTTGACACCGTTTTAAGCTCTTCATATTTTTCACCGCTTTTCAGGCTCTTCATGTTTTTGAACACTGTTTCATGCTCCTCTTATATTTGACACATTTTGAAGCTCTTCATATTTTTCACACCATTTCAAAAACTCTCACTGTTTGCAGATGACATGATCCTCTACATAGAAAACCCTAAAGACTCTACCAGAAAATTACTAGAGCTAATCAATGAATATAGTAAAGTTGCAGGATATAAAATTAACACACAGAAATCCCTTGCATTCCTATATACTAACAATGAAAAAACAGACAGAGAAATTAAGGAAACAATACCATTCACCATTGCAACAAAAAGAATAAAATACTTAGGAGTATATCTACCTAAAGAAACAAAGGACCTATACATAGAAAACTATAAAACACTGATGAAAGAAATCAAAGAGGACACAAACAGATGGAGAAACATACCGTGTTCATGGATTGGAAGAATTAATATTGTCAAAATGGCTATTCTACCCAAAGCAGTCTATAGATTCAATGCAATCCCTATCAAGCTACCAACGGTATTTTTCACAGAACTAGACCAAAGAATTTCACAATTTGTATGGAAATACAAAAAACCTCGAATAGCCAAAGTAATCTTGAGAAAGAAGAATGGAGCTGGAGGAATCAACCTGCCTGACTTCAGACTCTACTACAAAGCCACAGTCATCAAGACAGTATGGTACTGGCACAAAGACAGAAATATAGATCAATGGAACAGAATAGAAAGCCCAGAGATAAATCCACGAACCTATGGACACCTTATCTTTGACAAAGGAGGCAAGGATATACAATGGAAAAAAGACAACCTCTTTAACAAGTGGTGCTGGGAAAACTGGTCAACCACTTGTAAAAGAATGAAACTAGAACACTTTCTAACACCATACACAAAAATAAACTCAAAATGGATTAAAGATCTAAATGTAAGACCAGAAATTATAAAACTCCTAGAGGAGAACATAGGCAAAACACTCTCCGACAGAAATCAAAGCAAGATCCTCTATGACCCACCTCCCAGAATATTGGAAATATAAGCAAAACTAAACAAATGGGACCTAATGAAACTTAAAAGCTTTTGCACTACAAAGGAAACTATAAGTAAGGTGAAAAGGCAGCCCTCAGATTGGGAGAAAATAATAGCAAATGAAGAAACAGACAAAGGATTAATCTCAAAAATATACAAGCAACTCCTGCAGCTCAATTCCAGAAAAATAAATGACCCAATCAAAAAATGGGCCAAAGAACTAAACAGACATTTCTCCAAAGAAGACATACAGATGGCTAACAAACACATGAAAAGATGCTCAACATCACTCATTATTAGAGAAATGCAAATCAAAACGCTCTTCATTTTTTATCACCGTTTCATGCTCCTCCTATTTTTCAGACCGTTTAATGCTCCACATGTATTTCACACCTTTTGAAGCTCCTCATATATTTCACACCTTTTCAGGCTCTTCTTGTTTTTGAACACCGCTTCATGCTCCTCCTATTTTTCAGACCGTTTAATGCTCCACATGTATTTCAAACCTTTTGAATCTCCTCATATTTTTCACACCTTTTCAGGCTCTTCTTGTTTTTGCACACCGCTTCATGCTCCTCCTGTTTTTCAGACCGTTTAATGCTCCACATGTATTTCACACCTTTTGAAGCTCCTCATATTTTTCACACCTTTTCAGGCTCTTCTTGTTTTTGAACACCGCTTCATGCTCCTCCTATTTTTGAGACAGTTTCATGCTCCCCATATTTTGACACCTTTTGAAGCTTTTCATATTTTTCAAACCTTTTCAGGCTCTTCATTTTTTTCAAACCACTTCATGCTCCTCCTATTTTTCAGACCGTTTCATGCTCTTCTAATTTTTGACACCTTTTGAAGCTCTTCATATTTTTCACACCTTCTGAATCTCTTCATATTTTTCACATGTTTTCAGGCCTTCATGTTCTTCAACACCGCTTAATGCTCCTCCTATTTTTCAGACCGTTTAATCCTCCTCATGTATTTCACACTTTTTGAAGCTCTTCATATTTTTCACATCTTTTGAAGCTTTTCTTATTTTTTCACACCTTTTCAGACTCTTCATGATTTTCAACAGTGCTTCATGCTCCTCCTATTTTTCAGACCGTCATGCTCATCTAATTTTTGACCCCTTTTGAAGCTCTTCATATTTTTCAGAACTTTTGAACCTCTTCATATTTTCACACGTTTTCAGACTATTCATGTTTTTCAACACCGCTTCATGCTCCTGCAATTTTTCAGACAGTTTCATGCTCCTCATATTTTTGACACGTTTTGAGGCTTTTCCTAATTTTCACACCTTTTCAGGCTCTTCATGTTTTTGAACACCGCTTCATCCTCCTCCTATTTTTAAGACCGTTTCATGCTCCTCATATTCTTGACACATTTTGAAGCTCTTCATATTTTTCAAACCTCTTCAGGCTCTTTATGTTTTTGAACACCGCTTCATGCTCCTCCTTTTTTTCAGACCGTTTCATGCTCCTCATATTCTTGACACCTTTTGAAGCTCTTCATATTTTTCAAACCTCTTCAGGCTCTTTATGTTTTTGAACACCGCTTCATGCTCCTCCTATTTTTTGAGACCGTTTCATGCTCCTCATATTTTTGACACCTTTTGAAGCTTTCCATATTTTTCACACCTTTTCAGGCTCTTCATTTTTTTCCACACCACTTCATGCTCCTCCTATTTTTCAGACCGTTTCGTGCTCATCTACTTTTTGACACCTTTTGAAGCTCTTCATATTTTTCACACCTTTTGAAAGTCTTCATATTTTTCACACGTTTTCAGGCTCTTCATGTTTTTCAACACCTCTTCATGCTGCTGCTATTTTTCAGACCGTTTCATGCTCATCTACTTTTTGACACCTTTTGAAGCTCTTCATATTTTTCACACCTTTTGAAACTCTTCATATTTTTCACACGTTTTCAGGCTCTTCATGTTTTTGATCACCGTTTCATGCTCCTCCTATTTTTCAGACCGTTTCATGCTCCACATATTTTTGGCACCTTTTGAAACTCTTCATATTTTTCACACCTTTTCAGGCTATTCATGTTTTTGAACACCGTTTCATGCTATTCCTATTTTTCAAACTGTTTCATGGTCCTCATATTTGTTACACATTTTGAAGCTTTTCATATATTTCACACCTTTTCAGGCTCTTCTTGTTTTTCAACACAGCTTCATTCTCCTCCTATTTTACAGACCGCTTCATGCTCCTCATATTTTTGACACCTTTTGAAGGTCTTCATATTTTTCACACTTTTCAGGCTCTTCATTTATTTGAAAACCGCCTCATGCTCCTCCTATTTTTCAGACCGTTTCATGTCCAAATGTATTTCACACCTTTTGAAGCTCTTTTTATTTTTCAAAACTTTTCAGGCTCTTCATGTGTTTGATCAGCATTTCATGCTCCTCCTATTTTTCAGACCATTTCATGCTCCTCATAATTTTGACACCTTTTGAAGCTCTTCATATTTTTCACACCTTTTCAGGCTCTTCATATTTTTCAACACCCCTTCATGCTCCTCCTATTTTTCAGCCGTTTCATTCTCTTCATATTTTTGACACCTTTTGAAGCTCTTCATATATTTCACACCTTTTCAGGCTCTTCTTTTTTGTCAACACCACTTCATGCTCGTCCTATTTGTCAGACCGTTTCATGCTCATCTCATTTTTGACCCCTTTTTAAGCTCTTCATATTTTTCACACCTTTTGAAGCTCTTCATATTTTCCACACGTTTTCAGTCTCTTCATGTTTTTGAACACCGCTTCATGCTCCTCATATTTTTCAGACCGTTTCGTGCTCCTCATATTCTTGACACCTTATGAAACTCTTTAAATTTTTCACACCTTTTCAGGCTCTTTATTTTTGAACACCGATTCATGCTCCTCCTATATTTCAGACAGTTTCATTCTCCTCATAGTTTTCACACCTTTTGAAGCTCTTCATATTTTTCACACCTTTTCAGACTCTTCATGTTTTTCAACACCGCTTCATGCTTCTCCTATTTTTCAGATCGTTTCATGCTCATCTCATTTTTGACACCTATTGAAGCTTTTCATATTTTTGACAACTTTTCAGGCTCTTCATGTTTTTGAACACCGATTCATGCTCCTCCTATTTTTCAGACCGTATCATGCTCCTCATATGTTTTAACACCTTTTATAGCTCTTCATATTTTTCACGCCTTTTCAGGCTCTTCATGTTTTTGAACACCTCTTCATGCTCCTCCTATTTTTCAGACCGTTTCATGCTCCTCATATTTTTGACACCTTTTGAAGCTCTTCATATTTTTCACAACTTTTCAGGCTCTTCATGTTTTTGAACACCGCTTCATGCTCCTCCTATTTTTCAGACCGTTTCATGCTCCTCATATTTTTGACACCTTTTGAAGCTCTTCATATTTGTCATATCTTTTCAGGCTCTTCATGTTTTTGAACACCGTTTCTTGATCCTCCTATTTTTCAGACCGCTTCATGCTCATTTCATTTTTGACACCTTTTGAAGCTCTTTATATTTTTCACACCTTTTCAGGCTCTTCATTTTTTTCAACACTACTTCTTGCTCCTTCAATTTTTCAGACCGTTTCATGCTCATCTAATTTTTGACACATGTTGAAGCTCTTCATATTTTTCACACCTTCTGAAGCTCTTCATATTTTTCACACTTTTTCAGTCTCTTCATGTTTTTCAACACCACTTCATGCTTCTCCTATTTTTCAGCCCGTTTCATTCTCCTCGTGTTTTTCACACCTTTTGAAGCTCGTCATATTTTTCACACCTTTTCAGGCTCTTCATGTTTTTGATCACCGTTTCTTGCTCCTCCTATTTTTCACACCATTTCATGCTCCTCATATTTTTGACACCTTTTGAAGCTCTTCATAATTTTCACACCCTTTCAGCCTCTTCATGTTTTTCAACACCACTTCATGCTCCTCCTATTTTTCAGACCGTTTCATGCTCCTCATATTTTTGACATCTTTAGAAACTCTTCATATCTTTCACACCTTTTCAGACTCTTCATGTTTTTCAACACTGCTTCATGCTCCTCCTTTATTTCAGACAGTTTCATTCTGTTCCTATTTTTGACACCTTTTAAGCTCTTCATATATTTCACACCTTTTCTAGCTCTTCATGTTTTTGAATACTGCTTCATGCTCCTCCTCTTCTTCTGACCGTTTCATGCTCCTCGAATTTTTGACACCTTTTGAAGCTCTTCATATATTTCACACCTTTTCAGGCTCTTTATTTTTTTCAACACCACTTCATGCTCCTCCTATATTTCAGACCGTTTCATGCTCATCATTTTTTGACAACTTTTGAAGCTCTACATATTTTTCACAAGTTCTCAGGCTCCTCATGTTTTTCAACACCGCTTCATGCTCCTCCTCTTTTTCAGACCGTTTCATGCTCCTCATGTATTTCACACCTTTTGAAGCTCTTCATATTTTTCACACCTTTTCAGGCTCTTCACGTTTTGATCACCATTTCATGCTCCTTTATTTTTCAGACCTTTTCATGCTCATCTCATTTTTGACACCTTTTGAAGCTCTTCATATATTTCACACATTTTCAAGCTCTTCATTTTTTTTCAACACAGTTTCATGCTGCTTCTATTTTTCAGACCGTTTCATGCTCCTCATATTTTTCACACCTTTTGAATCTCTTCATATTTTTCACCCCTTTTCAGGCTCTTCATATTTTTGAACACCGCTTCTCTCTCCTCCTATTTTTCAGACCGTTTCATGCTCATCTCATTTTTGACACCTTTTGTAGCTCTTCATATTTTACACGTTTTCAGGCTCTTCATGTTTTTCAACACCGTTTCTTGATCCTCCTATTTTTCAGACCGCTTCATTCTCCACATATTTTGACACCTTTTGAAGCTCTTCATATATTTCACACCTTTACAGGCTCTTCTTTTTTTTCAACCCCACTTCATGCTCCTCCTATATTTCAGACCGTTTCATGCTCATCTCATTTTTGACAGCTTTTGAAGCTCTTCATATTTTTCACCCCCTTTGAAGCTCTTCATATTTTTGACACCTTTTGAAGCTCTTCATATTTTTCACACCTTTTCAGGCTCCTCATGTTTTGAACACCGTTTTATGCTCCTACTATTTTTCAGACCGTTTCATGCTCCTCATATTTTTGAAACCTTTTGAAGCTCTTCATATTTTTCACACCTTTTCAGGCTCTTCATGTTTTTGAACACCGTTTCTCGCTCCTCCTATTTTTCAAACCGTTTCATGCTCATCTCATTTTTGACACCTTTTGTAGCTCTTCATATTTTTCACACGTTTTCTGGCTCTTCATGTTTTTCAACACCGTTTCTTGATCCTCCTATTTTTCAGACCGTTACATGCTCATCTCATCTTTAACACCTTTAGAAGCTTTTCATATTTTTCACAACATTTCATGCTCTTCAGGTTTTTCAACACCGCTTCATGCTCCTCTTATTTTTCAGACCGTTTCATGCTCCTCATATTTTTGACACCTTTTGAAGCTCTTCATATTTTTCACAATTTTTCAGGCTCTTCATGTTTTTGAACACCGCTTCATGCTCCTCCTATTTTTCAGACCGTTTCATGCTCCTCATATTTTTGATACATTTTGAAGCTCTTCATATTTGTCATATCTTTTCAGGCTCTCCATGTTTTTGAACACCGCTTCATGCTCCTCTTATTTTTTAGACCGTTTCATGCTCATTTCATTTTTGACACCTTTTGAAGCTCTTCATATTTTTCACACCTTTTCAGGCTCTTCATGTTTTTCAACACCGTTTCATGCTCCTCCTATTTTTCAGACCGTTTCGTGCCCCTCATATTTTTGACACCTTTTGAAGCTCTTCATATATTTCACACCTTTTCAGGCTCTTCTTTTTTTTCAACAAGACTTCATGCTCCTCCTATTTTTCAAACCGTTTCATGCGCAGGGCATTTTTGACACCTTTTGAATCTCTTCATATTTTTCACACCTTTTGAAGCTCTTCATATTTTTCACACCTTTTCAGGCTCTTCATGTTTTTCAACAGCGCTTCATGCTCCTCCTATTATTCAGACCGTTTCATGCTCCTCATATTTTTGACACCTTTTGAAGCTCTTCATATTTTTCACACCTTTTCACGCTCTTCATGTTTTTCAACACCGCTTCATGCTCCTCCTATATTTCAGACCGTTTCATGCTCTTCATATTTTTGACACCTTTTGAAGCTCTTCATATATTTCACACCTTTTCAGGCTCTCCTTTTTTTTTCAACACCACTTCATGCTCCTCCTTTTTTTCAGACCGTTTCACGCTTATCTCATATTTGACACTTTTTGAAGCTCTTCATATTCTTCACACCTTTTGAAGCTCTTCATATTTTTTCACACGTTTTCAGGCTCTTCATGTTTTTCAACACCGCTTCATGCTCCTCCTGTTTTTCAGACCGTTTCATGCTCCTCATATTTTTGACACCTTTTGAAGCTCTTCATGTTTTTCACACTTTTCAGGCTCTTCATGTTTTTCAACACCACTTCATGCTCCTCCTATTTTTCAGACCTTCATGCTCCTCATATTTTTGACACCTTTAGAAGCTCTTCATATTTTTCACACGTTTTCAGGCTCTTCACGTTTTTCAACAACGCTTAATGCTCCTCCTATTTTTCAGACCGTTTCATGCTCGTCATATATTTGACACGTTTTGAAGATCTTCATATTTTTCACACCTTTTCAGGCTCTTCATGTTTTTGAACACCGTTTCATGCTATTCCTATTTTTCAAACTGTTTCATGGTCCTCATATTTGTTACACCTTTTGAAGCTATTCATATATTTCACACCTTTTCAGGCTCTTCTTGTTTTTCAACACAGCTTCATTCTCCTCCTATTTTACAGCCCGTTTCATGCTCCTCATGTTTTTGACACCTTTTGAAGCACTTCATGTTTTTCACACTTTTCAGGCTCTTCATGTATTTGAAAACCGCCTCATGCTCCTCCTATTTTTCAGACCGTTTCATGTCCAAATGTATTTCACACATTTTGAAGCTCTTTATATTTTTCAAAACTTTTCAGGCCCTTCATGTGTTTGATCAGCATTTCATGCTCCTCCTATTTCTCAGACCGTTTCATGCTCCTCATATTTTTGACACCTTTTGAAGCTCTTCATATTTTTCACACCTTTTGAAGCTCTTCATATTTTCCACACGTTTTCAGGCTCTTCATGTTTTTGAACACCGCTTCATGCTCCTCAAATTTTTCAGACCGTTTCGTGCTCCTCATATTCTTGACACCTTATGAAGCTCTTCATATTTTTCACACCTTTTCAGGCTCTTCATGTTTTTGAACACCGCTTCATGCTCCTCCTATATTTCAGACCGTTTCATTCTTCTCATAGTTTTCACACCTTTTGAAGCTCTTCATATTTTTCACAACTTTTCAAGCTCTTCATGTAATTAAACACCGCTTCATGCTCCTCCTATTTTTCAGACCGTTTCATGCTCCTCATATTTTTGACACCTTTTGAAGCTCTTCATATTTTTCACACCTTTTCAGGCTCTTGATGTTTTTCAACACTGCTTCATGCTTCTCCTATTTTTCAGATTGTTTCATGCTCATCTCATTTTTGACACCTTTTGAAGCTTTTCATATTTTTGACAACTTTTCAGGCTCTTCATGTTTTTGAACACCGCTTCATGCTCCTCCTATTTTTCAGACCATATCAGGCTCCTCATATTTTTTAACACCTTTTGAAGCTCTTCATATTTTTCACGGCTTTTCAGGCTCTTCATTTTTTTGAACACCTCTTCATGCTCCTCCTATTTTTCAGACCGTTTCATGCTCCTCATATTTTTGACACCTTTTGAAGCTCTTCATATTTTTCACAACTTTTCAGGCTCTTCATGTTTTTGAACACCGTTTTTCGCTCCTCCTATTTTTCAAACCGTTTCATGCTCATCTCATTTTTGACACCTTTTGTAGCTCTTCATATTTTTCACACGTTTTCTGGCTCTTCATGTTTTTCAACACCGTTTCTTGATCCTCCTATTTTTCAGACCGTTACATGCTCATCTCATCTTTAACACCTTTAGAAGCTTTTCATATTTTTCACAACATTTCATGCTCTTCAGGTTTTTCAACACCGCTTCATGCTCCTCTTATTTTTCAGACCGTTTCATGCTCCTCATATTTTTGACACCTTTTGAAGCTCTTCATATTTTTCACAACTTTTCAGGCTCTTCATGTTTTTGAACACCGCTTCATGCTCCTCATATTTTTCAGACCGTTTCATGCTCCTCATATTTTTGACACCTTTTGAAGCTCTTCATATTTGTCATATCTTTTCAGGCTCTCCATGTTTTTGAACACCGCTTCATGCTCCTCTTATTTTTTAGACCGTTTCATGCTCATTTCATTTTTGACACCTTTTGAAGCTCTTCATATTTTTCACACCTTTTCAAGCTCTTCATGTTTTTCAACACCGTTTCATGCTCCTCCTATTTTTCAGACCATTTCATGCTCATCTCATTTTTGACACCTTTTGAAACTCTTCATATTCTTCACACCTTTTGAAGCTTTTCATATTTTTTCACACGTTTTCAGGCTCTTCATGTTTTTCAACACCGCTTCATGCTCCTCCTATTTTTCAGAACTTTTCATGCTCCTCATATTTTTGACACCTTTTGAAGCTCTTCATATTTTTCACACTTTTCTGGCTCTTCATGTTTTTCAACACCACTTCATGCTCCTCCTATTTTTCAGACCTTCATGCTCCTCATATTTTTGACACCTTTAGAAGCCCTTCATATTTTTCACACTTTTCTGGCTCTTCATGTTTTTCCACACCACTTCATGCTTCTCCTATTTTTCGGCCTGTTTCATGCTCCTAATGTATTTCACACCTTTTGAAGCTCTTCATATTTTTCACACCTTTTCAGGCTCTTCATGTTTTTAATCACCGTTTCATCCTCCTCCTATTTTTCAGACCATTTCATGCTCCTCATATATTTGACACATTTTGAAGCTCTGAATATTTTTCACACATTTTCAGGCTCTTCATGTTTTTGAACACTGGTTCATAATCCTCCTATTTTTCAGACGGTTTCATGCTCTTCATATGTTTGACACCTTTTGAAGCTCTTCATATTTTTCACAACTTTTCAGGCTCTTCATGTTTGTCAACAGCACTTCATGTTTCTCCTAATTTCAGACCGTTTCATGCTCCTCATGTATTTCACACCTTTTGAAGCTCTTCATATTTTTCCCACCTTTTCAGCTCTTCATGTTTTTGAACACCATTTCATGCCACTTCTATTTTTCAGACCGTTTCATGCTCCTCATATTTTTCACACCTTTTGAAGCTCTTCATATTTTTCACACCTTTTCAGGCTCTTCATGTTTTTGAACACCGCTTCATGCTCCTCCTATTTTCATACGGTTTCCTGCTCCTCATGTTTTTGAGACGTTTTGAAACTCTTCATATTTATCATACCTTTTCAGGCTCCTCAGGTTTTTGAAAACCGCTTCATGCTCCTCCTATTTTTCAGAACTTTTCATGCTCCTCATATTTTTGACACGTTTTGAAACACTTCATATTTTTCACACCTTTTCAGGCTCTTCATATTTTTGAACACCGCTTCATGCTCCTCCTATTTTTCATATCGTTTCATGCTCCTCATATTTTTGACACCTTTTGAAGCTCTTCATATTTTTCACACCTTTTCAGGCTCTTCATGTTTTTGAACGCCGTCTCATGCTCCTCCTATTTTTCAGACCGTTTCATGCTCCTCATATCTTTGACACCTTTGAAGCTCTTCATGTTTTTCACACCTTTTCAGGCTCTTCATGTTTTTCAGGACTGCTTCATGCTCCTCCTACATTTCAGACCGTTCCCTGCTCCTCTTTTTTTTGACACCTTTTGAAGCTCTTCATATTTTTTACGCCTTTTCAGACTCTTCATGTTTTTCAACACTGTTTCTTGCTCCTCCTGTTTTTCAGACCTTTTCGTGCTCCTCCTATTTTTCAGACCGTTTCATGCTCCTCATATTTTTGACAACTTTTGAAGCTCTTCATATTTTTCACTATTTTTCAGGCTCTTCATGTTTTTGAACACCTATTCATGCTCCTCCTATTTTTCAGACCGTTTCAGGCACCTCATATTTTTGACCCCTTTTGAAGTTCTTCATATTTTTCACAACTTTTCAGGCTCTTCATGTTTTTCAACACCGCTTCATGCTCCTCCTATTTTTCAGACCGTTTCATGCTCATCTAATTTTTGACACCTTTTGAAGCTCTTCATACTTTTCACACCTTTTGAAACTCTTCATATTTTTCACACGTTTTAAGTCTCTTCATGTTTTTCAGCACCGCTTCATGCTCCTCCCATTTTTCAGACCGTGTCATGCTCCTCATATTTTTGACACCTTTAGAAACTCTTCATATTTTTCACACCTTTTCAAGCTCTTCATGTTTTTCAACACCGCTTCATGCTCCTCCTATTTTTCAGACCGTTTAATGCTCCACATGTATTTCACACCTTTTGAAGCTCCTCATATTTTTCACACCTTTTCAGGCTCTTCTTGTTTTTGAACACCGCTTCATGCTCCTCCTATTTTTGAGACAGTTTCATGCTCCCCATATTTTGACACCTTTTGAAGCTTTTCATATTTTTCAAACCTTTTCAGGCTCTTCATTTTTTTCAACACCACTTCATGCTCCTCCTATTTTTCAGACCGTTTCATGCTCTTCTAATTTTTGACACCTTTTGAAGCTCTTCATATTTTTCACACCTTCTGAATCTCTTCATATTTTTCACATGTTTTCAGGCCTTCATGTTCTTCAACACCGCTTAATGCTCCTCCTATTTTTCAGACCGTCATGCTCATCTAATTTTTGACCCCTTTTGAAGCTCTTCATATTTTTCAGAACTTTTGAACCTCTTCATATTTTCACACGTTTTCAGACTATTCATGTTTTTCAACACAGCTTCATGCTCCTGCAATTTTTCAGACCGTTTCATGCTCCTCATATTTTTGACACGTTTTGAGGCTTTTCCTAATTTTCACACCTTTTCAGGCTCTTCATGTTTTTGAACACCGCTTCATCCTCCTCCTATTTTTAAGACCGTTTCATGCTCCTCATATTTTTGACACCTTTTGAAGCTCTTCATATTTTTCAAACCTCTTCAGGCTCTTCATGTTTTTGAACACCGTTTCTCGCTCCTCCTATTTTTCAGACTGTTTCATGCTTCTCATATTTTTTTTTCCAGTCGGTTTTGTCATACATTGATATGAATCAGCCATGGATTTACATGTATTCCCAATCCCGATCCCCCCTCCCACCTCCCTCTCCCCCCGATTCCTCTGGGTCTTCCCAGTGCACCAGGCCGGAGCACTTGTCTCGTTCATCCCACCTGGGCTGGTGATCTGTTTCACCATAGATAGGATACATGCTGTTCTTTTGAAATATCCCACCCTCACATTCTCCCACAAAGTTCAAAAGTCTGTTCTGTATTTCTGTGTCTCTTTTTCTGTTCTGCATATAGGGTTATCGTTATCACCTTTCTAAATTCCATATACATGTGTCAGTATGCTGTAATGTTCTTTATCTTTCTGGCTTACTTCACTCTGTATAATGGGCTTCAGCTTCATCCATCTCATTAGGACTGGTTCAAATGAATTCTTTTTAATGGCTGAGTAATATTCCATGGTGTATATGTACCACAGCTTCCTTATCCATTCATCTGCTGATGGGCATCTAGGTTGCTTCCATGTCCTGGCTATTATAAACAGTGCTGCGATGAACACTGGGGTGCACGTGTCTCTTTCAGTTCTGGTTTCCTCAGTGTGTATGCCCAGAAGTGGGATTGCTGGGTCATATGGCAGTTCTATTTCCAGTTTTTTAAGAAATCTCCACACTGTTTTCCATAGCGGCTGTACTAGTTTGCATTCCCACCAACAGTGTAAGAGGGTTCCCTTTTCTCCACACCCTCTCCAGCATTTATTGCTTGTAGACTTTTGGATAGCAGCCATCCTGACTGGCGTGTAATGGTACCTCATTGTGGTTTTGATTTGTATTTCTCTAATAATGAGTGATGTTGAGCATCTTTTCATGTGTTTGTTAGCCATCTGTATGTCTTCTTTGGAGAAATGTCTGTTTAGTTCTTTGGCCCATTTTTTGATTGGGTCATTTATTTTTCTGGAATTGAGCTGCAGGAGTTGCTTGTATATTTTTGAGATTAATCCTTTGTCTGTTTCTTCATTTGCTATTATTTTCTCCCAATCTGAGGGCTGCCTTTTCACCTTACTTATAGTTTCCTTTGTAGTGCAAAAGCTTTTAAGTTTCATTAGGTCCCATTTGTTTAGTTTTGCTTATATTTCCAATATTCTGGGAGGTGGGTCATAGAGGATCTTGCTTTGATTTCTGTCGGAGAGTGTTTTGCCTATGTTCTCCTCTAGGAGTTTTATAGTTTCTGGTCTTACATTTAGATCTTTAATCCATTTTGAGTTTATTTTTGTGTATGGTGTTAGAAAGTGTTCTAGTTTCATTCTTTTACAAGTGGTTGACCAGTTTTCCCAGCACCACTTGTTAAAGAGGTTGTCTTTTTTCCATTGTATATCCTTGCCTCCTTTGTCAAAGATAAGGTGTCCATAGGTTCGTGGATTTATCTCTGGGCTTTCTATTCTGTTCCATTGATCTATATTTCTGTCTTTGTGCCAGTACCATACTGTCTTGATGACTGTGGCTTTGTAGTAGAGTCTGAAGTCAGGCAGGTTGATTCCTCCAGCTCCATTCTTCTTTCTCAAGATTACTTTGGCTATGCGAGGTTTTTTGTATTTCCATACAAATTGTGAAATTCTTTGGTCTAGTTCTGTGAAAAATACCGTTGGTAGCTTGATAGGGATTGCATTGAATCTATAGACTGCTTTGGGTAGAATAGCCATTTTGACAATATTAATTCTTCCAATCCATGAACACGGTATGTTTCTCCATTTGTTTGTGTCCTCTTTGATTTCTTTCATCAGTGTTTTATAGTTTTCTATGTATAGGTCCTTTGTTTCTTTAGGTAGATATACTCCTAAGTATTTTATTCTTTTTGTTGCAATGGTGAATGGTATTGTTTCCTTAATTTCTCTGTCTGTTTTTTCATTGTTAGTATATAGGAATGCAAGGGATTTCTGTGTGTTAATTTTATATCCTGCAACTTTACTATATTCATTGATTAGTTCTAGTAATTTTCTGGTAGAGTCTTTAGGGTTTTCTATGTAGAGGATCATGTCATCTGCAAACAGTGAGAATTTTACTGCTTCTTTTCCTATCTGGATTCTTTTTACTTCTTTTTCTGCTCTGATTGCTGTGGCCAGAACTTCCAACACTATGTTGAATAGTAGTGGTGAGAGTGGGCACCCTTGTCTTGTTCCTGATTTCAGGGGAAATGCCTTCAATTTTGACACCTTCTGAAGATCTTCATATTTTTCACACCTTTTCAGGCTCTTCATGTTTTGAACACAGTTTCATGCTCCTCATATTTTTCACATATTTTTATGCTCTTCATATTTTTCACATATTTTCAGGCTACTCATGTTTCTCAAAACCGTTTCATGCTCCTCATATTTTTCACATATTTTTATGCTCTTCATATTTTTCACATATATTCAGGCTATTCATATTTCTCAAAACCGTTTCATGCTCCTCATATTTTTGACACCTTTTGAAGCTCTTCATATTTTTCACACCTTTTCAGGCTCTTCTTGTTTTTGAACACCGCTTCATGCTCCTCCTATTTTTGAGACAGTTTCATGCTCCTCATATTTTTGACACCTTTTGAAGCTTTTTATATTTTTCAAACCTTTTCAGGCTCTTCATTTTTTTCAACATCACTTCATGCTCCTCCTATTTTTCAGACCGTTTCATGCTCATCTAATTTTTGACACCTTTTGAAGCTCTTCATATTTTTCACACCTTTTGAAGCTCTTCATATTTTTCAAACCTTTTCAGGCTCTTCATGTTTTTGAACACCACTTCATGCTCCTTCTATTTTTCAGAGAGTTTCATGCTCCTCATGTATTTCACACCTTTTGAAGATCTTCATATTTTTCACAACTTATCAGGCTCTTCATGTTTTTCCACACCACTTCATGCTTCTCCTATTTTTCAGCCCGTTTCGTGCTCCTCATGTATTTCACACCTTTTGAAGCTCTTCATATTTTTCACACATTTTCAGGCTCTTCATGTTTTTGATCACTGTTTCATGCTCCTCCTATTTTACAGACCGTTTCATGCTCCTCATATATTTGAAATCTTTTGAAGCTCTTCATATTTTTCAAACCTTTTCAGGCTCTTCATGTTTTTGAACACCGCTTCATGCTCCTCCTATTTTTCAGACCGTTTCATGCTCCTCATATTTTTGACAGGTTTTGAAGCTCTTCATATTTTTCACACATTTTCAGGCTCTTCATGTTTTGAACACCACTTCATGCTCGTCCTATTTTTCAAACCGTTTCAGACTCATGTCATTTTTGACTCCTTTTGAAGCTCTTCATATTTTTCACACCTTTTGAAGCTCTTCATATTTTTCACACGTTTTCAGGCTCTTCATGTTTTTCAACATCGCTTCATGCTCCTCCTATTTTTCAGAGAGTTTCATGCTCCTCATATTTTTGACACTTTTTGAAGCTCTTCATACTTTTCACACCATTTCAGGCTCTTCATGTTTTGAACATGGGTTCATGCTCCTCCTATGTTCAGACCGTTTCATACTCCTCATAATTTTGACACCTTTTGAAGCTCTTCATATTTTTCACACGTTTTCATGCTCTTCATGTTTTTCAACACCGCTTCATGCTCCCCCTTTTTTCAGACCGTTTAATGTACCTCATATTTTTCACACCTTTTGAAGCTCTTCATATTTTTCACACCTTTTCAGGCTCTTCATGTTTTTCAGCACCTCTTTATGCTCCTCCTATTTTTCAAACCGTTTAATCCTCCTCATGTATTTCACACTTTTTGAAGCTCTTCATATTTTTCACACCTTTTGAAGCTCTTCATATTTTTCACACCTTTTCAGGCTCTTCATGTTTTGTGACACCGTTTAATAATCCTCCTATTGTTCAGACTGTTTCATGCTTCTCATATTTTTGACACCTTTTGAAGCTCTTCATATTTTTCACACCTTTTCAGGCTCTTCATGTTTTTCAACACCGCTTCATGCTCCTCCTATTTTTCAGACGGTTTCATGCTCCTCATATTTTTGACACCTTTTGAAGCTCTTCATATTTTTCCACATCTTTTGAAGCTCTTCATATTTTTCACACTTTTTCAGGCTCTTCATGTTTTTCAACACCCCTTGTTGCTCCTCCTATGTTTCAGACCGTTTCATGCTCCTCATATTTTTGACACCTTTTGAAGCTCTTCATATTTTTCACACCTTTTCAGGCTCTTCATATTTTTGAACACCCCTTCATGCTCCTCCTATTTTTCAGACCGTTTCATGCTCCTCATATTTTTGACACCTTTTGAAGCTCTTCATATTTTTCACACCTTTTCAGGCTCTTCATGGTTTTCAACACCGCTTCATGCTCCTCCTTTATTTCAGACAGTTTCATTCTCCTCCTATTTTTGACACCTTTTGAAGCTCTTCATATATTTCACACCTTTTCAATCTCTTCATGTTTTTGAACACCAATTCATGCTCCTCCTATTTTTCATACCGTTTCATGCTCCTCCTATTTTTCAGGCCGTTTCATGCTCCTCATATTTTGACACGTTTTAAAGCTCTTCGTATTTTTCACACATTGTCAGGCTCTTCATGTTTTTGAACACCACTGCATCTCCTCTTATTTTTCAGACCGTTTCATGCTCCTCATATTTGAGAAGTTTTGAAGCTCTTCATATATTTCACATCTTTTCAGGCTCTTCATGTTTTTCAACAGTGCTTTATGCACCTCCTATGTTTCAGACCGTTTCATGCTCCTCATAATTTTGACACCTTTTGAAGCTCTTCATATTTTTCACACCTTTTCATGCTCTTCATGTTTTCAAAACCGATTTATGCTCCTCCTATTTTTCAGACCCTTTCATGCTCCTCCTATTTTTCAGGCCGTTTCATGCTCCGCATATATTTCACACCTTTTGAAGCTCTTCATATTTTTCACACCTTTTCTAGTTCTCATGTATTTGAACACAGCTTCATGCTCCTCCTATTTTTCAGACCGTTTCATGCTCTTCATATATTTCACACCTTTTGAAGCTCTTCATATTTTTCATACCTTTTCAGGATCTTCATGTTTTTCAACACCGCTTCATGCTCCTCCTATTTTTCCGACCGTTTCATGCTGCTCCCATTTTTGATACCTTTTGAAGCTCTTCATATTTTTGGCACCTTTTCATGCTCTTCATGTTTTTCAACACCGCTTCATGCTCCTCCTATACTTCAGAACGTTTTATGCTCCTCATATTTTTAACACCATTTGAAGTTCTTCATATTTTGGGCATCTTTTCATGCTCTTCATGTTTTTCAACACCGCTTCATGCTCCTCCTGTTTTTCAGACGGTCTCTTGCTCCTCAAATTTTTGACACATTTTGAAGCTCTTCATATTTTTCACACGCTTTCAGGCTCTTCATGTTTTTCAACACCGCTTCATGCTCCTCCTAATATTCAGACCGTTTCAGGCTCCTCATATTTTTGACACCTTTTAAAGCTCTTCATATATTTCACACCTCTTCAGGCTCTTCATGTTTTTAACACCACTTCATGTCCTCCTATTTTTCAGACCTTTTCATGCTCATCTCATTTTTGACACCTTTTGAAGCTCTTCATATTTTTCACACCTTTTGAAGCTCTTCATATTTTTTCACACGTTTTCAGGCTCTTCAGGTTTTTCAACACCGCTTCATGCTCCTCCTAATTTTCAGACCGTTTCATGCTCCTAATATTTTTGACACTTTTTAAAGCTCTTCATATTTTTCACACTTTTCAGGCTCTTCCTGTTTTTCAACACCACTTCATGCTTCTCCTATTTTTCAGACCTTTTCATGCTCTTCATATTTTTCACACCTTTTCAGGCTCTCCATTTTTTTCAGCACCTCTTCATGCTCCTCGTATTTTTCAGACCGTTTCTTGCTCCTCATATTTTTGACACTTTTTGAAGCTCCTCATATTTTTCACACATTTTGAAGCTCTTCATATATTTCACACCATTTCAGGCTCTTCATGTTTTTCAACACCACTTCATTCTCCTCCTATTTTTAGACCGTTTCATTCTCCTCATATTTTTGACACCTTTTGAAGCTCTTCTTATATTTCACACCTTTTCAGGCTCTTCATGTTTTTCCACACCACTTCATGCTTCTCCTATTTTTCAGCCCGTTTCATGCTCCTCATGTATTTCACACCTTTTGAAGCTCTTCATATTTTTCACACATTTTCAGGCTCTTCATGTTTTTGATCACTGTTTCATGCTCCTCCTATTTTACAGACCGTTTCATGCTCCTCATATATTTGAAATCTTTTGAAGCTCTTCATATTTTTCAAACCATTTCAGGCTCTTCATGTTTTTGAACACCGCTTCATCCTCCTCCTATTTTTCAGACCGTTTCATGCTCCTCATATTTTTGACAGGTTTTGAAGCTCTTCATATTTTTCACACATTTTCAGGCTCTTCATGTTTTGAACACCACTTCATGCTCGTCCTATTTTTCAAACCGTTTCAGACTCATGTCATTTTTGACTCCTTTTGAAGCTCTTCATATTTTTCACACCTTTTGAAGGTCTTCATATTTTTCACACTTTTCAGGCTCTTCATTTATTTGAAAACCGCCTCATGCTCCTCCTATTTTTCAGACCGTTTCATGTCCAAATGTATTTCACACCTTTTGAAGCTCTTTATATTTTTCAAAACTTTTCAGGCTCTTCATGTGTTTGATCAGAATTTCATGCTCCTCCAATTTTTCAGACCGTTTCATGCTCCTCATATTTTTGACACCTTTTGAAGCTCTTCATATTTTTCACACCTTTTCAGGCTCTTCATATTTTTGAACACCCCTTCATGCTCCTCCTATTTTTCAGCCGTTTCATTCTCTTCATATTTTTGACACCTTTTGAAGCTCTTCATATATTTCACACCTTTTCAGGCTCTTCTTTTTTTTCAACACCACTTCATGCTCGTCCTATTTGTCAGACCGTTTCATGCTCATCTCATTTTTGACCCCTTTTGAAGCTCTTCATATTTTTCACACCTTTTGAAGCTCTTCATATTTTCCACACGTTTTCGGGCTCTTCATGTTTTTGAACACCGCTTCATGCTCCTCATATTTTTCAGACCGTTTCGTGCTCCTCATATTCTTGACACCTTATGAAGCTCTTTAAATTTTTCACACCTTTTCAGGCTCTTCATTTTTGAACACCGGTTCATGCTCCTCCTATATTTCAGACAGTTTCATTCTCCTCATAGTTTTCACACCTTTTGAAGCTCTTCATATTTTTCACGCCTTTTCAGGCTCTTCATGTTTTTGAACACCTCTTCATGCTCCTCCTATTTTTCAGACCGTTTCATGCTCCTCATATTTTTGACACCTTTTGAAGCTCTTCATATTTTTCACAACTTTTCAGGCTCTTCATGTTTTTGAACACCGCTTCATGCTCCTCCTATTTTTCAGATCGTTTCATGCTCCTCATATTTTTGACACCTTTTGAAGCTCTTCATATTTGTCATATCTTTTCAGGCTCTTCATGTTTTTGAACACCACTTCCTGCTCCTCTCATTTTTCAGACCGTTTCATGCTCATTTCATTTTTGACACCTTTTGAAGCTCTTTATATTTTTCACACCTTTTCAGGCTCTTCATTTTTTTCAACACTACTTCTTGCTCCTTCAATTTTTTAGACCGTTTCATGCTCATCTAATTTTTGACACATGTTGAAGCTCTTCATATTTTTCACACCTTCTGAAGCTCTTCATATTTTTCACACTTTTTCAGGCTCTTCATGTTTTTCAACACCACTTCATGCTTCTCCTATTTTTCAGCCCGTTTCATGCTCCTCGTGTTTTTCACACCTTTTGAAGCTCGTCATATTTTTCACACCTTTTCAGGCTCTTCATGTTTTTGATCACCGTTTCTTGCTCCTCCTATTTTTCAGACCGTTTCATGCTCCTCATATTTTTGACACCTTTTGAAGCTCTTCATAATTTTCACACCCTTTCAGCCTCTTCATGTTTTTCAACACCACTTCATGCTCCTCCTATTTTTCAGACCGTTTCATGCTCCTCATATTTTTGACATCTTTAGAAACTCTTCATATCTTTCACACCTTTTCAGACTCTTCATGTTTTTCAACACCACTTCATGCTCCTCCTATTTTTCAGACCGTTTCATGCTCCTCATATTTTTGATACATTTTGAAGCTCTTCATATGTTTCACACCTTTTCAGGCTCTTTATTTTTTTCAACACCACTTCATGCTCCTCCTATATTTCAGACCGTTTCATGCTTATCTCATTTTTAACACCTTTTGAAGCTCTACATATTTTTCACAAGTTCTCAGGCTCCTCATGTTTTTCAACACCGCTTCATGCTCCTCCTCTTTTTCAGACCGTTTCATGCTCCTCATATATTTCACACCTTTTGAAGCTCTTCATATTTTTCACACCTTTTCAGGCTCTTCACGTTTTGATCACCATTTCATGCTCCTTTATTTTTCAGACCTTTTCATGCTCATCTCATTTTTGACACCTTTTGAAGCTCTTCATATATTTCACACATTTTCAAGCTCTTCATTTTTTTTCAACACAGTTTCATGCTGCTTCTATTTTTCAGACAGTTTCATGCTCCTCATATTTTTCACACCTTTTGAATCTCTTCATATTTTTCACCCCTTTTCAGGCTCTTCATGTTTTTGAACACCGCTTCTCTCTCCTCCTATTTTTCAGACCGTTTCATGCTCATCTCATTTTTGACACCTTTTGTAGCTCTTCATATTTTACACGTTTTCAGGCTCTTCATGTTTTTCAACACCGTTTCTTGATCCTCCTATTTTTCAGACCGCTTCATTCTCCACATATTTTGACACCTTTTGAAGCTCTTCATATATTTCACACCTTTACAGGCTCTTCTTTTTTTTCAACACCACTTCATGCTCCTCCTATATTTCAGACCGTTTCATGCTCATCTCATTTTTGACAGCTTTTGAAGCTCTTCATATTTTTCACCCCCTTTGAAGCTCTTCATATTTTTGACACCTTTTCATGCTCTTCATGTATTTCAACACCGCTTCATGTTTCTCCTATTTTTCAGACGGTTTCTTGCTCCTCATATTTTTGACACATTTTGAAGCTCTTCATATTTTTGACACCTTTTCATGCTCTTCATGTTTTCAACACCGATTCATGCTCCTCCTATTTTTCAGACCGTTTCATGTTCCTCCTATTTTTCAGAAGGTTTCTTGCTCCTCATATTTTGACACCTTTTGAAGCTCTTCATATTTTTCACACCTTTTCAGGCTCTTCATGTTTTTCAACACTGCTTCATGCTCCTCCTTTATTTCAGACAGTTTCATTCTGTTCCTATTTTTGACACCTTTTAAGCTCTTCATATATTTCACACCTTTTCTAGCTCTTCATGTTTTTGAATACTGCTTCATGCTCCTCCTCTTCTTCTGACCGTTTCATGCTCCTCGAATTTTTGACACCTTTTGAAGCTCTTCATATATTTCACACCTTTTCAGGCTCTTTATTTTTTTCAACACCACTTCATGCTCCTCCTATATTTCAGACCGTTTCATGCTCATCTCATTTTTGACACCTTTTGAAGCTCTACATATTTTTCACAAGTTCTCAGGCTCCTCATGTTTTTCAACACCGCTTCATGCTCCTCCTCTTTTTCAGACCGTTTCATGCTCCTCATGTATTTCACACCTTTTGAAGCTCTTCATATTTTTCACACCTTTTCAGGCTCTTCACGTTTTGATCACCATTTCATGCTCCTTTATTTTTCAGACCTTTTCATGCTCATCTCATTTTTGACACCTTTTGAAGCTCTTCATATATTTCACATATTTTCAAGCTCTTCATTTTTTTTCAACACAGTTTCATGCTGCTTCTATTTTTCAGACCGTTTCATGCTCCTCATATTTTTCACACCTTTTGAATCTCTTCATATTTTTCACCCCTTTTCAGGCTCTTCATGTTTTTGAACACCGCTTCTCTCTCCTCCTATTTTTCAGACCGTTTCATGCTCATCTCATTTTTGACACCTTTTGTAGCTCTTCATATTTTACACGTTTTCAGGCTCTTCATGTTTTTCAACACCGTTTCTTGATCCTCCTATTTTTCAGACCGCTTCATTCTCCACATATTTTGACACCTTTTGAAGCTCTTCATATATTTCACACCTTTACAGGCTCTTCTTTTTTTTCAACACCACTTCATGCTCCTCCTATATTTCAGACCGTTTCATGCTCATCTCATTTTTGACAGCTTTTGAAGCTCTTCATATTTTTCACCCCCTTTGAAGCTCTTCATATTTTTGACACCTTTTGAAGCTCTTCATATTTTTCACACCTTTTCAGGCTCCTCATGTTTTGAACACCGTTTTATGCTCCTACTATTTTTCAGACCGTTTCATGCTCCTCATATTTTTGAAACCTTTTGAAGCACTTCATATTTTTCACACCTTTTCAGGCTCTTCATGTTTTTCACACCTTTTCAGGCTCTTGATGTTTTTCAACACTGCTTCATGCTTCTCCTATTTTTCAGATTGTTTCATGCTCATCTCATTTTTGACACCTTTTGAAGCTTTTCATATTTTTGACAACTTTTCAGGCTCTTCATGTTTTTGAACACCGCTTCATGCTTCTCCTATTTTTTAGACCATATCAGGCTCCTCATATTTTTTAACACCTTTTGAAGCTCTTCATATTTTTCACACCTTTTCAGGCTCTTGATGTTTTTCAACACTGCTTCATGCTTCTCCTATTTTTCAGATTGTTTCATGCTCATCTCATTTTTGACACCTTTTGAAGCTTTTCATATTTTTGACAACTTTTCAGGCTCTTCATGTTTTTGAACACCGCTTCATGCTTCTCCTATTTTTCAGACCATATCAGGCTCCTCATATTTTTTAACACCTTTTGAAGCTCTTCATATTTTTCACAACTTTTCAGGCTCTTCATGTTTTTGAACACCGTTTCTCGCTCCTCCTATTTTTCAAATCGTTTCATGCTCATCTCATTTTTGACACCTTTTGTAGCTCTTCATATTTTTCACACGTTTTCTGGCTCTTCATGTTTTTCAACACCGTTTCTTGATCCTCCTATTTTTCAGACCGTTACATGCTCATCTCATCTTTAACACCTTTAGAAGCTTTTCATATTTTTCACAACATTTCATGCTCTTCAGGTTTTTCAACACCGCTTCATGCTCCTCTTATTTTTCAGACCGTTTCATCCTCCTCATATTTTTGACACCTTTTGAAGCTCTTCATATTTTTCACAACTTTTCAGGCTCTTCATGTTTTTGAACACCGCTTCATGCTCCTTTTATTTTTTAGACCGTTTCATGCTCATTTCATTTTTGACACCTTTTGAAGCTCTTCATATTTTTCACACCTTTTCAAGCTCTTCATGTTTTTCAACACCGTTTCATGCTCCTCCTATTTTTCAGACCATTTCATGCTCATTTCATTTTTGACACCTTTTGAAGCTCTTCATACTTTTCACACTTTTCTGGCTCTTCATGTTTTTCAACACCACTTCATTCTCCTCCTATTTTTCAGACCTTCATGCTCCTCATATTTTTGACACCTTTAGAAGCCCTTCATATTTTTCACACTTTTCTGGCTCTTCATGTTTTTCCACACCACTTCATGCTTCTCCTATTTTTCGGCCTGTTTCATGCTCCTCATGTATTTCACACCTTTTGAAGCTCTTCATATTTTTCACACCTTTTCAGGCTCTTCATATTTTTAATCACCGTTTCATCCTCCTCCTATTTTTCAGACCATTTCATGCTCCTCATATATTTGACACATTTTGAAGCTCTGAATATTTTTCACACATTTTCAGGCTCTTCATGTTTTTGAACACTGGTTCATGATCCTCCTATTTTTCAGACGGTTTCATGCTCTTCATATGTTTGACACCTTTTGAAGCTCTTCATATTTTTCACAACTTTTCAGGCTCTTCATGTTTGTCAACAGCACTTCATGTTTCTCCTAATTTCAGACCGTTTCATGCTCCTCATGTATTTCACACCTTTTGAAGCTCTTCATATTTTTCCCACCTTTTCAGCTCTTCATGTTTTTGAACACCATTTCATGCCACTTCTATTTTTCAGACCGTTTCATGCTCCTCATATTTTTCACACCTTTTGAAGCTCTTCATATTGTTCACACCTTTTCAGGCTCTTCATATTTTTGAACACAGCTTCTCGCTCCCTCTATTTTTCAGACCGTTTCATGCTCATCTCATTTTTGACACCTTTTGTAGCTCTTCATATTTTTCACACGTTTTCAGGCTCTTCATGTTTTTCAACACCGTTTCTTGATCCTCCTATTTTTCAGACCGTTTCATTCTCATCTCATTTTTAACACCTTTTGAAGCTTTTCATATTTTTCACATCTTTTCAGGCTCTTCATGTTTTTGAACACCGCTTCATGCTCCTCCTATTTTTCAGAGAGTTTCATGCTCCTCATGTATTTCACACATTTTGAAGCTCTTCATATTTTTCACACCTTTTCAGGCTCTTCATGTTTTTCAACACCGCTTCATGCTCCGCCTATTTTTCAGATCGTTTCATGCTTCTCATATTTTTGACACCTTTTGAAGCTCTTCATATTTTTCACAACTTTTCAGGCTCTTCATGTTTTTGAACACCGCTTCATGCTCCTCCTATTTTTCAGACCGTTTCATGCTCCTCATATTTTTGACACCTTTTGAAGCTCTTCATATTTTTCACACCTTTTCAGGCTCTTCATGTTTTTGAACTCCGCTTCATGGTCCTCTTATTTTTCAGAGAGTTTCATGCTCCTCATGTATTTCACACCTTTTGAAGCTCTTCATATATTTCACACATTTTCAGGCTCTTCATGTTTTCCACACCACTTCATGCTTCTCCTATTTTTCAGCCCGTTTCATGCTCCTCATGTATTTCACACCTTTTGAAGCTTTTCATATTTTTCACACCTTTTCAGGCTCTTCATGTTTTTGAAAACTGGTTCATGCTCCTCCTTTTTTTCAGAACGTTTCTTGATCCTCATATTTTTGACACCTTTTGAAGCTCTTCATATTTTCCACACCTTCAGGCTCTTCATGTTTTTCAACACCACTTCATGCTCTTCCTATTTTTCAGACCGATTCATGCTCCTCATATTTTTCTCACCTTTAGAAGCTCTTCATATTTTTCACACCTTTTCAGGCTCTTCATGTTTTTCAACACAGCTTCTTGCTCCTCCTATTTTTCAGACGCTTTCATTCTCCTCATATTTTTGACACTGTTAGAAGCTGTTCATATATTTCACACCTTTTCAGGCTCTTCATGTTTTTCAACACCGTTACATGATCCTCCTATTTTTCAGACCGTTTCATGCTCATCTCATTTTTGACATCTTTTGAAGCTCTTCATATTTCTCACAACTTTTTAGGCTCTTCATATTTTTGAACACCGCTTCATGCTCCTCCTATTTTTCAGAGAGTTTTATGCTCCTCATGTATTTCACATCTTTTGAACCTCTTCATATTTCTCACAACTTTTTAGGCTCTTCATGTTTTTCCACACCACTTCATGCTTCTCCTATTTTTCGTCCTGTTTCATGCTCCTCATGTATTTCACACCTTTTGAAGCTCTTCATATTTTTCACACCTTTTCAGGCTCTTCATGTTTTTCAACACCACTTCTTGCTTCTCCTATTTTTCAGACCGTTTCATGCTCCTCATGTATTTCACACCTTTTGAAGCTCTTCATAATTTTCACACCTTTTCAGTCTCTTCATGTTTTTGAACACCATTTCATGCCGCTTCTATTTTTCAGACCGTTTCATGCTCCTCATACTTTTCACACCTTTTGAAGCTCTTCATATTTTTCACACCTTTACAGGCTCTTCATGTTTTTGAACACCGCTTCATGATCCTCCTATTTTTCAGACCATTTCATGCTCTTCATATTTTGACACCTCTTGAAGCTCTTCATATTTTTCACACCTTTACAGGCTCTTCATGTTTTTCCACATCACTTCATTCTTCTCCTATTTTTCAGACCATTTCATGCTCCTCATGAATTTCACACATTTTGAAGCTCTTCATATTTTTCACACCTTTTCAGGCTCTTCATGTTTTTTATCACCGTTTCATGCTCCTATTTTTCAGACCGTTTCATGCTCCTCGTAATTTTGACACCTTTTGAAGCTCTTCATATTTTTCACAAGTTTTCAGGCTCTTCATCATTTTGAACACCGCTTCATGATCCTACTATTTTTAAGACCGTTTCATGCTGTTCATATTTTTGACACATTTTGACGCTCTTCATATTTTTCACACCTTTTGAGGCTCTTCATGTTTTTCAACACTGTTTCATGCTGCTTCTCTATTTCAGACCTTTTCATGCTCCTCATATTTTTTACACCTTTTGAAGCTCTTCATATTTTTCACACCTTTTCAGGCTCTTGATGTTTTTCAACACTGCTTCATGCTTCTCCTATTTTTCAGATTGTTTCATGCTCATCTCATTTTTGACACCTTTTGAAGCTCTTCATATATTTCACACCTTTTGAAGCTCTTCATATTTTGCACACCTTTCCAGGCTCTTCATATTTTTCAACACCGCTTCATGCTCCACCTATTTTTCAGCCCGTTTCATGCTCCTCATATTTTTGACACTTTTTGAAGCTTTTCATATTTTTCACACCTTTTCAGGCTCTTCAATTTTTTCAACATTACTTCTTGCTCCTCCAATTTTTCGGCCTGTTTCATGCTCATCTAATTTTTGACCCCTGTTGAAGCTCTTCATATTTTTCACACCTTCTGAAGCTCTTCACATTTTTCACACTTTTTCAGGCTCTTCATGTTTTTCAACACCACTTCATGCTTCTCCTATTTTTCAGCCCGTTTCATGCTCCTCATGTTTTCACACCTTTTGAAGCTCGTCATATTTTTCACACCTTTTCAGGCTGTTCATGTTTTTGATCACCGTTTCTTGCTCCTCCTATGTTTCAGACCGTTTCATGCTCCTCATATTTTTGACACCTTTTGAAGCTCTTCATATTTTTCACACCTTTTCAGGCTCTTCATGTTTTTGATCACCGCTTCATGCTCCTCCTATTTTTCAGACCGTTTCATGCTCATCTCATTTTTGACACCTTTTGAAGCTCTTCATATTTTTCACAAGTTCTCTGCCTCTTCATGTTTTTCAACACCGCTTCATGCTCCTCCTATTTTTTAGACCGTTTCATGCTTCTCATATTTTTGACACCTTTTGAAGCTTTTCATATTTTTCACACCTTTTCAGGCTCTTCACTTTTTTCAACACTACTTCTTGCTCCTCCAAATTTTCAGACCGTTTCATACTCATCTAATTTTTGACACCTTTTGAAGCTCTTCATATTTTTCACACCTTTTGAAGCTCTTCATATTTTCACACCTTTTCAGGCTCTTCATGTTTTTGAACACCGCTTCATGCTCCTTCTATTTTTCAGAGAGTTTCATGCTCCTCATGTATTTCTCAAGTTTTGAAGCTCTTCATATTTTTCACACCTTTTCAGGCTCTTCATGTTTTTCCACACCACTTCATGCTTCTCCTATTTTTCAGCCCGTTTCATGCTCCTCATGTATTTCTCAAGTTTTGAAGCTCTTCATAATTCTCACAGCTTTTTCGGCTCTTCATGTATTTCCACAACTTTTCAGCCTCTCCTATTTTTCAGTCCGTTTCTTGCTCCTCATATTTTTCACACATTTTGAAGCTCTTCATATATTTCACAACTTTTCAGGCTCTTCATGTATTTCAACATCGTTTCTTGCTTCTTCTATTTTACAGACCGTTTCATGCTCCTAATGTATTTCACACATTTTGAAGCTCTTCATATTTTTCACACCATTTCACGATCTTCATGTTTTTGAACACGGCTTCATGCTCCTCCTTTTTTTTAGACCGTTTCATGCTCCTCATATTTTTGACACCTTTTGAAGCTCTTCATATTTTTCGCACCTTTTCAGGCTCTTCATGTTTTTGAACTCCGTTTCATGCTCCTCCTATTTTCAGACCGTTTCTTGCTCTTCATGTATTTCACACCTTTTGAAGCTCTTCATATTTTTCACACCTTTTCAGGCTCTTCATGTTTTTGAACACCGCTTCATGCTCCTACTATTTTTCAGACCGTTTCATGCTCCTCATATTTTTGAAACCTTTTGAAGCTCTTCATATTTTTCACACCTTTTCAGGCTCCTCATGTTTTGAACACCGTTTTATGCTCCTACTATTTTTCAGACCGTTTCATTCTCCTCATATTTTGTCACCTTTTGAAGCCATTCATATTTTTCACACCTTTTGAAGCTCTTCATATATTTCACAGTTTTTCAGGCTCTTCATGTTTTTCAAAGGTACCTCATGCTCCTCCTATTTTTCAGATCGCTTCATGCTCATCTCATTTTTGACAGCTTTTGAAGGTCCTAATATTTTTCACACCTTTTGAAGCTCTTCATATATTTCACACTTTTTTAGGTTCTTCATGTTTTTCAGCACCACTTCATGCTCCTCCTATTTCTCAGACCGGTTCATGCTCCTCATATTGTTGACACATTTTGAAGCTCTTCATATATTTCACATCTTTTCAGGCTCTTCATGTATTTCAACACCACTTCATGCTCGTCCTATTTCCCAAACCGTTTCATGCTTCTCATATTTTTGACACCTTTTGAATCTCTTCATATATTTTACACCTTTTTAGGCTCTTCATGTTTTTCAACACCATTTCATGCTCCTCCTTCTTTTCAGACCATTTCATGCTCATCATATTTTTGGCACTTTGTGAAGCTCTTCATATTTTTAACACCTTTTGAATCTCTTCATATTTTTCACACCTTTTGAGGCTCTTCATATTTTTCAACACCGCTTCATGCTCCTCCTATTTTTCAGACCTTTTCATGCTCCTCATATTTTTGACACTTTTTGAAGCTCTTCATATATATCACACCTTTTTAGACTCTTCATGTTTTTGAACACCGCTTCATGCTCCTCGTATTTTTCAGACCGTTTCATGCTCCTCATATATTTCACACCTTTTGAAGCTCTTCAAATTTTCCACACATTTTCAGGCTCTTCATGTTTTTGAACATCGCTTCATGCTCCTCCTATTTTTCAGACCGTTTCATGCTGCTCATAATTTTGACACCTTTTGAAGCTCTTCATATATTTCACACCTTTTCAGACTCTTGATGTTTTTGAACACCACTTCTTGCTCCTCCTATTTTTCATACCGTTTCATGCATCTCATGTATTTGACACCTTGTGAAGCTCTTTAAATTTTTCACACCTTTTCAGGCTCTTCATATTTTTGAACACCGTTTCATTCTCCTCCTATTTTTCAGACCGTTTCATGCTCCTCATACTTTTGACATCTTTTGAAGCTCTTCATATTTTTCACATCATTTCAGGCTCTTCATGTTTTTAAACACCGCTTCATGCTCCTCCTATTTTTCAGGCCGTTTCATGCTCATTTCATTTTTGACACCTTTGGAAGCTCTTCATATGTTTCACACATGTTCAGGCTCTTCATGTTTTTGAACACCTATTCATGGTCCTCCTATTTTTCAGACCGTTTCATGCTTATTTCATTTTTGACACCTTTTGAAGCTCTTCATATTTTTCACACCTTTTGAAGCTCTTCATATTTTTCACACGTTTTGGGGCTCTTCATGTTTTTCCACACCGCTTCATGCTCGTCTTATATTTCACACCATTTGAAGCTCTTAATATTTTTCACACTTTTTCAGGCTCTTCATGTTTTTGAACACCACTTCATGCTCCTCCTATTTTTCAGACCGTTTCATGCTCCTCATGTATTTCACACCTCTTGCATCTCTTCATATTTTTCACACCTTTTCAGGCTCTTAATGTTTTTGAACACGGTTTCATGCGCCTCCCATTTTTCAGATCGTTTTATGCTCCTCATGTCTTTCACACCTTTTGAAGCTCTTCATATTTTTCACACCTTTTCAGGCTCTTCATGTTTTTGAACACCGTTTCATGCTCCTCCAATTTTTCAGACAGTTTCCTGCTCCTCATGTATTTCACACCTTTTGAAGCTCTTCGAATTTTTCACACCTTTTCAGGCTCTTCATGTTTTTTTACACCACTTCATGCTCCTCCAATTTTTCAGACCGTTTCATGCTCCTCATATTTTTGACAGCTTTTGAAGCTCTTCATATATTTCACACCTTTTCAGATTCTTAAAGGTTTTGAACACCGCTTCATGCTCCTCCTTTTTTTCAGACCGTTTCATGCTCCTCATGTATTTCACACATTTTGAAGCTCTTCAAATTTTTCACACCTTTTCAGGCTCTTCATGTTTTTGAACGCCGCTTCATGCTCCTCTTCTTTTTCAGACCGTTTCATACTACTCATATTTTTGACACCTTTTGAAGCTCTTCATATATTTCACAACTTTTCAGTCTCTTCATGTTTATCAACACCACTTCATGCTCCTCCTGTTTTTCAGACCATTTCATGTTCATCTCATTTTTGACACCTGTTGAAGCTCTTCATATTTCTCACACCTTTTGAAGCTCTTCATTTATTACACTCCTTTACAGGCTCTTCACGTTTTTCAACACCGCTTCACCTCCTCCTATTTTTTAGACCGTTTCATGCTCCTCATATATTACACACCTTTTGAAGCTCTTCATATTTTTCACACCTTTTCAGGCTCTTCATGTTTTTGAACACCGCTACTTGCTCCTCCTATATTGCAGACCGTTTCATGCTCCTCATATTTTAGACACCTTTTGAAGCTCTTCATATATTTCACATCTTTTCAGACTCTTCAAGTTTTTGAACACCGCTTCATGCTCCTACTTTTTTTCAGACCGTTTCATGCTCCTCATGTATTTCACACCTTTTGAAGCTCTTCAAATTTTTCACAACTTTTCAGGCTCTTCATGTTTTTGAACACCGCTTCATGCTCCTCCTATTTTTCAGACCTTTTCATGCTCCTCATATTTTTGACTCCTTTTGAAGCTCTTCATATTTTTCACACCTTTTCAGGCTCTTCGTCTTTTTCAACACCACTTCATGCTTCTGCTATTTTTCAGAACGTTTCAGGCTCCTCATATTTTTGGCAGCTTTTGAATCTCTTCCTATTTTTCACACCTTTTCATGCTCTTCATATTTTTCAACACCGTGTCATGCTCCTCCTATTTTTCTGACGGTTTCATGCTCCTCATATTTTTCACACCTTTAAATCTCTTCATATTTTTCTCACATTTTAAGGCTCTTCATGTTTTTCAACACCGTGTCATGCTCCTCATATTTTTCAGACGGTTTCATGCTCCTCATAATTTTCACACCTTTTGAAGCTCTTCATATTTTTCACACCTTTTCAGGCTCTACATGTTTTTCAACACGGCTTCATGCTCCTCTTATTTTTCAGACCGTTTCATGCTCCTCATATTTTTCACACCTTTTGAAGCTCTTCATATTTTTCGCACCTTTTCAGGCTCTTCATGTTTTTGAACTCCGTTTCATGCTCCTCCTATTTTCAGACCGTTTCTTGCTCTTCATGTATTTCACACCTTTTGAAGCTCTTCATATTTTTCACACTTTTTCAGGCTCTTCATGTTTTTGAACACCGCTTCATGCTCCTACTATTTTTCAGACCGTTTCATGCTCCTCATATTTTTGAAACCTTTTGAAGCTCTTCATATTTTTCACACCTTTTCAGGCTCCTCATGTTTTGAACACCGTTTTATGCTCCTACTATTTTTCAGACCGTTTCATTCTCCTCATATTTTGTCACCTTTTGAAGCCATTCATATTTTTCACACCTTTTGAAGCTCTTCATATATTTCACAGTTTTTCAGGCTCTTCATGTTTTTCAAAGGTACCTCATGCTCCTCCTATTTTTCAGATCGCTTCATGCTCATCTCATTTTTGACAGCTTTTGAAGGTCCTAATATTTTTCACACCTTTTGAAGCTCTTCATATATTTCACACTTTTTTAGGTTCTTCATGTTTTTCAGCACCACTTCATGCTCCTCCTATTTCTCAGACCGGTTCATGCTCCTCATATTGTTGACACATTTTGAAGCTCTTCATATATTTCACATCTTTTCAGGCTCTTCATGTATTTCAACACCACTTCATGCTCGTCCTATTTCCCAAACCGTTTCATGCTTCTCATATTTTTGACACCTTTTGAATCTCTTCATATATTTTACACCTTTTTAGGCTCTTCATGTTTTTCAACACCATTTCATGCTCCTCCTTCTTTTCAGACCATTTCATGCTCATCATATTTTTGGCACTTTGTGAAGCTCTTCATATTTTTAACACCTTTTGAATCTCTTCATATTTTTCACACCTTTTGAGGCTCTTCATATTTTTCAACACCGCTTCATGCTCCTCCTATTTTTCAGACCTTTTCATGCTCCTCATATTTTTGACACTTTTTGAAGCTCTTCATATATATCACACCTTTTTAGACTCTTCATGTTTTTGAACACCGCTTCATGCTCCTCGTATTTTTCAGACCGTTTCATGCTCCTCATATATTTCACACCTTTTGAAGCTCTTCAAATTTTCCACACCTTTTCAGGCTCTTCATGTTTTTGAACATCGCTTCATGCTCCTCCTATTTTTCAGACCGTTTCATGCTGCTCATAATTTTGACACCTTTTGAAGCTCTTCATATATTTCACACCTTTTCAGACTCTTGATGTTTTTGAACACCACTTCTTGCTCCTCCTATTTTTCATACCGTTTCATGCATCTCATGTATTTGACACCTTGTGAAGCTCTTTAAATTTTTCACACCTTTTCAGGCTCTTCATATTTTTGAACACCGTTTCATTCTCCTCCTATTTTTCAGACCGTTTCATGCTCCTCATACTTTTGACATCTTTTGAAGCTCTTCATATTTTTCACATCATTTCAGGCTCTTCATGTTTTTAAACACCGCTTCATGCTCCTCCTATTTTTCAGGCCGTTTCATGCTCATTTCATTTTTGACACCTTTTGAAGCTCTTCATATTTTTCACACCTTATGAAGCTCTTCATATTTTTCACACGTTTTGGGGCTCTTCATGTTTTTCCACACCGCTTCATGCTCGTCTTATATTTCACACCATTTGAAGCTCTTAATATTTTTCACACTTTTTCAGGCTCTTCATGTTTTTGAACACCACTTCATGCTCCTCCTATTTTTCAGACCGTTTCATGCTCCTCATGTATTTCACACCTCTTGCATCTCTTCATATTTTTCACACCTTTTCAGGCTCTTAATGTTTTTGAACACGGTTTCATGCGCCTCCCATTTTTCAGATCGTTTTATGCTCCTCATGTCTTTCACACCTTTTGAAGCTCTTCATATTTTTCACACCTTTTCAGGCTCTTCATGTTTTTGAACACCGTTTCATGCTCCTCCAATTTTTCAGACAGTTTCCTGCTCCTCATGTATTTCACACCTTTTGAAGCTCTTCGAATTTTTCACACCTTTTCAGGCTCTTCATGTTTTTTTACACCACTTCATGCTCCTCCAATTTTTCAGACCGTTTCATGCTCCTCATATTTTTGACAGCTTTTGAAGCTCTTCATATATTTCACACCTTTTCAGATTCTTAAAGGTTTTGAACACCGCTTCATGCTCCTCCTTTTTTTCAGACCGTTTCATGCTCCTCATGTATTTCACACATTTTGAAGCTCTTCAAATTTTTCACACCTTTTCAGGCTCTTCATGTTTTTGAACGCCGCTTCATGCTCCTCTTCTTTTTCAGACCGTTTCATACTACTCATATTTTTGACACCTTTTGAAGCTCTTCATATATTTCACAACTTTTCAGTCTCTTCATGTTTATCAACACCACATCATGCTCCTCCTGTTTTTCAGACCATTTCATGTTCATCTCATTTTTGACACCTGTTGAAGCTCTTCATATTTCTCACACCTTTTGAAGCTCTTCATTTATTACACTCCTTTACAGGCTTTTCACGTTTTTCAACACCGCTTCACCTCCTCCTATTTTTTAGACCGTTTCATGCTCCTCATATATTACACACCTTTTGAAGCTCTTCATATTTTTCACACCTTTTCAGGCTCTTCATGTTTTTGAACACCGCTACTTGCTCCTCCTATATTGCAGACCGTTTCATGCTCCTCATATTTTAGACACCTTTTGAAGCTCTTCATATATTTCACATCTTTTCAGACTCTTCAAGTTTTTGAACACCGCTTCATGCTCCTACTTTTTTTCAGACCGTTTCATGCTCCTCATGTATTTCACACCTTTTGAAGCTCTTCAAATTTTTCACAACTTTTCAGGCTCTTCATGTTTTTGAACACCGCTTCATGCTCCTCCTATTTTTCAGACCTTTTCATGCTCCTCATATTTTTGACTCCTTTTGAAGCTCTTCATATTTTTCACACCTTTTCAGGCTCTTCGTCTTTTTCAACACCACTTCATGCTTCTGCTATTTTTCAGAACGTTTCAGGCTCCTCATATTTTTGGCAGCTTTTGAATCTCTTCCTATTTTTCACACCTTTTCATGCTCTTCATATTTTTCAACACCGTGTCATGCTCCTCCTATTTTTCTGACGGTTTCATGCTCCTCATATTTTTCACACCTTTAAATCTCTTCATATTTTTCTCACATTTTAAGGCTCTTCATGTTTTTCAACACCGTGTCATGCTCCTCATATTTTTCAGACGGTTTCATGCTCCTCATAATTTTCACACCTTTTGAAGCTCTTCATATTTTTCACACCTTTTCAGGCTCTACATGTTTTTCAACACGGCTTCATGCTCCTCTTATTTTTCAGACCGTTTCATGCTCCTCATATTTTTCACACCTTTTGAAGCTCTTCATATTTTTCACACCTTTTCAGGCTCTTCATGTTTTTCAACACCACTTCATGCTCTTCCTATTTTTCAGACCGTTTCATGCTCCTCATGTATTTCACTCCTTTTGAAGCTCTTCATATTTTTCACACATTTTTAGGGTCTTCATGTATTTCCACAAAGTTTCAGCCTCTCCTATATTTCAGACCGTTTCATGCCCCTCATATTTTTCACACCTTTTGAAGCTCTTCATATATTTCACACCTTTTCAGGCTCTTCATGTATTTCAACACCGTTTCATGATTCTCCTATTTTACAGACCGTTTCTTGCTCCTAATGTATTTCACACATTTTGAAGCTCTTCATATTTTTCACACCTTTTCAGGCTCTTCATGTTTTTCAACACTGCTTCATGCTCCTCCTACTTTTCAGACCGTTTCATGCTCCTATTGTATTTCACACCTTTTGAAGCTCTTCATATTTTTCACACCTTTTCAGGCTCTTCATGTTTTTGAACACCATTTCAAGCTCCTCTTATTTTTCAGACCGTTTCAGGTTACTCATATTTTTGACACATTTTCAAGCTCTTCATATTTTTCACACCTTTTCAGGCTCTTTATGTTTTTAAACACCGCTTCCTGCTCCTCCTATTTTTCAGACCGTTTCATTCTCCTCATATTTTGTCACCTTTTGAAGCTATTCATATTTTTCACACCTTTTGAAGCTCTTCATATATTTCACAGTTTTTCAGGCTCTTCATGTTTTTCAAAGGTACCTCATGCTCCTCCTATTTTTCAGATCGCTTCATGCTCATCTCATTTTTGACAGCTTTTGAAGGTCCTAATATTTTTCACACCTTTTGAAGGTCTTCATATATTTCACACTTTTTTAGGTTCTTCATGTTTTTCAGCACCACCATGCTCCTCCTATTTCTCAGACTGGTTCATGCTCCTCATATTGTTGACACCTTTTGAAGCTCTTCATATTTTTCACACCTTTTCAGGCTCTTCGTGTTTTTCAACACCACTTCATGCTTCTGCTATTTTTCAGAACGTTTCAGGCTCCTCATATTTTTGACAGCTTTTGAATCTCTTCCTATTTTTCACACCTTTTCATGCTCTTCATATTTTTCAACACCGTGTCATGCTCCTCCTATTTTTCTGACGGTTTCATGCTCCTCATATTTTTCACACCTTTAAATCTCTTCATATTTTTCTCACATTTTAAGGCTCTTCATGTTTTTCAACACCGTGTCATGCTCCTCATATTTTTCAGACGGTTTCATGCTCCTCATAATTTTCACACCTTTAAAGCTCTTCATATTTATCACACCTTTTCAGGCTCTTCATGTTTTTGAACACCATTTCATGCTCCTCATATTTTGACTACTATTGAAACTCTTCATATTTTTCAACCATTTCCTGCTCCTCATATTTTTGACACCTTTTCAAGCTCTTCATATATTTCACAGATTTCCAGGCTCTTCAGGTTTTTGAACATCGTTTCATGATCCTATTTTTCAGAACGTTCCATGCTCCTCATATTTTTCACACCTTTTGCAGCTCTTCATATTTTTCACACCTTTTCTGTCTCTTCATATTTTTAAACACCACTTAATGCTCCTCCTATGTTTAGAACGTCTAATGCTCCTCATAATTTTGACACCTTTTGCGGCTCTTCATATTTTTCACACTTTTTCTGGCTCTTCATATTTTTCCACACCACTTCATCCTCCTCCTATGTTTAGAACGTTTAATGCTCCTCATAATTTTGACACCTTTTGATGCTCTTCATATTTTTCACACCTTTTCAGTCTCTTCATGTTTTGAACACCGCTTCATGATCCTCCTATTTTTCAGAACCGTTTCATGCTCCGCATATATTTCACACCTTTTGAAGCTCTTCATATTTTTCACACCTTTTCTGGTTCTCATGTTTTTGAACACAGCATCATGCTTCTCCTATTTTTCAGACCGTTTTATGCTCCTCATATATTTCAAACCTTTTGAAGCTCTTCATATTTTTCACATCTTTTCAGGCTCTTCATGTTTTTCAACACCGCTTCATGCTCCTCCTTTATTTCAGACAGTTTCATTCTCTTCCTATTTTTGACACCTTTTAAGCTCTTCATATATTTCACACCTTTTCTAGCTCTTCATGTTTTTGAACACTGCTTCATGCTCCTCCACTTCTTCTGACCGTTTCATGCTCCTCGTATTTTTGACACCTTTTGAATCTCTTCATATTTTTCACACTTTTTCAGGCTCTTCATGTTTTAGAACACCGCTTCATGCTCCTCCTATTTTTCAGACCGTTTCATGCTCCTCATATTTTTGACACCTTCTGAAACTCTTCATATTTTTCACACCTTTTCAAGCTGTTCATGTTTTTGAAAACCGCTTCATGCTCCTCCTATTTTTCAGACCGTTTCATGCTCCTCATATTTTTGACACCTTTTTAAACTCTTCATATTTTTCACACCTTTTCAGGCTCTTCATGTTTCTGAACACCGTTTCATGCTCCTCCTATTTTTCAGGCCGTTTCATGTTCCTCATATTTTTCAGATCATTTCATGATCCTCATATTTTTGACAGCTTTTGAAGCTCTTCATATTTTTCACACCTTTTCAGGCTCTTCATCTTTTTCAACACCACTTCAAGCTCCTCCTATTTCTCAGACCGTTTCAGGCTCCTCATATTTTTGACAGCTTTTGAATCTCTTCATATTTTTCACACCTCCTCATGATCTTCATGTTTTTCAACACCGTGTCATGCTCCTCATATTTTTCAGACGGTTTCATGCTCCTCATATTTTTCACACTTTTAAACTCTTCATATTTTTCACACATTTTAAGGCTCTTCATGTTTTTCAACACCGTGTCATGCTCCTCCTATCTTCAGACGGTTTCATGCTCCTCATAATTTTCACACCTTTAAAGCTCTTCATATTTTTCACACCTTTTAAGGCTCTTCATGTTTTTGAACACCACTTCATGCTCCTCCTATTTTTCAGACCGTTTCATGCTCCTCATATTTTTGACACCTTTTGAAGCTCTTCATATTTTAACACCTTTTCAGGCTCTTCATGTTTTTGAACACCATTTCATGCTCCTCATATTTTGACAACTATTGAAACTCTTCATATTTTTCAGACAGTTTCATGCTCCTCATATTTTTGATACATTTTGAAGCTCTTCATATATTTTACAGCTTTTCAGGCTCTTCAGGTTTTTGAACATCGTTTCATGCTCCTCCTATTTTTCAGAACGTTCCACGCTCCTCATATTTTTCACACCTTTTGGAGCTCTTCATATTTTTTCACACCTTTTCAGCTCTTCATATTTTTCAACACCACTTCATGCTCCTCCTATGTTTAGAACGTTTAATGCTCCCCATAATTTTGACACCTTTTGAAACTCTTCATATTTTTCAAACCTTTTCAGGCTCTTCATGTTTCTAAACACCATTTCATGCTCTTCCTATTTCAGACCGTTTCATGCTCCTCATATTTTTGACACGTTTTGAAACTCTTCATTTTTTTATCACCGTTTCAGGCTCTTCATATTTTTCAACAGTGCTTCATTCTCCTCCTGTTTTTCAGACCGTTTCATGCTCCTCATATTTTTGACATCTTTTGTAGCTCTTCATATTTTTCACAGCTTTTCAGGCTCTTCATGTTTTTGAACACCCCTTCATGCTCCTCCTCGTTTTCAGACCGTTTCATACTCCTCATATTTTTTACACCTTTTGAAGCTCTTCATATATTTCATAACTTTTCAGGCTCTTCATATTTACAACACCACTTCATGCTCCTCCTGTTTTTCAGATCATTTCATGCTCATCTCATTTTTGACACCTGTTGAAGCTCTTCATATTTCTCACACCTTTTGAAGCTCTTCATTTATTTCACTCCTTTACTGGCTCTTCATGTTTTTCAACACCGCTTCATGCTCCTCCTATTTTTTAGACCGTTTCATGTTCCTCATATATTACACACCTTTTGAAGCTCTTCATAATTTTCACATTTTTCCAGGCTCTTCATGTTTTTGAACACCATTTCATGCTCCTCCTATTTTTCAGACCGTTCCTGCTCCTAATATTTTTGACACCTTTAGAAGCTCTTCATATTTTTCACACACTTTCAGGCTCTTCATGTTTTTGAACACCGCTTCATCCTCCTCCTATTTTTCAGACCGTTTCATGCTCCTCATATTTTTCACACCTTTTGAAGCTCTTCATATTTTTCACACCTTTTCAGTCTCTTCAGGTTTTGAACACCGCTTCATGATCCTCCTATATTTCAGACCGTTTCATGCTCCGCATATATTTCACACCTTTTGAAGTTCTTCATATTTTTCACACCTTTTCTGGTTCGCATGTTTTTGAACACAGCTTCATGCTTCTCCTATTTTTCAGACCGTTTCATGCACCTCATATATTTCACACCTTTTGAAGCTCTTCCTATTTTTCAGACCTTTTCAGCTCTTCATGTTTTTCAACAGCATTTCATGCTCCTCCTAGGTTTCAGACCCTTTCATACGCCTCATATTTTTGACAGCTTTTGAAGCTCTTCATTTTTTTCACACCTTTTCAGGCTCTTCATGTTTTTGAACACGGCTTCATGCTCCTCCTATTTTTCAGACCCTTTCATACTCCTCATATTTTTGACAGCTTTTGAAGCTCTTCATTTTTTTCACACCTTTTCAGGCTGTTCATGTTTTTGAACACGGCTTCATGCTCCTCCTATTTTTCAGACCGTTTCATGCTCCTCATATTTGACACGTTTTGAAGGTTTCATATATTTCACACCTTTTCAGGCTCTTCATGTTTTTCAACACGGCTTCATTCTCCTCCTATTTTTCAGACCGTTTCATGCTCCTCATATTTGACACGTTTTGAAGGTTTCATATATGTCACACGTTTTCAGGCTCTTCATGTTTTTCAAAACCGCTTTATGCTCCTCCTATTTTTCAGAACGTTTCATGCTCCTCATATTTTTGATACCTTTTGAAGCTCTTCATATTTTTCACACCTTTTCATGCTCTTCATGTTTTCAACACCGATTCTGGCTCCTCCTATTTTTCAGACCGTTTCATGCTCCTCCTATTTTTCAGGCCGTTTCATGCTCCTCATATTTTGACACATTTTGAAGCTCTTCATATTTTTCACATTTTTGAAGCTCTTCATATTTTTCACATGTTTTCATCTTTTCATTTTTTTCAACACCACTTCATGCTCCTCATTTTTTCAGACCGTTTCATTCTCCTCATATTTTTGACACGTTTTTAGGCTCTTCATATTTTTCACACCTTTTCAGGCTCTTCATGTTTTTGAACACCGTTTCTTGCTCCTCCGAATTTTCAGACCGTTTCATGCTCCTCATATTTTTGACACCTTTTGAAGCTGTTCATATTTATCACACGTTTTCACGCTCTTCATGTTTTTCAAAACCACTTCATGCTCCTCGTGTTTTGCAGACCGTTTCATGCTCCTCATATTTTTGACACATTTTGAAGCTCTTCATATTTTTCACACCTTTTCCGGCTCTTCATGTTTTGAACACCACTTCATGCTCCTCCTATTTTTCAGACCTTTTCTTGCTCCTCTAATTTTTGACACCTTTTGAAGCTCTTCATATTTTTCACACCTTTTCAGGCTTTTCATGTATTTCAACACCGCTTCATGCTCCTCCTATTTTTCAGACCGTTTCATGCTCCTCGTATTTTTGACAGCTTTTGAAACTCTTCATATAAATCACACCTTTTCAGGCTCTTCATTTTTTGAACACCACTTCATGGTCCTCCTATTTTTCAGACCGTTTCATGCTCATCTAATTTTTGACACCTTTTGCAGCTTTTCAGATTTTTCACAACTTTTCAGGCTCTTCATGTTTTTGAACAACACTTCATGCTCCTCCTATTTTTCAGAGAGTTTCATGCTCCTCATATATTTCACACCTTTTGAAGCTCTTCATATTTTTCACACCTTTTCAGGCTTTTCATGTTTTTGAACACCGCTTCATGCTCCTCCTATTTTTCAGACCGTTTCATGCTCCTTATATTTTTGACACCTTTTGAAGCTCTTCAGATTTTTCTCACCTTTTCAGGCTCTTCATGATTTTGAACACCGCTTCATGCCCCTGCTATATTTCAGACCATTTCATGCTCCTCATATTTTTGACATCTTTTGAAGCTTTTCATATTTTTCACACCTTTTCAGTCTCTTCATGTTTTTCAAAAACGCTTCTTGCTCCTCCTATTTTTCAGACCGTTTCATACTCATCTCATTTTTGACACGGTTTGAAGCTCTTCATATTTTTCACAACTTTTGAAGCTCTTCATATTTTTCACACGTTTTCAGGCTCTTCATGTTTTTGAACACCGCTTCTTGCGACTCCTATTTTTCAGATCGTTTCATGCTCCTCACATTTTTGACACCTTTTGAAGCTCTTCATATTTTTCACAGCTTTTGAAGCTCTTTATATTTTTCACACGTTTTCAGGCTCTTCATGTTTTTGAACACCGCTTCTTGCGACTCCTATTTTTCAGACCGTTTCATGCTCCTCATATTTTTGACACCTTTTGAAGCTCATCATATTTTTCACACCTTTTCAGGCTTTGCATGTTTTTCAACACCGCTTCATGCTCCTCCTATTTTTCAGACCGTTTCATGCTCCTCATATTTTTGACACCTTGTGAGGATCTTCATATCTTTCATACCTTTTAAAGCTCTTCGTATTTTTCACACGTTTTCAGTCTCTTCATGTTTTTCAACACCGTTTCATGCTCCTCCTATTTTTCAGACCGTTTCATGCTCTTCATATTTTTCACACCTTTTGAAGCTCTTCATATTTTTCACACCTTTTCAGGCTCTTCATGTTTTTGAAGACCGTTTCATGCTCCTCCTATTTTTCAGACCGTTTCATGCTCCTCATATTTTTAACACCTTTTGAAGCTCTTCATATTTTTCACACCTTTTAAAGCTCTTCATATTTTTCACACCTTTTCAAGCTCTCATGTTTTTGAACACAGCTTCATGCTCCTCCTATTTTTCAGACCGTTTCATGCTCCTCATGTATTTCACACCTTTTGAAGCTCTTCCTATTTTTCACACCTTTTCAGGCTCTTCATATATTTGAAAACCCTTTCATGCTCCTCCTATTTTTTAGATCGTTTCATGCTCCACATATTTCTGTCAGCTTTGAAGCTCCTCATATTTTTCACACCTTTTGAGGCTCGTCATGTTTTTGAACACCGCTTCATGCTCGTCATATTTTTCAGATCGTTTCATCCTCCTCATATTTTTGACAACTTTTGACGCTCTTCATATTTTTCACACCTTTTCAGGCTTCTCATGTTTTTGAACACCGCTTCATGCTACTCATATTTTTCAGATCGTTTCATGCTCCTCATATTTTTGACACCTTTTGACGCTCTTCATATTTTTCACACCTTTTCAGGCTCTTCATGTTTTTGAACACCACTTCATGCTTCTACTATTTTCAGACCGTTTAATGCTCCTCATGTATTTCACACCTTTTTACGCTCTTCATATTTTTCACACCTTTTCAGGCTCTTCATGTTTTTCAACACCGTTTCATGCTCCTCCTATATTTCAGATCGTTTCATGCTCCTCATATATTTGACACCTTCTGAAGATCTTCATATTTTTCACACCTTTTCAGACTTTTCATGTTTTTGATCACCGTTTCATGCTCCTCCTAATTTTCAGACCGTTTCATGCTCCTCATATATTTGACACCTTTTGAAGCTCTTCATATATTTCACACATTTTCAGGCTCTTCATCTTTTTGCACACCGCTTCAAGCTCCTCCTATTTTTCACACCGTTTCATGCTCCTCTCATTATTGACACATTTCGAAGCTAATCATATTTTTCACACCTTTGGAAGCTCTTCATATTTTTCACACATTTTCAGGCTTTTCATGTTTTCAACACCGCTTCATACTCCTCCTTTTTTTCAGACCGTTTCATGCTCCTCATATTTTTGACACCTTTAATTCTCTTCATATTTTTCACACCTTTTCAGGCTCTTCATGTTTTTCAACACCGCTTCATGCTCCTCATATTTTTCAGATCGTTTCATGCTCCTCATATTTTTGACACCTTTTGACGCTCTTCATATTTTTCACACCTTTTCAGGCTCTCCATTTTTTTGAACACCACTTCATGCTTCTACTATTTTCAGACCGTTTAATGCACCTCATGTATTTCACACCTTTTTACGCTCTTCATATTTTTCACACCTTTTCAGGCTCTTCATGTTTTTCAACCGTGCTTCATGTTCCTCCTATTTTTCAGATCGTTTCATGCTCCTCATGTTTTTGACACCTTTTGAAGATCTTAATATTTTTCACATCTTTTCAGGCTCTTCATGTTTTTGAACACCATTTCATGCTCCTCCTTTTTTTTGACACAATTTGAAGGTCTTCATAATTTTCAAACCTTTTCAGGCTCTTCATGTTTTTCAACACCATTTCATGCTCCTCCTATTTTTCAGATCATTTCATGCTCCTCATATATTTCACATCTTTTGTAGCTCTTCATATTTTTCACACCTTTTCAGTCTCTTCAGGTTTCTCAACATCATTTCATGCTTCTCCTATTTTTCACACCGTTTCATGCTCCTCATATTTTTGACACCTTTTCAAGCTCTTTATATATTTCCCACCTTTTCAGGCTCTTAACACCGCTTCATGCTCATCCTATTTTTCGGACCACTTCATGCTCCTCATATTTTTGACATCTTTTGAAGCTGTTCATATTTTTCACACCTTTTCAGGCTGTTCATATTTTTGAACACCACTTCATGCTCCTACTATATTTCAGAGAGTTTAATGCTCCTCATGTATTTCACACCTTTTGAAGCTCTTCATATTTTTCACACCTTTTCAGGCTCTTCATGTTTTTCAACACCACTTCATGTTCCTCCTATTTTTCAGACCGTTTCATGCTCATCTCATTTTTGACAACTTTTGAAGCTCTTCATATTTTTCACACCTTTTGAAACTCTTCATATTTTTCACACTTTTTCAGACTCTTCATGTTTTTCAACACCGCTTCATGCTCCTCCTATTTTTCAGACCGTTTCATGCTCCTCATATTTTTGACCCCTTTTGAATCTCTTCATATTTTTCACAACTTTTCAGGCTCTTCATGTTTTTTAACACCGCTTCATGCTCCTCCTATTTTTCAGACCGTTTCTTGCTCCTCATATTTTTGACACCTATTGAAGCTCTTCATATTTTTCACACCTTTTCAGGCTTTTCTTATATTGCAACACTGCTTCATGCTGCTCCTATTTTTCAGACCGTTTCATGCTCCTCATATTTTTGACACCTTTTGAAGCTCTTCATATATTTCACACCTTTTCAGGCTCTTCATGTTTTTCAACACCACTTCCTGCTCCTCCTATTTTTCAGACCGTTTCATGGTCATCTCATTTTGGACACCTTATGAAGCTCTTCATATTTTTCACACCTTTTGAAGCTCTTCATATTCTTCATACGTTTTCATGCTCTTTATGTTTTTCAACACCGCTTCTTACTCCTCCTATTGTTCAGACCGTTTAATGCTTCTCATATTTTTGATACGTTTTGAAGATCTTCATATTTTTAAAACCTTTTCAAGCTCTTCATGTCTTTCAAAACCGCTTCATGCTCCTCCTAATTTTCAGACTGTTTCATGCTCTTCATATTTTTGACACCTTTTGAAGCTCTTCATATTTTTCACACCTTTCTTTCTCTTCATTTTTTTGAACACCGCTTCATGCTCCTCCTATTTATCAGACAGTTTCATGCTCCTCATGTATTTCACATCTTTTGAGGCTCTACATATTTTTCACACCTTTTCAGGCTCTTCATGTTTTTCCACACCGTTTCTCGCTCCTCCTATTATTCAGACCGTTTTATGCTCCTCTTATTTTTCAGACCATTTCATGTTCCTCATATTTTTGACACCTTTTGAAGCTCTTCATATTTTTCACATTTTTGAAGCTCTTCATATTTTTCACACCTTTTCAGGCTCGTTATGATTTTCAACACAGCTTAATGCTCCTCCTATTTTTCAGACCGTTTCATGCTCATCTCATTTTTGACACCTTTTGAAGCTCTTCATATTTTTCACATCTTTTGAAGCTCTTCATATTTTTCACACATTTTCAGGCTCTTCATGTTTTTCAACACCCCTTCTTGCTCCTCCTATTTTTCAGACCGTTTCATGCTCCTCATATTTTTGACACGTTTTGAAGCTCTTCATATTTTTCACACCTTTTCAGGCTCTTCATGTTTTTGAACACCATTTCATGCTCCGCCTATTTTTCAGACCGTTTCATTCTCCTCATATTTTTGACACCTTTTGAAGCTCTTCATATTTTTCACACCTTTTGAAGCTCTTCATATTGTTCACACCTTTTCAGGCTGTTCATGTTTTTCAACACCGCTTCATGCTCCTGCTATTTTTCAGACCGTTTCATACTCCTCATATTTTTGACATTTTTTAAGGCTCTTCATATTTTTCACACCTTTTCAGGCTCTTCATGTTTTTGAACACGGTTTCATGATCCTCCTATTTTTCAGAAAGTTTCATGCTCCTCATATTTTGACACCTTTTAAACCTCTTCATATTTTTCACACTTTTTCAAGCTCTTCAAGATTTTCAACAACGCTTCCTGCTCCTCCTTTTTTTCAGACCGTTTCATGCTCATCTCATTTTTGACTGCTTTTGAAGCTCTTCATATTTTTCACACCTTTTCAGGCTCTTCATGTTTTTGAACACCGCTTCATTCTCCTCCTTTTTTTCAGACCGTTTCTTTCTCCTCATATATTTGACACTTTTTGAAGCTCTTCATATTTTTCACACCTTTTCAGGCTCTTCATGTTTTTGAACACCGATCCATGCTCCTCCTATTTTTCAGACCGTTTCATGCTCATCTCATTTGACAGCTTTTGAAGCTCTTCATATTTTTCACGCCTTTTGAGGCTCTTCATATATTTCACACCTTTTCAGGCTCTTTATGTTTTTGAACGCCACTTCATGCTCCTCGCATGTTTCAGACCGTTTCATGCTCCTCATATTTTTAACACGTTTTGTGGCTCTCATATTTTTCACACCATTTCCAGGCTCTTCATATTTTTGAACACCGTTTCATGCTCCTCCTATATTTCAGAACGTTTCATGCTCCTCATATTTTTCACACCTTTTGAAGCTCTTCATATTTTTCGCACCTTCTCAGGTGCTTCATGTATTCGAGCACAGATTCATGCTCCTCCTATATTTCAGACCGTTTCATGCGCCTCCTATTTTTCAGACTGTTTCATGCACGTCTTATTATTGACACCTTTTGAAGCTCTTCATATTTTTCACCCCTTTTCAGGCTCTTCATGATTTTGAACACCGCTTCATGCTCCTGCTATTTTTCAGACCGTTTCATGCTCATCTCATTTGACAGCTTTTGAAGCTCTTCATATTTTTCAAACCTTTTGAAGCTCTTCATATTTTTCACACATTTTCAGGCTCTTCATGTTTTTCAACACCGCTTCTTGCTCCTCCTATTTTTCAGACCGTTTCATGCTCCTCATATTTTGACACGTTTTGAAGCTCTTCATATTTTTCACACCTTTTCAGGCTCTTCATGTTTTTGAACACCGTTTCATGCTCCGCCTATTTTTCAGACCGTTTCATTCTCCTCATATTTTTGACACATTTTGAAGCTCTTCATATTTTTCACACCTTTTGAAGCTCTTCATATTTTTCACACCTTTTCAGGCTCTTCATGTTTTTCAACACCGCTTCATGATCCTCCTATTTTTCAGAAAGTTTCATGCTCCTCATATTTTTGACACCTTTTAAACGTCTTCATATTTTTCACACCTTTTCAGGCTCTTCATGTTTTTCAAAACCATTTCATGCTCCTCTTATTTTTAAGACCGTTTCATGTTGCTCCTATTTTTCAGACCGTTTCATGATCCTCATATTTTTGAAACCTTTTGAAGCTCTTCATATTTTTCACACCTTTTAAGCTCTTCAAGATTTTCAACAACGCTTCATGCTCCTGCTTTTTTTCAGACCGTTTCATGCTCATCTCATTTTTGACAGCTTTTGAAGCTCTTCATATTTTTCACACCTTTTCAGGCTCTTCATGTTTTTGAACACCACTTCGTGCTCCTCCTTTTTTTCAGACCGTTTCTTTCTCCTCATATATTTGACACTTTTTGAAGCTCTTCATATTTTTCACAACTTTTCAGGCTCTTCATGTTTTTGAACACTGATCCATGCTCCTCCTATTTTTCAGATCGTTTCTTTCTCCTCATATTTTTCACACCTTTTGAAGCTCTTCATATTTTTTACACCTTTTCAGGCTCTTCATGTTTTTCAGCACCATTTAATGTCCTCCTATTTTTCAGACCGTTTCATGCTCATCTCATTTTTTACACCTTTTGAAGCTCTTCATATATTGCACAGCTTTTCAGGCACTTCATGTTTTTCAGCCCCACTTCATGCTCCTCCTATTTTTCAGACCGTTTCATGCTGCTCAAATATTTTACACCTTTTGAAGCTCTTCATATATTTCACACCTTTTCAGGCTCTTTATGTTTTTGAACGCCACTTCATGCTCCTCGTATGTTTCAGACCGTTTCATGCTCCTCATATTTTTGACACGTTTTGGGGCTCTCATATTTTTCACACCATTTCCAGGCTCCTCATATTTTTGAACACCGTTTCATGCTCCTCCTATTGTTCAGAACGTTTCATGCTCCTCATATTTTTGACACGTTTTGGGCTCTTCATATTTTTCACACCATTCCAGGCTCTTCATATTTTTGAACACCGTTTCATACTCGTCCTATTTTTCAGACCGTTTCATGCTCCTCATATTTTTGACACCTTTAGAAGCTCTTCATATTTTTCACACCTTTTCAGGCTCTTCATGGTTTTCAACACAGCTTCATGCTCCTCTTATTTTTCAGATCGTTTCATGCTACTCCTGTTTTTCAGACCGTTTCTTGCTCCTCATATTTTTGACACTTTTTGAAGCTCTTCATATTTTTCACACTTTGTCTGGCTATTCATGTTTTTCAACACAGCTTCATGCTCCTCCTCTTTTTCAGACCGTTTCATTCTCCTCAAGTTTTTGACACCTGTTGAAGCTCTTCACATTTTTCACACCATTTCAGGCTCTTCACGATTTTCAACACCGCTTCATGATCCTCCTATTTTTCAGTCCGTTTCATGCTCTTCCTATTTTTCAGACCGTTTCATGCTCCTCCTATTTTTCAGACCGTTTCCTTCTCCTCATATATTTGACACATTTTCAAGCTCTTCCTATTTTTCCACACCTTTTCAGGCTCTTCATGTTTTTGAACACCGCTTCATGCTCCTCCTTTTTTTCAGACCGTTTCTTTCTCCTCATATATTTGACACTTTTTGAAGCTCTTCATATTTTTCACAACCTTTCAGGCTCTTCATGTTTTTGAACACCGATCCATGCTCCTCCTATTTTTCAGACCGTTTCATGCTCCTCATATTTTTCACACCTTTTGAAGCTCTTCATATTTTTCACACCTTTTCAGGCTCTTCAGGTTTTTCAGCTCCACTTCATGCTCCTCCTATTTTTCAGACCGTTTCATGCTGGTCAAATTGTTTACACCTTTTGAAGCTCTTCATATTTTTCACACCTTTTCAGGCTCTTCATGTTTTTGAACACAGCTTCATGCTCCTCCTATTTTTCAGATCGTTTCATGCTCCTCCTATTTTCCAACCGTTTCTTGCTCCTCATATTTTTGACACTTTTTGAAGCTCTTCATATTTTTCACACCTTTTCTGGCTCTTCATGTTTTTGAACACAGCTTCATGCTCCTCCAATTTTTCAGAAAGTTTCATGCTCGTCATATTTTTCACACCTTTTAAAGCTCTTCATATTTTTCACACCTTTTCAGGCTCTTCATGTTGTTCAGCACAAGTTCATGCTCCTCTTATTTTTCAGACCGTTTTATGCTCATCTCATTTTTTACACCTTTTGAAGCTCTTCATATTTTGCACACCTTTTCAAGCTCTTCAAGATTTTCAACAACGCTTCATGCTCCTGCTTTTTTTCAGACCGTTTCATGCTCATCTCATTTTTGACAGCTTTTGAAGCTCTTCATATTTTTCACACCTTTTCAGGCTCTTCATGTTTTTGAACACCACTTCATGCTCCTCCTTTTTTTCAGACCGTTTCTTTCTCCTCATATATTTGACACTTTTTGAAGCTCTTCATATTTTTCACACCTTTTCAGGCTCTTCATGTTTTTGAACACTGATCTATGCTCCTCCTATTTTTCAGATCGTTTCTTTCTCCTCATATTTTTCACACCTTTTGAAGCTCTTCATATTTTTTACACCTTTTCAGGCTCTTCATGTTTTTCAGCACCATTTAATGTCCTCCTATTTTTCAGACCGTTTCATGCTCATCTCATTTTTTACACCTTTTGAAGCTCTTCATATATTGCACACCTTTTCAGGCACTTCATGTTTTTCAGCTCCACTTCATGCTCCTCCTATTTTTCAGACCGTTTCATGCTGCTCAAATATTTTACACCTTTTGAAGCTCTTCATATTTTTCACACCTTTTCAGGCTCTTCATGTTTTTGAACACAGCTTCATGCTCCTCCTATTTTTCAGATCGTTTCATGCTCCTCCTATTTTCCAACCGTTTCTTGCTCCTCATATTTTTGACACTTTTTGAAGCTCTTCATATTTTTCACACCTTTTCTGGCTCTTCATGTTTTTGAACACAGCTTCATGCTCCTCCAATTTTTCAGAAAGTTTCATGCTAGTCATATTTTTCACACCTTTTAAAGCTCTTCATATTTTTTCACACCTTTTCAGGCTCTTCATGTTGTTCAGCACAAGTTCATGCTCCTCTTATTTTTCAGACCGTTTTATGCTCATCTCATTTTTTACACCTTTTGAAGCTCTTCATATTTTGCACACCTTTTCAGGCACTTCATGTTTTTCAGCTCCACTTCATGCTCCTCCTATTTTTCAGACCGTTTCATGCTGCTCTCATTTTTTACACCTTTTGAAGCTCTTCATATTTTTCACACCTTTTCAGGCTCTTCATGTTTTTCAACACAGCTTCATGCTCCTCCTATTTTTCAGATCGTTTCATGCTACTCCTATTTTTCAGACCGTTTCTTGCTCCTCATATTTTTGACACTTTTTGAAGCTCTTCATATTTTTCACACTTTGTCTGGCTCATCATGTTTTTGAACACAGCTTCATGCTCCTCCTATTTTTCAGACCGTTTCATTCTCCTCAAGTTTTTGACACCTGTTGAAGCTCTTCACATTTTTCACACCATTTCAGGCTCTTCACGATTTTCAACACCGCTTCATGATCCTCCTATTTTTCAGACCGTTTCATGCTCTTCCTATTTTTCAGACCGTTTCATGCTCCTCCTATTTTTCAGACAGTTTCATTCTCCTCATATATTTGACACATTTTGAAGCTCTTCCTATTTTTCCACACCTTTTCAGGCTCTTCATGTTTTTCCACACCATTTAATGCTCCTCCTATTTTTCAGACCGTTTCATGCTCCTCATAATTTTGACACCTTTTTAAGCTCTTCACATTTTTCACCCCTTTTCAGGCTCTTCATGTTTTTGAACACCGCTTCATGCTCCTGCTATTTTTCAGACCGTTTCATGCTCATCTAATTTGACAGCTTTTGAAGCTCTTCATATTTTTCACACCTTTTGAAGCTCTTCATATTGTTCACACATTTTCAGGCTCTTCATGTTTTTCAACACCGCTTCTTGCTCCTCCTATTTTTCAGACCGTTTCATGCTCCACATAATTTGACACGTTTTGAAGCTCTTCATATTTTTCACACCTTTTCAGGCTCTTCATGTTTTTGAACACCGTTTCATGCTCCGCCTATTTTTCAGACCGTTTCATTCTCCTCATATTTTTGACACCTTTTGAAGCTCTTCATATTTTTCACACCTTTTGAAGCTCTTCATGTTTTTCACACCTTTTCAGGCTCTTCATGTTTTTCAACACCGCTTCATGCTCCTGCTATTTTACAGACCATTTCATACTCCTCATATTTTTGACATTTTTTAAGGCTCTTCATATTTTTCACACCTTTTCAGGCTCTTCATGTTTTTGAACACGGTTTCATGATCCTCCTATTTTTCAGAAAGTTTCATGCTCCTCATATTTTTCACACCTTTTGAAGCTCTTCATATTTTTCACACCTTTTCAGGCTCTTCAGGTTTTTCAGCTCCACTTCATGCTCCTCCTATTTTTCAGACCGTTTCATGCTGCTCAAATTTTTTACACCTTTTGAAGCTCTTCATATTTTTCACACCTTTTCAGGCTCTTCATGTTTTTGAACACAGCTTCATGCTCCTTCTATTTTTCAGATCGTTTCATGCTCCTCCTATTTTCCAACCGTTTCTTGCTCCTCATATTTTTGACACTTTTTGAAGCTCTTCATATTTTTCACACCTTTTCTGGCTCTTCATGTTTTTGAACACAGCTTCATGCTCCTCCAATTTTTCAGAAAGTTTCATGCTCGTCATATTTTTCACACCTTTTAAAGCTCTTCATATTTTTCACACCTTTTCAGGCTCTTCATGTTGTTCAGCACAAGTTCATGCTCCTCTTATTTTTCAGACCGTTTTATGCTCATCTCATTTTTTACACCTTTTGAAGCTCTTCATATTTTGCACACCTTTTCAGGCACTTCATGTTTTTCAGCTCCACTTCATGCTCCTCCTATTTTTCAGACCGTTTCATGCTGCTCTCATTTTTTACAACTTTTGAAGCTCTTCATATTTTTCACACCTTTTCAGGCTCTTCATGTTTTTCAACACAGCTTCATGCTCCTCCTATTTTTCAGATCGTTTCATGCTACTCCTATTTTTCAGACCGTTTCTTGCTCCTCATATTTTTGACACTTTTTGAAGCTCTTCATATTTTTCACACTTTGTCTGGCTATTCATGTTTTTCAACACAGCTTCATGCTCCTCCTATTTTTCAGACCGTTTCATTCTCCTCAAGTTTTTGACACCTGTTGAAGCTCTTCACATTTTTCACACCATTTCAGGCTCTTCACGATTTTCAACACCGCTTCATGATCCTCCTATTTTTCAGACCGTTTCATGCTCTTCCTATTTTTCAGACCGTTTCATGCTCCTCCTATTTTTCAGACCGTTTCATTCTCCTCATATATTTGACACATTTTGAAGCTCTTCCTATTTTTCCACACCTTTTCAGGCTCTTCATGTTTTTCCACACCATTTAATGCTCCTCCTATTTTTCAGACCGTTTCATGCTCCTCATAATTTTGACACCTTTTTAAGCTCTTCACATTTTTCACCCCTTTTCAGGCTCTTCATGTTTTTGAACACCGCTTCATGCTCCTGCTATTTTTCAGACCGTTTCATGCTCATCTAATTTGACAGCTTTTGAAGCTCTTCATATTTTTCACACCTTTTGAAGCTCTTCATATTGTTCACACATTTTCAGGCTCTTCATGTTTTTCAACACCGCTTCTTGCTCCTCCTATTTTTCAGACCGTTTCATGCTCCACATAATTTGACACGTTTTGAAGCTCTTCATATTTTTCACACCTTTTCAGGCTCTTCATGTTTTTGAACACCGTTTCATGCTCCGCCTATTTTTCAGACCGTTTCATTCTCCTCATATTTTTGACACCTTTTGAAGCTCTTCATATTTTTCACACCTTTTGAAGCTCTTCATGTTTTTCACACCTTTTCAGGCTCTTCATGTTTTTCAACACCGCTTCATGCTCCTGCTATTTTACAGACCATTTCATACTCCTCATATTTTTGACATTTTTTAAGGCTCTTCATATTTTTCACACCTTTTCAGGCTCTTCATGTTTTTGAACACGGTTTCATGATCCTCCTATTTTTCAGAAAGTTTCATGCTCCTCATATTTTTGACACCTTTTAAACCTCTTCATATTTTTCACACCTTTTCAGGCTCTTCATGTTTTTCAACACCGGTTCATGCTCCTCCTCTTTTTCAGAAAGTTTCATGCTCCTCATATTTTTGAAACCTTTTGAAGCTGTTCATATTTTTCTCACATTTTCAGGCTCTTCCTGTTTTTCAACACCATTTCATGCTCCTCTTATTTTTCAGACCGTTTCATGTTGCTCCTATTTTTCAGACCGTTTCATGATCCTCTTATATTTGACACTTTTTGAAGCTCTTCATATTTTTCACACCTTTTCAGGCTCTTCATATTTTTCGCACCTTTTCAGTCTCTTCATGTTTTTGAACACAGCTTCATGCTCCTCCTATTTTTCAGACCGTTTCATGCTCCTCATGTATTTCACACCTTTTGAAGCTCTTCATATTTCCCATACCTTTTCAGGCTCTTCATGTTTTTCAAAACGGCTTCATGCTCCTCCTATTTTTCAGACCGTTTCATGCTCCTCATATTTTTGAAACCTTTTGAAACTCTTCATATATTTCACACCATTTCAGGCTGTTCATGTTTTTCAACACAGTTTCATGCCCTCATATTTTTCAGACCGTTTCATGCTCCTCCTATTCTTGAGACCGTTTCATGCTCCTCATATTTTTGACACGTTTTGAAGCTCTTCATATTTTTCACACCTTTTCAGGCTCTCCATGTTTTTCATCAGCGATTCATACTCCTCCTATTTTTGAGGCCATTTCATGCTCCTCATATTTTTGACACCTTTTGAAGCTCTTCATATTTTTCACACGTTTTCAGGCTCTTCATGTTTTTGAACACCGTTTCATGCTCGTCCTATTTTTCAAATCGATTCATGCTCCTAATATATTTCACAACTTTTGAAGCTCTTCATATTTTTCACACCTTTTCAGGCTCTTCATGATTTGAACACCACTTCATGCTCCTCCTTTTTTTCAGACCGTTTCTTTCTCCTCATATATTTGACACTTTTTGAAGCTCTTCATATTTTTCACACCTTTTCAGGCTCTTCATGTTTTTCAGCACCATTTCATGCTCCTCCTATTTTTCAGACCGTTTCATGCTCCTCATATTTTTCACACCTTTTGAAGCTCTTCATATTTTTCACACCTTTTCAGGCTCTTCATGTTTTTCAGCACCAGTTCATGCTCCTCCTATTTTTCAGACCGTTTCATGCTCATCTCGTTTTTTACACCTTTTGAAGCTCTTCATATTTTGCACACCTTTTCAGGCACTTCATGTTTTTCAGCTCCACTTCATGCTCCTCCTATTTTTCATGCTGCTCAAATTTTTTACACTTTTTGAAGCTCTTCATATATTTCACACCTTTTCAGGCTCTTTATGTTTTTGAACGCCACTTCATGCTCCTCGTATGTTTCAGACCGTTTCATGCTCCTCATATTTTTAACACGTTTTGGGGCTCTCATATTTTTCACACCATTTCCAGGCTCTTCATATTTTTGAACACCGTTTCATGCTCCTCCTATTTTTCAGAACGTTTCATGCTCCTCATATTTTTCACACCTTTTGAAGCTCTTCATATTTTTCGCAACTTCTCAGGCGCTTCATGTATTTGAGCACAGATTCATGCTCCTCCTATATTTCAGACCGTTTCATGCTCCTCCTATTTTTCAGACTGTTTCATGCACGTCTTATTATTGACACCTTTTGAAGCTCTTCATATTTTTCACCCCTTTTCAGGCTCTTCATGATTTTGAACACCGCTTCATGCTCCTGCTATTTTTCAGACCGTTTCATGCTCATCTCATTTGACAGCTTTTGAAACTCTTCATATTTTTCAAACCTTTTGAAGCTCTTCATATTTTTCACACATTTTCAGGCTCTTCATGTTTTTCAACACCGCTTCTTGCTCCTACTATTTTTCAGACCGTTTCAAGCTCCTCATGTATTTCACACCATTTGAAGCTCTTCATATTTTCCACACCTTTTCAGGCTCTTCATGTTTTTCAACACCGCTTCATGCTCCTCCTATCTTTCAGACCATTTCATGCTCATCTCATTTTTGACACCTTTTGAAGCTCTTCATATATTTCACACCTTTTGAAGCTCTTCAGAATTTTCACACGTTTTCATGCTCTTCATGTTTTTCAACCCGGCTTCATGCTCCTCCTATTTTTCTGATCGTTTCCCGTTTCTCATATGTTTCACACCTTTTGAATCTCTTCATGTTTTTTAACACCTTTTCATCCTCCTCCTATATTTCAGACAGTTTCATGCTCCTCATATTTTGACACCTTTTGAAGCTCTTCATATTTTTCACACCTTTTCACGGTCTTCATGTTTTTCTACACCACTTCATGCTCCTCCTATTTTTCAGACCGTTTCCTGCTCCTCGTATTTTTGACACCTTTTGAAGCTCTTTATATGTTTCACACCTTTTGTAGCTCTTCATGTTTTTTAACACCGTTTCATGCTCCTCCTATTTTTCAGACCGTTTCATGCCCCTCATATTTTTGACACCTTTTGAAGCTCTTCATATACTTCACACCTTTTCAGGCTCTTCATGTTCTTTAACACCGCTTCATGCTCCTACTATTTTTCAGACCGTTTCCTGCTCCTCATATTTTTCACACCTTTTGAAGCTTGACATAATTTCACAGCTTTTCAGGCTCTTCATGTTTTTGAATACCGCTTCATGCTCCTCCTATTTTTCAGACCGTTTCATGCTGCTCATATATATGACACATTTTGAGGCTCTTCATATTTTTCACACCTTTTCAGGCTCTTCATGTTTTTGAACTCCTTTTCTTGCTCCTCCGATATTTCAGACCGTTTCATTCTCCTCATATTTTTGACACCTTTTGAAACTCTTCATATTTTTCACACATTTTCAGGCTCTTCATGTTTTTCTACACCGCTTCATGCTCCTCCTATTTTTCAGACCGTTTCATGCTCCTCATATTTTTGACACCTTTTGAAGCTCTTCCTATTTTTCACACCTTTTCAGGTTCTTCATGTTTTTCAACCCAACTTCATGCTCCTCGTAATTTTCAGACCGTTACATGCTCCTCATATTTTTGAAACCTTTTGAAGCTCTTCATATATTTCACACCTGTTCAGGCTCTTCATGTATTTCAACACCGTTTCATGCTACTCCTATTTTTCAGACCGTTTCATGCTCCTCATATTTTTGACACCTTTTGAAGGTCTTCATATTTTTCACACCTTTTCAGTCTCTTCATGTTTTTCAACACCATTTCATGCTCCTCCTCTTTTTCAGACCGTTTCATGCTCCTCATATTTTTGCCACCTTTTGAAGCTCTTCATATTTTTCACACCTTTTCAGGCTCTTCTTGTTTTTCAACACCGCTTCATGCTCCTCCTATTTTTCATACCGTTTCATGCTCCTCATATTTTTGACACCTTTTGAAGCTCTTCATATGTTTCACACCTTTTGAAGCTCTTCATGTTTTTTAACACCGTTTCATGCTCCTCCTATTTTTCTGATCGTTTCCCGCTCCTCATATGTTTCACACGTTTTGAAGCTCTTCATGTTTTTTAACACCTTTTCATGCTCCTCCTATATTTCAGACAGTTTCATGCTCCTCATATTTTGACACCTTTTGAAGCTCTTCATATTTTTCACACCTTTTCAGGCTCTTCTTGTTTTTCAACACCACTTCATGCTCCTCCTATTTTTCATACCGTTTCATGCTCCTCATATTTTTGACACCTTTTGAAGCTCTTCATATGTTTCACACCTTTTGAAGCTCTTCATGTTTTTTAACACCGTTTCATGCTCCTCCTATTTTTCTGATCGTTTCCCGCTCCTCATATGTTTCACACGGTTTGAAGCTCTTCATGTTTTTTAACACCTTTTCATGCTCCTCTTATTTTTCAGACAGTTTCCTGCTCCTCATATTTTTGACACCATTTAAAGCTCTTTATATGTTTCACACCTTTTGAAGCTCTTCATGTTTTTAACACCATTTCATGCTCCTCCTATTTTTCAGACCGTTTCATGCCCCTCATATTGTTGACACCTTTTGAAGCTCTTCATATACTTCACACCTTTTCAGGCTCCTCATGTTCTTTATCACCATTTCATGCTCCTCCTATTTTTCAGACCGTTTCCTGCTCCTTATATTTTTGACACCTTTTGAAGCTCTTCATATTTTTCACACCTTTTCTGGCTCTTCATGTTTTTGAATATCGCTTCATGCTCCTCCTATTTTTCAGACCGTTTCATGCTCCTCATATATATGACAACTTTTGAAGCTCTTCATATTTTTCACACCTTTTCAGGCTCTTCATGTTTTTGAACACCGCTTCATGCTCCTCCTATTTTTCAGACCATTCATGCTCCTCATATATTTGACACCTGTTGAAGCTCTTCATATTTTACACACCTTTTCAGGCTCTTCATGTTTGTCAACACAGCTTCATGCTCCTCCTATTTTTCAGACCGTTTCCTTCTCCTCATATATTTGACACATTTTGAAGCTCCTCCTATTTTTCCACACCTTTTCTGGCTCTTCATGTTTCTCCACGCCGTTTAATGCTCCTCCTATTTTTCAGACCGTTTCATGCTCATCTAATTTTTGACACCTTTTGAAGCTCTTCATATTTTTCACACCTTTTCAGGCTCTTCATATTTTTCGCACCTTTTCTGTCTCTTCATGTTGTTGAACACAGCTTCATGCTCTTCCTATTTTTCAGACCGTTTCATGCTCCTCATAATTTTGACACCTTTTGAAGCTCTTCATATTTTTCACACCTTTTCAGGCTCTTCATATTTTTCACACATTTTCAGGCTCTTCTTGTTTTTCAACACCGCTTCTTGCTCCTCCTATTTTTCTGACCGTTTCATGCTCCTCATATTTTGACACGTTTTGACGCTCTTCATATTTTTCACACCTTTTTAGGCTCTTCATGTTTTTGAACACCGTTTCATGCTCCGCCTATTTTTCAGACCGTTTCATTCTCCTCATATTTTTGACACCTTTTGAAGCTCTTCATATTTTTCACACCTTTTGACGCTCTTCATATTTTTCACACCTTTTCAGGCTCTTCATGTTTTTCAACACCGCTTCATGCTCCTGCTATTTTTCAGACGGTTTCATACTCCTCATATTTTTGACATTTTTTAAGGCTCTTCATATTTTTCACACCTTTTCAGGCTCTTCATGTTTTTGAACACGGTTTCATGATCCTCCTATTTTTCAGAATGTTTCATGCTCCTCATATTTTTGACACCTTTTAAACCTCTTCATATTTTTCACACCTTTTCAGGCTCTTCATATTTTTCAACACCGGTTCATGCTCCTCCTCTTTTTCAGAAAGTTTCATGCTCCTCATATTTTTGAAACCTTTTGAAGCTCTTCATATTTTTCTCGCATTTTCAGGCTCTTCCTGTTTTTCAACACCATTTCATGCTCCTCTTATTTTTCAGACCGTTTCATGCTCCTCATATTTTTCACAAATCTTGAAGCTCTTTATATTTGTCACACCTTTTCAGGCTCTTCATGTTTTTTAACACCGCTTCATGCTCCTCCTATTTTTGAGATCGTTTCATGGTCCTCATATTTTTCCCACCTTTTGAAGCTCTGCATATTTTTCGCACCTTCTCAGGCACTTCATGTATTTGAGCACAGATTCATGTTCCTCCTATTTTTCAGACCGTTTCATGCTCCTCATATTTTTGACACCTTTTGAAGCTCTTCATATTTTTCACACCTTTTCATGCTCTTCATGTTTTTCACACCGATTCATGCTCCTCCTATTTTTGAGACCGTTTCATGCTCCTCATATTTTTGACACCTTTTGAAGCTCTTCATTTTTTTCACACCTTTTCAGGCTCTTCATGTTTTTCAACACCGATTCATGCTCCTCCTATTTTTGAGACCGTTTCATGCTCCTCATATTTTTGACACCTTTTGAAGCTCTTCATATATTTCCCACTTTTTCAGGCTCATCATATTTTTCAACACCACTTCATGCTCCTCCTATTTTTCAGACCGTTTCATGCTCCTCATATTTTTGACACCTTTTGAAGCTCTTCATATATTTCCCACTTTTTCAGGCTCATCATATTTTTCAAAACCACTTCATGCTCCTCCTATTTTTCAGGCCGTTTCATGCTCCTTATATTTTTGACACCTTTTGAAGCTCTTCATATTTGTCACACCTTTTCAGGCTCTTCATGGTTTTCAACACCGCTTCATGCTCCTCCTATTTTTCAGACCGTTTCATGCTCCTCATATTTTTGACACCTTTTGAAGCTCTTCATATATTTCCCACTTTTTCAGGCTCATCATATTTTTCAACACCACTTCATGCTCCTCCTTTTTTTCAGACCGTTTCATGCTCCTCATATTTCTGACACCTTTTGAAGCTCTTCATATATTTCCCACTTTTTCAGGCTCATCATATTTTTCAACACCACTTCATGCTCCTCCTATTTTTCAGGCCGTTTCATGCTCATCTCATTTTTGACACCTTTTGAAGCTCTTCATATTTTTCACACCTTTAGAAGCTCTTCATATTGTTCACACTTTCTCAGGCTCTTCATGTTTTTCAAGACCGCTTCATGCACCTCCTTTTTTTCAGACCGTTTCATGCTCATCTCATTTTTGACACGTTTTGAAGGTCTTCATATTTTTCACAAATTTTCATGCTCTTCATGTTTTCGAACACCGTTTCATGCTCCTCCTATTTTTCAGACCGTTTCATGCTCCTCATATTTTTCACATTTTGAAGCTCTTCATATTTTTCACACATTTTTAGGCTCTTCACGTTTTTCAACACCACTTCATGCTCCTCCTATTTTTCAGACAGTTTCATGCTCCTAATATTTTTGACACCTTATGAAGCTCTTAATATTTTCCACACCTTTTCAGACTCTTCATGCTTTTCAAAACCGCTTCATGCTCCTCCTATTTTTCAGACCGGTTCATGCTCCTCATATTTTTCACATCTTTTGATGCTCTTCATATTTTTCACATCTTTTCAGGCTCTTCATGTTTTCAAACATCACTTCTTGCTCCTCCTATTTTTCAGACCATTTCATGCTCCTCAAATTTTTGACACATTTTGAAGATCTTCATATTTCTCACACCTTTTCAGGCTCTTCATGTTTTTCAACACCGCTTCATGCCCCTCCTATCTTTCAGACCATTTCATGCTCATCTCATTTTTGATACCTTTTGAAGCTCTTCATATATTTCACACCTTTTGAAGCTCTTCATAATTTTCACACGTTTTCAGGCTCTTCATGTTTTTCAACAAGATTTCATGCTCCTCCTATTTTTCAGACCGATTCAAGCTCCTCATATATTTCACACCATTTGAAGCTCTTCATATTTTTCACACCTTTTCAGGATCTTCATGTTTTTCTACACCACTTCAAGCTCCTCCTATTTTTCAGACCATTTCCTGCTCCTCATATTTTTGACACCTTTTGAAGCTCTTCATATTTTTCACACCTTTTCAGGGTCTTTATGTTTTTCTACACCACTTCATGCTCCCCCTATTTTTTAGACCGTTTCCTGCTCCTCATATTTTTGACACTTTTTGAAGCTCTTCATATATTTCATACCTTTTCAGGCTCTTCATGTTCTTTAACACCGTTTCATGCTTCTACTATTTTTCAGACCGTTTCCTGCTCCTCATATTTTTGACACCTTTTGAAGCTCTTCATATATTTCACACCTTTTCAGGCTCTTCATGTTCTTTAACACCGTTTCATGCTCCTATTATTTTTCAGACCGTTTCCTGCTCCTCATATTTTTCACACCTTTTGAAGCTTGACATAATTTCACAGCTTTTCAGGCTCTTCATGTTTTTGAATACCGCTTCATGCTCCCCCTTTTTTTCAGACCGTTTCATGCTCCTCATATATATGGCACATTTTGAAGCTCTTCATATTTTTCACACCTTTTCAGGCTCTTCATGTTTTTGAACTCCGTTTCTTGCTCCTCCGATATTTCACACCGTTTCATTCTCCTCATATTTTTGACACCTTTTGAAGCTCTTCATATTTTTCACACATTTTCAGGCTCTTCATGTTTTTCTACACCGCTTCATGCTCCTCCTATTTTTCAGACCGTTTCATGCTCTTCATATTTTTGACACCTTTTGAACCTCTTCATATTTTTCACACCTTTTCAGGTTCTTCATGTTTTTCAACACAACTTCATGCTCGTCCTATTTTTCAGACCGTTTCATGCTCCTCATATTTTTGAAACCTTTTGAAGCTCTTCATATATTTCACACCTTTTCAGGCTCTTCTTGTTTTTCAACACCACTTCATGCTCCTCCTATTTTTCATACCGTTTCATGCTCCTCATATTTTTGACACCTTTTGAAGCTCTTCATATGTTTCACACCTTTTGAAGCTCTTCATGTTTTTTAACACCGTTTCATGCTCCTCCTATATTTCAGACAGTTTCATGCTCCTCATATTTTGACACCTTTTGAAGCTCTTCATATTTTTCACACCTTTTCAGGCTCTTCATGTTTTTCAACACCGCTTCATGCTCCTCCTATCTTTCAGACCATTTCATGCTCATCTCATTTTTGACACCTTTTGAAGCTCTTCATATATTTCACACCTTTTGAAGCTCTTCAGAATTTTCACACGTTTTCAGGCTCTTCATGTTTTTCAACACGGCTTCATGCTCCTCCTATTTTTCTGATCGTTTCCCGGTTCTCATATGTTTCACACCTTTTGAAGCTCTTCATGTTTTTTAACACCTTTTCATCCTCCTCCTATATTTCAGACAGTTTCATGCTCCTCATATTTTGACACCTTTTGAAGCTCTTCATATTTTTCACACCTTTTCACGGTCTTCATGTTTTTCTACACCACTTCATGCTCCTCCTATTTTTCAGACCGTTTCCTGCTCCTCATATTTTTGACACCTTTTGAAACTCTTTATATGATTCACACCTTTTGTAGCTCTTCATGTTTTTTAACACCGTTTCATGCTCCTCCTATTTTTCAGACCGTTTCATGCCCCTCATATTTTTGACACCTTTTGAAGCTCTTCATATACTTCACACCTTTTCAGGCTCTTCATGTTCTTTAACACCGCTTCATGCTCCTACTATTTTTCAGACCTTTTCCTGCTCCTCATATTTTTCACACCTTTTGAAGCTTGACATAATTTCACAGCTTTTCAGGCTCTTCATGTTTTTGAATACCGCTTCATGCTCCTCCTATTTTTCAGACCGTTTCATGCTCCTCATATATATGACACATTTTGAGGCTCTTCATATTTTTCACACCTTTTCAGGCTCTTCATGTTTTTGAACTCCTTTTCTTGCTCCTCCCATATTTCAGACCGTTTCATTCTCCTCATATTTTTGACACCTTTTGAAGCTCTTCATATATTTCCCACTTTTTCAGGCTCATCATATTTTTCAACACCACTTCATGCTCCTCCTATTTTTCAGACCGTTTCATGCTCCTCATATTTTTGACACCTTTTGAAGCTCTTCATATATTTCCCACTTTTTCAGGCTCATCATATTTTTCAAAACCACTTCATGCTCCTCCTATTTTTCAGGCCGTTTCATGCTCCTTATATTTTTGACACCTTTTGAAGCTCTTCATATTTGTCACACCTTTTCAGGCTCTTCATGGTTTTCAACACCGCTTCATGCTCCTCCTATTTTTCAGACCGTTTCATGCTCCTCATATTTTTGACACCTTTTGAAGCTCTTCATATATTTCCCACTTTTTCAGGCTCATCATATTTTTCAACACCACTTCATGCTCCTCCTTTTTTTCAGACCGTTTCATGCTCCTCATATTTCTGACACCTTTTGAAGCTCTTCATATATTTCCCACTTTTTCAGGCTCATCATATTTTTCAACACCACTTCATGCTCCTCCTATTTTTCAGGCCGTTTCATGCTCATCTCATTTTTGACACCTTTTGAAGCTCTTCATATTTTTCACACCTTTAGAAGCTCTTCATATTGTTCACACTTTCTCAGGCTCTTCATGTTTTTCAAGACCGCTTCATGCACCTCCTTTTTTTCAGACCGTTTCATGCTCATCTCATTTTTGACACGTTTTGAAGGTCTTCATATTTTTCACAAATTTTCATGCTCTTCATGTTTTCGAACACCGTTTCATGCTCCTCCTATTTTTCAGACCGTTTCATGCTCCTCATATTTTTCACATTTTGAAGCTCTTCATATTTTTCACACATTTTTAGGCTCTTCACGTTTTTCAACACCACTTCATGCTCCTCCTATTTTTCAGACAGTTTCATGCTCCTAATATTTTTGACACCTTATGAAGCTCTTAATATTTTCCACACCTTTTCAGACTCTTCATGCTTTTCAAAACCGCTTCATGCTCCTCCTATTTTTCAGACCGGTTCATGCTCCTCATATTTTTCACATCTTTTGATGCTCTTCATATTTTTCACATCTTTTCAGGCTCTTCATGTTTTCAAACATCACTTCTTGCTCCTCCTATTTTTCAGACCATTTCATGCTCCTCAAATTTTTGACACATTTTGAAGATCTTCATATTTCTCACACCTTTTCAGGCTCTTCATGTTTTTCAACACCGCTTCATGCCCCTCCTATCTTTCAGACCATTTCATGCTCATCTCATTTTTGATACCTTTTGAAGCTCTTCATATATTTCACACCTTTTGAAGCTCTTCGTAATTTTCACACGTTTTCAGGCTCTTCATGTTTTTCAACAAGATTTCATGCTCCTCCTATTTTTCAGACCGATTCAAGCTCCTCATATATTTCACACCATTTGAAGCTCTTCATATTTTTCACACCTTTTCAGGATCTTCATGTTTTTCTACACCACTTCAAGCTCCTCCTATTTTTCAGACCATTTCCTGCTCCTCATATTTTTGACACCTTTTGAAGCTCTTCATATTTTTCACACCTTTTCAGGGTCTTTATGTTTTTCTACACCACTTCATGCTCCCCCTATTTTTTAGACCGTTTCCTGCTCCTCATATTTTTGACACTTTTTGAAGCTCTTCATATATTTCATACCTTTTCAGGCTCTTCATGTTCTTTAACACCGTTTCATGCTTCTACTATTTTTCAGACCGTTTCCTGCTCCTCATATTTTTGACACCTTTTGAAGCTCTTCATATATTTCACACCTTTTCAGGCTCTTCATGTTCTTTAACACCGTTTCATGCTCCTATTATTTTTCAGACCGTTTCCTGCTCCTCATATTTTTCACACCTTTTGAAGCTTGACATAATTTCACAGCTTTTCAGGCTCTTCATGTTTTTGAATACCGCTTCATGCTCCCCCTTTTTTTCAGACCGTTTCATGCTCCTCATATATATGGCACATTTTGAAGCTCTTCATATTTTTCACACCTTTTCAGGCTCTTCATGTTTTTGAACTCCGTTTCTTGCTCCTCCGATATTTCACACCGTTTCATTCTCCTCATATTTTTGACACCTTTTGAAGCTCTTCATATTTTTCACACATTTTCAGGCTCTTCATGTTTTTCTACACCGCTTCATGCTCCTCCTATTTTTCAGACCGTTTCATGCTCTTCATATTTTTGACACCTTTTGAACCTCTTCATATTTTTCACACCTTTTCAGGTTCTTCATGTTTTTCAACACAACTTCATGCTCGTCCTATTTTTCAGACCGTTTCATGCTCCTCATATTTTTGAAACCTTTTGAAGCTCTTCATATATTTCACACCTTTTCAGGCTCTTCTTGTTTTTCAACACCACTTCATGCTCCTCCTATTTTTCATACCGTTTCATGCTCCTCATATTTTTGACACCTTTTGAAGCTCTTCATATGTTTCACACCTTTTGAAGCTCTTCATGTTTTTTAACACCGTTTCATGCTCCTCCTATATTTCAGACAGTTTCATGCTCCTCATATTTTGACACCTTTTGAAGCTCTTCATATTTTTCACACCTTTTCAGGGTCTTCATGTTTTTCTACACCACTTCATGCTCCTCCTATTTTTCAGACCATTTCCTGCTCCTCATATTTTTGACACCATTTGAAGCTCTTTATATGTTTCACACCTTTTGAAGCTCTTCATGTTTTTTAACACCGTTTCATGCTCCTCCTATATTTCAGACAGTTTCATGCTCCTCATATTTTCACACCTTTTGAAGCTCTTCATATTTTTCACACCTTTTCAGGCTCTTCATGTTTTTCAACACCGCTTCATGCTCCTCCTATCTTTCAGACCATTTCATGCTCATCTCATTTTTGACACCTTTTGAAGCTCTTCATATATTTCACACCTTTTGAAGCTCTTCAGAATTTTCACACGTTTTCAGGCTCTTCATGTTTTTCAACACGGCTTCATGCTCCTCCTATTTTTCTGATCGTTTCCCGGTTCTCATATGTTTCACACCTTTTGAAGCTCTTCATGTTTTTTAACACCTTTTCATCCTCCTCCTATATTTCAGACAGTTTCATGCTCCTCATATTTTGACACCTTTTGAAGCTCTTCATATTTTTCACACCTTTTCACGGTCTTCATGTTTTTCTACACCACTTCATGCTCCTCCTATTTTTCAGACCGTTTCCTGCTCCTCATATTTTTGACACCTTTTGAAACTCTTTATATGATTCACACCTTTTGTAGCTCTTCATGTTTTTTAACACCGTTTCATGCTCCTCCTATTTTTCAGACCGTTTCATGCCCCTCATATTTTTGACACCTTTTGAAGCTCTTCATATACTTCACACCTTTTCAGGCTCTTCATGTTCTTTAACACCGCTTCATGCTCCTACTATTTTTCAGACCTTTTCCTGCTCCTCATATTTTTCACACCTTTTGAAGCTTGACATAATTTCACAGCTTTTCAGGCTCTTCATGTTTTTGAATACCGCTTCATGCTCCTCCTATTTTTCAGACCGTTTCATGCTCCTCATATATATGACACATTTTGAGGCTCTTCATATTTTTCACACCTTTTCAGGCTCTTCATGTTTTTGAACTCCTTTTCTTGCTCCTCCCATATTTCAGACCGTTTCATTCTCCTCATATTTTTGACACCTTTTGAAGCTCTTCATATTTTTCACACATTTTCAGGCTCTTCATGTTTTTCTAAACCGCTTCATGCTCCTCCTATTTTTCAGACCGTTTCATGCTCCTCATATTTTTGACACCTTTTGAAGCTCTTCCTATTTTTCACACCTTTTCAGGTTCTTCATGTTTTTCAACACATCTTCATGCTCCTCGTAATTTTCAGACCGTTACATGCTCCTCATATTTTTGAAACCTTTTGAAGCTCTTCATATATTTCACACCTGTTCAGGCTCTTCATGTATTTCAACACCGTTTCATGCTACTCCTATTTTTCAGACCGTTTCATGCTCCTCATATTTTTGACACCTTTTGAAGCTCTTCATATTTTTCACACCTTTTCAGTTTCTACATGTTCTTCAACACAACTTCATGCTCCTCCTATTGTTCAGACCGTTTCATCATCCTCATATTTTTGACACCTTTTGAAGCTCTTCATATGTTTCACACCTTTTGAAGCTCTTCATGTTTTTTAACACCGTTTCATGCTCTTCCTATTTTTCAAACCGTTTCATGCTCCTCATATTTTTGCAACCTATTGAAGCTCTTCATATTTTTCACTCATTTTCCGGGTCTTCATGTTTTTCTACACCACTTCATTCTCCTCCTATTTTTCAGACCGTTTCATGCTTGTCATATTTTTGACACCTTTTGAAGCTCTTCATATTTTTCACACCTTTTCAGGCTCTTCATGTTTTTCAACACCGCTTCATGCTCCTCCTATTTTTCAGACGGTTCATGCTCCTCATATTTTTGACAACTTTTGTAGCTCTTCATATTTTTCACATCTCTTCTGGCTCTTCATGTTTTTGAACTCCGTTTCTTGCTCGTCCTATTTTTCAGGCTGTTTCATGCTCCTCATATTTTTGACACCTTTTGACGCTCTTCATACTTTTCACATCTTTTAAGGCTCTTCATGTTTTGAACACCGCTTCATGATCCTCCTATTTTTCAGACCGTTTCATGCTCCTCAAATTTCTGACACCTTTTGAAGCTCTTCATATTTTTCACACCTTTTCAGGTTCTTCATGTTTTTCAACACCACTTCATGCTCCTCCTTTTTTTCAGACCGTTTCATGCTCCTCATGCATTTCACACCTTTTGAAGCTCTTCATATTTTTCACACCTTTTCTGGCTCTTCATGTTTTTGAACAGCGCTTCATGCTCCTCATATTTTTAGACCGTTTAATGCTCCTCATGTATTTCACATCTTTTGAAGCTCTTCATATTTTTCACACCTTTTCAGGCTCTTCATGTTTTTGAACACCGTTTAATGCTCCTCATGTATTTCCCATCTTTTGAAGCTCTTCATATTTTTCACAACTTTTCAGGCTCTTCATGTTTTTGAACACCGTTTAATGCTCCTCATGTATTTCCCATTTTTGAAGCTCTTCATATTTTTCACACCTTTTCTGGCTCTTTATGTTTTTGAACACCATTTCTTGCTCCTACTATTTTTCAGACCGTTTCATGCTCCTCATATTTTTGACACGTTTTGAAGCTCTTCATATTTTTCACACCTTTTCAGGCTCTTCATGTTTTTCAACACCGCTTCATGCTCCTCCTATTTTTCAGACCGTTCATGCTCCTCATATTTTTGACAACTTTTGTAGCTCTTCATATTTTTCACATCTCTTCTGGCTCTTCATGTTTTTGAACTCCGTTTCTTGCTCTTCCAATTTTTCAGACCGTTTCATGCCCCTCATAGTTTTGACACCTTTTGAAGCTCTTCATATTTGTCACACATTTTCAGGCTCTTCATGTTTTTCAACACTGCTTCATGCTCCTCCAATTTTTCAGACCGTTCATGCTCCTCATATTTTTGACACCTTTTGAAGCTCTTCATATTTTTCACACCTTTTCAGGTTCTTCATGTTTTTCAAAACCGCTTCATGCTCCTCCTATTTTTCAGACCGTTTCATGATCCCCATATATTTGACACCTTTTGACGCTCTTCATATTTTTCACATCTTTTAAGGCTCTTCATGTTTTGAACACCGCTTCATGCTCCTCCTATTTTTCAGACCGTTTCATGCTCCTCAAATTTCTGACACCTTTTGAAGCTCTTCATACTTTTCACACCTTTTCTGGCTCTTCATGTTTTTGTACAGCGCTTCATGCTCCTCGTATTTTTCAGACCGTTTCATGCTCCTCATGCAATTCACACATTTTGAAGCTCTTCATATTTTTCACACCTTTTCTGGCTCTTCATGTTTTTGTACAGCGCTTCATGCTCCTCGTATTTTTCAGACCGTTTAATGCTCCTCATGTATTTCACATCTTTTGAAGCTCTTCATATTTTTCACACCTTTTCAGGCTCTTCATGTTTTTGAACACCGTTTAATGCTCCTCATGTATTTCCCATCTTTTGAAGCTCTTCATATTTTTCACACCTTTTCTGGCTCTTCATGTTTTTGAACTCCGTTTCTTGCTCCTCCAATATTTCAGACCGTTTCATTCTCCTCATATTTTTCACACCTTTTGAAGCTCTTCATATTTTTCACACATTTTCAGGCTCTTCATGTTTTTCAACACCGATTCATGCTCCTCCTATTTTTCAGACCGTTCATGCTCCTCATATTTTTGACACCTTTTCAAGCTGTTCATATTTTTCACACCTTTTCAGTTTCTACATGTTCTTTAACACAACTTCATGCTCCTCCTATTGTTCAGACCGTTTCATGATCCTCATATTTTTGACACCTTTTGAAGCTCTTCATATGTTTCACACCTTTTGAAGCTCTTCATGTTTTTTAACACCGTTTCATGCTCTTCCTATTTTTCAAACCGTTTCATGCCCCTCATATTTTTGACACCTTTTGAAGCTCTTCATATTTGTCACACATTTTCAGGCTCTTCATGTTTTTCAACACTGCTTCATGCTCCTCCAATTTTTCAGACCGTTCATGCTCCTCATATTTTTGACACCTTTTGAAGCTCTTCATATTTTTCACACCTTTTCAGGTTCTTCATGTTTTTCAAAACCGCTTCATGCTCCTCCTATTTTTCAGACCGTTTCATGCTCCTCATATTTTTGACACCTTTTGAAGCTCTTCATGTTTTTCACACCTTTTCAGGCTCTTCATGTTTTTCAACACCACTTCATTCTTCTCCTATTTTTCAGACCGTTTCATTCTCGTCATATTTTTGACACCTTTTGAAGCTCTGCCTATTTTTCACACCTTTTCAGGCTCTTCATGATTTTCAACACCGCTTCATGCTCCTCCTATTTTTCAGACCGTTTCATGCTCATCTCATTTTTGACATCTTTTGAAGCTCTTCATATTTTTCACACCTTTTGAATCTTTTCATATTTTTCATATTTTTGAAGCTCTTCATATTTTTCACACGTTTTCAGGCTCTTCATGTTTTCAACATCACTTCATGCTCCCCCTGTTTTTCAGACGGTTACATGCTCCTCGTATTTTTGACAACTTTTCAAGCTCTTCATATTTTTCACTCCTTTTCAGGCTCTTCATGTTTTTGAACACCACTTCATGCTCTTCCTAATTTTCAGACTGTTTCATGCTACTCATATTTTTGACACCTTTTGAAACTCTTCATATCTTTCACACCTTTTCAGGTTCTTCAAGTTTTTCAACAGCGCTTCATGCTCCTCCTATTTTTCAGAACGTTTCATGCTCCTTATATTTTTCACACCTTTAGAAGCTCTTCATACTTTTCAGAACTTTTCAGGCTCTTCATGATTTTGAACACCGTTTCATGCTCCTCCTATTTTTCAGACCGTTTCATGATCCCCATATATTTGACACCTTTTGACGCTCTTCATATTTTTCACATCTTTTAAGGCTCTTCATGTTTTGAACACCGCTTCATGCTCCTCCTATTTTTTAGACCGTTTCATGCTCCTCAAATTTCTGACACCTTTTGAAGCTCTTCATATTTTTCACACCTTTTCAGGCTCTTCATGTTTTTCAACACCACTTCTTGCTCCTCCTTTTTTTCAGGCCGTTTCATGCTCCTCATGCATTTCACACCTTTTGAAGCTCTTCATATTTTTCACACCTTTTCTGGCTCTTCATGTTTTTGAACAGCGCTTCATGCTCCTCATATTTTTCAGACCGTTTAATGCTCCTCATGTATTTCACATCTTTTGAAGCTCTTCATATTTTTCACACCTTTTCATGCTCTTCATGTTTTTGAACACCGTTTAAAGCTCCTCATGTATTTCCCATCTTTTGAAGCTCTTCATATTTTTCACACCTTTTCTGGCTCTTCATGTTTTTGAACTCCGTTTCTTGCTCCTCCAATATTTCAGACCGTTTCATTCTCCTCATATTTTTCACACCTTTTGAAGCTCTTCATATTTTTCACACATTTTCAGGCTCTTCATGTTTTTCAACACCGATTCATGCTCCTCCTATTTTTCAGACCGTTCATGCTCCTCATATTTTTGACACCTTTTCAAGCTGTTCATATTTTTCACACCTTTTCAGTTTCTACATGTTCTTCAACACAACTTCATGCTCCTCCTATTGTTCAGACCGTTTCATGATCCTCATTTTTTGACACCTTTTGAAGCTCTTCATATGTTTCACACCTTTTGAAGCCTTTCATGTTTTTTAACACCGTTTCATGCTCTTCCTATTTTTCAAAACGTTTCATGCTCCTCATATTTTTGAAACCTATTGAAGCTCTTCATATTTTTCACTCATTTTCCGGGTCTTCATGTTTTTCTACACCACTTCATTCTCCTCCTATTTTTCAGACCGTTTCATGCTCGTCATATTTTTGACACCTTTTGAAGCTCTTCATATTTTTCAAATATTTTCAGGCTCTTCATGTTTTTGAATACCGATTCATGCTCCTCCTATTTTTCAGACCGTTTCATGCTCCTCATATTTTTGACACATTTTGAAGCTCTTCATATTTTTCACACCTTTTCTGGCTCTTTATGTTTTTGAACACCATTTCTTGCTCCTACTATTTTTCAGACCGTTTCATGCTCCTCATATTTTTGACACGTTTTGAAGCTCTTCATATTTTTCACACCTTTTCAGGCTCTTCATGTTTTTCAACACCGCTTCATGCTCCTCCTATTTTTCAGACGGTTCATGCTCCTCATATTTTTGACAACTTTTGTAGCTCTTCATATTTTTCACATCTCTTCTGGCTCTTCATGTTTTTGAACTCCGTTTCTTGCTCTTCCAATTTTTCAGACCGTTTCATGCCCCTCATAGTTTTGACACCTTTTGAAGCTCTTCATATTTGTCACACATTTTCAGGCTCTTCATGTTTTTCAACACTGCTTCATGCTCCTCCAATTTTTCAGACCGTTCATGCTCCTCATATTTTTGACACGTTTTGAAGCTCTTCATATTTTTCACACCTTTTCAGGCTCTTCATGTTTTTCAACACCGCTTCATGCTCCTCCTATTTTTCAGACCGTTCATGCTCCTCATATTTTTGACAACTTTTGTAGCTCTTCATATTTTTCACATCTCTTCTGGCTCTTCATGTTTTTGAACTCCGTTTCTTGCTCTTCCAATTTTTCAGACCGTTTCATGCCCCTCATAGTTTTGACACCTTTTGAAGCTCTTCATATTTGTCACACATTTTCAGGCTCTTCATGTTTTTCAACACTGCTTCATGCTCCTCCAATTTTTCAGACCGTTCATGCTCCTCATATTTTTGACACCTTTTGAAGCTCTTCATATTTTTCACACCTTTTCAGGTTCTTCATGTTTTTCAAAACCGCTTCATGCTCCTCCTATTTTTCAGACCGTTTCATGCTCCTCATATTTTTGACACCTTTTGAAGCTCTTCATATTTTTCACACCTTTTCAGGTTCTTCATGTTTTTCAACACCACTTCATTCTTCTCCTAATTTTTCAGACCGTTTCATGCTCCTCATATTTTTGACACCTTTTGAAGCTCTTCATATTTTTCACACCTTTTAGGCTCTTCATGTTTTTCAACACCACTTCATGCTCCTCGTATTTTTCAGACCGTTTCATTCTCGTCACATTTTTGACACCTTTTGAAGCTCGCCCTATTTTTCACACCTTTTCAGGCTCTTCATGATTTTCAACACCGCTTCATGCTCCTCCTATTTTTCAGACCGTTTCATGCTCATCTCATTTTTGACATCTTTTGAAGCTCTTCATATTTTTCACACCTTTTGAATCTTTTCATATTTTTCATATTTTTGAAGCTCTTCATATTTTTCACACGTTTTCAGTTTCTTCATGTTTTCAACATCACTTCATGCTCCCCCTGTTTTTCAGACCGTTACATGCTCCTCGTATTTTTGACAACTTTTCAAGCTCTTCATATTTTTCACCCCTTTTCAGGCTCTTCCTGTTTTTGAACACCACTTCATGCTCTTCCTAATTTTCAGACTGTTTCAGGCTCGTCATATTTTTGACACCTTTGTAGCTCTTCATATTTTTCACTCCTTTTCAGGCTCTTCATGTTTTTGAACAGCGCTTCATGCTCCTCATATTTTTCAGACCGTTTAATGCTCCTCATGTATTTCACATCTTTTGAAGCTCTTCATATTTTTCACACCTTTTCAGGCTCTTCATGTTTTTGAACACCGTTTAAAGCTCCTCATGTATTTCCCATCTTTTGAAGCTCTTCATATTTTTCACACCTTTTCTGGCTCTTCATGTTTTTGAACTCCGTTTCTTGCTCCTCCAATATTTCAGACCGTTTCATTCTCCTCATATTTTTCACACCTTTTGAAGCTCTTCATATTTTTCACACATTTTCAGGCTCTTCATGTTTTTCAACACCGATTCATGCTCCTCCTATTTTTCAGACCGTTCATGCTCCTCATATTTTTGACACCTTTTCAAGCTGTTCATATTTTTCACACCTTTTCAGTTTCTACATGTTCTTCAACACAACTTCATGCTCCTCCTATTGTTCAGACCGTTTCATGATCCTCATATTTTTGACACCTTTTGAAGCTCTTCATATGTTTCACACCTTTTGAAGCTCTTCATGTTTTTTAACACCGTTTCATGCTCTTCCTATTTTTCAAAACGTTTCATGCTCCTCATATTTTTGAAACCTATTGAAGCTCTTCATATTTTTCACTCATTTTCCGGGTCTTCATGTTTTTCTACACCACTTCATTCTCCTCCTATTTTTCAGACCGTTTCATGCTCGTCATATTTTTGACACCTTTTGAAGCTCTTCATATTTTTCAAATCTTTTCAGGCTCTTCATGTTTTTGAATACCGATTCATGCTCCTCCTATTTTTCAGACCGTTTCATGCTCCTCATATTTTTGACACCTTTTGAAGCTCTTCATATTTTTCACACCTTTTCAGGTTCTTCATGTTTTTCAAAACCGCTTCATGCTCCTCCTATTTTTCAGACCGTTTCATGCTCCTCATATTTTTGACAACTTTTGAAGCTCTTCATGATTTTCACACCTTTTCAGGCTCTTCATGTTTTTCAACACCACTTCATTCTTCTCCTATTTTTCAGACCGTTTCATGCTCCTCATGTATTTCACACCTTTTGAAGCGCTTCATATATTTCGCATGTTTTCAGGCTCTTCATGTTTTTCAAAACCAATTCATGCTCCTCCTATTTTTCATACTGTTTCATGCTCCTCAAATTTTGACACCTTTTGAAGCTCTTCATATATTTTCCACCTTTTCAGGCTCTTCATTTTTCTGAACTCCGCTTCATGCTCCTCCTTTTCTTCAGACCGTTTCATGCTCAACTCATTTTTGACATCTTTTGAAGCTCTTCATATTTTTCACACCTTTTGAATCTCTTCATATTTTTCATATTTTTGAAGCTCTTCATATTTTTCACACGTTTTCAGGCTCCTCATGTTTTTCAACACCGCTTCATGCTTCTCCTGTTTTTCAGACCGTTTCATGCTACTCATATTTTTGACACATTTTGAAGCTCTTCATATTTTTCACATCTTTTCAGGCTCTTCATGTTTTTCAACACCACCTCATGCTCCTCGTATTTTTCAGACCTTTTCATGCTCCTCATATTTTTGACACCTTTTGAAGCTCTTCATATATTTCACACCTTTTGAAGCTCTTCGTATTTTTCACACCTTTTCAGGCTCTTCATGTTTTTCAACACCGCTTCATGCTCCTCCTATTTTTCACAACTTTTGAAGCTCTTCATATTTTTCACACCTTTTCAGGCTCTTCATGTTTTTCAACACCACTTCATGCTGCTCCTATTTTTCAGACCGTTTCATGCTCCTCATATTTTTGAAAGCTTTTGAAGCTCTTCATATTTTTCACACCTTTTCAGTCTCTTCATATTTTTCAACACCGCTTCATGATCCTCCTATTTTTCAGACCGTTTCATGCTCCTCATGTATTTCACACCTTTTGAAGCTCTTCATATTTTTCACACGTTTTCAGGCTCCTCATGTTTTTCATCAATGCTTCATGCTCCTTCTCTTTTTCAGACCGTTTCATGCTCCTCATATTTTTCACACCTTTTGAAGCTCTTCATATTTTTCACACCTTTGCAGGCTCTTCACTTTTTTCAAGACCGTCTCATGCTCCTCCTATTTTTCAGAGAGTTTCATGCTCCTAATGTATTTCACATCTTTTGAAGCTCTTCATATTTTTCACACCGTTTCAGGCTCTTCATGTTTTTGAACACCGCTTCATGCTCCTCCTATTTTATACACCGTTTCATGCTCCTCATGTATTTCACACCTTTTGTAGCTCTTCATATATTTTACACCTTTTCAAACTCTTCATGTTTTTGAACAGCGCTTCATGCTCCTCCTATTTCAGACAGTTTCATGCTCCTCATGTATTTCACATCTTTTGAAGCTCTTCGTATTTTTCACACCTTTTCAGGATCTTCATGTTTTTGAACACCGCTTCATGCTCCTCCTATTTTTCAAACCGTTACCTGCTCCACATATTTTTGACACCTTTTGAAGCTCTTTATTTTTCACACCTTTTCAGGCTCTTCATGTTTTTGAACACAGTTTTATGCTCCTCATATTTTTCAGACCGTTTCATGCTCCTCATAATTTTGACATCTTTTGAAGCTCTTCATATATTTCACTCCTTTTCATACTCTTCATGTTTTTCAACACCACTTCATGCTCCTCCTATTTTTCAGACCGTTTCATGCTCCTCATTTTTTTGACTCGTTTTGAAGGTCTTCATATTTTACACACCTTTTCAGGCTCTTCATGATTTTCAACCCCACTTCATGCTCCTCCGATTTTTCAGACCGTTTCATGCTCATCTCATTTTTGACACCATTTTAAGCTCTTCATATTTTTCTCACCTTTTCAGGCTTTCATGTTTTTGAACACCTTTTCATGCTCCTCCTATTTTTCAGACCGTTTCATGCTAATCTAAATTTTGACACCTTTTGAAGCTCTTCATGTTTTTCACACCTTTTCAGGCTCTTCATGTTTTTAAACACCGCTTCAACATCCTCCTTTTTCAGACCGTTTCATGCTTCTCATGTATTTCACACCTTTTGAAGCTCTTCATATTTTTCACATCTTTTCAGGCTCTTCATGTTTTTCAACACCACTTCATGCTGTTCCCATTTTCCAAAACGTTACGTGCTCCTCAAGTATTTCACAACTTTTGAGGCTCTTCATGTTTTTCAAAACCACTTCATGCTCCACCTATTTTTCAGACCGTTTCATTCTCATCTCATTTTTGACACCTTTTGAAGCTCTTCATATTTTTCACACCTTTTGAAACTCTTCATATTTTTCACAAGTTTTGAGATCTTCATGTTTTTCAACACCGCTTCTTGATCCTCCTATTTTTCAGATTGTTTCATGCTCCTCATATTTTTGACACGTTTTGAAGCTCTTCATATTTTACAAACATTTTCAGGCTTTTCATGTTTTTGAACACCGCTTCATGCTCCTCCTAATTTTCACACCTTTTGAAGCACCTCAAATTTTTCACACCTTTTCAGGTTTTCATGTTTTTCAACACCACTTCATGCTCCTCCTATTTTTCAGACCGTTTCATGCTCCTCATGTATTTCACATCTTTTGAAGCTCTTCATATTTTTCGCACCTTTTGAAGCTCTTCATATTTTTCACACCTTTTGAAGCTCTTCATATTTCTCACACCTTTTCAGGCTCTTCATGTTTATGAACACCGTTTCATGCTCCTCCTATATTTCAGACCGTTTCATGCTCCACATATTTTTGACACCTTTTGAAGCTCTTCATATTTTTCACCCCTTTTCAGGCTCTTCATGTTTTTCAACACCACTTCATGCTCCTCCTATTTTTCAGACCGTTTCATGCTCATCTCATTTTTGACACCTTTTGAAGCTCTTCATATTTTTTTCACCTTTTCAGGCTCTTCATGTTTATGAACACCGTTTCATGCTCCTCCTATATTTCAGTCCGTTTCATGCTCCTCATGTTTTTGACACCTTTTGAAGTTCTTCATATTTTTCACACCTTTTCAGGCTCTTCATGTTTTTCAACACAACTTCATGCCCCTCCTATTTTTCAGACCGTTTCATGCTCATCTCATTTTTGACAGCTTTTGAAGCTCTTCATATTTTTCACACCTTTTGAGGCTCTTCATATTTTTCACAGCTTTTCATGCTCTTCATGTTTTTCAACACCGCTTCATGATCCTCCTAATTTTCAGACAGTTTCATGCTCCTCATATATTTGACACCTTTTGAAGCTCTTCATATATTTCACACCTTTTCAGGCTCTTCATGTACTTCAACACCACTTCATGCTCCTCCTATTTTTCAGACCGTTTCATGCTCATCTCATTTTTGACACCTTTTGAAGCTCTTCATATTTTTCACAAGTTCTCAGGCTCCTCATGTTTTTCAACACCGCTTCATGCTCCTCCTATTTTTCAGACCGTTTCATGCTTCTCATATTTTTGACACCTTTTGAAGCTCTTCATATTTTTCACACCTTTTAAGGCTCTTCATGTTTTGAACACCACTTCATGCTCCTCCTCTTTTTCAGACCGTTTCATGCACCTCTTTTTTTTGACACTTTTTGTAGCTCTTCATATTTTTCACACCTTTTAAAGCTCTTCATATTTTTGAACACCGCTTCATGCTCCTCCTATTTTTCAGACCGTTTCATGCTCCTCATATTTTTGACACCTTTTGAAGCTCTTCATATTTTTCACACCTTTTCAGGCTCTTCAGGTTTTTCAACACCGCTTCATGCTCTCCTATTTTTCAGACCGTTTCTTGCTCCTCATATATTTGACACCTTTTGAATCTCTTCATATATTTCACACCTTTTCAGGCTCTTCATGTACTTCAACACCACTTCATGCTCCTCCTATTTTTCAGACCGTTTCATGCTCATCTCATTTTTGACACCTTTTGAAGCTCTTCATATTTTTCACAAGTTCTCAGGCTCCTCATGTTTTTCAACACCGCTTCATGCTCCTCCTATTTTTCAGACCGTTTCATGCTCATCTCATTTTTGACACCTTTTGAAGCTCTTCATATTTTTCACAAGATTTCAGGCTCTTCATGTTTTTCAATACCGCTTCATGCTCGTCCTATTTTTCAGGCTGTTTCATGCTCCTCATATTTTTGACACCTTTTGAAGCTCTTCATATTTTTCACACATTTTCAGGCTCTTCATATTTTTGAACACCGCTTCATGCTCCTCGTATTTTTCAGACCGTTTCATGCTCCTCATATATTTCACACATTTTCAGGCTATTCATGTTTTTCAACATCACTTCATGCTCCTCATATTTTTGACACCTTTTGAAGCTCTTCATATTTCTCAAACATTTTCAGGCTCTTCATGTTTTTGAGCACAGCTTCATGCTCTTCCTATTTTTCAGACCGTTACATGCTACTCATATTTTTGACACCTTTAGAAGCTCTTCATATTTTTCACTACTTTTCAGGTTCTTCATGTTTTTCAACACCGCTTCATGCTCCTCCTCTTTTTCAGAGCGTTTCATGCTCCTCATATTTTTGACACCTATTGAAGCTCTTCATATCTCTCACAACTTTTCAGGTTCTTCATCTTTTTCAACACCGCTTCATGCTCCTCCTATTTTTCAAACCGTTTCTTGCTCATCTCATTTTTGACACCTTTTGAAGCTCTTCATATTTTTCACATCTTTTGAAGCTCTTTATATTTTTCACACATTTTCAGGCTCTTCATGTTTTTCAACACTCCTTCTTGCTCCACCTATTTTTCACACCGTTTCATGCTCCTCATATTTTTGACACCTTTTGAAGCTCTTCATATTTTTCACACCTTTTCAGGCTCTTCATGTTTTTCAACACCACTTCATGCTCCTCCTATTTTTCAGACCGTTTCATGCTCCTCATATTTTTGATACCTTTTGAAGCTCTTCATATTTTTCACACATTTTCAGGCTCTTCATATTTTTGAACACTGCTTCATGCTCCTCCTATTTTTCAGACTGTTTCATGCTCCTCGTATTTTTGACATCTTTTGAAGCTCTTCATATTTTTCACACATTTTCTGTCTCTTCATGTTTTTGAACACCACTTCATGCTCCTTCTATTTTTCAGAGAATTTCATTCTCCTCATGTATTTCACACCTTTTGAAGCTCTTCATATTTTTCACACCTTTTCAGGCTCTTCATGTTTTTCAATACCGCTTCATGCTCCTCCTATTTTTCAGGCTGTTTCATGCTCCTCATATTTTTCACACCTTTTGAAGCTCTTCATATTTTTCACACCTTTTTAGGCTCTTCATGTTTTTTAACACAGCTTCATGCTCTTCCTATTTTTCAGACCGATTCATGCTCCTCATATTTTTGACACCTTTTGAAGCTCTTCATATTTTTCACACATTTTCAGGCACTTCATATTTTTGAACACCGCTTCATGCTCCTCATATTTTTCAGACCGTTTCATGCTCCTCATATATTTCACACATTTTCAGGCTATTCATGTTTTTCAACATCACTTCATGCTCCTCATATTTTTGACACCTTTTGAAGCTCTTCATATTTTTCAAACATTTTCAGGCTCTTCATGTTTTTGAGCACAGCTTCATGCTCTTCCTATTTTTCAGACCGTTACATGCTACTCATATTTTTGACAGCTTTAGAAGCTCTTCATATTTTTCACTACTTTTCAGGTTCTTCATGTTTTTCAACACCGCTTCATGCTCCTCCTCTTTTTCAGAGCGTTTCATGCTCCTCATATTTTTGACACCTATTGAAGCTCTTCATATCTCTCACAACTTTTCAGGTTCTTCATCTTTTTCAACACCGCTTCATGCTCCTCCTATTTTTCAAACCGTTTCTTGCTCATCTCATTTTTGACACCTTTTGAAGCTCTTCATATTTTTCACATCTTTTGAAGCTCTTTATATTTTTCACACATTTTCAGGCTCTTCATGTTTTTCAACACTCCTTCTTGCTCCACCTATTTTTCACACCGTTTCATGCTCCTCATATTTTTGACACCTTTTGAAGCTCTTTATATTTTTCACACATTTTCAGGCTCTTCATGTTTTTCAACACTCCTTCTTGCTCCACCTATTTTTCACACCGTTTCATGCTCCTCATATTTTTCACACCTTTTGAAGCTCTTCATATTTTTCACAGCTTTGCAGGCTCTTCACTTTTTTCAAGACCGTCTCATGCTCCTCCTATTTTTCAGAGAGTTTCATGCTCCTAATGTATTTCACATCTTTTGAAGCTCTTCATATTTTTCACACCGTTTCAGGCTCTTCATGTTTTTGAACACCGCTTCATGCTCCTCCTATTTTATACACCGTTTCATGCTCCTCATGTATTTCACACCTTTTGTAGCTCTTCATATATTTTACACCTTTTCAAACTCTTCATGTTTTTGAACAGCGCTTCATGCTCCTCCTATTTCAGACAGTTTCATGCTCCTCATGTATTTCACATCTTTTGAAGCTCTTCGTATTTTTCACACCTTTACAGGATCTTCATGTTTTTGAACACCGCTTCATGCTCCTCCTATTTTTCAAACCGTTACCTGCTCCACATATTTTTGACACCTTTTGAAGCTCTTTATTTTTCACACCTTTTCAGGCTCTTCATGTTTTTGAACACAGTTTTATGCTCCTCATATTTTTCAGACCGTTTCATGCTCCTCATAATTTTGACATCTTTTGAAGCTCTTCATATATTTCACTCCTTTTCATACTCTTCATGTTTTTCAACACCACTTCATGCTCCTCCTATTTTTCAGACCGTTTCATGCTCCTCATTTTTTTGACTCGTTTTGAAGGTCTTCATATTTTACACACCTTTTCAGGCTCTTCATGATTTTCAACCCCACTTCATGCTCCTCCGATTTTTCAGACCGTTTCATGCTCATCTCATTTTTGACACCATTTTAAGCTCTTCATATTTTTCTCACCTTTTCAGGCTTTCATGTTTTTGAACACCTTTTCATGCTCCTCCTATTTTTCAGACCGTTTCATGCTAATCTAAATTTTGACACCTTTTGAAGCTCTTCATGTTTTTCACACCTTTTCAGGCTCTTCATGTTTTTAAACACCGCTTCAACATCCTCCTTTTTCAGACCGTTTCATGCTTCTCATGTATTTCACACCTTTTGAAGCTCTTCATATTTTTCACATCTTTTCAGGCTCTTCATGTTTTTCAACACCACTTCATGCTGTTCCCATTTTCCAAACCGTTACGTGCTCCTCAAGTATTTCACAACTTTTGAGGCTCTTCATGTTTTTCAAAACCACTTCATGCTCCACCTATTTTTCAGACCGTTTCATTCTCATCTCATTTTTGACACCTTTTGAAGCTCTTCATATTTTTCACACCTTTTGAAACTCTTCATATTTTTCACAAGTTTTGAGATCTTCATGTTTTTCAACACCGCTTCTTGATCCTCCTATTTTTCAGATTGTTTCATGCTCCTCATATTTTTGACACGTTTTGAAGCTCTTCATATTTTACAAACATTTTCAGGCTTTTCATGTTTTTGAACACCGCTTCATGCTCCTCCTAATTTTCACACCTTTTGAAGCACCTCAAATTTTTCACACCTTTTCAGGTTTTCATGTTTTTCAACACCACTTCATGCTCCTCCTATTTTTCAGACCGTTTCATGCTCCTCATGTATTTCACATCTTTTGAAGCTCTTCATATTTTTCGCACCTTTTGAAGCTCTTCATATTTTTCACACCTTTTGAAGCTCTTCATATTTCTCACACCTTTTCAGGCTCTTCATGTTTATGAACACCGTTTCATGCTCCTCCTATATTTCAGACCGTTTCATGCTCCACATATTTTTGACACCTTTTGAAGCTCTTCATATTTTTCACCCCTTTTCAGGCTCTTCATGTTTTTCAACACCACTTCATGCTCCTCCTATTTTTCAGACCGTTTCATGCTCATCTCATTTTTGACACCTTTTGAAGCTCTTCATATTTTTTTCACCTTTTCAGGCTCTTCATGTTTATGAACACCGTTTCATGCTCCTCCTATATTTCAGTCCGTTTCATGCTCCTCATGTTTTTGACACCTTTTGAAGTTCTTCATATTTTTCACACCTTTTCAGGCTCTTCATGTTTTTCAACACAACTTCATGCCCCTCCTATTTTTCAGACCGTTTCATGCTCATCTCATTTTTGACAGCTTTTGAAGCTCTTCATATTTTTCACACCTTTTGAGGCTCTTCATATTTTTCACAGCTTTTCATGCTCTTCATGTTTTTCAACACCGCTTCATGATCCTCCTAATTTTCAGACAGTTTCATGCTCCTCATATATTTGACACCTTTTGAAGCTCTTCATATATTTCACACCTTTTCAGGCTCTTCATGTACTTCAACACCACTTCATGCTCCTCCTATTTTTCAGACCGTTTCATGCTCATCTCATTTTTGACACCTTTTGAAGCTCTTCATATTTTTCACAAGCTCTCAGGCTCCTCATGTTTTTCAACACCGCTTCATGCTCCTCCTATTTTTCAGACCGTTTCATGCTTCTCATATTTTTGACACCTTTTGAAGCTCTTCATATTTTTCACACCTTTTAAGGCTCTTCATGTTTTGAACACCACTTCATGCTCCTCCTCTTTTTCAGACCGTTTCATGCACCTCTTTTTTTTGACACTTTTTGTAGCTCTTCATATTTTTCACACCTTTTAAAGCTCTTCATATTTTTGAACACCGCTTCATGCTCCTCCTATTTTTCAGACCGTTTCATGCTCCTCATATTTTTGACACCTTTTGAAGCTCTTCATATTTTTCACACCTTTTCAGGCTCTTCAGGTTTTTCAACACCGCTTCATGCTCTCCTATTTTTCAGACCGTTTCTTGCTCCTCATATATTTGACACCTTTTGAATCTCTTCATATATTTCACACCTTTTCAGGCTCTCCATGTACTTCAACACCACTTCATGCTCCTCCTATTTTTCAGACCGTTTCATGCTCATCTCATTTTTGACACCTTTTGAAGCTCTTCATATTTTTCACAAGATTTCAGGCTCTTCATGTTTTTCAATACCGCTTCATGCTCGTCCTATTTTTCAGGCTGTTTCATGCTCCTCATATTTTTGACACCTTTTGAAGCTCTTCATATTTTTCACACATTTTCAGGCTCTTCATATTTTTGAACACCGCTTCATGCTCCTCGTATTTTTCAGACCGTTTCATGCTCCTCATATATTTCACACATTTTCAGGCTATTCATGTTTTTCAACATCACTTCATGCTCCTCATATTTTTGACACCTTTTGAAGCTCTTCATATTTCTCAAACATTTTCAGGCTCTTCATGTTTTTGAGCACAGCTTCATGCTCTTCCTATTTTTCAGACCGTTACATGCTACTCATATTTTTGACACCTTTAGAAGCTCTTCATATTTTTCACTACTTTTCAGGTTCTTCATGTTTTTCAACACCGCTTCATGCTCCTCCTCTTTTTCAGAGCGTTTCATGCTCCTCATATTTTTGACACCTATTGAAGCTCTTCATATCTCTCACAACTTTTCAGGTTCTTCATCTTTTTCAACACCGCTTCATGCTCCTCCTATTTTTCAAACCGTTTCTTGCTCATCTCATTTTTGACACCTTTTGAAGCTCTTCATATTTTTCACATCTTTTGAAGCTCTTTATATTTTTCACACATTTTCAGGCTCTTCATGTTTTTCAACACTCCTTCTTGCTCCACCTATTTTTCACACCGTTTCATGCTCCTCATATTTTTGACACCTTTTGAAGCTCTTCATATTTTTCACACCTTTTCAGGCTCTTCATGTTTTTCAACACCACTTCATGCTCCTCCTATTTTTCAGACCGTTTCATGCTCCTCATATTTTTGATACCTTTTGAAGCTCTTCATATTTTTCACACATTTTCAGGCTCTTCATATTTTTGAACACTGCTTCATGCTCCTCCTATTTTTCAGACTGTTTCATGCTCCTCGTATTTTTGACATCTTTTGAAGCTCTTCATATTTTTCACACATTTTCTGTCTCTTCATGTTTTTGAACACCACTTCATGCTCCTTCTATTTTTCAGAGAATTTCATTCTCCTCATGTATTTCACACCTTTTGAAGCTCTTCATATTTTTCACACCTTTTCAGGCTCTTCATGTTTTTCAATACCGCTTCATGCTCCTCCTATTTTTCAGGCTGTTTCATGCTCCTCATATTTTTCACACCTTTTGAAGCTCTTCATATTTTTCACACCTTTTTAGGCTCTTCATGTTTTTTAACACAGCTTCATGCTCTTCCTATTTTTCAGACCGATTCATGCTCCTCATATTTTTGACACCTTTTGAAGCTCTTCATATTTTTCACACATTTTCAGGCACTTCATATTTTTGAACACCGCTTCATGCTCCTCGTATTTTTCAGACCGTTTCATGCTCCTCATATATTTCACACATTTTCAGGCTATTCATGTTTTTCAACATCACTTCATGCTCCTCATATTTTTGACACCTTTTGAAGCTCTTCATATTTTTCAAACATTTTCAGGCTCTTCATGTTTTTGAGCACAGCTTCATGCTCTTCCTATTTTTCAGACCGTTACATGCTACTCATATTTTTGACAGCTTTAGAAGCTCTTCATATTTTTCACTACTTTTCAGGTTCTTCATGTTTTTCAACACCGCTTCATGCTCCTCCTCTTTTTCAGAGCGTTTCATGCTCCTCATATTTTTGACACCTATTGAAGCTCTTCATATCTCTCACAACTTTTCAGGTTCTTCATCTTTTTCAACACCGCTTCATGCTCCTCCTATTTTTCAAACCGTTTCTTGCTCATCTCATTTTTGACACCTTTTGAAGCTCTTCATATTTTTCACATCTTTTGAAGCTCTTTATATTTTTCACACATTTTCAGGCTCTTCATGTTTTTCAACACTCCTTCTTGCTCCACCTATTTTTCACACCGTTTCATGCTCCTCATATTTTTGACACCTTTTGAAGCTCTTTATATTTTTCACACATTTTCAGGCTCTTCATGTTTTTCAACACTCCTTCTTGCTCCACCTATTTTTCACACCGTTTCATGCTCCTCATATTTTTCACACCTTTTGAAGCTCTTCATATTTTTCACAGCTTTGCAGGCTCTTCACTTTTTTCAAGACCGTCTCATGCTCCTCCTATTTTTCAGAGAGTTTCATGCTCCTAATGTATTTCACATCTTTTGAAGCTCTTCATATTTTTCACACCGTTTCAGGCTCTTCATGTTTTTGAACACCGCTTCATGCTCCTCCTATTTTATACACCGTTTCATGCTCCTCATGTATTTCACACCTTTTGTAGCTCTTCATATATTTTACACCTTTTCAAACTCTTCATGTTTTTGAACAGCGCTTCATGCTCCTCCTATTTCAGACAGTTTCATGCTCCTCATGTATTTCACATCTTTTGAAGCTCTTCGTATTTTTCACACCTTTACAGGATCTTCATGTTTTTGAACACCGCTTCATGCTCCTCCTATTTTTCAAACCGTTACCTGCTCCACATATTTTTGACACCTTTTGAAGCTCTTTATTTTTCACACCTTTTCAGGCTCTTCATGTTTTTGAACACAGTTTTATGCTCCTCATATTTTTCAGACCGTTTCATGCTCCTCATAATTTTGACATCTTTTGAAGCTCTTCATATATTTCACTCCTTTTCATACTCTTCATGTTTTTCAACACCACTTCATGCTCCTCCTATTTTTCAGACCGTTTCATGCTCCTCATTTTTTTGACTCGTTTTGAAGGTCTTCATATTTTACACACCTTTTCAGGCTCTTCATGATTTTCAACCCCACTTCATGCTCCTCCGATTTTTCAGACCGTTTCATGCTCATCTCATTTTTGACACCATTTTAAGCTCTTCATATTTTTCTCACCTTTTCAGGCTTTCATGTTTTTGAACACCTTTTCATGCTCCTCCTATTTTTCAGACCGTTTCATGCTAATCTAAATTTTGACACCTTTTGAAGCTCTTCATGTTTTTCACACCTTTTCAGGCTCTTCATGTTTTTAAACACCGCTTCAACATCCTCCTTTTTCAGACCGTTTCATGCTTCTCATGTATTTCACACCTTTTGAAGCTCTTCATATTTTTCACATCTTTTCAGGCTCTTCATGTTTTTCAACACCACTTCATGCTGTTCCCATTTTCCAAACCGTTACGTGCTCCTCAAGTATTTCACAACTTTTGAGGCTCTTCATGTTTTTCAAAACCACTTCATGCTCCACCTATTTTTCAGACCGTTTCATTCTCATCTCATTTTTGACACCTTTTGAAGCTCTTCATATTTTTCACACCTTTTGAAACTCTTCATATTTTTCACAAGTTTTGAGATCTTCATGTTTTTCAACACCGCTTCTTGATCCTCCTATTTTTCAGATTGTTTCATGCTCCTCATATTTTTGACACGTTTTGAAGCTCTTCATATTTTACAAACATTTTCAGGCTTTTCATGTTTTTGAACACCGCTTCATGCTCCTCCTAATTTTCACACCTTTTGAAGCACCTCAAATTTTTCACACCTTTTCAGGTTTTCATGTTTTTCAACACCACTTCATGCTCCTCCTATTTTTCAGACCGTTTCATGCTCCTCATGTATTTCACATCTTTTGAAGCTCTTCATATTTTTCGCACCTTTTGAAGCTCTTCATATTTTTCACACCTTTTGAAGCTCTTCATATTTCTCACACCTTTTCAGGCTCTTCATGTTTATGAACACCGTTTCATGCTCCTCCTATATTTCAGACCGTTTCATGCTCCACATATTTTTGACACCTTTTGAAGCTCTTCATATTTTTCACCCCTTTTCAGGCTCTTCATGTTTTTCAACACCACTTCATGCTCCTCCTATTTTTCAGACCGTTTCATGCTCATCTCATTTTTGACACCTTTTGAAGCTCTTCATATTTTTTTCACCTTTTCAGGCTCTTCATGTTTATGAACACCGTTTCATGCTCCTCCTATATTTCAGTCCGTTTCATGCTCCTCATGTTTTTGACACCTTTTGAAGTTCTTCATATTTTTCACACCTTTTCAGGCTCTTCATGTTTTTCAACACAACTTCATGCCCCTCCTATTTTTCAGACCGTTTCATGCTCATCTCATTTTTGACAGCTTTTGAAGCTCTTCATATTTTTCACACCTTTTGAGGCTCTTCATATTTTTCACAGCTTTTCATGCTCTTCATGTTTTTCAACACCGCTTCATGATCCTCCTAATTTTCAGACAGTTTCATGCTCCTCATATATTTGACACCTTTTGAAGCTCTTCATATATTTCACACCTTTTCAGGCTCTTCATGTACTTCAACACCACTTCATGCTCCTCCTATTTTTCAGACCGTTTCATGCTCATCTCATTTTTGACACCTTTTGAAGCTCTTCATATTTTTCACAAGTTCTCAGGCTCCTCATGTTTTTCAACACCGCTTCATGCTCCTCCTATTTTTCAGACCGTTTCATGCTTCTCATATTTTTGACACCTTTTGAAGCTCTTCATATTTTTCACACCTTTTAAGGCTCTTCATGTTTTGAACACCACTTCATGCTCCTCCTCTTTTTCAGACCGTTTCATGCACCTCTTTTTTTTGACACTTTTTGTAGCTCTTCATATTTTTCACACCTTTTAAAGCTCTTCATATTTTTGAACACCGCTTCATGCTCCTCCTATTTTTCAGACCGTTTCATGCTCCTCATATTTTTGACACCTTTTGAAGCTCTTCATATTTTTCACACCTTTTCAGGCTCTTCAGGTTTTTCAACACCGCTTCATGCTCTCCTATTTTTCAGACCGTTTCTTGCTCCTCATATATTTGACACCTTTTGAATCTCTTCATATATTTCACACCTTTTCAGGCTCTTCATGTACTTCAACACCACTTCATGCTCCTCCTATTTTTCAGACCGTTTCATGCTCATCTCATTTTTGACACCTTTTGAAGCTCTTCATATTTTTCACACATTTTCAGGCTCTTCATATTTTTGAACACCGCTTCATGCTCCTCGTATTTTTCAGACCGTTTCATGCTCCTCATATATTTCACACATTTTCAGGCTATTCATGTTTTTCAACATCACTTCATGCTCCTCATATTTTTGACACCTTTTGAAGCTCTTCATATTTCTCAAACATTTTCAGGCTCTTCATGTTTTTGAGCACAGCTTCATGCTCTTCCTATTTTTCAGACCGTTACATGCTACTCATATTTTTGACACCTTTAGAAGCTCTTCATATTTTTCACTACTTTTCAGGTTCTTCATGTTTTTCAACACCGCTTCATGCTCCTCCTCTTTTTCAGAGCGTTTCATGCTCCTCATATTTTTGACACCTATTGAAGCTCTTCATATCTCTCACAACTTTTCAGGTTCTTCATCTTTTTCAACACCGCTTCATGCTCCTCCTATTTTTCAAACCGTTTCTTGCTCATCTCATTTTTGACACCTTTTGAAGCTCTTCATATTTTTCACATCTTTTGAAGCTCTTTATATTTTTCACACATTTTCAGGCTCTTCATGTTTTTCAACACTCCTTCTTGCTCCACCTATTTTTCACACCGTTTCATGCTCCTCATATTTTTGACACCTTTTGAAGCTCTTCATATTTTTCACACCTTTTCAGGCTCTTCATGTTTTTCAACACCACTTCATGCTCCTCCTATTTTTCAGACCGTTTCATGCTCCTCATATTTTTGATACCTTTTGAAGCTCTTCATATTTTTCACACATTTTCAGGCTCTTCATATTTTGAACACTGCTTCATGCTCCTCCTATTTTTCAGACTGTTTCATGCTCCTCGTATTTTTGACATCTTTTGAAGCTCTTCATATTTTTCACACATTTTCTGGCTCTTCATGTTTTTGAACACCACTTCATGCTCCTTCTATTTTTCAGAGAATTTCATTCTCCTCATGTATTTCACACCTTTTGAAGCTCTTCATATTTTTCACACCTTTTCAGGCTCTTCATGTTTTTCAATACCGCTTCATGCTCCTCCTATTTTTCAGGCTGTTTCATGCTCCTCATATTTTTCACACCTTTTGAAGCTCTTCATATTTTTCACATTTAGGCTCTTCATGTTTTTTAACACAGCTTCATGCTCTTCCTATTTTTCAGACCGATTCATGCTCCTCATATTTTTGACACCTTTTGAAGCTCTTCATATTTTTCACACATTTTCAGGCACTTCATATTTTTGAACACCGCTTCATGCTCCTCGTATTTTTCAGACCGTTTCATGCTCCTTATATATTTCACACATTTTCAGGCTATTCATGTTTTTCAACATCACTTCATGCTCTTCATATTTTTGACACCTTTTGAAGCTCTTCATATTTTTCAAACATTTTCAGGCTCTTCATGTTTTTGAGCACAGCTTCATGCTCTTCCTATTTTTCAGACCGTTACATGCTACTCATATTTTTGACAGCTTTAGAAGCTCTTCATATTTTTCGCTACTTTTCAGGTTCTTCATGTTTTTCAACACCGCTTCATGCTCCTCCTCTTTTTCAGAGCGTTTCATGCTCCTCATATTTTTGACACCTATTGAAGCTCTTCATATCTCTCACAACTTTTCAGGTTCTTCATCTTTTTCAACACCGCTTCATGCTCCTCCTATTTTTCAAACCGTTTCTTGCTCATCTCATTTTTGACACCTTTTGAAGCTCTTCATATTTTTCACATCTTTTGAAGCTCTTTATATTTTTCACACATTTTCAGGCTCTTCATGTTTTTCAACACTCCTTCTTGCTCCACCTATTTTTCACACCGTTTCATGCTCCTCATATTTTTGACACCTTTTGAAGCTCTTCATATTTTTCACACCTTTTCAGGCTCTTCATGTTTTTCAACACCACTTCATGCTCCTCCTATTTTTCAGACCGTTTCATGCTCCTCATATTTTTGATACCTTTTGAAGCTCTTCATATTTTTCACACATTTTCAGGCTCTTCATATTTTTGAACACTGCTTCATGCTCCTCCTATTTTTCAGACTGTTTCATGCTCCTCGTATTTTTGACATCTTTTGAAGCTCTTCATATTTTTCACACATATTCTGGCTCTTCATGTTTTTGAACACCACTTCATGCTCCTTCTATTTTTCAGAGAATTTCATTCTCCTCATGTATTTCACACCTTTTGAAGCTTTTCATATTTTTCACACCTTTTCAGGCTCTTCATGTTTTTCAATACCGCTTCATGCTTCTCCTATTTTTCAGGCTGTTTTATGCTCCTCATATTTTTCACACCTTTTGAAGCTCTTCATATTTTTCACACCTTTTTAGGCTCTTCATGTTTTTGAACACAGCTTCATGCTCTTCCTATTTTTCAGACCGATTCATGCTCCTCATATTTTTGACACCTTTTGAAGCTCTTCATATTTTTCACACATTTTCAGGCTCTTCATATTTTTGAACACCGCTTCATGCTCCTCGTATTTTTCAGACCGTTTCATGCTCCTCATATATTACACACATTTCCGGCTATTCATGTTTTTCAACATCACTTCATGCTCCTCATATTTTTGACACCTTTTGAAGCTCTTCATATTTTTCAAACATTTTCAGGCTCTTCATGTTTTTGAGCACAGCTTCATGCTCTTCCTATTTTTCAGACCGTTACATGCTACTCATATTTTTGACACCTTTAGAAGCTCTTCATATTTTTCACTACTTTTCAGGTTCTTCATGTTTTTCAACACCGCTTCATGCTCCTCCTCTTTTTCAGAGCGTTTCATGCTCCTCATATTTTTGACACCGATTGAAGCTCTTCATATCTCTCACAACTTTTCAGGTTCTTCATCTTTTTCAACACCGCTTCATGCTCCTCCTATTTTTCAAACCGTTTCTTGCTCATCTCATTTTTGACACCTTTTGAAGCTCTTCATATTTTTCACATCTTTTGAAGCTCTTTATATTTTTCACACATTTTCAGGCTCTTCATATTTTTCAACACTCCTTCTTGCTCCACCTATTTTTCACACCGTTTCATGCTCCTCATATTTTTGACACCTTTTGAAGCTCTTCATATTTTTCACACCTTTTCAGGCTCTTCATGTTTTTCAAAACCACTTCATGCTCCTCCTATTTTTCAGACCGTTTCATGCTCCTCATATTTTTGATACCTTTTGAAGCTTTTCATATTTTTCACACATTTTCAGGCTCTTCATATTTTTGAACACTGCTTCATGCTCCTCCTATTTTTGAGACTGTTTCATGCTCCTCGTATTTTTGACATCTTTTGAAGCTCTTCATATTTTTCACACATTTTCTGGCTCTTCATGTTTTTGCACACCACTTCATGCTCCTTCTATTTTTCAGAGAATTTCATTCTCCTCATGTATTTCACACCTTTTGAAGCTCTTCATATTTTTCACACCTTTTCAGGCTTTTCATGTTTTTCCACACCACTTCATGCTTCTCCTTTTTTTCAGCCCGTTTCATGCTCCCCATATATTTCACACCTTTTGAAGCTCTTCATATTTTTCAGAACTTTTCAGGCTCTTCATATTTTTGATCACCGCTTCATACTCCTCCTATTTTTCAGACCGTATCATGCTCCTCATATTTTTGACACCCTTTGAAGCTCTTCATATTTTTCACCCTTTTCAGGCTCTTCATGTTTTTGAACACCGCTTCATGCTCCTCCTATTTTTTCAGACCGTTACATGCTCCTCATATTTTTGACTCCTTTTGAAGCTCTTCATATTTTTCACACCTTTTCAGACTCTTCATGTTTCTCAACACCACTTCATGCTCCTCCTATTTTTCAGACCGTTTCATGTTCCTCATGTATTTCACACATTTTGAAGCTCTTCATATTTTACAAACCTTTTCAGGCTCTTCATGAATTTCAACACCACTTCCTTCTCCTCCTATTTTTCAGACCATTTCATGCTCCTCATATTTTTCACACCTTTTGAAGCTCTTCATATTTTTCACACCTGTTCAGGCTCTTCATGTTTTTCTACACCGCTTCATGATCCTCCTATTTTTCAGACCGTTTCATGCTCCTGATATTTTTGACAATTTTAGAAGCTCTTCATATTTTTCAACACCACTTCAAGCTCCTCCTATTTTTCAGACCGTTTCATTCTCCTCATAATTTTCACACCTTTTTCAGGCTCTTCATTTTTTTCAACACCACTTCATGCTCCTCCTATTTTTCAGACCGTTTCATCCTCCTCATATTTTTGACACCTTTTGAAGCTCTTCATATTTTTCACACCTTTCCAGGCTCTTCATGTTTTTGAACACCGTTTAATGCTCCTCTCATTTTTCAGACCGTTTCTTGCTACTCATATTTTTGAACACCGTTTAATGCTCCTCCTATTTTTCAGGCCGTTTCTTGCTCCTCATATTTTTGACACCTTCTGAAGCTATTCATATATTTCACACATTTTCAGGCTCTTCATATTATTGAACACCGCTTCATGCTCCTCCTATTTTTCAGAGAGTTTCATGCTCGTCATGTATTTCACACCTTTTGAAGCTCTTCATATTTTTCACACCTTTTCTGGCTCTTCATGTTTTTGAACACCGCTTCTTGCGACTCCTATTTTTCAGACCGTTTCATGCTCCTCATATTTTTCACACCTTTTGAAGCTCTTCATATTTTTCACCCCTTTTCAGGCTTTTCATGTTTTTCAACACCGCTTCATGCTCCTCCTATTTTTCAGACTGTTTCATGCTCCTCATATTTTTCACACCTTTTGAAGCTCTTGATATTTTTCACACCTTTTCAGGCTCTTCATTTTTTGAACAACACTTCATGCTCCTCCTATTTTTCAGACCGTGTCATACTCCTCATATTTCCACACCTTTTGAAGCTCTTCATATTTTTCACATTTTTGAAGCTCTTCATATTTTTCACACATTTTCAGACTCTTCATGTTTTTCACCACCGCTTCATGCTCCTTCTATTTTTCAGAACGTTTCATACTCCTCATATTTTTCACACTTTTTGAACCTCTTCATATTTTTCACATTTTTGAAGCTTTTCATATTTTTCACACCTTTTCAGGCTCTTCATGTTTTTGATCATCGTTTAATGCTCCTCCTATTTTTCAGACCTTTTCTTGCTCATCTAATTTTTGACACCTAATGAAGCTCTTCATATTTTTCACAACTTTTAAAGCTCTTCATATTTTTCACATTTTTGAAGCTCTTCATATTTTTCACACATTTTCAGACTCTTCATGTTTTTCACCACCGCTTCATGCTCCTTCTATTTTTCAGATCGTTTCATACTCCTCATATTTTCCACACTCTTTGAAGCTCTTCATATTTTTCACATTTTTGAAGCTTTTCATATTTTTCACACCTTTTCAGGCTCTTCATATTTTGAACACCACTTCATGCTCCTCCTATTATTCAGAGAGTTTCATGCTCCTCATGTATTTCACACCTTTTGAAGCTCTTCATATTTTTCACACCTTTTGAAGATCTTCATATATTTCACACCTTTTCAGGCTCTTCATGTTTTTTTAACAACGTTTCATCCTCCTCCTATTTTTGACACATTTTGAAGCTCTTCATATTTTTCACATCTTTTAAGACTCTTCATGTTTTTCAACACCGATTCATGGTCCTCCTATTTTTCAGACCGTTTCCTGCTCCTCATATTTTGACACCTTTTGAAGCTCTTCATATTTTTTGCACCTTTTTAGGCTCTTCAAGTTTTCAACACCGCTTCATGCTCCTCGATTTTTTCAGACCGTTTCATGCTCCTCATATTTTTGACACCTTTTGAAGCTCTTCATATTTTTCACAAATTTTCAGGCTCTTCATGTTTTTGAACACCGCTTTATGCTTATCCTATTTTTCACACTGTTTCATGCTCCTCTTATTTTTCACACGTTTTGAAGCTCTTCATATTTTTCACACCTTTTCAGGCTCTTCATGTTTTTGAAAACCTTTTCACACTCTTAATGTTTTTCAACACCGCTTCATGCTCCTCCTATTTTTCAGACCATTTCATGCTCCTCATATATTTGACACCTTTTGAAGCTCTTCAAATTGTTCACAGCTTTTCAGGCTCTTCATGTTTTTCAACACAGCTTCATGCTTCTCCTATTTTTCACACCGTTTCATGCTCCTCTCATTTTTGACACCTTTTGAAGCTCTTCATATTTTTCACACCTTTTGAAGCTCTTCATATTATTCACAAATTTTAAGGCTCTTCATGTTTTTCAACACCGCTTCATGCTCCTCCTATTTTTCAGGCCGTTTCATGCTCCTCATATTTTTGACACCTTTTGAAGCTCATCATGTATTTCACAACTTTTCAGGCTCTTCATGCTTTTCAACACGGCATCATGCTCTTCCTATTTTTCAGATAGATTCATGCACCTCAATGTTTGACAAGTTTTGAAGCTCTTCATATTTTTCACACCTTTTCAGGCTGTTCATGTTTTGAACACCGTTTCATGCTCCTCCTATTTTTCAGAAAGTTACATGCTCCTCATATATTTGAGACATTTTAAAGCTCTTCATATTTTTCACACTTTTTCAGGCTCTTCATGTTTTTCAACACTACTTCATGCTCCTCCTATTTTTCAGACCGTTTCATGCTCCTCATATTTTTGACACTTTTGAAGCTCTTCATGTCTTTCAACACTGTTTCATGCTGCTCCTATTTTTCAGACCGTTTCATGTTCCTCATATTTTTCACGCCTTTGGAAGCTCTTCATATTTTACAAAACTTTTCAGGTTCTTCATGTTATTGACGACTGCTTCATGCTCCTCCTATTTTTCAGACCGTTTCATGCTCCTCATATATTTGACACCTTGTGAAGCTCTTCCTATTTTTCACACCTTTTCAGGCTCTTCATGTTTTTCAACACCGTTTCATGCTCCTCCTATTTTTCAGACCGTTTCATGCTCCTCATATTTTTGACACCTTTTGAACCTCCTCATTTTTTAACAACTTTTGAAGCTCTTCATATATTTCACACCTTTTCAGGCACTTCATGATTTTCACGACCACTTCATGCTCCTCCTATTTTTTAGACCTTTTCATGCTCATCTCATTTTTGACACCTTTGGAAGCTCTTCATATATTTCACACCTTTTGAAGCTCTTCATATTTTTCACACTTTTTCAGGCTCTTCATGTTTTTCAACACCGCTTCATGCTCCTCCTATTTTTCAGACCGTTTCATGCTCTTCATATTTTTGACACGTTTTGAGGCTCTTCATGTTTTTCACACCTTTTCAGGATCTTCATGTTTTTGAACACAACTTCATGCTCCTCCTATTTTTCAGATCGTTTCATGCTCCTCATATTTTTGACCCCTTTTGAAGATATTCATGTTTTTCACACCTTTTCAGGCTCTTCATATTTTTGAACACCGTATGATGCTCCTCCTATTTTTCAGACCGTTTCAGGCTCCTCATATTTTTGACACCTTTTGAAGCTCCTCATATTTTTCACACCTTTTGAAACTCTTCATATATTTCACAACATTTCAGGCACTTCATGTTTTTCAACACCACTTCATGCTCCTCCTATTTTTCAGACCGGTTCATTCTCCTCATATTTTTGACACCTTTTGAAGCTCTTCATATTTTTCACACCTTTTCAGGCTCTTCATGTTTTTCAACACCTCTTCATGCTCCTCCTATATTTCAGACCGGTTCATGCTCCTCATATTTTTGACACCTTTTGTAGCTCTTCATATATTTCACACCTTTTGAAGCTCTTCATATTTTTCACACGTTTTCAGGCTCTTCATGTTTTTCAACGCCGCTTCATGCTCCTACTATTTTCAGACCGTTTCGACCTCCTCATGTATTTCACACCTTTTGAAGCTCTTCATATATGTCACACCTTTTAGGCTTTTCGTCTTTTTAAAACCGTTTCATGCTCATCCTATTTTTCACACTGTTTCATGCTCCTCATATATTTGAGACCTTTTGAAGCTCTTCATATTTTTCACACCTTTTCAGGCTCTTCATGTTTATCAACACAGTTTCATGCTCTTCCTAATTTTCAGACCGTTTCATGCTCCTCATATTGTTGACACTTTTTGAAGCTCTTCATATTTTTCCACCTTTTCAGGCTTTTCATGTTTTTCAACACCGCTTCATGCTTCTCCTATTTTTCAGACTGTTTCATGCTCCTCATATTTTTGACAAATTTTGAAGCTCTTCATACATTTCACACCTTTTCAGGCTCTTCATGTTTTTCAACACCGCTTCATGCTCCTCCAATTTTTCAGAAAGTTTCATGCTCCTCATATTTTTAACATCTTTTGAAAATCTTCATATTTTTCACACCTTTTCATGCTCTTCATCTTTTTCAAAAAAGTTTCATGCTCATCCTATGTTTCATACTGTTTCATGCATCTAATATTTTTGACACCTTCTGAAGCTCTTTATATTTTTCACACCTTTTCAGGCTCTTCATGTTTTTGACCACCGCATCATGCTCCTCCTATTTTTCAGTCGTTTCATGCTTCTCATAATTTTTAAACCTTTTGAAGCTCTTCATGTTTTTCACACCTTTTCATGCTCTTCATCTTTTTCAAAACCATCTCATTCTCATCCTATTTTAAAGACTGTTTCATGCTCCTCATATTTTTGACACCTTTAGAACCTCTACATATTTTTCACAACTTTTCAGGGTCTTCATGTTTTTCAACACTGCTTCATGCTCCTCCTATATCTCAGACAATTTCATGCTCCTCATATATTTGACACCTTTTGAAGCTCTTCAGATTTTTCACAACTTTTCAGGCTCTTCATGTTTTTCAACACCACTTCATGCTCCTCCTATTTTTCAGACCGCTTCATGCTCATCTCATTTTTGACACCTTTTGAAGCTGTTCATATTTTTCACACCTTTTGAAGCTCTTCATATTTTTCACACCTTTTCAGGCTCTTTATGTTTTTGAACACCGTTTCATGCTCCTCCTATTTTTCAGACCGTTTCATGTTCCTCCTATTTTTTAGATCATTTCATGCTCCTCATATTTTTGACACCTTTTGAAGCTCTTCATATATTTCACACCTTTTCAGGCTCTTCATTTTTTTCATATTTTTGAATCTCTTCATATTTTCACACCTTTTCAGGCTCTTCATGTTTTTCAACACCGCTTCATGCTCCTCCTATTTTTCAGACCGTATCATGCTCCTCATAGTTTTCACACCTTTTGAAGCTCTTCATACTTTTCATATTTTTGAAGATCTTCATATTTTTCACACGATTTCAGACTCTTCCTGTTTTTCAACACCGCTTCATGCTCCTGCTATTTATCATACCGTTTCATACTTCTCATATTTTTGACACGTTTTGAGGCTCTTCATTTTTTTCACACCTTTTCAGTCTCTGCATGTTTTGAACACCGTTTCATGTTCCTCATGTATTTCACACCTTTGAAGCTCTTCATATTTTGCACACCTTTTCAGGCTCTTCATGTTGTTGAACACCGCTTCATCCTCCTCCTATTTTTAAGAGGGTTTCATGCTCGTCATATTTTTGACACATTTTGAAGCTCCTCATATTTTTCACACCTTTTGAAGCTCTTCATACTTTTCAAACCTTTTCAGGCTCTTCATGTTTTTCAACACCACTTCATGTTCCTCCTATTTTTCAGACCCTTTCATGCTAATCTAATTTTTGACACCTTTTGAAGCTCTTCATATTTTTCACACCTTTTCAGGCTCTTCATGTTTTTCCACACCATTTCATGCAGCTTCTATTTTTCAGGCCTTTTCATGCTCCTCATATTTTTCACCCCTTTTGAAGCTCTTCATATTTTTCACACCTTTTCAGGCTCTTCATATTTTTCCACACCACTTCATGCTTCTCCTATTTTTCAGCCCGTTTCATGCTCCTCATGTATTTCACCCCTTTTGAAGCTCTTCATATTTTTCACACCTTTTCAGGCTCTTGATTTTATTCAACACCACTTGATGCTACTCCTCTATTTCAGACCGTTTCATGCTCCTCATATTTTTGAAACCTTTAGAAGCTCTTCATATTTTTAACACCTTTTCAGGCTCTTCATATTTTTCAACACCGTTTCTTGATCCTCCTATTTTTCAGACCGTGTCATGCTCCTCATATTTTTGACACCTTTTGAAACTCTTCATATTTTTCACACCTTTTCAGGCTCTTCATGTTTTTCAACACCGTTTCATGATCCTCCTATTTTTCAGACCGTTTCATGCTCATCTCATTTTTGACACCTTTTGAAGCTCTTCATATTTTTCACACCTTTTCAGGCTCTTCATGTTTTTGAACACCGCTTCATGCTCCTCCTATTTTTCAGAGAGTTTCATGCTCCTAATGTATTTCACTCCTTTTGAAGCTCTTCATATTTTTCACACCTTTTCAGGCTCTTCATGTTTTTCCACACCACTTCATGCTTCTTTTTTTCAGCTCGTTTCATGCTCCTCATGTATTTCACACGTTTTGAAGCTGTACATATTTTTCACACGTTTTCACTCTCTTCATGTTTTTCAACACCATTTCATGCCGCATCTATTTTTCAGACCGTTTCATGCTCTTCATATTTTTGACACCTTTTGAAGCTTTTCATATTTTTCACACCTTTTCAGGCTCTTCATGTTTTTCCACACCACTTCATGCTTCTCCTATTTTTCAGACCGTTTCATGCTCCTCATGAATTTCACACCTTTTGAAGCTCTTCATATTTTTCACAACTTTTCAGGTTCTTCATGTTTCTGATCACCGTTTCATGCTCCTCCTATTTTTCAGACCGTTTCATGATCCCCATATATTTGACACCTTTTGAAGCTCTTCATACTTTTCAGAACTTTTCAGGCTCTTCATGATTTTGAACACCGTTTCATGCTCCTCCTATTTTTCAGACCGTTTCATGATCCCCATATATTTGACACCTTTTGACGCTCTTCATATTTTTCACATCTTTTAAGGCTCTTCATGTTTTGAACACCGCTTCATGATCCTCCTATTTTTCAGACCGTTTCATGCTCCTCAAATTTCTGACACCTTTTGAAGCTCTTCATATTTTTCACACCTTTTCAGGCTCTTCATGTTTTTCAACACCACTTCATGCTCCTCCTTTTTTTCAGACCGTTTCATGCTCCTCATGCATTTCACACCTTTTGAAGCTCTTCATATTTTTCACACCTTTTCTGGCTCTTCATGTTTTTGAACAGCGCTTCATGCTCCTCATATTTTTAGACCGTTTAATGCTCCTCATGTATTTCACATCTTTTGAAGCTCTTCATATTTTTCACACCTTTTCAGGCTCTTCATGTTTTTGAACACCGTTTAATGCTCCTCATGTATTTCCCATCTTTTGAAGCTCTTCATATTTTTCACAACTTTTCAGGCTCTTCATGTTTTTGAACACCGTTTAATGCTCCTCATGTATTTCCCATTTTTGAAGCTCTTCATATTTTTCACACCTTTTCTGGCTCTTTATGTTTTTGAACACCATTTCTTGCTCCTACTATTTTTCAGACCGTTTCATGCTCCTCATATTTTTGACACGTTTTGAAGCTCTTCATATTTTTCACACCTTTTCAGGCTCTTCATGTTTTTCAACACCGCTTCATGCTCCTCCTATTTTTCAGACCGTTCATGCTCCTCATATTTTTGACAACTTTTGTAGCTCTTCATATTTTTCACATCTCTTCTGGCTCTTCATGTTTTTGAACTCCGCTTCATGCACCTCATATTTTTCAGACCGTTTCAGGCTTCTCCTAATTTTGACACCTTTTGAAACCCTTCATATATTTCACACCTTGTCATGCTATTCATGTTTTTCAACACCACTTCATGCTCCTTCTATTTTTCTGTCCGTTTCATGCTCCTCATATTTTTGACACCTTTTGAAGCTCTTTTATTTTTCACACGTTTTCATGCTCTTCATCTTTTTCAAAACCGTATCATGCTCATCCTATTTTTCAGACTGTTTCATGCTCCTCATATTTTTGACACTTTTTGAAGCTCTTCATATTTTTCACACCTTTTCAGGCTATTCATGTTTTTCAACACCACTTTATGCTCCTCCTATTTTTCAGACTGTTTCATGCTCCTCATATTTTTGACAACTTTTGAAGCTCTTCATATTTTTCAAACCTTTTGTAGCTCTTCATATTTTTCACACCATTTCAGGCTCTTCATGATTTTCAACACCACCTCATGCTCCTCCTATTTTTCAGATCGTTTCATGCTTCTCATATTTTTCACACCTTTTCAAGGTCTTCATGTTTTCAACACCGTTTCATGCTCCTCCTATTTTTCAGACCGTTTCATGCTCCTCATGTTTTTCACACCTTTTGAAGCTCGCTTTATTTTTCACACTTTTCAGGCTCTTCATGTTTCTGAACACCGTTTCAGGCTCCTCCTATTTTTCAGACCATTTCATGCTCCTCATATATTTCACACCTTTTGAAGCTCTTCATATTTTTCACAGCTTTTCAGGCTCTTCATGTTTTTGAACACCGCTTCATGCTCCTCCTATGTTTAAGATCGATTCATGATCCTCTTATTTTTGACACCTTTTGAAGCTCTTCATATTGTTCACACCTTTTCAGGCTCTTCATGTTTTTGAACACCGTTTCATGCTCCTCATATTTTTCAGACCGTTTCATGCTCCTCATATTTTTGACACATTTTGAAGCTCTTCATATATTTTACACATTTTCAGGCTCTTCATGTGTTTCACACCTTTTCAGGCTCTTCATGTTTTTGAACACCGCTTCATGCTCCTCCTATTTCTGAGACCGTATCATGCTCCTCATATTTTTGACACATTTTGAAGCTCTTCTTATTTTTCACACCTTTTCAGGCTCCTCATGTATTTCAACACCGCTTCATGCTCCTCCTATTTTTCAGACAGTTTCATGCTCCGCATATATTTGACTCCTTTTTAAGCTCTTTATATTTTTCACACCTTTTCAGGCTCTTCATGTTTTTGAACACCGCTTCATGCTCCTCCTATTTTTGAGACCGTATCATGCTCCTCATATTTTTGACACATTTTGAAGCTCTTCATGTTTTTCAACTCCTCTTCATGCTCCTTCTATTTTTGACACATTTTGAAGCTCCTCATATTTTTCACACATTTTCAGGCTCTTCATGTTTTTCAACACCGTTTCATGCTCCTCCTATTTTTAAGACCGTTTCATGCTTGTTATATTTTTGAAACCTTTTGAAGCTCTTCATATATTTCACACCTTTTCAGGCTCTTCATGTTTTTCAACACCGCTTCTTACTCCTCCTATTCTTCAGACCTTTTCATGCTCATCATATTTTTGACACCTTTTGAAGCTCTTCATATATTTCACACCTTTCCAGGCTCCTCATGTTTTTCAACACCGCGTCATGCTCCTCCTGTTTTTCAGACCGTTTCATGCTCCTCATATTTTTGACACCTTTTGAAGCTCTTCTTATTTTTCACACCTTTTCAGGCTTTTCATGTTTTTCAACACCGCTTCATGCTCCTCCTATTTTTCAGACTGTTTCATTCTCATTATATTATTGACAAGTTTTGAAGCTCTTCATATTTTTAACACCTTTTCAGGCTCTTCATGTTTTTGAAGACCGTTTCATGCTCCCCCTAATATTCAGACCGTTTCATGTTCCTCATATTTTTGACAACTTTTGAAGCTCTTCATGTTTTTCACACCTTTTCAGGCTCTTCACTTTTCAACACCGATTCTTGCTCCTCCCATTTTTCAGACCATATCATGCTCCTCATACGTTTGAAAACTTTTGAAGCTCTTCATATATTTCACACCTTTTCAAGCTCTTCATATTTTGCAACACCGTTTCATGCTCCTCCTATTTTTCAGACCATTTCATGCTCCTCCTATTTTTCAGACAGTTTCATGCTCCTCATATATTTGACTCCTTTTGAAGCTCTTCATATTATTCACACCTTTTCAGGCCTTTCGTCTTATTCAACACCGTTTCATGCTCCTCCTATTTTTCAGAACGCTTCATGCTCCTCATTTTTTGACACCATTTGAAGCTCTTCATATTTTTCACACCATTTCAGGCTCTTCATGTTTCTGAACACCGTTTTATGCTCCTCATATTTTTACATGTTTTGAAACTCTTCATATTTTTCACACCTTTTCAGGCTCTTCATATTTTTCAACACCGCTTCATGCTCCTCCTATTTTTCAGGCCGTTTCATGCTTCTTATATTTTTGACTTCTTTTGAAGCTCTTCATATATTTCACTCCTTTTTAGGCTCTTCGTGTTTTTCAACACCGTTTCATGCTCCTCCTATTTTTCAGAACTCTTCATGCTCCTCATATTTTTGACACATTTTGTAGCTCTTCATATCTTTCACACCTTTTCAGGCTCTTCATGTTTTTCAACACCGCCTCATGCTCTTCCTATTTTTAAGACAGTTTCATGCGCATCATAATTTTGAAACCTTTTGAAGCTCTTCATATTTTTCACACATTTTCAGTCTCTTCATGTTTTTCCACACCGTTTCAGGCTGCTCCTATTTTTCAGACCGTTTCATGCTCCTTATATATTTGACACCTTTTGAAGGTCTTCATATTTTTCACTCCTTTTTAGGCTCTTCGTGTTTTTCAACACCGTTTCATGCTCCTAATATTTTTCAGACCGTTTCATGCTCCTCATATTTTTGACACCTTTTCAAACTCTTCATATTTTTCACACCTTTTCAGGCTCTTAATGATTTTGAACACCGTTTCATTTTCCTACTATTTTTCAGACCGTTTCATGCTCCTCATATTATTCACACCTTCTGAAGCTCTTCATATTTTTCACACATTTTCAGGGTCTTCATGTTTTTCAACACTACTTCATGCTCCTCCTATTTTTCAGACCGTTTCATGCTTCTCATATTTTTGACACCTTTTCAAGCTCTTCATATTTTACACACCTTTTCGGGCTCTTCATGTCTTTGAACACGACTTCATTCTCGCCTTTTTTTCAGACCGTTTCATGCTCCTCATATTTTTCACAGCTTTTCAGGCTCTTAATGATTTTGAACACCGTTTCATTTTCCTCCTATTTTTCAGACCGTTTCATGCTCCTCATATTTTTGACACCTTTTGAAGCTCTCCATATTTTTCACACCTTTTCAGTATCTTCTAGTTTTGAACACCGCTTCATGCTCCTCATATTTTTCACACGTTCTGAAGCTCTTCATATTTTTCACAACTTTTCAGGCTCTTCAGTTTTTTTAACAACGTTTCATGCTCCTCCTATTTTTCATACCGTTTCATGCTCCTCATATTTTTGCCACTTTTTGAAGCTCTTCATATTTTTCACACCTGTTCAGTATCTTCAAGATTTTGATAACCGCTTCATGCTTCTCATATTTTTCACACCTTCTGAAGCTCTTCATATTTTTCACACCTTTTCAGGCTCTTAATGATTTTGAACACCGTTTCATTTTCCTCCTATTTTTCAGACCGTTTCATGCTCCTCATATTTTTGACACCTTTTGAAGCGCTTCATATTTTTCACATGTTTTCAGGATCTTCATGTTTTTGAACACCATTTCATGCTTCTCATATTTATGACACCTTTTGAAGCTCTTCATGTATTTCACTCCTCTTCAGGCTCTTCGTGGTTTTCAACACGATTACATGCTCCTCCTATATTTCAGTCCGTTTCATGCTCCTCATATTTTTGACACCTTTTGAAGCTCTTCATATTTTTCAAACCTTTTCAGGCTCTCCATGTTTTTCAGCACCATTTGAAGCTCCTCCTATTTTCAGACTCTTTCATGCTCCTAATATTTTTCACAACTTTTCAGGCTATTCATTTTTTTCAACTCCACTTCATGCTCCTCCTATTTTTCAGACTGTTTCATGTTCCTCCTATTTGAGACACTTTTGAATCTCTTCATATATTTCACACCTTTCCAGGCTCTTCATGTTTTTCAACACCGCTTCATGCTCCTCCTATTTTTGAGACCGTATCTTGCTCCTCATATTTTTGACACATTTTGAAGCTCTTCATGTTTTTCAACTCCGTTTTATGCTCCTTCTATTTTTGACACCTTTTGAAACACTTCATATTTTTCACACATTTTCAGGCTCTTCATGTTTTTCAACACCGTTTCATGCTCCTCCTATTTTTAAGACCGTTTCATGCTTGTTATATTTTTGACACCTTTTGAAGCTCTTCATATATTTCACACCTTTTCAGGCTCTTCATGTTTTTCAACACCGCTTCTTACTCCTCCTATTCTTCAGACCTTTTCATGCTCCTCATATTTTTGACACCTTTTGAAGCTCTTCATATATCTCACACCTTTCCAGGCTCCTCATGTTTTTCAACACCGCGTCATGCTCCTCCTGTTTTTCAGACCGTTTCATGCTGCTCATATTTTTGACACCTTTTGAAGCTCTTCTTATTTTTCACATCTTTTCAGGCTTTTCATGTTTTTCAACACCGCTTCATGCTCCTCCTATTTTTCAGACCGTTTCATTCTCATTATATTATTTACAAGTTTTGAAGCTCTTCATATTTTTAACACCTTTTCAGGCTCTTCATGTTTTTGAAGACCGTTTCATGCTGCTCCTATTTTTCAGACCGTTTCATGCTCCTCATATTTTTGACACCTTTTGAAGCTCTTCATATATTTCACACCTTTTCAGGCTGTTTATGTTTTTTAACACCGCTCCATGCTGCTCCTATTTTTCAGACCGTTTCATGCTCCTCATATATTTGACACGTTTTGAAGTTCTTCATATATTTCACAACGTTTCAGGCTCTTCTTTTTTTCAACACTGATTCTTGCTCCTCCTATTTTTCAGACCGTTTCATGTTCCTCATATTTTTGACAAATTTTGAAGCTCTTCATATTTTTCACACCTTTTCAGGCTCTTAATGATTTTGAACACCATTTCATTTTCCTCCTATTTTTCAGACCGTTTCATGCTCATCATATTTTTGACACCTTTTGAAGCTCTTCATATTTTTCACACCTTTTCAGTATCTTCAAGTTTTTGAACACCGCTTCATGCTCCTCATATTTTTCACACCTTCTGAAGCTCTTCATATTTTTCACAACTTTTCAGGCTCTTCATGTTTTTGAACACCGTTTCATGCTCCTCCTATTTTTGACAACTTTTGAAGCTTTTCATGTTTTTCACACCTTTTCAGGCTCTTCACTTTTCAACACCGCTTCATGCTCCTTCTATTTTTCAGACCGTATCATGCTCCTCATACTTTTGAAAACTTTTGAAGCTCTTCATATATTTCACACCTTTTCAAGCTCTTCATGTTTTGCAACACCGTTTCATGCTCCTCCTATTTTTCAGACCGTTTCATGCTCCTCCTATTTTTCAGACAGTTTCATGCTCCTCATATATTTGACTCCTTTTGAAGCTCTTCATATTATTCACACCTTTTCAGGCTCTTCGTCTTATTCAACACCGTTTCATGCTCCTCCTATATTTCAGAACGCTTCATGCTCCTCATATTTTTGACACCTTTTGAAGCTCTTCATATTTTTCACACCATTTCATGCTCTTCATGTTTCTGAACACCGTTTCATGCTCCTCATATTTTTGACACATTTTGAAGCTCTTCTTATTTTTCACACCTTTTCAGGCTCCTCATGTTTTTCAACACCGCTTCATGCTCCTCCTATTTTTCAGACAGTTTCATGCTCCGCATATATTTGACTCCTTTTTAAGCTCTTTATATTTTTCACACCTTTTCAGGCTCTTCATGTTTTTGAACACCGCTTCATGCTCCTCCTATTTTTGAGACCGTATCATGCTCCTCATATTTTTGACACATTTTGAAGCTCTTCATGTTTTTCAACTCCTCTTCATGCTCCTTCTATTTTTGACACATTTTGAAGCTCCTCATATTTTTCACACATTTTCAGGCTCTTCATGTTTTTCAACACCGTTTCATGCTCCTCCTATTTTTAAGAACGTTTCATGCTTGTTATATTTTTGAAACCTTTTGAAGCTCTTCATATATTTCACACCTTTCCAGGCTCCTCATGTTTTTCAACACCGCGTCATGCTCCTCCTGTTTTTCAGACCGTTTCATGCTCCTCATATTTTTGACACCTTTTAAAGCTCTTCTTATTTTTCACACCTTTTCAGGCTTTTCATGTTTTTCAGCACCGCTTCATGCTCCTCCTATTTTTCAGACTGTTTCATTCTCATTATATTATTGACAAGTTTTGAAGCTCTTCATATTTTTAACACCTTTTCAGGCTCTTCATGTTTTTGAAGACCGTTTCATGCTCCCCCTAATATTCAGACCGTTTCATGTTCCTCATATTTTTGACAACTTTTGAAGCTCTTCATGTTTTTCACACCTTTTCAGGCTCTTCACTTTTCAACACCGATTCTTGCTCCTCCCATTTTTCAGACCATATCATGCTCCTCATACGTTTGAAAACTTTTGAAGCTCTTCATATATTTCACACCTTTTCAAGCTCTTCATATTTTGCAACACCGTTTCATGCTCCTCCTATTTTTCAGACCATTTCATGCTCCTCCTATTTTTCAGACAGTTTCATGCTCCTCATATATTTGACTCCTTTTGAAGCTCTTCATATTATTCACACCTTTTCAGGCCTTTCGTCTTATTCAACACCGTTTCATGCTCCTCCTATTTTTCAGAACGCTTCATGCTCCTCATTTTTTGACACCATTTGAAGCTCTTCTTATTTTTCACACCATTTCAGGCTCTTCATGTTTCTGAACACCGTTTTATGCTCCTCATATTTTTACATGTTTTGAAACTCTTCATATTTTTCACACCTTTTCAGGCTCTTCATATTTTTCAACACCGCTTCATGCTCCTCCTATTTTTCAGGCCGTTTCATGCTTCTTATATTTTTGACTTCTTTTGAAGCTCTTCATATATTTCACTCCTTTTTAGGCTCTTCGTGTTTTTCAACACCGTTTCATGCTCCTCCTATTTTTCAGAACTCTTCATGCTCCTCATATTTTTGACACATTTTGAAGCTCTTCATATCTTTCACACCTTTTCAGACTCTTCATGTTTTTCAACACCGCCTCATGCTCTTCCTATTTTTAAGACAGTTTCATGCGCATCATAATTTTGAAACCTTTTGAAGCTCTTCATATTTTTCACACATTTTCAGTCTCTTCATGTTTTTCCACACCGTTTCAGGCTGCTCCTATTTTTCAGACCGTTTCATGCTCCTTATATATTTGACACCTTTTGAAGGTCTTCATATTTTTCACTCCTTTTTAGGCTCTTCGTGTTTTTCAACACCGTTTCATGCTCCTAATATTTTTTCAGACCGTTTCATGCTCCTCATATTTTTGACACGTTTTCAAACTCTTCATATTTTTCACACCTTTTCAGGCTCTTAATGATTTTGAACACCGTTTCATTTTCCTACTATTTTTCAGACCGTTTCATGCTCCTCATATTATTCACACCTTCTGAAGCTCTTCATATTTTTCACACATTTTCAGGCTCTTCATGTTTTTCAAAACTACTTCATGCTCCTCCTATTTTTCAGACCGTTTCATGCTTCTCATATTTTTGACACCTTTTCAAGCTCTTCATATTTTACACACCTTTTCGGGCTCTTCATGTCTTTGAACACGACTTCATTCTCGCCTTTTTTTCAGACCGTTTCATGCTCCTCATATTTTTCACAGCTTTTCAGGCTCTTAATGATTTTGAACACCGTTTCATTTTCCTCCTATTTTTCAGACCGTTTCATGCTCCTCATATTTTTGACACCTTTTGAAGCTCTCCATATTTTTCACACCTTTTCAGTATCTTCTAGTTTTGAACACCGCTTTATGCTCCTCATATTTTTCACACGTTCTGAAGCTCTTCATATTTTTCACAACTTTTCAGGCTCTTCAGTTTTTTTAACACCGTTTCATGCTCCTCCTATTTTTCATACCGTTTCATGCTCCTCATATTTTTGCCACTTTTTGAAGCTCTTCATATTTTTCACACCTGTTCAGTATCTTCAAGATTTTGATAACCGCTTCATGCTTCTCATATTTTTCACACCTTCTGAAGCTCTTCATATTTTTCACACCTTTTCAGGCTCTTAATGATTTTGAACACCGTTTCATTTTCCTCCTATTTTTCAGACCGTTTCATGCTCCTCATATTTTTGACACCTTTTGAAGCGCTTCATATTTTTCACATGTTTTCAGGATCTTCATGTTTTTGAACACCATTTCATGCTTCTCATATTTATGACACCTTTTGAAGCTCTTCATGTATTTCACTCCTCTTCAGGCTCTTCGTGGTTTTCAACACGATTACATGCTCCTCCTATATTTCAGTCCGTTTCATGCTCCTCATATTTTTGACACCTTTTGAAGCTCTTCATATTTTTCAAACCTTTTCAGGCTCTCCATGTTTTTCAGCACCATTTGATGCTCCTCCTATTTTCAGACTCTTTCATGCTCCTAATATTTTTCACAACTTTTCAGGCTATTCATTTTTTTCAACTCCACTTCATGCTCCTCCTATTTTTCAGACTGTTTCATGTTCCTCCTATTTGAGACACTTTTGAATCTCTTCATATATTTCACACCTTTCCAGGCTCTTCATGTTTTTCAACACCGCTTCATGCTCCTCCTATTTTTGAGACCGTATCTTGCTCCTCATATTTTTGACACATTTTGAAGCTCTTCATGTTTTTCAACTCCGTTTTATGCTCCTTCTATTTTTGACACCTTTTGAAACACTTCATATTTTTCACACATTTTCAGGCTCTTCATGTTTTTCAACACCGTTTCATGCTCCTCCTATTTTTAAGACCGTTTCATGCTTGTTATATTTTTGACACCTTTTGAAGCTCTTCATATATTTCACACCTTTTCAGGCTCTTCATGTTTTTCAACACCGCTTCTTACTCCTCCTATTCTTCAGACCTTTTCATGCTCCTCATATTTTTGACACCTTTTGAAGCTCTTCATATATCTCACACCTTTCCAGGCTCCTCATGTTTTTCAACACCGCGTCATGCTCCTCCTGTTTTTCAGACCGTTTCATGCTGCTCATATTTTTGACACCTTTTGAAGCTCTTCTTATTTTTCACATCTTTTCAGGCTTTTCATGTTTTTCAACACCGCTTCATGCTCCTCCTATTTTTCAGACCGTTTCATTCTCATTATATTATTTACAAGTTTTGAAGCTCTTCATATTTTTAACACCTTTTCAGGCTCTTCATGTTTTTGAAGACCGTTTCATGCTGCTCCTATTTTTCAGACCGTTTCATGCTCCTCATATTTTTGACACCTTTTGAAGCTCTTCATATATTTCACACCTTTTCAGGCTGTTTATGTTTTTTAACACCGCTCCATGCTGCTCCTATTTTTCAGACCGTTTCATGCTCCTCATATATTTGACACGTTTTGAAGTTCTTCATATATTTCACAACGTTTCAGGCTCTTCTTTTTTTCAACACTGATTCTTGCTCCTCCTATTTTTCAGACCGTTTCATGTTCCTCATATTTTTGACAAATTTTGAAGCTCTTCATATTTTTCACACCTTTTCAGGCTCTTAATGATTTTGAACACCATTTCATTTTCCTCCTATTTTTCAGACCGTTTCATGCTCATCATATTTTTGACACCTTTTGAAGCTCTTCATATTTTTCACACCTTTTCAGTATCTTCAAGTTTTTGAACACCGCTTCATGCTCCTCATATTTTTCACACCTTCTGAAGCTCTTCATATTTTTCACAACTTTTCAGGCTCTTCATGTTTTTGAACACCGTTTCATGCTCCTCCTATTTTTGACAACTTTTGAAGCTTTTCATGTTTTTCACACCTTTTCAGGCTCTTCACTTTTCAACACCGCTTCATGCTCCTTCTATTTTTCAGACCGTATCATGCTCCTCATACTTTTGAAAACTTTTGAAGCTCTTCATATATTTCACACCTTTTCAAGCTCTTCATGTTTTGCAACACCGTTTCATGCTCCTCCTATTTTTCAGACCGTTTCATGCTCCTCCTATTTTTCAGACAGTTTCATGCTCCTCATATATTTGACTCCTTTTGAAGCTCTTCATATTATTCACACCTTTTCAGGCTCTTCGTCTTATTCAACACCGTTTCATGCTCCTCCTATTTTTCAGAACGCTTCATGCTCCTCATATTTTTGACACCTTTTGAAGCTCTTCATATTTTTCACACCATTTCATGCTCTTCATGTTTCTGAACACCGTTTCATGCTCCTCATATTTTTACATGTTTTGAAACTCTTCATATTTTTCACACCTTTTCAGGCTCTTCATATTTTTCAACACCGCTTCATGCTCCTCCTATTTTTCAGACCGTTTCATGCTTCTCATATTTTTGACACCTTTTCAAGCTCTTCATATTTTACACACCTTTTCTGGCTCTTCATGTCTTTGAACACGACTTCATTCTCGCCTTTTTTTCAGACCGTTTCATGCTCCTCATATTTTTCATAGCTTTTCAGGCTCTTAATGATTTTGAACAACGTTTCATTTTCCTCCTATTTTTCAGACCGTTTCATGCTCCTCATATTTTTGACACCTTTTGAAGCTCTCCATATTTTTCACACCTTTTCAGTATCTTCTAGTTTTGAACACCGCTTCATGCTCCTCATATTTTTCACACGTTCTGAAGCTCTTCATATTTTTCACAACTTTTCAGGCTCTTCATTTTTTTTAACACCGTTTCATGCTCCTCCTATTTTTCAGACCGTTTCATGCTCCTCATATTTTTGACACATTTTGAAGCTCTTCATATATTTTACACATTTTCAGGCTCTTCATGTGTTTCACACCTTTTCAGGCTCTTCATGTTTTTGAACACCGCTTCATGCTCCTCCTATTTCTGAGACCGTATCATGCTCCTCATATTTTTGACACATTTTGAAGCTCTTCTTATTTTTCACACCTTTTCAGGCTCCTCATGTTTTTCAACACCGCTTCATGCTCCTCCTATTTTTCAGACAGTTTCATGCTCCGCATATATTTGACTCCTTTTTAAGCTCTTTATATTTTTCACACCTTTTCAGGCTCTTCATGTTTTTGAACACCGCTTCATGCTCCTCCTATTTTTGAGACCGTATCATGCTCCTCATATTTTTGACACATTTTGAAGCTCTTCATGTTTTTCAACTCCTCTTCATGCTCCTTCTATTTCTGACACATTTTGAAGCTCCTCATATTTTTCACACATTTTCAGGCTCTTCATGTTTTTCAACACCGTTTCATGCTCCTCCTATTTTTAAGACCGTTTCATGCTTGTTATATTTTTGAAACCTTTTGAAGCTCTTCATATATTTCACACCTTTTCAGGCTCTTCATGTTTTTCAACACCGCTTCTTACTCCTCCTGTTTTTCAGACCGTTTCATGCTCCTCATATTTTTGACACCTTTTGAAGCTCTTCTTATTTTTCACACCTTTTCAGGCTTTTCATGTTTTTCAACACCGCTTCATGCTCCTCCTATTTTTCAGACTGTTTCATTCTCATTATATTATTGACAAGTTTTGAAGCTCTTCATATTTTTAACACCTTTTCAGGCTCTTCATGTTTTTGAAGACCGTTTCATGCTCCCCCTAATATTCAGACCGTTTCATGTTCCTCATATTTTTGACAACTTTTGAAGCTCTTCATGTTTTTCACACCTTTTCAGGCTCTTCACTTTTCAACACCGATTCTTGCTCCTCCCATTTTTCAGACCATATCATGCTCCTCATACGTTTGAAAACTTTTGAAGCTCTTCATATATTTCACACCTTTTCAAGCTCTTCATATTTTGCAACACCGTTTCATGCTCCTCCTATTTTTCAGACCATTTCATGCTCCTCCTATTTTTCAGACAGTTTCATGCTCCTCATATATTTGACTCCTTTTGAAGCTCTTCATATTATTCACACCTTTTCAGGCCTTTCGTCTTATTCAACACCGTTTCATGCTCCTCCTATTTTTCAGAACGCTTCATGCTCCTCATTTTTTGACACCATTTGAAGCTCTTCATATTTTTCACACCATTTCAGGCTCTTCATGTTTCTGAACACCGTTTTATGCTCCTCATATTTTTACATGTTTTGAAACTCTTCATATTTTTCACACCTTTTCAGGCTCTTCATATTTTTCAACACCGCTTCATGCTCCTCCTATTTTTCAGGCCGTTTCATGCTTCTTATATTTTTGACTTCTTTTGAAGCTCTTCATATATTTCACTCCTTTTTAGGCTCTTCGTGTTTTTCAACACCGTTTCATGCTCCTCCTATTTTTCAGAACTCTTCATGCTCCTCATATTTTTGACACATTTTGTAGCTCTTCATATCTTTCACACCTTTTCAGGCTCTTCATGTTTTTCAACACCGCCTCATGCTCTTCCTATTTTTAAGACAGTTTCATGCGCATCATAATTTTGAAACCTTTTGAAGCTCTTCATATTTTTCACACATTTTCAGTCTCTTCATGTTTTTCCACACCGTTTCAGGCTGCTCCTATTTTTCAGACCGTTTCATGCTCCTTATATATTTGACACCTTTTGAAGGTCTTCATATTTTTCACTCCTTTTTAGGCTCTTCGTGTTTTTCAACACCGTTTCATGCTCCTAATATTTTTTCAGACCGTTTCATGCTCCTCATATTTTTGACACCTTTTCAAACTCTTCATATTTTTCACACCTTTTCAGGCTCTTAATGATTTTGAACACCGTTTCATTTTCCTACTATTTTTCAGACCGTTTCATGCTCCTCATATTATTCACACCTTCTGAAGCTCTTCATATTTTTCACACATTTTCAGGCTCTTCATGTTTTTCAACACCACTTCATGCTCCTCCTATTTTTCAGACCGTTTCATGCTTCTCATATTTTTGACACCTTTTCAAGCTCTTCATATTTTACACACCTTTTCGGGCTCTTCATGTCTTTGAACACGACTTCATTCTCGCCTTTTTTTCAGACCGTTTCATGCTCCTCATATTTTTCACAGCTTTTCAGGCTCTTAATGATTTTGAACACCGTTTCATTTTCCTCCGATTTTTCAGACCGTTTCATGCTCCTCATATTTTTGACACCTTTTGAAGCTCTCCATATTTTTCACACCTTTTCAGTATCTTCTAGTTTTGAACACCGCTTCATGCTCCTCATATTTTTCACACGTTCTGAAGCTCTTCATATTTTTCACAACTTTTCAGGCTCTTCAGTTTTTTTAACACCGTTTCATGCTCCTCCTATTTTTCATACCATTTCATGCTCCTCATATTTTTGCCACTTTTTGAAGCTCTTCATATTTTTCACACCTGTTCAGTATCTTCAAGATTTTGATAACCGCTTCATGCTTCTCATATTTTTCACACCTTCTGAAGCTCTTCATATTTTTCACACCTTTTCAGGCTCTTAATGATTTTGAACACCGTTTCATTTTCCTCCTATTTTTCAGACCGTTTCATGCTCCTCATATTTTTGACACCTTTTGAAGCGCTTCATATTTTTCACATGTTTTCAGGATCTTCATGTTTTTGAACACCATTTCATGCTTCTCATATTTATGACACCTTTTGAAGCTCTTCATGTATTTCACTCCTCTTCAGGCTCTTCGTGGTTTTCAACACGATTACATGCTCCTCCTATATTTCAGTCCGTTTCATGCTCCTCATATTTTTGACACCTTTTGAAGCTCTTCATATTTTTCAAACCTTTTCAGGCTCTCCATGTTTTTCAGCACCATTTGATGCTCCTCCTATTTTCAGACTCTTTCATGCTCCTAATATTTTTCACAACTTTTCAGGCTATTCATTTTTTTCAACTCCACTTCATGCTCCTCCTATTTTTCAGACTGTTTCATGTTCCTCCTATTTGAGACACTTTTGAATCTCCTCATATATTTCACACCTTTCCAGGCTCTTCATGTTTTTCAACACCGCTTCATGCTCCTCCTATTTTTGAGACCGTATCTTGCTCCTCATATTTTTGACACATTTTGAAGCTCTTCATGTTTTTCAACTCCGTTTTATGCTCCTTCTATTTTTGACACCTTTTGAAACACTTCATATTTTTCACACATTTTCAGGCTCTTCATGTTTTTCAACACCGTTTCATGCTCCTCCTATTTTTAAGACCGTTTCATGCTTGTTATATTTTTGACACCTTTTGAAGCTCTTCATATATTTCACACTTTTTCAGGCTCTTCATGTTTTTCAACACCGCTTCTTACTCCTCCTATTCTTCAGACCTTTTCATGCTCCTCATATTTTTGACACCTTTTGAAGCTCTTCATATATCTCACACCTTTCCAGGCTCCTCATGTTTTTCAACACCGCGTCATGCTCCTCCTGTTTTTCAGACCGTTTCATGCTGCTCATATTTTTGACACCTTTTGAAGCTCTTCTTATTTTTCACATCTTTTCAGGCTTTTCATGTTTTTCAACACCGCTTCATGCTCCTCCTATTTTTCAGACCGTTTCATTCTCATTATATTATTGACAAGTTTTGAAGCTCTTCATATTTTTAACACCTTTTCAGGCTCTTCATGTTTTTGAAGACCGTTTCATGCTGCTCCTATTTTTCAGACCGTTTCATGCTCCTCATATTTTTGACACCTTTTGAAGCTCTTCATATATTTCACACCTTTTCAGGCTGTTTATGTTTTTTAACACCGCTTCATGCTGCTCCTATTTTTCAGACCGTTTCATGCTCCTCATATATTTGACACGTTTTGAAGTTCTTCATATATTTCACAACGTTTCAGGCTCTTCTTTTTTTCAACACTGATTCTTGCTCCTCCTATTTTTCAGACCGTTTCATGTTCCTCATATTTTTGACAAATTTTTAAGCTCTTCATATTTTTCACACCTTTTCAGGCTCTTAATGATTTTGAACACCATTTCATTTTCCTCCTATTTTTCAGACCGTTTCATGCTCATCATATTTTTGACACCTTTTGAAGCTCTTCATATTTTTCACAACTTTTCAGGCTCTTCATGTTTTTGAACACCGTTTCATGCTCCTCCTATTTTTGACAACTTTTGAAGCTTTTCATGTTTTTCACACCTTTTCAGGCTCTTCACTTTTCAACACCGCTTCATGCTCCTTCTATTTTTCAGACCGTATCATGCTCCTCATACTTTTGAAAACTTTTGAAGCTCTTCATATATTTCACACCTTTTCAAGCTCTTCATGTTTTGCAATACCGTTTCATGCTCCTCCTATTTTTCAGACCGTTTCATGCTCCTATTTTTCAGACAGTTTCATGCTCCTCATATATTTGACTCCTTTTGAAGCTCTTCATATTATTCACACCTTTTCAGGCTCTTCGTCTTATTCAACACCGTTTCATGCTCCTCCTATTTTTCAGAACGCTTCATGCTCCTCATATTTTTGACACCTTTTGAAGCTCTTCATATTTTTCACACCATTTCATGCTCTTCATGTTTCTGAACACCGTTTCATGCTCCTCATATTTTTACATGTTTTGAAACTCTTCATATTTTTCACACCTTTTCAGGCTCTTCATATTTTTCAACACCGCTTCATGCTCCTCCTATTTTTCAGACCGTTTCATGCTTCTTATATTTTTGACTTCTTTTGAAGCTCTTCATATATTTCACTCCTTTTTAGGCTCTTCGTGTTTTTCAACACTGTTTCATGCTCCTCCTATTTTTCAGAACGCTTCATGCTCCTCATATTTTTGACACATTTTGTAGCTCTTCATATATTTCACACCTTTTCAGGCTCTTCATGTTTTTCAACACCGCCTCATGCTCTTCCTATTTTTAAGACAGTTTCATGCGCATCATAATTTTGAAACATTTGAAGCTCTTCATATTTTTCACACATTTTCAGTCTCTTCATGTTTTTCCACACCGTTTCATGCTCCTCCTATTTTTGAGACCGTTTCATGCTCCTCATATTTTTCACACGTTTTGAAGCTCTTCAAATATTGCACACCTTTTGAGGTTCTTCATGTTTTTGAACACCGTTTCATGCTACACCTATTTGACACATTTTGAAGCTCTTCATATTTTTCACAAATTTTCAAGCTCTTCATGTTTTGAAACACCACTTCATGCTCCTCATATTTTTCAGACCGTTTCATGCTCCTCATATTTTTCACACCGTTTCAGGCTCCTCATGTTTTTGAACACCGCTTCATGCTCCTCCTATTTTTCAGACCGTTTCATGCTCCTCATAATTTTGACACTTTTTGAAGATCTTCTTATATTTCATGCCTTTTCAGGCTCTTCATATTTTTGAACACCGTTTCATGCTCCTCCTATTTTTCAGACCATTTTATCCTCCTCATATTTTTGACACATTTTGAAGCTCTTCATATTATTCACATCTTTTCATGCTCTTCATGTTTTTCAAAACCGTTTCATACTCCTCTTATTTTTCAGACAGTTTCATGCTCCTCATATTTTTGACACCTTTTGAAGCTCTTCATATATTTCACACCTTTTCATGCTCTTCATGTTTTTCAGACCATTTCATGCTCTTCATATTTTTGACACCTTTTAAGCTCTTCATATTTTTCACAGATTTTCAGGCTCTTCAAGTTTTTGTACACCGCTTCATGCTACTCCTATTTTTCAGACCGTTTCATGCTCCTCATATTTTTGACACCTTTTGAAGATCTTCATATATTTCCCTCTTTTCAGGCTCTTCATGTTTTTCAACACCGTTTCATGCTCCTCTTATTTCAGACCGTTTCATGCTCCTCATATGTTTGACACCTTTTGAAGCTCTTTATATATTTCACATCTTTTCAGGTTCTTCAAGTTTTTGAACACCGTTTCATGCTCCTCCTATTTTTCAGACCATTTCCTGCTCCTCATATTTTTGACAACTTTTGGAGCTCTTCATACATTTCACACATTTTCAGACCCTTCATGTTTTTCAACACCGCTTTATGCTGCACCTATATTTCAGAACAGTTTCATGCTCCTCATATTTTTGACACTTTTTGAAACTCTTCTTATTTTTCACACCTTGTCAGGCTCTTCATGTTTTTGAACACCGCTTCATGCTCCACATATTTTTAAGACCGTTTCATGCTCCTCATATTTTTCACACATTTTCAGGCTCTTCATGTTTTTGAACACCATTTCATACTTCTCATATTTTTGACACCTTTTGAAGCTCTTCATATTTTTCAAACCTTTTCAGGCTCTTCATGTTTTTCAGCACCATTTGATGCTCCTCCTATTTTTCAGACCGTTTCATGCTCCTCATATTTTTGACACCTATTGAAACTCTTCATATATTTCACACCTTTTGAGGCTCTTCATCTTTTTCACACCTTTTCAGGCTCTTCATGTTTTTCACACATTTTCAGGCTCTTCATGGTTTTCAGACCTTTTCAGGCTCTTCATATTTTTCAACACCGTTTCATGCTCCTTCTATTTTTCAGACTGTTTCATGTTCCTCATATTTTTGACACCCTTGAAGCTCTTCATATATTTCACACCTTTTCAGGCTCTTCATGGTTTTGAACACCGCTTCATGCTCCTCGTATTTTTTAGATTGTTTCGTACTCCTCATATTTATGACACGTTTTGAAACTCTTCATATATTTCACACCTTTTCAGCCTCTTCATGTATTTCAACACCACTCATGCTCCTCCTATTTTTCAGACCGTTTCATGCTCCTCATATTTTTGACACCTTTTGAAGCTCTTAATATTTTTCACACCTTTTCAGGCTCTTCATGTTTTTCAACACCCCTTCATGCTATTCCTATTTTTCAGACCGTTCGTGCTCCTCATATTTTTGACACCTTTTGAAGCTCTTCAAATATTTCACACCTTTTCAAGCTCTTCATGTTTTTCAACAACGCTTCATGCTCCTCATATTTTTGACACCTTTTGAATCTCGTCATATATTTCACTTCTTTTCAGGATCTTCATGATTTTCAACACCGCTTCATGCTCCTCATATGTTTGACACCTTTTGAAGCTCTTCTTATGTTTCACACATTTTCAGGCTCTTCATGTTTTCAACACCGCTTCATGCACCTCCTATTTTTCAGATTGTATCATGCACCTCATATTTTTTACAGCTTTTGAAGCTCTTCATATATTTCACACCTTTTCAGGCTCTTCATGTTTTTGAACAACGCGTCATGCTTTTCCTATTTTTCAGACTGTTTCATGCACCTCATATTTTTGACACTTTTTGAAGCTCTTCATATTTTTCACACCTTTTCAGGCTCTCCATATTTTTCAACACTGTTTAATGCTCCTCCTATTTTTCTGACCGTTTCATGCTCCTCATATTTTTCACACCTTTTGAAGCTCTTCATATTTTTCACACCATTTACTGCATCATTTTTTTGAACACCACTTCATGCTCCTCCTGTTTTTCAGACCGTTTCATGCTCTCATATTTTTGACACCTTTTGAAGCTCTTCATATTTTTCACACCTTTTCAGGCTCTTCATGTTTTTCAACACCGCTTCATGCTCCTCTTATTTTTCAGACCGTATCATGTTCCTCATATATTTGACACCTTTTGAAGCTCTTCATATTATTCACACCTTTTCAGGCTCTTCATGTTTTTGAACACCGCTTCATGCTCCTCCTATTTTTCAGACCCTTTCATGCTCCTCATATTTTGACACCTTTTGAAGCTCTTCATATTTTTCACACCTTTTCAGGCTCTTCATGTTTTTGACGACCGCTTCATGCTTCTCCTATTTTTCAGACCATTTCATGCTCCTCATATTTTTGACACCTTTTCAAGCTCTTCATATTTTTCACAGCTTTTCAGGCTCTTCATGTATTTGACCACCGCTTCATGCTCCTCCTATTTTTCAGACCGTTTCATGCTCCTTATATTTTTGACATCTTTAGAAACTCTTCATATTTTTCACACCTTTTCAGGCTCTTCATGTTTTTAAACACAGCTTCATGCTACTCCTATTTTTCAGACCGTTTCATGCTCCTCATATTTTTGACACCTTTTGAAGCTCTTCATATTTTTCACACCTTTTGAGGCTCTTCATGTTTTTGAACACCGCTTCATGATCCTCCTATTTTTCAGACCGTTTCATGCTCCTCATATTTTTGACACCTTTTGAAGCTCTTCATATTTTTCACACCTTTTTAGGCTCTTCGTGTTTTTCAACATCGCTTCATGCTCCTCCTATTTTTCCGACCGTTTCATGCTCCTCATATTTTTGACACGTTTTGAAGCTCCTCATATTTTTCATACCCTTTGAAGCTCTTCATATATTTCACACTTTTTCAGGCTCTTCATATTTTTCAACACCACTTCATGCTCCTCCAATTTTTTAGACCGTTTCATGCTCATCTCATTTTTGACACCTTTTGAAGCTCTTCATATTTTTCACACCTTTTGAAGCTCTTCAAATTTTTCACACCTTTTGAAGCTCTTCATATTTTTCACACCTTTTCATGCTCTTCATATTCTTCAAAACCATTTCATGCTCTTCCTGTTTTTCAGACTGTTTCATGCTCCTCATATTTTTGACACCTTTTGAAGCTCTTCATATTTTCACACCTTTTCAGGCTCCTCATGTTTTTCAACACCGCTTCATGCTCCTCCTTTTTTTCAGTCATTTCATGGTTCTCATATTTTTGACACCTTTTGAAGCTCTTCATATTTTTCACACCTTTTTATGCTGTTCATGTTTTTCAAAACCGCTTCATGCTCCTCCTATTTTTCAGACGGTTTCATGCTCCTCATATTTTTGACACCTTTTGAAGCTCTTCATATTTTTCACACCTTTTCATGCTCTTCATGTATTTGACAACCGCTTCATGCTCCTCCTATTTTTCAGACCGTTTCATGCTCCTCATAATTTTGACACCTTTTGAAGCTCTTCGTATTTTTCACAAGTTTTCAGGTTCTTCATGTTTTTCAACACCACTTCATGCTTATCCTATTTTTCAGACTGTTTCATGCTCCTCATATATTTGACACCTTTTGAAGCTCTTCACATATTTCAAACAATTTCAGGCTCTTCATGTTTTTCAACACCGCTTCATGCTCCACCTATTTTTCAGTCGTTTCATGCTTCTCATAATTTGGACACCGTTTGAAGCTCTTCATATTTTCACACCTTTTCATGCTCTTCATCTTTTTCAAAACCGTTTCATGCTCATCCTATTTTTCAGGCTGTTTCGTGCTCCTCATATTTTTGACATATTTTGACGGTCTTCATATTTTTTAAACCTTTTCAGGATCTGCATGTTTTTGAAGACCGATTCATGCTCCTCCTATTTTTCAGACCGTTTCATGCTCCTCATATTTTTGACACCTTTTGAAGCTCTTCATATATTTCACACCTTTTCAGGATTTCATGTTTTTCAACACCGCTTCATGCTGCTTCTATTTTCATACCGTTTCATGCTTCTCATATTTTTGATAACTTTTGAACCTCTTCATAATTTTCACACGTTTTCTTGCACTTCATCTTTTTCAAAACAGTTTCATTCTCATCCTAATTTTCAGACTGTTTCATGCTCCTCATATTTTTGACAACTTTTGAAGCTCTTCATATTTTACACACCTTTTCAGGCTCTTCACGTTTTTCAACACCGCTTTGTGCTCCTCCTATTTTTCAGTCATTTCATGCTTCTTATATTTTTGACACCTTTTGAAGCTCTTCATATTTTTCACACATTTTCATTCTCTTCATCTTCTTCAAAACCATTTCATGCTCATCCTATTTTGCAGACTGTTTCATGCTCCTCATATTCTTGGCACCTTTTGAAGGTCTTCATATTTTTCAAACCCTTTCAGGCTCTTCATGTTTTTCAAAACCGCTTCATTCTCCTCCTATTTTTCAGACCGTTTCCTGCTTCTCATGTTTTTGACACCTTTTGAAGCTCTTCATATTTTTCACAGCTTTTCATGCTTCATATGTTTCAACACCGCTTCATGCTCCTCCTATTTTTCAGACTGTTTCATGGTCTTCATATTTTTCACGCCTTTGAAGCTCTTAATATTTTTCACATCTTTTCAGGCTCTTCATGTTTTTCCACACCGTTTCATTCTCCTCCTATTTTTCAGACCGTTTCATGCTCCTCATATTTTTCAGACCGCTTCATGCTTCTCCTATTTTTCAGAGTGTTTCATGCTCCTCATATTTTTGAAACCTTTTGAAGCTCCTCCTATTTTTCACACCTTTTCAGGCTCTTCTCTTTTTTCAACACAGTTTCATGCTCCTCATATTTTTCAGACCGTTTCATGCTCCTCATTTTTTTGACAGCTTTTGAAGCTCTTCATATTTTTCACACATTTTAAGGCTCTTCATGTTTTTAAAAACCGCTTCATGCTTCTCCTATTTTTCAGACCGTTTCATTCTCCTCATATTTTTCTCACATTTTGAAGCTCTTCATATTTTTCACACCTTTTCAGGCTCTTCATGTTTTTGAACACAGCTTCATGCTCCTCCGATTTTTCAGACCGTTTCATGCTCCTCCTAATTTTCAGACCGTTTCATGCTCCTCATATATTTGACAGCTTTTGAAGCTCTTCATATTTTCCACAACTTTTCAGGCTCTTCATGTTTTTCAACACAGCTTCATGCTCCTCCTATTTTTCAGACCGTTTCTTGCTCCTCATATTTTTGACATTTTTTGAAGCTCTTCATATATTTCACACCTTTTCAGGCTCTTCATGTTTTTCAACACCAGTTCATGTTCCTCCTATTTTTCAGACCGTTTCATGCTCCTCATATTTTTGACAAGTTTTGAGGCTCTTCATGTTTTTGAACAACACTTCATGCTCCTCATATTTATCAGACCGTTTCATGCTCCTCATGTATTTCACACCTTTTGAAGCTCTTCATATTTTTCACACCTTTTCAGGCTCTTTATGTTCTTGAACACCGCTTCATGCTCCTCCTATTTTTAGACCATTTCATGCTCCTCATATTTTTCACACCTTTTGAAGCTCTTCATATTTTTCACACCTTTTCAGGCTCTTCATGTTTTTGAGGACTGCTTCATGCTCCTCCTATTTTTCAGACCGTTACATGCTCCACATATTTTTGACACCTTTTGAAGCTCTTCATATTTTTCACACCTTTTCAGGCTCTTCATGGTTTTCAACACCGCTTCATGCTCCTCGTATTTTTCAGACCGTTTCATGCTGCTCATATTTTTGACACTTTTGAAGCTCTTCATATATTTCAAACATTTTCAGGATCTTCATCTTTTTTCAAAACCGTTTCATTCTCATCCTATTTTTCAGACTGTTTCATGTCCCTCATATTTTTTACAGCTTTTGAAGCTCTTCATATATTTCACACCTTTTCAGGCTCTTCATGTTTTTCAACATCGCTTCATGCTCCTCAAATTTTTCAGACCGTTTCATGCTCCTCATATTTTTGACAAATTTTGAAGCTCCTCATATTTTTCATACCCTTTGAAGCCCTTCATATATTTCACACTTTTTCAGGCTCTTCATATTTTTCAACACCACTTCATGCTCCTCCGATTTTTCAGACCGTTTCATGCTCATCTCATTTTTGACATCGTCTGAAGCTCTTCATATTTTTCACACATTTTGAAGCTCTTCATATTTTCCACACCTTTTGAAGCTCTTCATATTTTTCACAGCTTTTCAGGCTCTTCATGTTATTGAACGCCGCTTCATGCTCCTCCTATTTTTCAGACCGTTTCATGCTCCTCATAATTTTGACACCTATTGAAGCTCTTCATATTTTTCACACCTTTTCAGGCTCTTCATGTTTTTGACGACCACTTCATGCTTCTCCTATTTTTCAGACCATTTCATGCTCCTCATATTTTTGACACCTTTTCAAGCTCTTCATATTTTTCACAGCTTTTCAGGCTCTTCATGTATTTGACCACCGCTTCATGCTCCTCCTATTTTTCAGACCGTTTCATGCTCCTTATATTTTTGACATCTTTAGAAACTCTTCATATTTTTCACACCTTTTCAGGCTCTTCATGTTTTTAAACACAGCTTCATGCTACTCCTATTTTTCAGACCGTTTCATGCTCCTCATATTTTTGACACCTTTTGAAGCTCTTCATATTTTTCACACCTTTTCAGGCTCTTCATGTTTTTGAACACCATTTCATGCACCTCCTATTTTTCAGACCGTTTCATGCTCCTCCTATATGTGACATCTTTTGAAGCTCTTCGTATTTTTCACACGTTTTCAGGCTCTTCATGTTTTTCAACCCCGCTTCATGCTCCTCCCATTTTTCAGACCGTTTCATGCTCCTCATATTTTTGAAACCTTTTGAAGCTCTTCATATATTTCACACCTTTTCAGGCTCTTCATTTTTTTGAACACCACTTCATGCTCCTCCTATTTTTCAGACCGTTTCATGCTCATCTCATTTTTGACACCTTTTGAAGCTCTTCATATTTTTCACACCTTTTGAAGCTCTTCATATTTTTCACACGTTTTCAGGCTCTTCATGTTTTTCAACACCACTTCATGCTTCTCCTATTTATCAGACCGTTTCATGCTCCTCATATTTTTGACACCTTTTGAAGCTCTTCATATTTTTCACACCTTTTCAGGCTCTTCATATTATTGAACACAGTTTCATGCTCCTCGTATTTTTCAAACCGTTTCATGCTCCTCATATTTTTGACACCTTTTGAAGCTCTTCATATTTTTCACAGCTTTTCAGACTCTTCATGATTTTGAACACCTTTTCATGCTCCTCCTATTTTTCTCACTGTTTCATGCTCCTCATATTTTTGACATCTTTTGAAGCTCTTCATATTTTTCACACTTTTTCAGGCTCTTCATGTTTTTGAAGACCGCTTCATGCTTCTCCTATTTTTCAGACCGTTTCATGCTCCTCATGTATTTCACACCCTGTGAAGCTCTTCATATATTTCACACCTTTTCAGGCTCTTCATGTTTTTCAACACCGTTTTATGATCCTCCTATTTTTCATACCGCGTCATGCTCCTCTTGTATTTCCCACCTTTTGAAGGTCCTCATATTTTTCACGACTTTTCAGACTGTTCATGTTTTTGAACACCGATTCATACTCCTACTATTTTTCAGACCTTTTTACTCCTCTTATATTTCACACCTTTTGAAGCACTTCATATGTTTCACACATTTTCAGGCTCTTCATGTTTTGAACACCGCTTCATGCTCTTCTAATTTTCAGACCGTTTCATGCTCTTCTTATTGTAGAAACCTTTTGAAAGTCCTCATATATTTCACACATTTTCAGGCACTTCAAGTTTTGAACACCGCTTCACGCTCCTCCTATTTTTCAGACCGTTTCATGCTCCTCTTATATTTCACACTTTTGAAGCTCTTGCTATTTTTCACACCTTTTCAGTCTCTTCATGTTTTTGAACACAGTTTCATGCTACTCGTATTTTTCAGACCGTTTCATGCTCCTCATCTTTTTGACACCTTTTGAAGCTCTTCATATTTTTCACACCTTTTCAGGCTCTTCATGTTTTTGGACACCGTTTCATGCTCCTCCTATTTTCAGACCGTTTCATGCTCCTCATATTTTTGGCACCGTTTGAACCTCTTCATATTTTTCACAAGTTTTCAGGCTCTTCATCTTTTTCAACTCCACTTAATGCACCTCCTATTTTTGAGACCGTTTCATGCTCTTCATGTATTTCTGACTTTTTGAAGCTCTTCATATTTTTCACACGTTTTCAGGCTGTTCATGTTTTTGAACACCGCTTCATGCTCCTCCTATTTTTCTGATCACTTCATGCTCATCTCTTTTTTGACACCTTTTGAAGCTGTTCATATTTTTCACACCTTTTGAAGCTCTTCATATTTTTCACACGTTTTCAGGCTCTTCATGTTTTTTTTTTATATTTTTTTAATTTATTTTTATTTTTTTTTCATGTTTTTGAACACCGCTTCATGCTCCTCCTATTTTTCAGACCGTTTCATGCTCCTCATGTATTTCACACATTTTGAAGCTCTTCATATTTTTCACACGTTTTCAGGCTCTTCAAGTTTTGAACACAGCTTCATGCACCTCCTCTTTTTCAGACCGTTTCATGCTCCTCATGTATTTCACACCTTTTGAAGCTCTTGATATTTTTCATACCTTTTCAGGCTCTTCTTGTTTTTGAACACCGTTTCATGCTCCTCCTATTTTTCAGACCGTTTCATGCTCTTCATGTATTTCACACCTTTTGAAGTTCTTCCTATTTTTCACACCTTTTCAGGCTCTCATGTTTTTGAACACAGCTTCATGCTCCTCCTATTTTTCAGACCGTTTCATGCTCCTCATGTATTTCACACCTTTTCAAGCTCTTCCTGTTTTTGAAGACCGTTTCATACTCCTCCTATTTTTCATACCATTTCATGCTCTTCATATTTTTGACACCTTTTGAAGCTCTTCATATTTGTCACAGCTTTTCAGGCTCTTCATGTTTTTCAGCATCGCATCATGATCCTCCTCTTTTCAGACCGTTTAATGCTCCTCATATTTGACACCTTTGAAGCTTGTCATATTTTTCACACCTTTTCAAGCTCTTCATTTTTTTGAACACCGCTTCATGCTCCTCCTATTTTTCACACCGTTTCATGCTAATCTCATTTTTAACACCTATTGAAGCTCTTCATATTTTTCCCACCTTTTGAAGTACTTCATATTTTTCACACCATTTCAGGCTCTTCATGTATTTCAACACCGTTTCATGCTCCTCTTAATTTTCAGACCTTTTCATGCTCATCATATTTTTGACACGTTTTGAAGCTCTTCATATTTTTCACACCTTTTCAGGCTCTTCAAGTTTTTGAACAACGTTTCATGCTCCTCCTATTTTTCAGACCGTTTCATGCTCTTCATGTATTTCACACCTTTTGAAACTCTTCATATTTTTCACACCTTTTCAGGCTCTTCTTGTTTTTCAACACCGCCTGATGCTCCTCCTTTTTTTTAGAGCATTTCATGCTCCTCATGTATTTCACACCTTTTGAAGCTCTTCCGATTTTTCACACATTTCCAGGCTCTGTATGTTTTTGAACACCGGTTCATGCTCCTCACATTTTTGACACCTTTTGAAGCTCTTCATATTTTTCACACCTTTTCAGCCTGCTCATGTTTTTGAACACCACTTCATACTCCTCCTATTTTTCAGACCGATTCAGTCTTCTCATATTTTTGAAACCTTTTGAAGCTCTTCATATTTCTCACACCTTTTCAGGCTCTTCATATTTTTGAACACCGCTTCATGCTCCTCCTATTTTTTAGAGCATTTCATGCTCCTCATGTATTTCACACCTTTTGAAGCTCTTCCGATTTTTCACACATTTCCAGGCTCTTCATGTTTTTGAACACCTTTTCATGCTCTTCCTATTTTTCAGACCGTTTCCTGCTCCTCATATTTTTGACACCTTTTGAAGCTCTTCATATTTTTCACACCTTTTCCGGCTCTTCATGTTTTTCAACACCGCTTCATGCTCCTAATATTTTTCAGACCGTTTAATGCTCCTCATATTTTTGACAAGTTTTGAGGCTATTCATATTTTTCACACCTTTTCAGGCTCTTCATGTATTTCAAAACCGTTTCATGTTCGTCCTATTTTTCAGACCGTTTCATGCTCCTCATATTTTTGACACCTTTTGAAGCTCTTCATATTTTTCACACCTTTTCAGGCTCTTCATGATTTTAACACCACTTCATGCTCCTCCTATTTTTCACACCGTTTCATGCTCCTCATGTATTTCACACCTTTTGAAGCTCTTCATATTTTTCACACGTTTTCAGGATCTTCAAGTTTTTGAACACAACTACAGGCACCTACTATTTTTCAGACCGGTTCATGTTCCTTATATATTTCACACCTTTTGAAGCTCTTCATATTTTTCACACCTTTTCAGGCTCTTAAGTTTTTGAACACCGCTTCACGCTCCTCCTATTTTTCAGACCATTTCATGCTCATCTCATTTTTGCCACCTTTTGAAACTCCTCATATTTTTAACACCTTTGAAGGTCTTCATATTTTTCACACCTTTTCAGGCTCTTCATATTTTTCAACACCGCTTCATGGTCCTCCTATTTGTCAGACCGTTTCATGCTGCTCATATTTTTGACACCTTTTGAAGCTCTTCATATATTTCACACCTTTTCAGTCTCTTAATGTTTTTCAACACCGCTTCATGCTGCTCCTATTTTTCAGACAGTTTCATGCTCCTCATATATTTGACACGTTTTGAAGCTCTTCATATTTTTCACAAGTTTTCAGGCTCTTCATGTTTTTCAACACCGCTTCATGCTCCTCCTATTTTTGAGACCATTTCTTGCTTCTAATATTTTTCACACGTTTTGAAGCTCCTCATATTTTCCACACCTTTTCAAGCTTTCATGTTTTGGAACATCGTTTCATGCTCCTCCTATTTTTCAGACCGTTTCTTGCTACTCATATTTGACACATTTCGAAGCTCTTCATATTTTTCACACCTTTTCAGACTCTTCATGTTTTGAACACCACTTCATGCTCCTCCTATATTTCAGAGCGTTTCATGCTCCTCATATTTTTCACACCTTTTTGAAGCTCTTTATATTTTCACACCTTTTCATGCTCTTCATGTTTTTGAACACCACTTCATTCTCCTCCTATTTTTCAGACCGTTTCATGCTCATCTCAATTTTGACAGCTTTTGAAGCTGTTCATATTTTTCACACCTTTTGAAGCTCTTCCTATTTTTCACACCTTTTCAGGCTCTTCATGTTTTTGAACACCGTTTCATGCTCCTCCTATTTTTTAGACTTTTTCCTGCTCCTCATATTTTTGACACCTTTTGAAGCTCCTCATATTTTTCACACCTTTTGAAGCTCTTCATATATTTCACACTTTTTCAGGCTTTTCATGTTTGTCAACACCACTTCATGCTCCTCCTATTTTTCAGACCGCTTCATGCTCATCTCATTTTTGACACGTTTTGAAGCTGTTCATATTTTTCACACCTTTTCAAGCTCTTCATATTTTTCACACCTTTTCAGGCTCTTCATGTTTTGAACACCGTTTCATGCTCCTCCTATTTTTCAGACCGTTTCATGCCCCTTATATGTTTCTCTCCTTTTGAAGCTCTTCATATTTTTCACAGCTTTTGAAGCTCTTCATATTTTACACACGTTTTCAGGCTCTTCATGTTTTTGACCACCGCTTCATGCTCCTCCTATTTTTCAGACCGTTTCATTCTCCTCATCTGTTTGACACCTTTGAAGCTCTTCATATATTTCACACCTTTTCAGGCTCTTCATGTTTATCAACACCACTTCATGCTCCTCCTATTTTTCGGTCTTTCATGCTTCTCTTATTTTTGACACTTTTTGAAGCTCTTCATAATTTTCACACCTTTTCATTCTATTCATCTTTTTCAAAACCGTTTCATGCTTATCCAATTTTTCAGGCTGTTTCATGCTTCTCATATTTTTGACACCTTTTGAAGCTCTTCATATTTTTCACACCTTTTCAGTCTCTTCATGTTTTTAAACACCGCCTCATGCTCCTCGTTTTTTTCAGACCGTTTCATGCTCCTCAAATTTTTTACACATTTTGAAGCTCTTCATATTTTTCACACCTTTTCATGCTCTTCATCTTTTAAAAATCCGTTTCATGCTCATCCTATTTTTCAGACTGTTTCATGCTCCTCATATGTTTGACCCCTTTTGAAGCTCTTCATATTTTTCACACCTTTTCAGGCTCTTCATGTTTTTGAGGACCGCTTCATGCTCCTCCTATTTTTCAGTCGTTACATGCTTCTCATATTTTTGACACCTTTTGAAGCTCTTCATATTTTTCACACCTTTTCAGGATCTTCATATTTTTGACGTCTGCTTCATGCCCCTGCTATTTTTCAGAATGTTTCATGCTCCTCATATTTTTGAGACCTTTTGAAGCTCTTCATAATTTTGACACCTTTTCAGGCTCTTAATTTTTTTCAACACCGCTTCATGCTCCTCCTATATTTCAGACCGTTTCATGCTCCTCATATTTTTAACACTTTTTAAGCTCTTCATATATTTCAAACCTTTTCAGGCTCTTCATGTTTTTCAACACCGCTTCATGCTCCTCCTATTTTTCAGTCGTTTCATGCTTCTCACATTTTTGACACCTTTTAAGCTCTTCTTATTTTTAACACATTTTCATGCTCTTCATCTTTTTCAAAACCGTTTCATGCTCATCCTATTTTTCAGGCTGTTTCATGCTCCTAATATTTTGACACCTTTTGAAGCTCTTCATATTTTTGACACCTTTTCAGGCTCTTCGTGTTTTTGTAAACCGCTTCATGCTCCTCCTATTTTTCAGACCGCTTCATGTTTCTTCTATTTTTCAGACCGCTTCATGCTCCTCCTATTTTTCAGACCATTTCATGCTCATCTCATTTTTGACAACGTTTGAAGCCCTTCATATTTTTGACACCTTTTGAAGCTCTTCATATTTTTCACACGTTTTCAGGCTCTTCATGTTTTTCAACACCGCTTCATGCTCATAATATTTTGAAAAACGTTTCATGCTCATCTCATTTTTGACACCTTTTCAAGCTCTTCATATTTTCCACACCTTTTGAAGCTCTTCATATGTTTCACACGTTTTCAGGCTCTTCATGTTTTTCAACACCGCTTCTTGCTCCTCCTATTTTTCAGACCGTTTCATTCTCATTGCATTTTTGACAACTTTTGAAGCTCTTCATATTTTCCACACCTTTTGAAGCTCTTCATATATTTCACACCTTTTAGGTTCTTCATGTTTTTCAACACCACTTCATGTTCCTCCTATTATTCAGACCATTTCTTTCTCATCGCATTTTTCACACCTTTTGAAGCTCTTCATATTTTTCACACGTTTTAAGGCTCTTCATGTTTTTCCACACTGCTTCATGCTCCTCTTGTTTTTCAGACCGTTTCAAGCTCCTCATGCATTTCACACCTTTTGAAGCTCTTCATATTTTTCACACCTTTTCTGGCTCTTCATGTTTTTCCACACCGATCATGATCCTCCTATTTTTCAGACCGTTTCGTGCTCCTCATAATTTTCACACCTTTTGAAGCTCTTCATATTTTTCACACGTTTTAAGGCTCTTCATGTTTTTCCACACTGCTTCATGCTCCTCTTGTTTTTCAGACCGTTTCAAGCTCCTCATGCATTTCACACCTTTTGAAGCTCTTCTTATTTTTCACACCTTTTCTGGCTCTTCATGTTTTTCCACACCGATCATGATCCTCCTATTTTTCAGACCGTTTCGTGCTCCTCATAATTTTCACACCTTTTGAAGCTCTTCATATTTTTCACACCTTTTCAGGCTCTTCATGTTTTTCAACACTGCTTCATGCTCCTCCCATTTTTCAGACCGTTTCATGCTCCTCATATTTTGACACCTTTTGAAGCTGTTCATATTTTTCACACCTTTTGAAGCTCTTCATATTTTTCACACGTTTTATGGCTCTTCATGGTTTTTTTTTTATATTTTTTTTAATTTATTTTTATTTTTTTCATGTTTTTGAACACCGCTTCATGCTCCTCCTATTTTTCATTCCGTTTCATGCTCCTCATGTATTTCACACCTTTTGAAGCTGTTCATACTTTTCACACGTTTTCAGGCACTTCAAGTTTTGAACACAGCTTCATGCACCTCCTATTTTTCAGACGATTTAATGCTCCTCATGTATTTCACACCTTTTGAAGCTCTTGATATTTTTCACACCTTTTCACGCTCTTCTTGTTTTTGAACACCGTTTCATGCTCCTCCTATTTTTCAGACCGTTTCATGCTCTTCATGTATTTCACACCTATTGAAGCTTTTCCTATTTTTCACACCTTTTCAGGCTCTCATGTTTTTGAACACAGCTTCATGCTCCTCCTATTTTTCAGACAGTTTCATCCTCCTTATGTATTTCACACCTTTTGAAGCTCTTCATATTTTTCACAACTTTTCAAGCTCTTCCTGTTTTCGAACACTGTTTCATGCTCCTCCTATTTTTCAGACCGTTTCATGCTCCTCATATTTTGACACCTTTTGAAGCTCTTTATATTTTCCACACCTTTTCTGGCTCCTCATGTTTTTGAAAACCGCTTCATTCTCCTCCTATTTTTCAGATAGTTTCATGCTCTTCATATTTTTGACACCTTTTGAAGCTCTTCATATTTGTCACAGTTTTTCAGGCTCTTCATGTTTTTCAGCACCGCATCATGATCCTCCCTTTTTCAGACCGTTTCATGCTCCTCATATTTGACAACTTTTGAAGCTTGTCATATTTTTCACACCTTTTCAAGCTCTTCATTTTTTTGAACACCGCATTATGCTCCTCCTATTTTTCAGACCGTTTCATGCTCCTCATGTATTTCACACGTTTTGAAGCTCTTCATATTTTGCACACCTTTTCAGGCTCTTCATGTTTTTGAACACTGCTTCATGCTCCTCCTATTTTTCAGACCGCTTCTTGCTCCTCACATTTTTGACACCTTTTGAAGCTCTTCATGTTTTTCACACATTTTCAGGCTTTTCATGTTTTTGAACACCGCTTCATGTTCCTCCTATTTTTCAGACCGTTTCATGCTCCTCATATTTTTGACACCTTTTGAAGCTCTTCGTATATTTCACACCTTTTCAGGCTCTTTATATTTTTCAACACCACTTCAGGCTCCTCCTATTTTTCAGATCGCTTCATGCTCATATCATTTTTTACACCTTTTGAAGCTGTTCATATTTTTCACACCTTTTGAGGATCTTCATATTTTTCACACGTTTTCAGGCTCTTCATGTTTTTCAACACCGCCTGATGCTCCTCCTATTTTTCAGACCGTTTCATGCTCCTCATATTTTTGACACGTTTTAAAGCTCTTCATATTTTTCACACCATTTCAGGCTCTTCATGTTTTTCAACACCGCTTCATGCTCCTCCTCTTTTTCAGACCCTTTCATGCTCGTCATATTTTTGACACCTTTAGAAGCTCTTCATATTTTTCACACCTTTTCATGACCTACTTCTTTTAAAAAACCGTTTCATGCTCATCCTATTTTTCAGACTGTTTCATGCTCCTCATATTTTTGACTCATTTTGAAGCTCTTCATATTTTTCACACCTTTTCAGGCTCTTCATGTTTTTAAACACCGCTTCATTCTCCTCCTATTTTTCAGAACTTTTCATCCTCCTCATATTTTTGACACCTTTTGAAGCTCTTCATATTTTTCACAGTGATTCAGGCTCTTCATGTTTTGGACCACCGCTTCATGCTGCTCCTTTTTTTCAGACCGTTTCATGCTCCTCATAATTTTGACACCTTTTGAAGCTCTTCATATTTTTCACACCTTTTCAGGCTCTTCATGTTATGCAAACCTCTTCATGCTCCTCCTATTTTTCGATCGTTTCATGCTTCTCATATTTTTGACACCTTTTGAAGCTCTTCATATTTTTCACACCTTTTCAGCCTCTCATGTTTTTGAACACAGCTTCGTGCTCCTCCTATTTTTCAGATTGCTTCATGCTCATCTCATTTTTGACACCTTTTGAAGCTGTTCATATTTTTCACACCTTGTGAAGATCTTCATATTTTTCACACCTTTTCAGGCTCTTCATGATTTTGAACACTGCTTCATGCTCCTACTATTTTCAGACCGTTTCAAGCTCCTCATGTATTTCACACCTTTTGAAGCTCTTCATATTTTTCACACCTTTTCAGGCTCTTGTTGTTATTAAACACCGTTTCATGCTGCTCCTACTTTTCAATCCGTTTCATACTCCTCATATTTTTGACACATTTTAAAGCTCTTCATATATTTCACACCTTTTCAGGCTCTTCATGTTTTTCAACACCACTTCATGCTACTCCTATTTTTCAGATTGCTTCATGCTCATCTCATTTTTGACACCTTTTGAAGCTGTTCATATTTTTCACACCTTGTGAAGCTCTTCATATTTTTCACAAGTTTTCAGGCTCTTCATGTTTTTGAACACCGCTTCATGCTCCTCCTATTTTTCAGACCGTTTCAGGCTCCTCATATTTTTGACACCATTTGAAGTTCTTCATATTTTTCACACCTTTTCAGGCTCTTCATGTTTTTGAACACCACTTCATGCTCCTCCTATTTTTCAGACCGTTTCATGCTCCTCATGTATTTCACACTTTTTGAAGCTCTTCATATTTTTCACACCTTTTCAGGCTCTCATGTTTTTGAACACAGCTTCTTGCTCCTCCTATTTTTCAGACCGTTTCATGCTCCTCTTATATTTCACACTTTTTGAAGCTGTTCATTTTTTTTCACACCTTTTCATGCTCTTCATCTTTTAAAAAACCGTTTCATGCTCATCCTATTTTTCAGACTGTTTCATGCTCCTCATATGTTTGACCCCTTTTGAAGCTCTTCTTATTTTTCACACCTTTTCAGGCTCTTCATGTTTTTGAGGACCGCTTCATGCTCCTCCTATTTTTCCGACAGTTTCATGCTCCTCATAATTTTGACACCTTATTAAGCTCTTCAGATTTTTCACAGTTTTTCAGGCTCTTCATGTGTTTCAACACTGCTTCATTCTCCTCCTATTTTTCAGACCGTTCCATTCTCCTCATATTTTTGACACCTTTGAAGCTCTTCATATATTTCAAACCTTTTACGGCTCTTCATGTTTTTCAACACCTCTTCATGCTCCTCCTATTTTTCGGTCATTTCATTCTTATCATATTCTTGACATTTTTGAAGCTCTTCATAATTTTCACACCTTTTCATTCTATTCATCTTTTTCAAAACCGTTTCATGCTTATCCAATTTTTCAGGCTGTTTCATGCTTCTCATATATTTGACACCTTTTGAAGCTCTTCAGATATTTCACACCTTTTCAGGCTCTTCATGTTGTTTAACACCGCTTTTTGCTCCTCTATTTTTCAGATAGTTTCATGTTCCTCCTATTGTTCAGACTGTTTCTTCCACCTCATATTTTTCACACCTTTTGAAGCTCTTCATATTTTTCACAACTTTTCAGGCTCTTCATGTTTTTCAACACAGCTTCATGCTCCTCCTATTTTTCAGACCGTTTCATGCACCTCATATTTTTCACACCTTTTGAAGCTCTTCATATTTTTCACACCTTTTCAGTCTCTTCATGTATTTGAGGACCGCTTCATGCTGCTCCTGTTTTTCTGACCGTTTCATGCGCCTCATATTTTTGACACCTTTTGAAGCTCTTCATATTTTTCACACTTTTTCAGGCTCTTCATGTTTTTCAACACCGTTTCATGCTCCTCCTAATTTTCAGACTCTTTCATGCACCTCATATTATTGACACCTTTTGAAGCTCTTCATATTTTTCACACTTTTTCAGGCTTTTCATATTTTTCAACACCGTTTAATGAGCCTCCTATTTTTCAGACCGTTTCATGCTCCTCATATTTTTGAGACCTTTTGAAGCTCTTCATAATTTTGACACCTTTTCAGGCTCTTAATTTTTTTCAACACCGCTTCATCCTCCTCCTATATTTCAGACCTTTTCATGCTCGTCATATTTTTAACACTTTTTAAGCTCTTCATATATTTTAAACCTTTTCAGGCTCTTCATGTTTTTCAACACCGCTTCATGCTCCTCCTATTTTTCAGTCGTTTCATGCTTCTCATATTTTTGACACCTTTTAAGCTCTTCATATTTTTCACACATTTTCATGCTCTTCATCTTTTTCAAAACCGTTTCATGCTCATCCTATTTTTCAGACTGTTTCATGCTCCTAATATTTTGACACCTTTTGAAGCTCTTCATATTTTTGACACCTTTTCAGGCTCTTCATGTTTTTGTAAACCGCTTCATGCTCCTCCTATTTTTCAGACCGCTTCCTGATCCTCATAATTTTCACACCTTTTGAAGCTCTTCATATTTTTCACACCTTTTCAGGCTCTTCATGTTTTTGAACACCGCTTCATGCTCCTCCTATTTTTCAAACAGTTTCATGCTCCTCATATTTTTGACACCTTTTGATGCTCTTCATATTTTTCACACCTTTTCAGGCTCTTCATGTTTTTCAACACCGCTTCATGCTCCTCGTATTTTTCAGACCGTTTCATGCTTCTCATAATTTTGACACCTTTTCTAGCTCTTCATATATTTCACACCTTTTCATGTTCTTCATGTTTTTCAACACCGTTTCATGCTCCTCCTATTTTTCATAAGGTTTTATCCTACTCATATTTTTGACTCGTTTTGAAGCTCTTCATATTTTTCACACCTTTTCAGGCTCTTCATGTTTTTAAACACCGCTTCATTCTCCTCCTATTTTTCAGACCTTTTCATCCTCCTCATATTTTTGACACCTTTTGAAGCTCTTCATATTTTTCACAGTGTTTCAGGCTCTTCATGTTTTGGACCACCGCTTCATGCTGCTCCTTCTTTTCAGACCGTTTCATCCTCCCCATAATTTTGACACCTTTTGAAGCTCTTCATATTTTTCACACCTTTTCAGGCTCTTCATGTTTTGCAAACCTCTTCATGCTCCTCCTATTTTTCGATCATTTCATGCTTCTCATATTTTTGACACCTTTTGAAGCTCTTCATAATTTTCACACCTTTTCATTCTATTCATCTTTTTCAAAACCTTTTAATGCTTATCCAATTTTTCAGGTTGTTTCATGCTTCTCATATTTTTGACACCTTTTGAAGCTCTTCATGTTTTTCACACCTTTTCAGGCTCTTCATGTTTTTAAATACCGCTTCATGCTCCTCCTATTTTTCAGACCGTTTCATGCTCCTCATATATGTGACACCTTTTGAAGTTCTTCATATATTTCACACCTTTTCATGCTCTTCATGTTTTTCAAAACCATGTCATGCTCATCCTATTTTTCAGACCGTTTCATGCTCCTCATATGTTTGACTACTTTTGAAGCTCTTCATATTTTTCACACCTTTTCATGCTCTTCATCTTTTTGACCACCGCTTCATGCTGCTCCTATTTTTCAGACCGTTTCTTGCTCCTCATATTTTTGACACCTTTTGAAGCTCTTCATATTCTTCACACCTTTTCATGCTCTTCATGTTTTTCAACACTGCTTCATGCTCCTCCTATTTTTCAGACCGCTTCATGTTCCTTCTATTTTTCAGACCATTTCATGCTCATCTCATTTTTGACAACGTTTGAAGCTCTTCATATTTTTGACACCTTTTGAAGCTCTTCATATTTTTCACACGTTTTCAGGCTCTTAATGTTTTTCAACACCGCTTCATGCTCATAATATTTTGAAAAACGTTTCATGCTCATCTCATTTTTGACACCTTTTCAAGCTCTTCATATTTTCCACACCTTTTGAAGCTCTTCATATGTTTCACACGTTTTCAGGCTCTTCATGTTTTTCAACACCGCTTCTTGCTCCTCCTATTTTTCAGACCGTTTCATTCTCATTGCATTTTTGACAACTTTTGAAGCTCTTCATATATTCCACACCTTTTGAAGCTCTTCATATTTTTCACACCTTTTAGGTTCTTCATGTTTTTCAACACCACTTCATGTTCCTCCTATTATTCACACCATTTCATTCTCTTCGCATTTTTGACAACTTTTGAAGCTCTTAATATATTTCACACCTTTTGAAGCTCTTCATATTTTTCACACCTTTTCAGGCTCTTCATGTTTTTCAACACTGCTTCATGCTCCTCCTATTTTTCAGACCGTTTCATCCTCCTCATGTATTTCACACCTTTTGAAGCTCTTCATATTTTTCACACCTTTTCATGCTCTTCATGTTTTTCAACACCGCTTCATGCTCCTACTATTTTTCATACTGTTTCATGCTCCTCATATTTTTGACACCTTTTAAAGCTCTTCGTATATTTCACACCATTTCAGGCTCTTCATGTTTTTCAACACCACTACATGCTTCTCGTATATTTCAGACTGTTTCATACTCATCTCTTTTTTTACACCTTTTGAAGCTCTTCATATGTTTCCCACCTTTTGAAGCTCTTCATGTTTTTCAACACCGCTTCATGCTCCTCCTATTTTTCAGACCGTTTCATGCTCCTCATATATTTGACACCTTTTGAAGCTCTTCATATTTTTCACATCTTTTCAGGCTCTTCATGTTTTGAACACCGCTTCTTGCTCCTCCTATTTTACAGACCTTTTCATTCTCCTCATGTATTTCAACCTTTAGAAGCTCTCCCTATTTTTCACAACTTTTCAGGCTCTTCATGTTTTTCAACACCGTTTCATGATCCTCCTATTTTTCAGACTTTTTCCTGCTCCTCATATTTTTCACACATTTTGAAGCTCTTCACATTTTTCACACCTTTTCAGGCACTTCATGTTTTTGACCACCGCTTCATGCTCCTCCTATTTTTCAGACCGTTTCATTCTCATTATATTATTGACAAGTTTTGAAGCTCTTCATATTTTTCACACCTTTTTTGGCTCTTCATGTTTTGAACACCGCTTAATGCTCATCTATTTTTCAGACCGTTTCATGCTCCTCATATTTTTGACACCTTTTGAAGCTCTTCATATATTTCACACCTTTTCAAGCTCTTCATGTTTTGCAACACCGTTTCATGCTCCTCCTATTTTTCAGACCATTTCATGCTCCTCATATTTTTCAGACAGTTTCATGCTCCTTATATATTTGACTCCTTTTGAAGCTCTTCATATTATTCACACCTTTTCAGGCTCTTCGTCTTATTCAACACCGTTTCATGCTCCTCCTATTTTTCAGAACGCTTCATGCTCCTCATATTTTTGACACCTTTCGAAGCTCTTCATATTTTTCACACCATTTCAGGCTCTTCATGTTTCTGAACACCGTTTCATGCTCCTCATAATTTTACATGTTTTGAATCTCTTCATATTTTTCACACCTTTTCAGGCTCTTCATATTTTTCAACACCGCTTCATGCTCCTCCTATTTTTCAGACCGTTTCATGCTTCTTATATTTTTGACTTCTTTTGAAGCTCTTCATATATTTCACTCCTTTTTAGGCTCTTCGTGTTTTTCAACACCGTTTCATGCTCCTCCTATTTTTCAGAACGCTTCATGCTCCTCATATTTTTGACACATTTTGTAGCACTTTATATATTTCACACCTTTTCAGGCTCTTCATGTTTTTCAACACCGCTTCATGCTCTTCCTATTTTTAAGACAGTTTCATGCGCATCATAATTTTGAAACCTTTTGATGCTCTTCATATTTTTCACACATTTTCAGTCTCTTCATGTTTTTCCACACCGTTTCAGGCTGCTCCTATTTTTCAGACCGTTTCATGCTCCTTATATATTTGACACCTTTTGAAGGTCTTCATATTTTTCACTCCTTTTTAGGCTCTTCGTGTTTTTCAACACCGTTTCATGCTCCTAATATTTTTCAGACCGTTTCATTCTCTTCATATTTTTGACACCTTTTGAAGCTCTTCATATTTTTCACACCTTTTCAGGCTCTTAATGATTTTGAACACCGTTTCATTTTCCTCCTATTTTTCAGACCGTTTCATGCTCCTCATATTTTGGACACCTTTTGAAGCTCTTCATATTTTTCACACCTTTTTAGTATCTTCAAGTTTTTGAACACCGCTTCATGCTCCTCATATTTTTCACACCTTCTGAAGCTCTTCATATTTTTCACAACTTTTCAGGCTCTTCATGTTTTTGAACACCGTTTCATGGTCCTCCTATTTTTCATACCGTTTCATGCTCCTCATATTTTTGCCACTTTTTGAAGCTCTTCATATTTTTCACCCCTGTTCAGTATCTTCAAGTTTTTGATAACCGCTTCATGCTTCTCATATTTTTCACACCTTCTGAAGCTCTTCATATTTTTCACACCTTTTCAGGCTCTTAATGATTTTGAACACCGTTTCATTTTCCTCCTATTTTTCAGATCGTTTCATGCTTCTCATATTTTTGACACCTTTTGAAGCGCTTCATATTTTTCACATGTTTTCAGGATCTTCATGTTTTTGAACACCATTTCATGCTCCTCCTATTTTTCAGACCGTTTCATGCTCTTCATGTTTTTCAAGACCGTTTCATGCTCCTCCTATTTTTCAGACCGTTTCATGCTCCTCATATTTTTCACACGTTTTGAAGCTCTTCAAATATTGCACACCTTTTCAGGCTCTTCATGTTTTTGAACACCGTTTCATGCTACACCTATTTGGCACATTTTGAAGCTCTTCATATTTTTCACATATTTTCAAGCTCTTCATGTTTTGAAACACCGCTTCATGCTCCTCATATTTTTCAGACCGTTTCATGCTCCTCATAATTTTGACACTTTTTGAAGATCTTCTTATATTTCATGCCTTTTCAGGCTCTTCATATTTTTGAACACCGTTTCATGCTCCTCCTATTTTTCAGACCGTTTCATGCTCCTCATAATTTTGACACTTTTTGAAGATCTTCTTATATTTCATGCCTTTTCAGGCTCTTCATATTTTTGAACACCGTTTCATGCTCCTCCTATTTTTCAGACCATTTTATCCTCCTCATATTTTTGACACATTTTGAAGCTCTTCATATTATTCACACCTTTTCATGCTCTTCATGTTTTTCAAAACCGTTTCATACTCCTCTTATTTTTCAGACAGTTTCATGCTCCTCATATTTTTGACACCTTTTGAAGCTCTTCATATATTTCACACCTTTTCATGCTCTTCATGTTTTTGAACACCGCTTCATGCTCCTCCTATTTTTCAGGCCGTTTCATGCTCGTCATATTTTTCACACCTTTTGAAGCTCTTCATATTTTTCACACCTTTTGAAGCTCTTCATATTTCTCACATTTTTGAAGCTCTTCATATTTCTCACACCTTTTCAGGCTCTTAATGTTTTCAACACCGCTTCATGCCCCTCCTAATTTTCAGACCGTTTCATGCTCACCTCATTTTTGACACCTTTTGAAGCTTTTCATATTTTTCACACCTTTTCAAGCTCTTCATGTTTTTGAACACTGCTTGATGCCCCTATTTTTCAGACTGTTTCATGCTCCTCATGTATTTCACACCTTTTGAAGCTCTTCATATTTTTCACACCTTTTCAGGCTGTTCATGTTTTTCTTTTTTTTTTTTTTCTTTTTTTTTCTTATATTTATTTTTTTTCCAGTGGGTTTTGTCATACATTGATATGAATCAGCCATGGATTTACATGTATTCCCAATCCCGATCCCCCCTCCCACCTCCCTCTCCACCCGATTCCTCTGGGTCTTCCGAGTGCACCAGGCCGGAGCACTTGTCTCGTGCATCCCACCTGGGCTGGTGATCTGTTTCACCATAGATAGTATACATGCTGTTCTTTTGAAATATCCCACCCTCACATTCTCCCACAAAGTTCAAAATTCTGTTCTGTATTTCTGTGTCTCTTTTTCTGTTCTGCATATAGGGTTATCGTTATCACCTTTCTTAATTCCATATACATGTGTCAGTATGCTGTAATGTTCTTTATCTTTCTGGCTTACTTCACTCTGTATAATGGGCTCCAGCTTCATCCATCTCATTAGGACTGGTTCAAATGAATTCGTTTTAATGGCTGAGTAATATTCCATGGTGTATATGTACCACCGCTTCCTTATCCGTTCATGGATTAAAGATCTAAATCTAAGACCAGAAACTATAAAACTCCTAGAGGAGAACATAGTCAAAACACTCTCCGACATAAATCAAAGCAAGATCTTCTATGACCCACCTCCCAGAATATTGGAAGTAAAAGCAAAACTAAACAAATGGGACCTAATGAAACTTAAAAGCTTTTGCACTACAAAGGAAACTATAAGTAAGGTGAAAAGACAGCCATCAGATTGGGAGAAAATTATAGCAAATGAAGAAAGAGACAAAAGATTAATCTCAAAACTATACAAGCAACTCCTGCTGCTCAATTCCAGAAAAATAAATGACCCAATCAAAAAATGGGCCAAAGAACTAAACAGACATTTCTCCAAAGAAGACTTACAAATGGCTAACAAACACATGAAAAGATGCTCAACATCACTCATTATTAGAGAAATGCAAATCAAAACCACAATGAGGTACCATTACACGTCAGTCAGGTTGGCTGCTATCCAAAAGTCTACAAGCAATAAATGCTGGAGAGGGTGTGGAGAAAAGGGAACCCTCTTACACTGTTGGTGGGAATGCAAACTAGTACAGCCGCTATGGAAAACAGTGTGGAGATTTCTTTAAAAATTGGAAATAGAACTGCCATATGACCCAGCAATCCCACTTCTGGGCATACACACTGAGGAAACCAGATCTGAAAGAGACACGTGCACCCCAATGTTCATCGCAGCACTGTTTATAACAGACAGGACATGGAAGCAACCTAGATGCCCATCAGCAGATGAATGGATAAGGAAGCTGTTCATGTTTTTCAACACCGCTTCATGATCCTCTTATTTTGCAGACCGTTTCATGCTCCTCATATTTTTGACAACTTCTGAAGCTCTTCACATTTTTCACATCTTTTCAGGCTCTTCATGTTTTTCAACACCACTTCATGCTCCTCTATTTTTCAGACCGTTTCATGTTCCTCATATATTTCACACCTTTTGAAGGTCTTCATATTTTTCACACCTTTTCAGGCTCTTGATGTTTTTGAACACCGTTTCATGCTCCTCCTATTTTTCACAAAGTTTCATGTTCCTCATATTTTTGACACGTTTTGAGGCTCTTCATATTTTTCACACCTTTTCAGGATCTTCATAATTTTGAACACCATTTCATGCTCCTCCTATTTTTCAGGCCGTTTCATGCTCCTCATATTTTTGACACCTTTTGAAGCTCTTCATATTTTTCATACCTTTTCAGGCTCTTCTTGTTTTTTAACACCGCTTCATGCTCCTCCTATTTTTCAGAACGTTTCATGCTCCTCATATTTTTGACAAATTTTGAAACTCTTCATATTTTTCACAGCTTTTCAGGCTCTTCATGTTTTTGAACACCGCTTCATGCTCCTCCTATTTTTCACACCTTTCGAAGCTCTTCATATTTTTCACACCTTTTGAAGCTCTTCATATTTTTCACACGTTTTCAGACTCGTCATGTTGTTGAACACCGCTTCATGCTCCTCCTATTTTTCAGACCGTTTCATGGTCCTCATGTATTTCACACCTTTTGAAGCTCTTCATAATTTTCACACGTTTTCAGGCTCTTCATGTTTTTGAACAAGGTTTCATGCTCCTCCTGTTTTTCAGAACTTTTCATGCTTTTCATATTTTTTACACCTTTTGAAGCTCTTCATATTTTTCACACGTTTTCACACTCTTCATGATGTTGAGCACCGCTTTATGCTCCTTCTATTTGTCAGACCGTTTCATACTCCTCATGTATTTCACACCTTTTGAAGCTCTTCATATTTTTCACACCTTTTCAGGCTCTTCATGTTTTTGAACAAGGTTTCATGCTCCTCCTATTTTTCAGAACGTTTCATGCTCTTCATATTTTTGACAATTTTTGAAGCTCTTCATATTTTTCAACACCTTTTCAGGCTCTTCATGAATTTCAACACCGCATCATGCTCCTCCTATTTTTCAGACCGTTTCATGCTCCTCATGTATTTCACACTTTTTGTAGCTCTTCATATTTTTCACACCTTTTCAGGCTCTTCATGTTTTTGAACACCGCATCATGCCCCTCCTATTTTTCAGACCGTTTCATGCTCATCTCATTTTTGACACCTTTTGAAGCTCTTAATATTTTTCACACCTTTTGAAGCTCTTCATGTTTTTGAACACGACGTCATGCCCCTCATTTTTCAGACGGTTTCATGCTCATCTCATTTTTGACACCTTTTGAAGCTCTTCATATTTTTCACACCTTTTCAGGCTGTTCATGTTTTTCAACACCGCTGGATGATCCTCCTATTTTTCAGACCGTTTCATGCTCCCCGTATTTTTCACACCTTTTAAAGTTCTTCGTATTTTTCACAACTTTTCAGGCTCTTCATGTTTTTGAAAACCGCTTCATGCTCCTTTTTTTTTTCAGACCGTTTCATGCTCATCATATATTTCACACCTTTTGAAGCTCTTCATATTTTTCACACCTTTTCAGGCTCTTCATTTTTTTGAACACAACTTCATGCTCCTCCTATTTTTCAGACCGTTTCATGCTCATCTATTTTTGACACCTTTTGAAGCTCTTCATATATTTCATACCTTTTGATGATCTTCATATTTTTCACACGTTTTCAGACTCTTCATGTTTCTCAACACCGCTTCATGCTCCTCCTATTTTTCAGACCATTTCATGCTCCTAATATTTTTGACACGTTTTGAAGCTCTTCATATTTTTCACACCTTTTCTGGCTCTTCATGTTTTTGAACACCGCTTCATGTTCCTCCTATTTTTCAGACCGTTTCATGCTCCTCATATATTTCACACCTTTTGAAGCTCTTCATATTTGTCACACCTTTTCAGGCTCTCATGTTTTTGAACACCGTTTCATGCTCCTCCTATTTTTCAGACCGTTTCATGCTTCTCATGTATTTCACACCTTTTGAAGCTCTTCCTATTTTTCACACCATTTCAGGCTCTTCATGTTTTTGAAAACAATTTCATGCTCCTCCTATTTTTCAGACCGTTTCATGCTCCTCATGTTTTGGACACCTTTGACGCTCTTCATATTTTTCACACCTTTTCAGGCTCTTCATATTTTTGAACACCGCTTCATGCTCCCCCTATTTTTCAGACCGTTTCATGCTCCTCCTATTTTTCAGACCGTTTCATGCTCCTCCCATTTTTTAGACCGTTCCATGCTCATCTAATTTTTGAAACCTTTTGAAGCTCTTCATATTTTTCACAGCTTTTCAGGCTCTTCATGTATTGAACACCGTTTCATGCTCCTCCTAGTTTTCAGACCGTTTCATGCTCCTCATGTTTTTGACACATTTTGAAGCTCTTCATAATTTTCACACCTTTTCAGCCTCTTCATGATTTTCACACGTTTTCAGTCTCTTCATGTTTTTGAACACGGTTTCATGCTCCTCCTAGTTTTCAGACCGTTTCATGCTCCTCCTATTTTTGACACATTTTGAAGCTCTTCATATTTTTCAAACCTTTTCAGGCTCTTCATGTTATTGAGCCCAGCTCATGCTCCATCTATTTTTCAGACCGTTTCCTTCTCCTCATGTATTTCACACTTTTTGAAGCTCTTCATATTTTTCACACCTTTTCAGGCTCTTCAGGTTTTTGAACACCGTTTCATGCTTCTCCTATTTTTCAGACCGTTTCATGCTCCTCATAATTTTGACACCTGTTGATGCTCTTCATATTTTTCACACCTTTTCAGGCTCTTGTTGTTATTAAACACCGTTTCATGCTGCTCCTACTTTTCAATCCGTTTCATACTCCTCATATTTTTGACACATTTTAAAGCTCTTCATATATTTCACACCTTTTCAGGCTCTTCATGTTTTTCAACACCACTTCATGCTACTCCTATTTTTCAGATTGCTTCATGCTCATCTCATTTTTGACACCTTTTGAAGCTGTTCATATTTTTCACACCTTGTGAAGCTCTTCATATTTTTCACAAGTTTTCAGGCTCTTCATGTTTTTGAACACCGCTTCATACTCCTCCTATTTTTCAGACCGTTTCAGGCTCCTCATATTTTTGACACCATTTGAAGTTCTTCATATTTTTCACACCTTTTCAGGCTCTTCATGTTTTTGAACACCACTTCATGCTCCTCCTATTTTTCAGACCGTTTCATGCTCCTCATGTATTTCACACTTTTTGAAGCTCTTCATATTTTTCACACCTTTTCAGGCTCTCATGTTTTTGAACACAGCTTCTTGCTCCTCCTATTTTTCAGACCGTTTCATGCTCCTCTTATATTTCACACTTTTTGAAGCTGTTCATTTTTTTTCACACCTTTTCATGCTCTTCATCTTTTAAAAAACCGTTTCATGCTCATCCTATTTTTCAGACTGTTTCATGCTCCTCATATGTTTGACACCTTTTGAAGCTCTTCTTATTTTTCACACCTTTTCAGGCTCTTCATGTTTTTGAGGACCGCTTCATGCTCCTCCTATTTTTCCGACAGTTTCATGCTCCTCATAATTTTGACACCTTATTAAGCTCTTCAGATTTTTCACAGTTTTTCAGGCTCTTCATGTGTTTCAACACTGCTTCATTCTCCTCCTATTTTTCAGACCGTTCCATTCTCCTCATATTTTTGACACCTTTGAAGCTCTTCATATATTTCAAACCTTTTACGGCTCTTCATGTTTTTCAACACCTCTTCATGCTCCTCCTATTTTTCGGTCATTTCATTCTTCTCATATTCTTGACATTTTTGAAGCTCTTCATAATTTTCACACCTTTTCATTCTATTCATCTTTTTCAAAACCGTTTCATGCTTATCCAATTTTTCAGGCTGTTTCATGCTTCTCATATATTTGACACCTTTTGAAGCTCTTCAGATATTTCACACCTTTTCAGGCTCTTCATGTTGTTTAACACCGCTTTTTGCTCCTCTATTTTTCAGATAGTTTCATGTTCCTCCTATTGTTCAGACTGTTTCTTCCACCTCATATTTTTCACACCTTTTGAAGCTCTTCATATTTTTCACAACTTTTCAGGCTCTTCATGTTTTTCAACACAGCTTCATGCTCCTCCTATTTTTCAGACCGTTTCATGCACCTCATATTTTTCACACCTTTTGAAGCTCTTCATATTTTTCACACCTTTTCAGTCTCTTCATGTATTTGAGGACCGCTTCATGCTGCTCCTGTTTTTCTGACCGTTTCATGCGCCTCATATTTTTGACACCTTTTGAAGCTCTTCATATTTTTCACACTTTTTCAGGCTCTTCATGTTTTTCAACACCGTTTCATGCTCCTCCTAATTTTCAGACTCTTTCATGCACCTCATATTATTGACACCTTTTGAAGCTCTTCATATTTTTCACACTTTTTCAGGCTTTTCATATTTTTCAACACCGTTTAATGAGCCTCCTATTTTTCAGACCGTTTCATGCTCCTCATATTTTTGAGACCTTTTGAAGCTCTTCATAATTTTGACACCTTTTCAGGCTCTTAATTTTTTTCAACACCGCTTCATCCTCCTCCTATATTTCAGACCTTTTCATGCTCGTCATATTTTTAACACTTTTTAAGCTCTTCATATATTTTAAACCTTTTCAGGCTCTTCATGTTTTTCAACACCGCTTCATGCTCCTCCTATTTTTCAGTCGTTTCATGCTTCTCATATTTTTGACACCTTTTAAGCTCTTCATATTTTTCACACATTTTCATGCTCTTCATCTTTTTCAAAACCGTTTCATGCTCATCCTATTTTTCAGACTGTTTCATGCTCCTAATATTTTGACACCTTTTGAAGCTCTTCATATTTTTGACACCTTTTCAGGCTCTTCATGTTTTTGTAAACCGCTTCATGCTCCTCCTATTTTTCAGACCGCTTCCTGATCCTCATAATTTTCACACCTTTTGAAGCTCTTCATATTTTTCACACCTTTTCAGGCTCTTCATGTTTTTGAACACCGCTTCATGCTCCTCCTATTTTTCAAACAGTTTCATGCTCCTCATATTTTTGACACCTTTTGATGCTCTTCATATTTTTCACACCTTTTCAGGCTCTTCATGTTTTTCAACACCGCTTCATGCTCCTCGTATTTTTCAGACCGTTTCATGCTTCTCATAATTTTGACACCTTTTCTAGCTCTTCATATATTTCACACCTTTTCATGTTCTTCATGTTTTTCAACACCGTTTCATGCTCCTCCTATTTTTCATAAGGTTTTATCCTACTCATATTTTTGACTCGTTTTGAAGCTCTTCATATTTTTCACACCTTTTCAGGCTCTTCATGTTTTTAAACACCGCTTCATTCTCCTCCTATTTTTCAGACCTTTTCATCCTCCTCATATTTTTGACACCTTTTGAAGCTCTTCATATTTTTCACAGTGTTTCAGGCTCTTCATGTTTTGGACCACCGCTTCATGCTGCTCCTTCTTTTCAGACCGTTTCATCCTCCCCATAATTTTGACACCTTTTGAAGCTCTTCATATTTTTCACACCTTTTCAGGCTCTTCATGTTTTGCAAACCTCTTCATGCTCCTCCTATTTTTCGATCATTTCATGCTTCTCATATTTTTGACACCTTTTGAAGCTCTTCATAATTTTCACACCTTTTCATTCTATTCATCTTTTTCAAAACCTTTTAATGCTTATCCAATTTTTCAGGTTGTTTCATGCTTCTCATATTTTTGACACCTTTTGAAGCTCTTCATGTTTTTCACACCTTTTCAGGCTCTTCATGTTTTTAAATACCGCTTCATGCTCCTCCTATTTTTCAGACCGTTTCATGCTCCTCATATATGTGACACCTTTTGAAGTTCTTCATATATTTCACACCTTTTCATGCTCTTCATGTTTTTCAAAACCATGTCATGCTCATCCTATTTTTCAGACCGTTTCATGCTCCTCATATGTTTGACTACTTTTGAAGCTCTTCATATTTTTCACACCTTTTCATGCTCTTCATCTTTTTGACCACCGCTTCATGCTGCTCCTATTTTTCAGACCGTTTCATGCTCCTCATATTTTTGACACCTTTTGAAGCTCTTCATATTCTTCACACCTTTTCATGCTCTTCATGTTTTTCAACACTGCTTCATGCTCCTCCTATTTTTCAGACCGCTTCATGTTCCTTCTATTTTTCAGACCATTTCATGCTCATCTCATTTTTGACAACGTTTGAAGCTCTTCATATTTTTGACACCTTTTGAAGCTCTTCATATTTTTCACACGTTTTCAGGCTCTTAATGTTTTTCAACACCGCTTCATGCTCATAATATTTTGAAAAACGTTTCATGCTCATCTCATTTTTGACACCTTTTCAAGCTCTTCATATTTTCCACACCTTTTGAAGCTCTTCATATGTTTCACACGTTTTCAGGCTCTTCATGTTTTTCAACACCGCTTCTTGCTCCTCCTATTTTTCAGACCGTTTCATTCTCATTGCATTTTTGACAACTTTTGAAGCTCTTCATATATTCCACACCTTTTGAAGCTCTTCATATTTTTCACACCTTTTAGGTTCTTCATGTTTTTCAACACCACTTCATGTTCCTCCTATTATTCACACCATTTCATTCTCTTCGCATTTTTGACAACTTTTGAAGCTCTTAATATATTTCACACCTTTTGAAGCTCTTCATATTTTTCACACCTTTTCAGGCTCTTCATGTTTTTCAACACTGCTTCATGCTCCTCCTATTTTTCAGACCGTTTCATCCTCCTCATGTATTTCACACCTTTTGAAGCTCTTCATATTTTTCACACCTTTTCATGCTCTTCATGTTTTTCAACACCGCTTCATGCTCCTACTATTTTTCATACTGTTTCATGCTCCTCATATTTTTGACACCTTTTAAAGCTCTTCGTATATTTCACACCATTTCAGGCTCTTCATGTTTTTCAACACCACTACATGCTTCTCGTATATTTCAGACTGTTTCATACTCATCTCTTTTTTTACACCTTTTGAAGCTCTTCATATGTTTCCCACCTTTTGAAGCTCTTCATGTTTTTCAACACCGCTTCATGCTCCTCCTATTTTTCAGACCGTTTCATGCTCCTCATATATTTGACACCTTTTGAAGCTCTTCATATTTTTCACAACTTTTCAGGCTCTTCATGTTTTGAACACCGCTTCTTGCTCCTCCTATTTTACAGACCTTTTCATTCTCCTCATGTATTTCAACCTTTAGAAGCTCTCCCTATTTTTCACAACTTTTCAGGCTCTTCATGTTTTTCAACACCGTTTCATGATCCTCCTATTTTTCAGACTTTTTCCTGCTCCTCATATTTTTCACACATTTTGAAGCTCTTCACATTTTTCACACCTTTTCAGGCACTTCATGTTTTTGACCACCGCTTCATGCTCCTCCTATTTTTCAGACCGTTTCATTCTCATTATATTATTGACAAGTTTTGAAGCTCTTCATATTTTTCACACCTTTTTTGGCTCTTCATGTTTTGAACACCGCTTAATGCTCATCTATTTTTCAGACCGTTTCATGCTCCTCATATTTTTGACACCTTTTGAAGCTCTTCATATATTTCACACCTTTTCAAGCTCTTCATGTTTTGCAACACCGTTTCATGCTCCTCCTATTTTTCAGACCATTTCATGCTCCTCATATTTTTCAGACAGTTTCATGCTCCTTATATATTTGACTCCTTTTGAAGCTCTTCATATTATTCACACCTTTTCAGGCTCTTCGTCTTATTCAACACCGTTTCATGCTCCTCCTATTTTTCAGAACGCTTCATGCTCCTCATATTTTTGACACCTTTCGAAGCTCTTCATATTTTTCACACCATTTCAGGCTCTTCATGTTTCTGAACACCGTTTCATGCTCCTCATAATTTTACATGTTTTGAATCTCTTCATATTTTTCACACCTTTTCAGGCTCTTCATATTTTTCAACACCGCTTCATGCTCCTCCTATTTTTCAGACCGTTTCATGCTTCTTATATTTTTGACTTCTTTTGAAGCTCTTCATATATTTCACTCCTTTTTAGGCTCTTCGTGTTTTTCAACACCGTTTCATGCTCCTCCTATTTTTCAGAACGCTTCATGCTCCTCATATTTTTGACACATTTTGTAGCACTTTATATATTTCACACCTTTTCAGGCTCTTCATGTTTTTCAACACCGCTTCATGCTCTTCCTATTTTTAAGACAGTTTCATGCGCATCATAATTTTGAAACCTTTTGATGCTCTTCATATTTTTCACACATTTTCAGTCTCTTCATGTTTTTCCACACCGTTTCAGGCTGCTCCTATTTTTCAGACCGTTTCATGCTCCTTATATATTTGACACCTTTTGAAGGTCTTCATATTTTTCACTCCTTTTTAGGCTCTTCGTGTTTTTCAACACCGTTTCGTGCTCCTAATATTTTTCAGACCGTTTCATTCTCTTCATATTTTTGACACCTTTTGAAGCTCTTCATATTTTTCACACCTTTTCAGGCTCTTAATGATTTTGAACACCGTTTCATTTTCCTCCTATTTTTCAGACCGTTTCATGCTCCTCATATTTTGGACACCTTTTGAAGCTCTTCATATTTTTCACACCTTTTTAGTATCTTCAAGTTTTTGAACACCGCTTCATGCTCCTCATATTTTTCACACCTTCTGAAGCTCTTCATATTTTTCACAACTTTTCAGGCTCTTCATGTTTTTGAACACCGTTTCATGGTCCTCCTATTTTTCATACCGTTTCATGCTCCTCATATTTTTGCCACTTTTTGAAGCTCTTCATATTTTTCACCCCTGTTCAGTATCTTCAAGTTTTTGATAACCGCTTCATGCTTCTCATATTTTTCACACCTTCTGAAGCTCTTCATATTTTTCACACCTTTTCAGGCTCTTAATGATTTTGAACACCGTTTCATTTTCCTCCTATTTTTCAGATCGTTTCATGCTTCTCATATTTTTGACACCTTTTGAAGCGCTTCATATTTTTCACATGTTTTCAGGATCTTCATGTTTTTGAACACCATTTCATGCTCCTCCTATTTTTCAGACCGTTTCATGCTCTTCATGTTTTTCAAGACCGTTTCATGCTCCTCCTATTTTTCAGACCGTTTCATGCTCCTCATATTTTTCACACGTTTTGAAGCTCTTCAAATATTGCACACCTTTTCAGGCTCTTCATGTTTTTGAACACCGTTTCATGCTACACCTATTTGGCACATTTTGAAGCTCTTCATATTTTTCACATATTTTCAAGCTCTTCATGTTTTGAAACACCGCTTCATGCTCCTCATATTTTTCAGACCGTTTCATGCTCCTCATAATTTTGACACTTTTTGAAGATCTTCTTATATTTCATGCCTTTTCAGGCTCTTCATATTTTTGAACACCGTTTCATGCTCCTCCTATTTTTCAGACCGTTTCATGCTCCTCATAATTTTGACACTTTTTGAAGATCTTCTTATATTTCATGCCTTTTCAGGCTCTTCATATTTTTGAACACCGTTTCATGCTCCTCCTATTTTTCAGACCATTTTATCCTCCTCATATTTTTGACACATTTTGAAGCTCTTCATATTATTCACACCTTTTCATGCTCTTCATGTTTTTCAAAACCGTTTCATACTCCTCTTATTTTTCAGACAGTTTCATGCTCCTCATATTTTTGACACCTTTTGAAGCTCTTCATATATTTCACACCTTTTCATGCTCTTCATGTTTTTGAACACCGCTTCATGCTCCTCCTATTTTTCAGGCCGTTTCATGCTCGTCATATTTTTCACACCTTTTGAAGCTCTTCATATTTTTCACACCTTTTGAAGCTCTTCATATTTCTCACATTTTTGAAGCTCTTCATATTTCTCACACCTTTTCAGGCTCTTAATGTTTTCAACACCGCTTCATGCCCCTCCTAATTTTCAGACCGTTTCATGCTCACCTCATTTTTGACACCTTTTGAAGCTTTTCATATTTTTCACACCTTTTCAAGCTCTTCATGTTTTTGAACACTGCTTGATGCCCCTATTTTTCAGACTGTTTCATGCTCCTCATGTATTTCACACCTTTTGAAGCTCTTCATATTTTTCACACCTTTTCAGGCTGTTCATGTTTTTCTTTTTTTTTTTTTTCTTTTTTTTTCTTATATTTATTTTTTTTCCAGTGGGTTTTGTCATACATTGATATGAATCAGCCATGGATTTACATGTATTCCCAATCCCGATCCCCCCTCCCACCTCCCTCTCCACCCGATTCCTCTGGGTCTTCCGAGTGCACCAGGCCGGAGCACTTGTCTCGTGCATCCCACCTGGGCTGGTGATCTGTTTCACCATAGATAGTATACATGCTGTTCTTTTGAAATATCCCACCCTCACATTCTCCCACAAAGTTCAAAATTCTGTTCTGTATTTCTGTGTCTCTTTTTCTGTTCTGCATATAGGGTTATCGTTATCACCTTTCTTAATTCCATATACATGTGTCAGTATGCTGTAATGTTCTTTATCTTTCTGGCTTACTTCACTCTGTATAATGGGCTCCAGCTTCATCCATCTCATTAGGACTGGTTCAAATGAATTCGTTTTAATGGCTGAGTAATATTCCATGGTGTATATGTACCACCGCTTCCTTATCCGTTCATGGATTAAAGATCTAAATCTAAGACCAGAAACTATAAAACTCCTAGAGGAGAACATAGTCAAAACACTCTCCGACATAAATCAAAGCAAGATCTTCTATGACCCACCTCCCAGAATATTGGAAGTAAAAGCAAAACTAAACAAATGGGACCTAATGAAACTTAAAAGCTTTTGCACTACAAAGGAAACTATAAGTAAGGTGAAAAGACAGCCATCAGATTGGGAGAAAATTATAGCAAATGAAGAAAGAGACAAAAGATTAATCTCAAAACTATACAAGCAACTCCTGCTGCTCAATTCCAGAAAAATAAATGACCCAATCAAAAAATGGGCCAAAGAACTAAACAGACATTTCTCCAAAGAAGACTTACAAATGGCTAACAAACACATGAAAAGATGCTCAACATCACTCATTATTAGAGAAATGCAAATCAAAACCACAATGAGGTACCATTACACGTCAGTCAGGTTGGCTGCTATCCAAAAGTCTACAAGCAATAAATGCTGGAGAGGGTGTGGAGAAAAGGGAACCCTCTTACACTGTTGGTGGGAATGCAAACTAGTACAGCCGCTATGGAAAACAGTGTGGAGATTTCTTTAAAAATTGGAAATAGAACTGCCATATGACCCAGCAATCCCACTTCTGGGCATACACACTGAGGAAACCAGATCTGAAAGAGACACGTGCACCCCAATGTTCATCGCAGCACTGTTTATAACAGACAGGACATGGAAGCAACCTAGATGCCCATCAGCAGATGAATGGATAAGGAAGCTGTTCATGTTTTTCAACACCGCTTCATGATCCTCTTATTTTGCAGACCGTTTCATGCTCCTCATATTTTTGACAACTTCTGAAGCTCTTCACATTTTTCACATCTTTTCAGGCTCTTCATGTTTTTCAACACCACTTCATGCTCCTCTATTTTTCAGACCGTTTCATGCTCTTCTTATTTTTGACAATTTTGAAGCTCCTCATATATTTCACATCTTTTCAGGTTCTTCATGTTTTTCAACACCACTTCATGCTCCGCCTATTTTTCAGACCGTTTCATGTTCCTCATATATTTCACACCTTTTGAAGGTCTTCATATTTTTCACACCTTTTCAGGCTCTTGATGTTTTTGAACACCGTTTCATGCTCCTCCTATTTTTCACAAAGTTTCATGTTCCTCATATTTTTGACACGTTTTGAGGCTCTTCATATTTTTCACACCTTTTCAGGATCTTCATAATTTTGAACACCATTTCATGCTCCTCCTATTTTTCAGGCCGTTTCATGCTCCTCATATTTTTGACACCTTTTGAAGCTCTTCATATTTTTCATACCTTTTCAGGCTCTTCTTGTTTTTTAACACCGCTTCATGCTCCTCCTATTTTTCAGAACGTTTCATGCTCCTCATATTTTTGACAAATTTTGAAACTCTTCATATTTTTCACAGCTTTTCAGGCTCTTCATGTTTTTGAACACCGCTTCATGCTCCTCCTATTTTTCACACCTTTCGAAGCTCTTCATATTTTTCACACCTTTTGAAGCTCTTCATATTTTTCACACGTTTTCAGACTCGTCATGTTGTTGAACACCGCTTCATGCTCCTCCTATTTTTCAGACCGTTTCATGGTCCTCATGTATTTCACACCTTTTGAAGCTCTTCATAATTTTCACACGTTTTCAGGCTCTTCATGTTTTTGAACAAGGTTTCATGCTCCTCCTGTTTTTCAGAACTTTTCATGCTTTTCATATTTTTTACACCTTTTGAAGCTCTTCATATTTTTCACACGTTTTCACACTCTTCATGATGTTGAGCACCGCTTTATGCTCCTTCTATTTGTCAGACCGTTTCATACTCCTCATGTATTTCACACCTTTTGAAGCTCTTCATATTTTTCACACCTTTTCAGGCTCTTCATGTTTTTGAACAAGGTTTCATGCTCCTCCTATTTTTCAGAACGTTTCATGCTCTTCATATTTTTGACAATTTTTGAAGCTCTTCATATTTTTCAACACCTTTTCAGGCTCTTCATGAATTTCAACACCGCATCATGCTCCTCCTATTTTTCAGACCGTTTCATGCTCCTCATGTATTTCACACTTTTTGTAGCTCTTCATATTTTTCACACCTTTTCAGGCTCTTCATGTTTTTGAACACCGCATCATGCCCCTCCTATTTTTCAGACCGTTTCATGCTCATCTCATTTTTGACACCTTTTGAAGCTCTTAATATTTTTCACACCTTTTGAAGCTCTTCATGTTTTTGAACACGACGTCATGCCCCTCATTTTTCAGACGGTTTCATGCTCATCTCATTTTTGACACCTTTTGAAGCTCTTCATATTTTTCACACCTTTTCAGGCTGTTCATGTTTTTCAACACCGCTGGATGATCCTCCTATTTTTCAGACCGTTTCATGCTCCCCGTATTTTTCACACCTTTTAAAGTTCTTCGTATTTTTCACAACTTTTCAGGCTCTTCATGTTTTTGAAAACCGCTTCATGCTCCTTTTTTTTTTCAGACCGTTTCATGCTCATCATATATTTCACACCTTTTGAAGCTCTTCATATTTTTCACACCTTTTCAGGCTCTTCATTTTTTTGAACACAACTTCATGCTCCTCCTATTTTTCAGACCGTTTCATGCTCATCTATTTTTGACACCTTTTGAAGCTCTTCATATATTTCATACCTTTTGATGATCTTCATATTTTTCACACGTTTTCAGACTCTTCATGTTTCTCAACACCGCTTCATGCTCCTCCTATTTTTCAGACCATTTCATGCTCCTAATATTTTTGACACGTTTTGAAGCTCTTCATATTTTTCACACCTTTTCTGGCTCTTCATGTTTTTGAACACCGCTTCATGTTCCTCCTATTTTTCAGACCGTTTCATGCTCCTCATATATTTCACACCTTTTGAAGCTCTTCATATTTGTCACACCTTTTCAGGCTCTCATGTTTTTGAACACCGTTTCATGCTCCTCCTATTTTTCAGACCGTTTCATGCTTCTCATGTATTTCACACCTTTTGAAGCTCTTCCTATTTTTCACACCATTTCAGGCTCTTCATGTTTTTGAAAACAATTTCATGCTCCTCCTATTTTTCAGACCGTTTCATGCTCCTCATGTTTTGGACACCTTTGACGCTCTTCATATTTTTCACACCTTTTCAGGCTCTTCATATTTTTGAACACCGCTTCATGCTCCCCCTATTTTTCAGACCGTTTCATGCTCCTCCTATTTTTCAGACCGTTTCATGCTCCTCCCATTTTTTAGACCGTTCCATGCTCATCTAATTTTTGAAACCTTTTGAAGCTCTTCATATTTTTCACAGCTTTTCAGGCTCTTCATGTATTGAACACCGTTTCATGCTCCTCCTAGTTTTCAGACCGTTTCATGCTCCTCATGTTTTTGACACATTTTGAAGCTCTTCATAATTTTCACACCTTTTCAGCCTCTTCATGATTTTCACACGTTTTCAGTCTCTTCATGTTTTTGAACACGGTTTCATGCTCCTCCTAGTTTTCAGACCGTTTCATGCTCCTCCTATTTTTGACACATTTTGAAGCTCTTCATATTTTTCAAACCTTTTCAGGCTCTTCATGTTACTGAGCCCAGCTCATGCTCCATCTATTTTTCAGACCGTTTCCTTCTCCTCATGTATTTCAAACCCTTTGAAGCTCTTCATATTTTTCACACCTTTTCAGGCTCTTCATGTTTTTGAACACCGTTTCATGCTTCTCCTATTTTTCAGACCGTTTCATGCTCCTCATAATTTTGACACCTGTTGATGCTCTTCATATTTTTCACACCTTTTCCGGCTCTTCAGGTTTTGAACACCGCTTCATGCTCCTCCTATTTTTCAGACCGTTTCATGCTCCTCATGTATTTCACACCTTTTGAATCTCTTCATATTTTTCACACCTTTACAGGCTGTTCATGTTTTTCAACACCACTTCATGTTCCTCCTATTATTCAGACCGTTTCATGCTCATCTCATTTTTGACACCTTTTGAAGCTCCTCATATATTTAACACCTTTTGAAGCTCCTCATATATTTAACACCTTTTCAGGCTGTTCATGATTTTCAACACCACTTCATGTTCCTCCTATTATTCAGACCGTTTCATGCTCATCTCATTTTTAACACCTTTTGAAGCTCTACAAATTTTTCACACCTTTTGAAGCTCTTCATATTTTTCACACCTTTTCAGTCTCTTCATGTTTTTCAACACCGCTTCATGATCCTCCTGTTTTTCAGACCGTTCATGCTACTCACATTTTTGACACCTGTTGAAGCTCTTCATATTTTTCACACCATTTCAGGCTCTTCATGTATTTCAACACCGCTTCATGCTCCTCCTATTTTTCAGACCGTTTCATGCTCCTCCTATTTTTCAGACCGTTTCTTGCTCCTCCTATTTTTTAGACCATTTCATGCTCATTTCATTTTTGACACCTTTTGAAGCTCTTCATATTTTTCACAGCTTTTCAGGCTCTTCATGTTTTTGAACATCGTTTCATGCTCCTCCTAGTTTTCAGACCGTTTCATGCTCCTCATGTTTTTAACACCTTTTGAAGCTCTTCATAATTTTCACACCTTTTCAGGCTCTTCATGATTTTCACACGTTTTCAGGATCTTCATGTTTTTGAACACCGTTTCATGTTCCTCCTAGTTTTCAGACCGTTTCATGCTCCTCATACATTTGACACCTTTTGAAGCTCTTCATATTTTTCACACATTTTCAGGCTCTTCATATTTTTCAACATCGCTTCATACTCCTCCTGTTTTTCAGACCGTTTCATGCTCATCTCATTTTTTGACACCTTTTGAAACTCTTCATATATTTCACACCTTTTCAGGCTCTTCATGTTTTTCTACACCACTTCATGCTCCTCCTATTTTTCAGACCGTTTCATGCTCATCTCATTTTTGACACCTTTTGAAGCTCTTCATATATTTTACACCTTTTCAGTTTCTTCATGTTTTTCAACACCGCTTTATGATCCTCCTATTTTTCAGACCGTTTCATGCTCCTCCTATTTTTCCGACCGTTTCATGCTCCTCATATTTTTGACACTTTATGAGGCTCTTCGTATATTTCACACATTTTCAGGCTCTTCATGTTTTTCAACACCACTTCATGCTCCTCCTATTTTTCAGACCGTTTCATGCTCATCTCATTTTTGACACCTTTTGAAGCTCTTCATGTTTTTCACAGCTTTTGAAGCTCTTCATATTTTTCACACGTTTCAGGCTCTTCATGTTTTTCAACATCGCTTCTTGCTCCTCCTATATTTCCGACCATTTTATGCTCCTCATATTTTTGACACCTTTTGAATCTCTTCCTATTTTTCACATCTTTTCAGGCTCTTCATGTTTTTCCACACCGTTTCATTCTCCTCCTATTTTTCAGACTGTTTCATGCTCCTCATATTTTTCAGACCGCTTCATGCTCCTCCTATTTTTCAGAGCGTTTCATGCTCCTCATATTTTTGAAACCTTTTGAAGCTCCTCCTATTTTTCACACCTTTTCAGGCTCTTCTCTTTTTTCAACACAGTTTCATGCTCCTCATATTTTTCAGACCGTTTCATGTTCCTCATTTTTTTGACAGCTTTTGAAGCTCTTCATATTTTTCACACATTTTAAGGCTCTTCATGTTTTTAAAAACCGCTTCATGCTTCTACTATTTTTCAGACCGTTTCATTCTCCTCATATTTTTCTCACATTTTGAAGCTCTTCATATTTTTCACACCTTTTCAGGCTCTTCATGATTTTGAACACAGCTTCATGCTCCTCCTATTTTTCAGACCGTTTCATGCTCCTCCTAATTTACAGACCGTTTCATGCTCCTCATATATTTGACAGCTTTTGAAGCTCTTCATATTTTCCACAACTTTTCAGGCTCTTCATGTTTTTGAAAACAGCTTCATGCTCCTCCTATTTTTCAGACCGTTTCTTGCTCCTCATATTTTTGACATTTTTTGAAGCTCTTCATATATTTCACACTTTTTCAGGCTCTTCATGTTTTTCAACACCAGTTCATGTTCCTCTTATTTTTCAGACCGTTTCATGCTCCTCATATTTTTGACAAGTTTTGAGGCTCTTCATGTTTTTGAACAATGCTTCATGCTCCTTATATTTTTCAGACCGTTTCATGCTCCTCATGTATTTCACACCTTTTGAAGCTCTTCATATATTTCACACCTTTTCAGGCTCTTCATGTTTTTCAACATCGCTTCATGCTCCTCAAATTTTTCAGACCGTTTCATGCTCCTCATATTTTTGACAAATTTTGAAGCTCGTCATATTTTTCATACCCTTTGAAGCCCTACATATATTTCACACTTTTTCAGGCTCTTCATATTTTTCAACACCACTTCATGCTCCTCCGATTTTTCAGACCGTTTCATGGTCATCTCTTTTTTGACACCTTTTGAAGCTCTTCATATTTTTCACACATTTTGAAGCTCTTCATATTTTTCACACCTTTTGAAGCTCTTCATATTTTTCACAGCTTTTCAGGCTCTTCATGTTATTGAACGCCGCTTCATGCTCCCCCTATTTTTCAGACCTTTTCATGCTCCTCATAATTTTGACACCTATTGAAGCTCTTCATATTTTTCACACCTTTTCAGGCTCTTCATGCTTTTGAACACCGCTTCATGCTCCTCCTATTTTTTAGACCGTTTCATGCTCCTCATATTTTTGACACCTTTTGAAGCTTTTCATATTTTTCACACCTTTTCAGGCTCTTCATGTTTTTGAACACCGCTTCATGCTCCTCCTATTTTTCAGACCGTTTCATGCTCCTCATACTTTTGACACCTTTTGAAGCTCTTCATATTTTTCACACCTTTTCAGGCTCTTCATGTTTTTGACGACCGCTTCATGCTCCTCCTATTTTTCAGACCATTTCACGCTCCTCATATTTTTGACACCATTTCAAGCTCTTCATATTTTTCACACCTTTTCATGCTCTTTGTGTTTTTCAACATCGCTTCATGCTCCTCCTATTTTTCCGACCGTTTCATACTCCTCATATTTTTGACACCTTTTGTAGCTCCTCATATTTTTCATACCCTTTGAAGCTCTTCATATATTTCACACTTTTTCAGGCTCTTCATAATTTTCAACACCACTTCATGCTCCTCCAATTTTTCAGACCGTTTCATGCTCATCTCATTTTTGACACCTTTTGAAGCTCTTCATATTTTTCACACCTTTTGAAGCTCTTCAAATTTTTCACACCTTTTGAAGCTCTTCATATTTTTCACAGCTTTTCAGGTTCTTCATGTGATTGAACACCGCTTCATGCTCCTCCTATTTTTCAGACCGTTTCATGCTCCTCATATTTTGACACCTCTTGAAGCTCTTCATATTTTTCACACCTTTTCAGGCTCTTCATGTTTTTGAACAACGCTTCATGCTTCTCCTATTTTTCAGACCATTTCAGGCTCCTCATGTATTTCACACCTTTTGAAGCTCTTCATATTTTTCACACCTTTTCAGGCTCTTCATGTTTTTGAACACTGCTTCATGTTCCTCCTATTTTTTAGACCGTTTCATGCTCCTCATATTTTTAACACCTTTTGAAGCTCTTCATATTTTTCACACCTTTTCAAACTCTTCATGTTTTTGAAAACCGCTTCATGCTCATCCTATTTTTCAAACCGTTTCGTGCTCCTCATATTTTTCACACCTTTTGAACCTTTCATATTTTTCACACCTTTTCATTCTCTTCATGATTTTGATGACCGCTTCATGCTCTTACTATATTTCAGACCTTTTCATGCTCCTCATATTTTGACACCTTTTGAAGCTCTTCATATTTTTCACACCTTTTCAGGCTCCTCATGTTTTTCAACACCGCTTCATGCTCCTTCTATTTTTCAGACCTTTTCATGCTCCTCATATTTTGACACCTTTTGAAGCTCATCATATTTTTCACACCTTTTTATGCTCTTCCTGTTTTTCAGAACCGTTTCATTGTCATCCTATTTTTCATAATGTTTCATGCTCCTCATATTTTTGACAACTTTTGAAGCTCTTCATATTATTTACACCTTTTAAGGTCTTCATCTTTTAACCACCGCTTCATGCCCCTCCTATTTTTTAGACCGTTTCATGCTCCTCATATTTTTGACACCTTTTGAAGCTCTTCATATTTTTCACACCTTTTCCGGCTCTTCATGTTTTTCAGCACCGCTTCATGCTCCTCCTATTTTTCAATCATTTCATGCTTCTCATATTTTTGACACCTTGTGAAGTTCTTCATATTTTTCACACCTTTTCATGCTCTTCATGTATTTGACCACCGCTTCATGCTCCTCCTATTTTTCAGACTGTTTCATGCTCCTCATATTTTTGGCACCTTTTGAAGCTCTTCGTATTTTTCACATGTTTTCAGTTTCTTCATGATTTTCAAAACCGCTTCATTCTCCTCCTATTTTTTAGACCGTTTCCTGCTTCTCATGTTTTTGACACCTTTTGAAGCTCTTCATATTTTTCACAGCTTTTCATGCTTTTCATATTTTTCAACACCGCTTCATGCTCCTCCTATTTTTCAGACTGTTTCATGGTCTTCATATTTTTCACGCCTTTGAAGCTCTTCATATTTTTCACATCTTTTCAGGCTCTTCATGTTTTTCAACACCAGTTCATGTTCCTCCTATTTTTCAGACCGTTTCATGCTCCTCATATTTTTGACAAGTTTTGAGGCTTTTCATGTTTTTGAACAACGCTTCATGCTCCTCATATTTTTCAGACCGTTTCATGCTCCTCATGTATTTCACACCTTTTGAAGCTCTTCATATTTTTCACACCTTTTCAGGCTCTTTATGTTCTTGAACACCGCTTCATGCTCCTCCTTTTTTTTAGACCATTTCATGCTCCTCATATTTTTCACACCTTTTGAAGCTCTTCATATTTTTCACACCTTTTCAGGCTCTTCATGTTTTTGAGGACTGCTTCATGCTCCTCCTATTTTTCAGACCGTTTCATGCTGCTCATATTTTTGACACCTTTTGAAGCTCTTCATATATTTCAAACATTTTCAGGATCTTCATCTTTTTTCAAAACCGTTTCATTCTCATCCTATTTTTCAGACTGTTTCATGTCCCTCATATTTTTTACAGCTTTTCAAGCTCTTCATATATTTCACACCTTTTCAGGCTCTTCATGTTTTTCAACATCGCTTCATGCTCCTCAAATTTTTCAGACCGTTTCATGCTCCTCATATATTTGACAAATTTTGAAGCTCCTCATATTTCTCATACCCTTTGAAGCCCTTCATATATTTCACACTTTTTCAGGCTCTTCATATTTTTCAACACCACTTCATGCTCCTCCGATTTTTCAGACAGTTTCATGCTCATCTCATTTTTGACATCTTTTGAAGCTCTTCATATTTTTCACACATTTTGAAGCTCTTCATATATTTCACACCTTTTGAAGCTCTTCATATTTTTCACAGCTTTTCAGGCTCTTCATGTTATTGAACGCCGCTTCATGCTCCTCCTATTTTTCAGACCGTTTCATGCTCCTCATAATTTTGACACCTCTTGAAGCTCTTCATATTTTTCACACCTTTTCAGGCTCTTCATGTTTTTGAACACCGCTTCATGCTCCTCCTATTTTTTAGACCGTTTCATGCTCCTCATGTATTTCACACCTTTTGAAGCTCTTCATATATTTCACACCTTTTCAGGCTCTTCATGTTTTTCAACATCGCTTCATGCTCCTCAAATTTTTCAGACCGTTTCATGCTCCTCATATTTTTGACAAATTTTGAAGCTCGTCATATTTTTCATACCCTTTGAAGCCCTACATATATTTCACACTTTTTCAGGCTCTTCATATTTTTCAACACCACTTCATGCTCCTCCGATTTTTCAGACCGTTTCATGGTCATCTCTTTTTTGACACCTTTTGAAGCTCTTCATATTTTTCACACATTTTGAAGCTCTTCATATTTTTCACACCTTTTGAAGCTCTTCATATTTTTCACAGCTTTTCAGGCTCTTCATGTTATTGAACGCCGCTTCATGCTCCCCCTATTTTTCAGACCTTTTCATGCTCCTCATAATTTTGACACCTATTGAAGCTCTTCATATTTTTCACACCTTTTCAGGCTCTTCATGCTTTTGAACACCGCTTCATGCTCCTCCTATTTTTTAGACCGTTTCATGCTCCTCATATTTTTGACACCTTTTGAAGCTTTTCATATTTTTCACACCTTTTCAGGCTCTTCATGTTTTTGAACACCGCTTCATGCTCCTCCTATTTTTCAGACCGTTTCATGCTCCTCATACTTTTGACACCTTTTGAAGCTCTTCATATTTTTCACACCTTTTCAGGCTCTTCATGTTTTTGACGACCGCTTCATGCTCCTCCTATTTTTCAGACCATTTCACGCTCCTCATATTTTTGACACCATTTCAAGCTCTTCATATTTTTCACACCTTTTCAGGCTCTTTGTGTTTTTCAACATCGCTTCATGCTCCTCCTATTTTTCCGACCGTTTCATACTCCTCATATTTTTGACACCTTTTGTAGCTCCTCATATTTTTCATACCCTTTGAAGCTCTTCATATATTTCACACTTTTTCAGGCTCTTCATAATTTTCAACACCACTTCATGCTCCTCCAATTTTTCAGACCGTTTCATGCTCATCTCATTTTTGACACCTTTTGAAGCTCTTCATATTTTTCACACCTTTTGAAGCTCTTCAAATTTTTCACACCTTTTGAAGCTCTTCATATTTTTCACAGCTTTTCAGGTTCTTCATGTGATTGAACACCGCTTCATGCTCCTCCTATTTTTCAGACCGTTTCATGCTCCTCATATTTTGACACCTCTTGAAGCTCTTCATATTTTTCACACCTTTTCAGGCTCTTCATGTTTTTGAACAACGCTTCATGCTTCTCCTATTTTTCAGACCATTTCAGGCTCCTCATGTATTTCACACCTTTTGAAGCTCTTCATATTTTTCACACCTTTTCAGGCTCTTCATGTTTTTGAACACTGCTTCATGTTCCTCCTATTTTTTAGACCGTTTCATGCTCCTCATATTTTTAACACCTTTTGAAGCTCTTCATATTTTTCACACCTTTTCAAACTCTTCATGTTTTTGAAAACCGCTTCATGCTCATCCTATTTTTCAAACCGTTTCGTGCTCCTCATATTTTTCACACCTTTTGAACCTTTCATATTTTTCACACCTTTTCATTCTCTTCATGATTTTGATGACCGCTTCATGCTCTTACTATATTTCAGACCTTTTCATGCTCCTCATATTTTGACACCTTTTGAAGCTCTTCATATTTTTCACACCTTTTCAGGCTCCTCATGTTTTTCAACACCGCTTCATGCTCCTTCTATTTTTCAGACCTTTTCATGCTCCTCATATTTTGACACCTTTTGAAGCTCATCATATTTTTCACACCTTTTTATGCTCTTCCTGTTTTTCAGAACCGTTTCATTGTCATCCTATTTTTCATAATGTTTCATGCTCCTCATATTTTTGACAACTTTTGAAGCTCTTCATATTATTTACACCTTTTAAGGTCTTCATCTTTTAACCACCGCTTCATGCCCCTCCTATTTTTTAGACCGTTTCATGCTCCTCATATTTTTGACACCTTTTGAAGCTCTTCATATTTTTCACACCTTTTCCGGCTCTTCATGTTTTTCAGCACCGCTTCATGCTCCTCCTATTTTTCAATCATTTCATGCTTCTCATATTTTTGACACCTTGTGAAGTTCTTCATATTTTTCACACCTTTTCATGCTCTTCATGTATTTGACCACCGCTTCATGCTCCTCCTATTTTTCAGACTGTTTCATGCTCCTCATATTTTTGGCACCTTTTGAAGCTCTTCGTATTTTTCACATGTTTTCAGTTTCTTCATGATTTTCAAAACCGCTTCATTCTCCTCCTATTTTTTAGACCGTTTCCTGCTTCTCATGTTTTTGACACCTTTTGAAGCTCTTCATATTTTTCACAGCTTTTCATGCTTTTCATATTTTTCAACACCGCTTCATGCTCCTCCTATTTTTCAGACTGTTTCATGGTCTTCATATTTTTCACGCCTTTGAAGCTCTTCATATTTTTCACATCTTTTCAGGCTCTTCATGTTTTTCAACACCAGTTCATGTTCCTCCTATTTTTCAGACCGTTTCATGCTCCTCATATTTTTGACAAGTTTTGAGGCTTTTCATGTTTTTGAACAACGCTTCATGCTCCTCATATTTTTCAGACCGTTTCATGCTCCTCATGTATTTCACACCTTTTGAAGCTCTTCATATTTTTCACACCTTTTCAGGCTCTTTATGTTCTTGAACACCGCTTCATGCTCCTCCTTTTTTTTAGACCATTTCATGCTCCTCATATTTTTCACACCTTTTGAAGCTCTTCATATTTTTCACACCTTTTCAGGCTCTTCATGTTTTTGAGGACTGCTTCATGCTCCTCCTATTTTTCAGACCGTTTCATGCTGCTCATATTTTTGACACCTTTTGAAGCTCTTCATATATTTCAAACATTTTCAGGATCTTCATCTTTTTTCAAAACCGTTTCATTCTCATCCTATTTTTCAGACTGTTTCATGTCCCTCATATTTTTTACAGCTTTTCAAGCTCTTCATATATTTCACACCTTTTCAGGCTCTTCATGTTTTTCAACATCGCTTCATGCTCCTCAAATTTTTCAGACCGTTTCATGCTCCTCATATATTTGACAAATTTTGAAGCTCCTCATATTTCTCATACCCTTTGAAGCCCTTCATATATTTCACACTTTTTCAGGCTCTTCATATTTTTCAACACCACTTCATGCTCCTCCGATTTTTCAGACAGTTTCATGCTCATCTCATTTTTGACATCTTTTGAAGCTCTTCATATTTTTCACACATTTTGAAGCTCTTCATATATTTCACACCTTTTGAAGCTCTTCATATTTTTCACAGCTTTTCAGGCTCTTCATGTTATTGAACGCCGCTTCATGCTCCTCCTATTTTTCAGACCGTTTCATGCTCCTCATAATTTTGACACCTCTTGAAGCTCTTCATATTTTTCACACCTTTTCAGGCTCTTCATGTTTTTGAACACCGCTTCATGCTCCTCCTATTTTTTAGACCGTTTCATGCTCCTCATGTATTTCACACCTTTTGAAGCTCTTCATATATTTCACACCTTTTCAGGCTCTTCATGTTTTTCAACATCGCTTCATGCTCCTCAAATTTTTCAGACCGTTTCATGCTCCTCATATTTTTGACAAATTTTGAAGCTCGTCATATTTTTCATACCCTTTGAAGCCCTACATATATTTCACACTTTTTCAGGCTCTTCATATTTTTCAACACCACTTCATGCTCCTCCGATTTTTCAGACCGTTTCATGGTCATCTCTTTTTTGACACCTTTTGAAGCTCTTCATATTTTTCACACATTTTGAAGCTCTTCATATTTTTCACACCTTTTGAAGCTCTTCATATTTTTCACAGCTTTTCAGGCTCTTCATGTTATTGAACGCCGCTTCATGCTCCCCCTATTTTTCAGACCTTTTCATGCTCCTCATAATTTTGACACCTATTGAAGCTCTTCATATTTTTCACACCTTTTCAGGCTCTTCATGCTTTTGAACACCGCTTCATGCTCCTCCTATTTTTTAGACCGTTTCATGCTCCTCATATTTTTGACACCTTTTGAAGCTTTTCATATTTTTCACACCTTTTCAGGCTCTTCATGTTTTTGAACACCGCTTCATGCTCCTCCTATTTTTCAGACCGTTTCATGCTCCTCATACTTTTGACACCTTTTGAAGCTCTTCATATTTTTCACACCTTTTCAGGCTCTTCATGTTTTTGACGACCGCTTCATGCTCCTCCTATTTTTCAGACCATTTCACGCTCCTCATATTTTTGACACCATTTCAAGCTCTTCATATTTTTCACACCTTTTCAGGCTCTTTGTGTTTTTCAACATCGCTTCATGCTCCTCCTATTTTTCCGACCGTTTCATACTCCTCATATTTTTGACACCTTTTGTAGCTCCTCATATTTTTCATACCCTTTGAAGCTCTTCATATATTTCACACTTTTTCAGGCTCTTCATAATTTTCAACACCACTTCATGCTCCTCCAATTTTTCAGACCGTTTCATGCTCATCTCATTTTTGACACCTTTTGAAGCTCTTCATATTTTTCACACCTTTTGAAGCTCTTCAAATTTTTCACACCTTTTGAAGCTCTTCATATTTTTCACAGCTTTTCAGGTTCTTCATGTGATTGAACACCGCTTCATGCTCCTCCTATTTTTCAGACCGTTTCATGCTCCTCATATTTTGACACCTCTTGAAGCTCTTCATATTTTTCACACCTTTTCAGGCTCTTCATGTTTTTGAACAACGCTTCATGCTTCTCCTATTTTTCAGACCATTTCAGGCTCCTCATGTATTTCACACCTTTTGAAGCTCTTCATATTTTTCACACCTTTTCAGGCTCTTCATGTTTTTGAACACTGCTTCATGTTCCTCCTATTTTTTAGACCGTTTCATGCTCCTCATATTTTTAACACCTTTTGAAGCTCTTCATATTTTTCACACCTTTTCAAACTCTTCATGTTTTTGAAAACCGCTTCATGCTCATCCTATTTTTCAAACCGTTTCGTGCTCCTCATATTTTTCACACCTTTTGAACCTTTCATATTTTTCACACCTTTTCATTCTCTTCATGATTTTGATGACCGCTTCATGCTCTTACTATATTTCAGACCTTTTCATGCTCCTCATATTTTGACACCTTTTGAAGCTCTTCATATTTTTCACACCTTTTCAGGCTCCTCATGTTTTTCAACACCGCTTCATGCTCCTTCTATTTTTCAGACCTTTTCATGCTCCTCATATTTTGACACCTTTTGAAGCTCATCATATTTTTCACACCTTTTTATGCTCTTCCTGTTTTTCAGAACCGTTTCATTGTCATCCTATTTTTCATAATGTTTCATGCTCCTCATATTTTTGACAACTTTTGAAGCTCTTCATATTATTTACACCTTTTAAGGTCTTCATCTTTTAACCACCGCTTCATGCCCCTCCTATTTTTTAGACCGTTTCATGCTCCTCATATTTTTGACACCTTTTGAAGCTCTTCATATTTTTCACACCTTTTCCGGCTCTTCATGTTTTTCAGCACCGCTTCATGCTCCTCCTATTTTTCAATCATTTCATGCTTCTCATATTTTTGACACCTTGTGAAGTTCTTCATATTTTTCACACCTTTTCATGCTCTTCATGTATTTGACCACCGCTTCATGCTCCTCCTATTTTTCAGACTGTTTCATGCTCCTCATATTTTTGGCACCTTTTGAAGCTCTTCGTATTTTTCACATGTTTTCAGTTTCTTCATGATTTTCAAAACCGCTTCATTCTCCTCCTATTTTTTAGACCGTTTCCTGCTTCTCATGTTTTTGACACCTTTTGAAGCTCTTCATATTTTTCACAGCTTTTCATGCTTTTCATATTTTTCAACACCGCTTCATGCTCCTCCTATTTTTCAGACTGTTTCATGGTCTTCATATTTTTCACGCCTTTGAAGCTCTTCATATTTTTCACATCTTTTCAGGCTCTTCATGTTTTTCAACACCAGTTCATGTTCCTCCTATTTTTCAGACCGTTTCATGCTCCTCATATTTTTGACAAGTTTTGAGGCTTTTCATGTTTTTGAACAACGCTTCATGCTCCTCATATTTTTCAGACCGTTTCATGCTCCTCATGTATTTCACACCTTTTGAAGCTCTTCATATTTTTCACACCTTTTCAGGCTCTTTATGTTCTTGAACACCGCTTCATGCTCCTCCTTTTTTTTAGACCATTTCATGCTCCTCATATTTTTCACACCTTTTGAAGCTCTTCATATTTTTCACACCTTTTCAGGCTCTTCATGTTTTTGAGGACTGCTTCATGCTCCTCCTATTTTTCAGACCGTTTCATGCTGCTCATATTTTTGACACCTTTTGAAGCTCTTCATATATTTCAAACATTTTCAGGATCTTCATCTTTTTTCAAAACCGTTTCATTCTCATCCTATTTTTCAGACTGTTTCATGTCCCTCATATTTTTTACAGCTTTTCAAGCTCTTCATATATTTCACACCTTTTCAGGCTCTTCATGTTTTTCAACATCGCTTCATGCTCCTCAAATTTTTCAGACCGTTTCATGCTCCTCATATATTTGACAAATTTTGAAGCTCCTCATATTTCTCATACCCTTTGAAGCCCTTCATATATTTCACACTTTTTCAGGCTCTTCATTTTTTTCAACACCACTTCATGCTCCTCCGATTTTTCAGACAGTTTCATGCTCATCTCATTTTTGACATCTTTTGAAGCTCTTCATATTTTTCACACATTTTGAAGCTCTTCATATATTTCACACCTTTTGAAGCTCTTCATATTTTTCACAGCTTTTCAGGCTCTTCATGTTATTGAACGCCGCTTCATGCTCCTCCTATTTTTCAGACCGTTTCATGCTCCTCATAATTTTGACACCTCTTGAAGCTCTTCATATTTTTCACACCTTTTCAGGCTCTTCATGTTTTTGAACACCGCTTCATGCTCCTCCTATTTTTTAGACTGTTTCATGCTCCTCATATTTTTGACATCTTTTGAAGCTTTTCATATTTTTCACACCTTTTCAGGCTCTTCATGTTTTACAACACCGCTTCATGCTTCTCTTATTTTTCAGACCGTTTCATGCTCCTCATATATTTGACACCTTTTGAAGCTCTTCATATTATTCACACCTTTTCAGGCTCTTCATGTTTTGAACACCGCTTCATGCTCCTCCTATTTTTCAGACCGTTTCATGCTCCTCATATTTTTGACACCTTTTGAAGCTCTTCATATTTTTCACACCTTTTCAGGCTCTTCGTGTTTTTGACGACCGCTTCATGCTCCTCCTCTTTTTCAGACCACTTCATGCTCCTCATATTTTTGACACCTTTTCAAGCTCTTCATATTTTTCACAGCTTTTCAGGCTCTTCATGTATTTGACCACCGCTTCATGCTCCTCCTATTTTTCAGACCGTTTCATGCTCCTTATATTTTTGACATCTTTAGAAACTCTTCATATTTTTCACACCTTTTCACGCTCTTCATGTTTTTAAACACAGCTTCATGCTACTCTTATTTTTCAGACCGTTTCCTGCTCCTCATATTTTTGACACCTTTTGAAGCTCTTCATATTTTTCACACCTTTTCAGGCTCTTCATGTTTTTCAACATCGCTTCATGCTCCTCCTATTTTTCCGACTGTTTCATGCTCCTCATATTTTTGACACATTTTGAAGCTCCTCATGTTTTTCATACCCTTTGATGCTCTTCATATATTTCACACTTTTTCAGGCTCTTCATATTTTTCAACACCACTTCATGCTCCTCCTATTTTTCAGACCGTTTCATGCTCCTCCTAATTTTCAGACCGTTTCATGCTCCTCATATATTTGACAGCTTTTGAAGCTCTTCATATTTTCCACAACTTTTCAGGCTCTTCATGTTTTTGAACACAGCTTCATGCTCCTCCTATTTTTCAGACCGTTTCTTGCTCCTCATATTTTTGACATTTTTTGAAGCTCTTCATATATTTCACACCTTTTCAGGCTCTTCATGTTTTTCAACACCAGTTCATGTTCCTCCTATTTTTCAGACCGTTTCATGCTCCTCATATTTTTGACAAGTTTTGAGGCTCTTCATGTTTTTGAACAACGCTTCATGCTCCTCATATTTTTCAGACCGTTTCATGCTCCTCCTATTTTTTAGACCATTTCATGCTCCTCATATTTTTCACACCTTTTGAAGCTCTTCATATTTTTCACACCTTTTCAGGCTCTTCATGTTTTTGAGGACTGCTTCATGCACCTCTATTTTTCAGACCCTTTCAGATTCCTCATATTTTTTACACCTTTTGAAGCTTTTCATATATTTCACACCTTGTCAGGCTCTTCATGTTTTTGAACACAGCTTCATGCTCCTCCTATTTTTCAGACCGTTTCATGCTCCTCATATTTTTGACACCTCTTGAAGCTCTTCATATTTTTCACACCTTTTCAGGCTCTTCATGTTTTTGAACACCGCTTCATGCTCCTCCTATTTTTTAGACCGTTTCATGCTCCTCATATTTTTCACACCTTTTGAAGCTCTTCATATTTTTCACACCTTTTCAGGCTCTTCATGTTTTTGACGACCGCTTCATGCTCCTCCTATTTTTCAGAGCATTTCATGCACCTCATATTTTTGACACCTTTTCAAGCTCTTCATATTTTTCACAGCTTTTCAGGTTCTTCATGTATTTGACCACCGCTTCATGCTCCTCCTATTTTTCAGACCGTGTCATACTCCTTATATTTTTGACATCTTTAGAAACTCTTCATATTTTTCACACCTTTTCAGGCTCTTCATGTTTTTAAACACAGCTTCATGATACTCCTATTTTTCAGACCGTTTCATGCTCCTCATATTTTTCACACCTTTTGAACCTCTTCATATTTTTCACACCTTTTCATTCTCTTCATGATTTTGACGACCGCTTCATGCTCATCCTATTTTTCAAACCGTTTCGTGCTCCTCATATTTTTCACACCTTTTGAACCTCTTCATATTTTTCACACCTTTTCATTCTCTTCATGATTTTGAAGACCGCTTCATGCTCTTCCTATTTTTCAGACCGTTTCATGCTCCTCATATTTTGACACCTTTTGAAGCTCTGCATATTTTTCACACCTTTTCAGGCTCCTCATGTTTTTCAACACCGCTTCATGCTCCTCCTATTTTTCAGACTGTTTCATGCTCCTCATATTTTTGACAACTTTTGAAGCTCTTCATATTTTTCACACCTTTTTATGCTCTTCCTGTTTTTCAGGACCGTTTCATTCTCATCCTATTATTCAGAATGTTTCATGCTCCTCATATTTTTGACAACTTTTGAATCTCTTCATATTATTTACACCTTTTAAGGTCTTCATCTTTTAACCACCACTTCATGCCTCTCCTATTTTTTGACCTTTTCATGCGCCTCATATTTTTGACACCGTTTGAAGCTCTTCATATTTTTCAAAATTTTCAGGATCTTCATGTTTTTAAACACTGCTTCTTGCTCCTCCTATTTTTCAGACTGTTTCATGCTCCTCATATTTTTGACACCTTTTGAAGCTGTTCATATTTTTCACACCTTTTCAGGCTCTTCATGTTTTTCAGCACCGCTTCATGCTCCTCCTATTTTTCAGAGCTTTTCATTCACCTCCCATTTTTGACACTTTTTGAAGCTCTTCATATTTTTCACAATTTTTCAGGCTCTTCATATTTTTGAACACCGCTTCATGCACCTCTATTTTTCAGACCCTTTCAGATTCCTCATATTTTTGACACCTTTTGAAGCTCTTCATATATTTCACACCTTGTCAGGCTCTTCATGTTTTTGAACACAGCTTCATGCTCCTCCTATTTTTCAGACCGTTTCATGCTCCTCCTAATTTTCAGACCGTTTCATGCTCCTCATATATTTGACAGCTTTTGAAGCTCTTCATATTTTCCACAACTTTTCAGGCTCTTCATGTTTTTGAACACAGCTTCATGCTCCTCCTATTTTTCAGACCGTTTCTTGCTCCTCATATTTTTGACATTTTTTGAAGCTCTTCATATATTTCACACCTTTTCAGGCTCTTTATGTTCTTGAACACCGCTTCATGCTCCTCCTATTTTTTAGACCATTTCATGATCCTCATATTTTTCACACCTTTTGAAGCTCTTCATATTTTTCACACCTTTTCAGGCTCTTCATGTTTTTGAGGACTGCTTCATGCTCCTCCTATTTTTCAGACCGTTACATGCTCCACATATTTTTGACACCTTTTGAAGCTCTTCATATTTTTCACACCTTTTCAGGCTCTTCATGGTTTTCAACACCGCTTCATGCTCCTCGTATTTTTCAGACCGTTTCATGCTGCTCATATTTTTGACACCTTTTGAAGCTCTTCATATATTTCAAACATTTTCAGGATCTTCATCTTTTTTCAAAACCGTTTCATTCTCATCCTATTTTTCAGACTGTTTCATGTCCCTCATATTTTTTACAGCTTTTGAAGCTCTTCATATATTTCACACCTTTTCAGGCTCTTCATGTTTTTCAACATCGCTTCATGCTCCTCAAATTTTTCAGACCGTTTCATGCTCCTCATATTTTTGACAAATTTTGAAGCTCCTCATATTTTTCATACCCTTTGAAGCCCTTCATATATTTCACACTTTTTCAGGCTCTTCATATTTTTCAACACCACTTCATGCTCCTCCGATTTTTCAGACCGTTTCATGCTCATCTCATTTTTGACATCTTTTGAAGTTCTTCATATTTTTCACACATTTTGAAGCTCTTCATATTTTTCATACCCTTTGAAGCCCTTCATATTTTTCACACGTTTTCAGACTCTTCATCTTTTCAACACCGCTTCATGCTCCTCCTATTTTTGAGACCGTTTTATGCTCCACATGTATTTCACAGCTTTTGAATCTCTTCATATTTTTCACACCTTATCAGGCTCTTCATGTTTTTGAACACCGCTTCATGCTCCTCCTATTTTTCAGAACGTTTCATGCTATTCATGTATTTAACACCTTTTGAAGCTCTTCATATTTTTCACACCTTATCAGGCTCTTCATGATTTTCAACACCACTTTATGCTCCTCCTATTTTTCAGACCGTTTCATGCTCCTCATAATTTTGACACCTTTTGAAGCTCTTCAAATTTTTCACACCTTTTCAGGCTCTTCATCTTTTTCAATACCACTTCATGATCCTCCTATTTCCAGGGCGTTTCATTGTCTCATATTTTTGACACCTTTAGAAGCTCTTTATATTTTTCACAACTTTTCAGGCTCTTCATGTTTTTCACAACCGCTTCATGCTCCTCCTATTTTTCAGACAGTTTCATTCCTGTCATGTATTTCACACCTTTTGAAGCTCTTCATATTTTTCACACCTCTTCAGGCTCTTCATGTTTTCGAACACCGCTTCATGCTCCTCCTATTTTTGAGACCGTTTTATGCTCCACAGGTATTTCACAGCTTTTGAATCTCTTCATATTTTTCACACCTTTTCATGCTCTTCATGTTTTTGAACACCGTTTTAAGCTCCTCCTATTTTTCAAACCGTTTCATACTCCTCATATTTTTGACACCTTTTGAAGCTCTCCATATTTTTCATACCTTTTCAGGCTCTTCATGTTACTGAACACTTCTTCATGCTCCTCCTACTTTTCAGACCGTTTCATGCTCCTCATGTATTTCACACCTTTTGAATCTCTTCATAATTTTCCCACCTTTCAGGCTCTTCATGTTTTTGAACACCGTTTCATGCTCCTCCTATTTTTCAGACCGTTTCATGCTCCTCATATTTTTGACACATTTTGAGGCTCTTCATATTTTTCACACCTTTTTAGGCTCTTCATGTTTTTGAACACCGCTTCATGCTCCTCCTATTTTTCAGACCGTTTCATGCTATTCATGTATTTAACACCTTTTGAAGCTCTTCATATTTTTCACACCTTTTCAGGCTCTTCATGTTTTTGAACACCTTTTCATGCTCCTCGTATTTTTCAGACCGTTTCATGCTCCTCATATTTTTGACCCTTTTTGAACCTCCTCATATTTTTCACACCTTTTGAACCTCTTCATATATTTCACATCATTTCAGGCTCTTCATGTTTTTCAACACCACTTCATGCTCCTCCTATTTCTCAGACCCTTTCATGCTTCTCATAATTTTGACACCTTTTGAAGCTCTTCAAATTTTTCACACCTTTTCAGACTCTTCATCTTTTTCAACACCACTTCATGCTCCTCCTATTTTCCAGAGCGTTTCATTGTCCTCATATTTTTGACACCTTTAGAAGCTCTTTATATTTTTCACACCTTTTCAGGCTCTTCATGTTTTTGAACACCGCTTCATGCTCCTCCTATTTTTCCTACCGTTTCATGCTCCTCTTATACTTGACACGTTTTGAAGCTCTGCATATTTTTCAAAACTTTTCAGGCTCTTCATGTTTTTGAACACCCCTTCATGCTCCTCCTATTTTTCAGACCGTTTCATGCTCCTCATATTTTTGACACATTTTGAAGCTCTTCATATTTTTCACACCTTTTCAGGCTCTTCATGTTTCTGAACACCGCTTCATGCTCCTCCTATTTTTTAGACCGTTTCATACATCTCAAGAATTTCACACCTTTTGAACCTCTTCATATTTTTCACACCTTTTCAGGTTCTTCATGTTTTTCAACACCACTGCATGTTCCTCCTATTTTTCATACCATTTCATGCTCATCTCATTTTTGACACATTTTGAAGCTCTTCATAGTTTTCACACCTTTTAAAGGTCTTCATATTTTTCACACATTTTCAGGCTCTTCATTTTTTCAACAACGCTTCATGCACCTCCTATTTTTTCAGACCTTTTAATGCTCTTCATATTTTTGATACATTTTGAGTCTCTTCATATTTTTCGCACATTTTCAGGCTCTTCATGTTTTCGAACACCGCTTCATGCTCCTCCTATTTTTCAGACCGTTTCATGCTCCTCGTGTATTTCACACCTTTTGAAGCTCTTCATATTTTTCACACTTTTCAGTCTCTCAGGTTTTTGAACACAGCTTCATGCTCCTCCTATTTTTCAGACCGTTTCATGCTCCTCATATATTTGACACATTTTGAAGATCTTCATATTTTTCACACCTTTTCAGGTTCTTCATGTTTTAGAACATGGCTTCATGCTACTAGTATTTTTCAGACCGCTTCATGCTCCTCATATTTTTGAAAACTTTTGAAGCTCTTCATATGTTTCACACCTTTTCAGGCTCTTCATGTTTTTCAACACCACTTCATGCTCCTGCTATTTTTCAGTCCGTTTCAGGCTCATCTCAATGTTAACATCTTTTGAGCTCTTCATATTTTTCACACCTTTTCAGGTTCTTCATGTTACTGAACACTTCTTGATGCTCCTCCTACTTTTCAGACCGTTGCATGCTCCTCATGTATTTCACACCTTTGAATCTCTTCATAATTTTCCCACCTTACAGGCTCTTCATGTTTTTGAACACCGTTTCATGCTCCTCCTATTTTTCAGACCGTTTCATGCTCCTCATATTTTTGAGACATTTTGAAGCTCTTCATATTTTTCACACCTTTTCAGGCTCCTCATGTTTTTGAACACCGCTTCATGCTCCTCCTATTTTTCAGACCGTTTCATGCTATTCATGTATTTAACACCTTTTGAAGCCCTTCATATATTTCACACCTTTTCAGGCTCTTCATGTTTTTCAACACCACTTTATGCTCCTCCTATTTTTCAGACCGTTTCATGCTTCTCATAATTTTGACACCTTTTGAAGCTCTTCAAATTTTTCACACCTTTTCAGGCTCTTCATCTTTTTCAATACCACTTCATGCTCCTCCTATTTCCTGAGCGTTTCATTGTCCTCATATTTTTGACACTTTTAGTAGCTCTTTATATTTTTCACAACTTTTCAGGCTCTTCATGTTTTTCACAACTGCTTCATGCTCCTCCTATTTTTTAGACAATTTCATTCCTCTCATGTATTTCACACCTTTTGAAGCTCTTCATATTTTTCACACCTTTTCAGGCTCTTCATGTTTTTGAACACCACTTCATGCTCCTCCTATTTTACACACTGTTTCATGCTCCTCATGTATTTCAAACCTTTTGAAGCTCTTCTTATTTTTCACACGTTTTCAGGCTCTTCATGTTTTTCAACACCGCTTCATGCTCCTCCTATTTTTTCAGACCGTTTAATGCTCTTCCTATTTCTGACACGTTTTGAGGCTCTTCATATTTTTCACACCTTTTCAGGCTCTTCATGTTTTCGAACACCGCTTCATGCTCCTCCTATTTTTGAGACCGTTTCATGCTCATCTCATTTTTGACACATTTTGAAGCTCTTCATAGTTTTCACACCTTTTGAAGTTCTTCATATTTTTCACACGTTTTCATGCTCTTCATGTTTTTCAACACCGCTTCATTCTCCTCCTATTTTTTCAAACCGTTTCAAGCTCCTCCTATTTTTCAAACCGTTTCATACTCCTCATATTTTTGACACCTTTTGAAGCTCTCCATATTTTTCATACCTTTTCAGGCTCTTCATGTTACTGAACACTTCTTCATTCTCCTCCTACTTTTCAGACCGTTTCATGCTCCTCATGTATTTCACACCTTTTGAATCTCTTCATAATTTTCCCACCTTTCAGGCTCTTCATGTTTTTGAATACCTTTTCATGGTCTTCCTATATTTCAGACCGTTTCATGCTCCTCATATTTTTGACACCTTTAGAAACTCTTCATATTTTTCACACCTTTTCAGGTTCTTCATGTTTTTGAACACCGTTTCATGCTCCTCCTATTTTTCAGACCGTTTCATGCTCCTCATATTTTTGACACATTTTGAAGCTCTTCATATTTTTCACACCTTTTCAGGCTCTTCATGTTTTTGAACACCGTTTCATGGTCTTCCTATTTTTCAGACCGTTTCATGCTCCCAATATTTTTGTCACCTTTAGAAACTCTTCATATTTTTCACACCTTTTCAGGCTCTTCATGTTTTCGATCAGCGTTTCATGCTCCTCCTATTTTTCAGACCGTTTCATGCTCCTCATATTTTTGACACCTTTTGAAGCTCTTCAAATTTTTCACATCTTTTCAGTTTCTTCATGTTTTTGAATACCACTTCATGCTCCTCCTATTTTTCAGAGAGTTTCATGCTCCTCATGTATTTCACACCTTTTGAAGCTCTTCATATTTTTCACATCTTTTCAGGATACTCATGTTTTTCCACACAACTTCATGCTTCTCCTATTTTTCAGACCGTTTCATGCTCCTCATGTATTTCACACCTTTTGAAGCTCTTCATATTTTTCACACCTTTTCAGGCTCTTCATGTTTTTGATCACCGTTTCATGCTCCTCCTATTTTTCAGACCGTTTCATGCTCCTCATATTTTTCAAACCTTTTGAAGCTCTTCATATCTTTCACAACTTTTCAGGGTCTTCATGTTTTTGAACACCACTTCATGATCCTCCTATTTTTCAGACCATTTCATGCTCTTCATATTTTTGACGCATTTTGAAGCTCTTCATATTTTTACACCTTTTCAGGCTATTCATGTTTTTCAAAATCACTTCATGCTCCTCCTAATTTTCAGACCGTTTCATGTTCTTCTAATTTATGACACATTTTGAAGCTCTTCATATTTTTCACACATTTTCAGGCTCTTCATATTTTTCACACGTTTTCAGGCCCTTCATGTTTTTCAACACCGTTTCATGCTGTTTCTATTTTTCAGACAGTTTCATGCTCCTCATATTTTTCACATCTTTTGAAGCTCTTCATATTTTTCACACCTTTTCAGACTTTTCATGTTTTTCAACACCGCTTCATGCTCCTGCTATTTTTCAGACAGTTTCATGCTCCTCATATTTTTCACATCTTTTGAAGCTCTTCATATTTTTCAAACCTTTTCAGGCTCTTCATGTTTTTGAACACTTCTTCATGCTCCTCCTATTTTTCAGACCGTTTCATGCTCCTCATATTTTGACACCTTTTGAAGCTTTTCATATTTTTCACACCTTTTCAGGCTCTTCAAGTTTTTCAACACCACTTCTTGCTCTTCCTTTTTTGCAGACCGTTTCATGCTCCTCATATTTTTGACACCTTTTGATGCTCTTCATATTTTTCACACCTTTTCAGGCTCTTCATTTTTTCAACACCGCTTCATGCTCCTCCTATTTTTCAGACCGTTTCATGCTCAGCTCATTTTTGACACCTTTTGAAGCTTTTCATATTTTTCTCAACTTTACAGGCTCTTCATGTTTTTGACCACCGCTTCATGCTCCTCCTATTTTTCTGACCTTATCATGCTCCTGATATTTTTCACACCTTTTCAAGCTCTTCATATTTTTCACACTTTTTCACGTTCTTCATGTTTTTGAACACCACTTCATGCTCCTCTTATTTTTCAGAGTTTCATGCTCCTCATGTATTTCACACCTTTTGAAGCTATTCATATTTTTCACACCTTTTTAAGCTCTTCATGTTTTTTACACCACTTCATGCTTCTCCTATTTTCCAGCCAGTTTCATGCTCCTCATATATTTCACAACTTTTGTAGCTCTTCATATTTTTCAGAGCTTTTCAGGCTCTTCATGTTTTCCACACCGTTTCATGATCCTCCTATTTTTCAGACCGTTTCATGCTCCTCATATTTTTGACACCTTTAGAAACTCTTCATATTTTTCAAAGCTTTTCAGATTATTCATGTTTTTCCACACAGCTTCATGCTCCTCCTATTTTTCAGACCGTTTCTTGCTCTTCGTATTTTTCACACCTTTTGATGCTCTTCATATTTTTCACACCTGTTCAGGCTCTTCATGTTTTTCCACACCACTTCATGCTTCTCCTATTTTTCATCCCGTTTCATGCTCCTCATGTATTTCACACCATTTGAAGCTTTTCATGTTTTTCAATCCGTTTCAGGCGCTTCATGTTTTTGAACAATGCTTCATGATCCTCCTATTTTTCAGATCTTTTCATGCTCTACATATTTTTTCCTCTTTTGAAGCACTTCATATTTTTCACACCTTTTCAGGCTCTTCATGTTTTTCAACACCACTTCATGCTCCTCCTATTTTTCAGACCGTTTCATGCTCCTCATAATTTTGACACATTTACAAGCTCTTCATATTGTTCACACGTTTTCAGGCTCTTCATATTTTTCAACACCGCTTCATGCTCCTCCTATTTTTCAGACGGTTTCATGTTCATCTCATTTTTCACACCTTTTGAAGCTATTCATATTTTTCACACCTTTTGAAGCTGTTCATATTTTTCACACCATTTCAGGCCCTTCATGATTTTCAACACCGCTTTATGCTCCTCCTTTTTGCAGTCCGTTTCATGCTCCTCATATTTTTGACACTTTTAGAAGCTCTTCATATTTTTCACACCTTTTCAGGCTCTTCATATTTTTCAACACCACATCATGCTCCTCCTATTTTTCACACCGTTTCATGCACCTCATATTTTTCACACGTTTTAAAGCTCTTCATATTTTTCACACCTTGTCAGGCTCCTCATGTTTTTCAACACCGATTCATTCTCCTCCTCTTTTTCAAACCGTTTCATGCTCCTCATATTCTTGACACGCTCTAAAGCTCTTCATATTTTTCACACTTTTTCAGGCTCTTCATGTTTTTGAACACCGCTTCATGCTCCTCCTATTTTCAGACCGTTTAATGCTCCTCATGTATTTCACACCTTTTGAAGCTCTTCATATTTCTCACACGTTTTCAGGCTCTTCATGTTTTTGAACACCGCATCATGCTCCTATTTTTCAGACCATTTCATGTTCCTCATATTTTTGACACCTTTTGAAGCTCTTCATATTTTTCATACCTTTTCAGGCTCTTCATGTTTCTCTACACTGTTTCATGCTCCACCTATTTTTCAGACCGTTTCATCCTGCTCATATTTCTTACACCTTTTGAAGCCCTTCATATTTTTCACACCTTTTCAGGCTCTTCAAGTTTTTCAACACCACTTCATGCTCCTCCTTTTTGGCAGACCGTTTCATGCTCTTCATATTTTTGACAACTTTTGAAGCTCTTCATATTTTTCACACCTTCTCAGGCTCTTCATGTTTTTCAACACCTCTTCATGCTCCTCGTATTTTTAAGACCGTTTCAAGCTCCTCATATTTTTGACACCTTTTGAAGCTCTTCATAATTATCACACCTTTTCAAGCTCTTCATGTTTTTCAACAGCGCTTCATGATCCCCCTATTTTTCAGGCAATTTCTTCCTCTTCATATTTTTGAGACCTTTTGAAGCTATTCATATATTTCACACCTTTTCATGCTCTTCTTGTTTTTCAACACCGTTTCATGCTCCTGCTATTTTTCATACGGTTTTATGCAACTCATATTTTTGACTCGTTTTGAAGCTCTTCATATATTTCACACCTTTTCAGGCTCTTCATATTTTTCAAACCCTCATGCTCCTCCTATTTTTCGATCGTTTCATGCTTCTCATATTTTTGACACCTTTTGAAGCTCTTCATAATTTTCACACCTTTTCATTCTATTCATCTTTTTCAAAACCGTTTCATGCTTATCCAATTTTTCAGGTTGTTTCATGCTTCTCATATTTTTGACATCTTTTGAAGCTCTTCATGTTTTTCACACCTTTTCAGGCTCTTCATGTTTTTAAACACCGCTTCATGCTCCTCCTATTTTTCAGACCGTTTCATGCTCCTCATATATGACCCCTTTTGAAGTTCTTCATATATTTCACACCTTTCATGCTCTTCATGTTTTTCAAAACCACTTCATGCTCATCCTACTTTTCAGACCGTTTCATGCTCCTCATATGTTTGACTACTTTTGAAGCTCTTCATATTTTTCACACCTTTTCATGCTCTTCATCTTTTAAAAAAACCGTTTCATGCTCATCCTATTTTTCAAACTGTTTCATGCTTCTCATATTTTTGACACCTTTTGAAGCTCTTCATATTTTTCACACCTTTTCATGCCCTTCATCTTTTTGACCACCGCTTCATGCTGCTTTTATTTTTCAGACCGTTTCATGGTCCTCAAATTTTTGACACCTTTTGAAGCTCTTCATGCATTTCACACCTTTTCAGGCTCTTCATGTTTTTGAACACCGCTTCATGCTCCTCCTATTTTTCAGTCGTTTCATGCTTTTCATATTTTTGACACCATTTGAAGCTCTTCATATTTTTTACCCTTTATCATGCTCTTCATATTTTTCAAAACGATTTCATGCTCTTCCTATTTTTCAGACTGTTTCATGCTCCTCAAATTTTTGACACCCTTTGAAGCTCTTTATATTCTTCACACCTTTTCAGGCTCTTGATGTTTTTCAACACTGGTTCATGCTCCTCCTATTTTTCAGACCGTTTCATGCTCATCTCATTTTGACACCTTTTGAAGCTCTTCATATTTTTCACACGTTTTCAGGCCCTTCATGTTTTTCAACACCGCTTCATCCTCCTTCTATTTTTCAGACCGTTTCATGCTCCTCATATTTTTGACACCTTTTGAAGGTTTTCTTATTTTTCACACCTTTTCAGGCTGTTCATGTTTTTTAACACCGCTTCATCCTCCTTCTATTTTTCAGACCGTTTCATGCTCCTCATATTTTTCTCACTTTTGAAGCTCTTCATATTTTTTACACCTTTTCAGGCTCTTCATGTTTTTCAACACCGCTTCATGTTCCTCCTATTTTTCACACCGCTTCATGCTCCTCCTATTTTTCAGACCGCTTCATGCTCCTACTATTTTTCAGACCGCTTCATGCTCCTCATATATTTGACACCTTTTGAAGCTCTTCATATTTTGACACCTTTTGAAGCTCTTCATATTTCTCACACGTTTTCAGGCTCTTCATGTTTTTCAACCACGCTTCAAGCTCCTCCCATTTTTCAGACCGTTTCATGCTCCTCATATTTTTGAAACCTTTTGAAGCTCTTCATAGTTTTCACACCTTTACAGGCTCTTCATGATTTTGAACACCACTTCATGCTCCTAATATTTTCAGACAGTTTTAAGCTCCTCATGTATTTCACACCTTTTGAAGCTCTTCATATTTTTCACACCTTTTCAGGCTCTTGATGTTATTAAACACCGTTTCATGCTGCTCCTTCTTTTCAGACCGTTTCATACTCCTCATATATTTGACACATTTTGAAGCTCTTCATATATTTCACACCTTTTCAGGCTCACATGTTTTTGAACACAGCTTCTTGCTCCTCCTATTTTTCAGACCGTTTCATGCTCCTCTTATATTTCACACTTTTGAAGCTCTTGCTATTTTTCACACCTTTTCAGTCTCTTCATGTTTTGAACACAGTTTCATGCTACTCGTATTTTTCAGACCGTTTCATGCTCCTCATATTTTTGGCACCGTTTGAAGCTCTTCATATTTTTCACACGTTTTCAGGCTCTTCATCTTTTTCAACACCACTTAATGCTCCTCCTATTTTTGAGACCGTTTCATGCTCTTCATGTATTTCTGACTTTTTGAAGCTCTTCATATTTTTCACACGTTTTCAGGCTGTTCATGTTTTTGAACACCGCTTCATGCTCCTCCTATTTTTCTGAACGCTTCATGCTCATCTCATTTTTGACACCTTTTGAAGCTGTTCATATTTTTCACACCTTTTGAAGCTCTTCATATTTTTCACACCTTTTCAGACTCTTCAAGTTTTTGAACACCGCTTCATGCTCCTCGTTTTTTTCAGACCGTTTCATGCTCCTCATGTATTTCACACCTTTTGAAGCTCTTCAAATTTTTCACACCTTTTCAGGCTATTCATGTTTTTGAACACCACTTCATGCTCCTCCTATCTTTCAGACCGTTTCATGTTCCTTCTATTTTTCAGATCATTTCATGCTCCTCATATTTTTGACACCTTTTGAAGCTCTTCATATTTTTCACACCTTTTCAGGCTCTTCATGTTTTTGAACACAGCTTCATGCTCCTCCTATTTTTCAGTCCGTTTCTTGCTCCTCATGTATTTCCCACCTTTTGAAGCTCTTCATATTTTTCACACCTTTTCAAGCTCTTCATGTTTTTGAACACCGCTTCATACTCCTCCTATTTTTCAGGCGGTTTCATGCTCCTCATATTTTTGACACCTTTTGAAGCTCCTCATATATTTCACACATTTTTAGGCTCTTCATGTTTTTCAACACCACTACATTCTACTGCTATTTTTCAGACCGTCTCAGGCTCATGTCATTTTTGACACATTTTGAAGCTTTTCATATTGTTCACACCTTTTGAAGCTCTTCATATATTTCACAAGTTTTCAGGCTCTTCATGTTTTTCAACACCGCTTCATGCTCCTCCTATTTTTGAGACCGTTTCATGCTTCTAATATTTTTGACACGTTTTGAAGCTCCTCATATTTTCCACACCTTTTCAAGCTTTCATGTTTTGGAACACCGTTTCATGCTCCTCCTATTTTTCAGACCGTTTCTTGCTCCTCATATTTGACACATTTTGAAGCTCTTCATATTTTTCACACCTTTTCAGACTCTTCATGTTTTGAACACCGCTTCATGCTCCTCCTATTTTTCAGAGCGTTTCATGCTCCTCATATTTTTCATACCTTTTGAAGCTCATTATATTTTCACACCTTTTCATGCTCTTCATGTTTTTCAACACCACTTCATTCTCCTCCTATTTTTCAGACCGTTTCATGCTCATCTCAATTTTGACAGCTTTTGAAGCTGTCCATATTTTTCACACCTTTTGAAGCTCTTCATATTTTTCACACCTTTTCAGGTTCTTCATGTTTTTGAACACCGTTTCATGCTCCTCCTTTTTTTCAGACCGTTTCATGCTCCTCATATTTTTCACACATTTTGAAGCTCTTTATATATTTCACACCTTTTGAGGCTCTTAATGTTTTTGAACACCGCTTCATACTCCTCCTATTTTTCAGGCTGTTTCATTCTCCTCATATTTTTGACACCTTTTGAAGCTCCTCATATATTTCACACATTTTTAGGCTCTTCATGTTTTTCAACACCACTACATTCTCCTGCTATTTTTCGGACCGTTTCATGCTCCTTATATGTTTGTCTCCTTTTGAAGCTCTTCATATTTTTCACACCTTTTCAGGCTCTTCATGGTTTTCAACAGCGCTTCATGCTCCTCCAATTTTTCAGACCGCTTCATTATCATCTCATTTTTGACACCTTTTGAAGCTCTTCATATATTTCACACCTTTTCAGACTCTTCTTGTTTTTCAACACAGCTTCTTGCTCCTCCTATTTTTCAGACCGTTTCATGCTCCTCATATTTTTGACACCTTTTGAAGCTCTTCATATTTTTCACACTTTTTCATGCTCTTCATGTTTTTCAACACCATTTCATGCTCCTCCTGTTTTTCAGAGCGTTTCAAGCTCCTCATATATTTCACACCTTTTAAAGCTCTTCATATTTTTCACACCTTTTAAGGCTCTTCATGTTTTTCAACACCGCTTCATGAAACACTTAATTTTCAGACCGTTTCCTGCTCCACATAATTTTCATATCTTTTGAAGCTCTTCATATATTTCACACCTTTTCAGGCTCTTCAAGATTTTCAACACCGCTTCATGCTCCTCCTATTTTACAGACCTATTCATTCTCCTCATGTATTTCAACGTTTTGAAGCTCTTCCTATTTTTCACAACTTTTCAGGCTCTTCATGTTTTCAACACCGTTTCATGATCCTCCTATTTTTCAGACTTTTTCCTGCTCCTCATATTTTTCACACCTTTTGAAGCTCTTCATATTTTTCACACCTTTTCAGGCTCTTCATGTTTTACAACAATGCATCATGCTCCTCCTATTTTTCAGATTGTTTCCTGCTCGTCATATTTTTGACACCTTTTGAAGCTCTTCATATTTTTCACACGTTTTCAGGCTCTTCATGTTTTTGACCACCGCTTCATGCTCCTCCTATTTTTCAGACAGTTTCATTGTCCTCATCTTTTTGACACCTTTGAAGCTCTTCATATATTTCACACCTTTTCAGGCTCTTCATTTTTATCAACACCTCTTCATGCTCCTCCTATTTTTCGGTCATTTCATGCTTCTCATATTTTTGACACTTTTTGAAGCTCTTCATAATTTTCACACCTTTTCATTCTATTCATCTTTTTCAAAACCGTTTCATGCTTATCCAATTTTTCAGGCTGTTTCAGGCTTCTCATATTTTTGACACCTTTTGAAGTTCTTCATATTTTTCACACCTTTTCATGCCCTACTTCTTTTAGAAAACCGTTTCATGCTCATCCTATTTTTCAGACTGTTTCATGCTCCTCATATGTTTGACACCTTTTAAAGCTCTTCATATTATTCACAGCTTTTCAGGCTCTTCATACTTTTGACCACTGCTTCATGCTCCTCCTATTTTTCAGACCGTTTCATGCTCCTCATATATTTTACACCTTTTGAAGCTCTTCATATTTTGCACTCCTTTTCAGGCTCTTCATGTTTTTGAACACAGTTTCATACTCCTACTATTTTTCAGACTGTTTCATGCTCCTCATATTTTTGACACCTTTTGAAGCTCGTCAGATTCTTCACACCTTTTCAGTCTCTTCATGTTTTTCAACACCGCTTCATGCTCCTCTTATTTTTCATACCGTTTCATGCTTCTCATATTTTTCACACCCTTTGAAGCTCTTCATATTTTTCACACCTTTTCATGCCCTTCATCGTTTTCAAAACGTTTTCATTTTCATTCTATTTTTCAGACGGTTTCATGCTCCTCATATTTTTGACACCTTTTGAAGCTCTTCATATATTTCACACCTTTACAGGCTCCTCATGTTTTTCAACATTGCTTCATGCTCCTCCTATTTTTCAGACCGTTTCATGCTCCTCATATTTTTGACACCTTTTGAAGCTCTTCATATATTTCACACCTTTACAGGCTCTTGATGTTTTTCAACACCGCTTCATGCTCCTCCGATTTTTCAGACCGTTTCATGCTCCTCATATTTTTGACACCTTTTGAAGCTCTTCATATTTTTCACACATATGAAGTTCTTCATATATTTCACACCTTCTCAGGCTCTTCATTTTTTTGAACACCACTTCATGTTCCTCCTATTTTTCAGACCGTTTCATGATTATCTCATTTTTGATACCTTTTGAAGCTCTTCATATTTTTCACACCTTTTGAAGCTCTTCATATTTCTCACACGTTTTCAGGCTCTTCATGTTTTTCATCACCACTTCATGCTTCTCCTATTTTCAGACCATTTCATGCTCCTCATATTTTTACACCTTTTGAAGGTCTTCATATATTTCACAGCTTTTCAGGCTCTTCTTATTATTGCAAACCCCTTCATGCTCCTCATATTTTTCAGACCGTTTCATGCTCCTCATATTTTTGATACCATTTGAAGCTCTTCATATTTTTCACAACTTTTCAGGCTTTTCATGTTTTTCAACACAGCTTCATGCTCCTCCTATTTTTCAAACCGTTTCATGCTCCTCATATGTTTCACACCTTTTGAAGCTCTTCGTGTTTTTTAACACCTTTTCACCCTCCTCCTATTTTTCAGACCGTTTCATGCTCCTCATATTTTTGACACCTTTTGAAGCTCTTCATATTTTCACACTTTTTCAGGCTCTTCATCTTTTTAAACAACGCTTCATGCTCCTCTTAATTTTCAGACCGTTTCATGCTCCTCATATTTTTGACACCATTTGAAGCTCTTCATATTTTTCACACATTTTCAGGCTCTTCATGTTGTTGAATACCACTTCATGCTACTAATATTTTTAAAACCGTTTCATGCTCCTCATATTTTTGACACCTTTTGAAGCTCTTCATATTTTTCACACCTTTTGAAGCTCTTCATATGTTTCACACCTTTTCAGGCTCTTCATTTTTTTGAACACCACTTCATGCTCCTCCTTTTTTTCAGACCGTTTCATGCTCATCTCATTTTTGACACCTTTTGAAGCTCTTCATATTTTTCACACCTTTGAAGCTCTTCATATTTTTCACACGTTTTCAGGCTCTTCATGTTTTTCAACACCACTTCATGCTTCTCCTATTTTTCAGACCGTTACATGCTCCTCATATTTTTGACACCTTTTGAAGCTCTTCATATTTTTCACACCTTTTCAGGCTCTTCATATTATTGAACACAGTTTCATGCTCCTCGTATTTTTCAGACCGTTTCATGCTCCTCATATTTTTAACACCTTTAGAAGCTCTTCATATTTTTCACACCTTTTCAGGCTCTTCTTTTTTTGAACACCGCTTCATGCTCCTCATATTTTTCTGACCGTTTCATTCTCCTCATATTTTTGACACCATTTGAAGCTCTTAATATTTTTCACACCTTTTCAGGCTCGTCATGTTGTTGAACACCACTTCATGCTCCTAATACCTTTAAAACCGTTTCATGCTCATCTCATTCTTGACACCTTTGGAAGCTCTTCATATTTTTCACACGTTTTCAGGCTCTTCATGTTTTTTGTTTATATTTTTTTTTATTTATTTTTATATTTTTTCATGTTTTTGAACACCGCTTCATGCTCCTCCTATTTTTCAGACCATTTCATGCTCCTCATATTTTTCACACCATTTGAAGCTCTTCATATTTTTCACACCTTTTCAGGCTCTTCATGTTTTTCAACACCGCTTCATGCTCCTCCTATTTTTCAGATTGCTTCATGCTCGTCTCATTTTTGACACATTTTGAAGCTGTTCATATTTTTCACACCTTGTGAAGCTCTTCATATTTTTCACAAGTTTTCAGGCTCTTCATGTTTTTGAACACCGCTTCATGCTCCTCCTATTTTTCAGAACGTTTCAGGCTCCTCATATTTTTGACACCATTTGAAGCTCTTCATATTTTTCACACCTTTTCAGGCTCTTCATGTTTTTGAACACCACTTCATGCTCCTCCTATTTTTCAGACCGTTTCATGCTCCTCATGTATTTCACACTTTTTGAAGCTCTTCATATTCTTCACACCTTTTCAGCCTCTCATGTTTTTGAACACAGCTTCTTGCTCCTCCTATTTTTCAGACCGTTTCATGCTCCTCTTATATTTCACACTTTTTGAAGCTCTTCATATTTTTACACCTTTTCATGCTCTTCATCTTTTAAAAAACCGTTTCATGCTCATCCTATTTTTCAGACTGTTTCATGCTCCTCATAAGTTTTACCCCTTTTGAAGCTCTTCATATTTTTCACACCTTTTCAGGCTCTTCATGTTTTTGAGGACCGCTTCATGCTCCTCCTATTTTTCCGACCGTTTCATGCTCCTCATAATTTTGACACCTTATTAAGCTCTTCAGATTTTTCACAGTTTTTCAGGCTCTTCATGTGTTTCAACACTGCTTCATTCTCCTCCTATTTTTCAGACCGTTCCATTCTCCTCATATTTTTGACACCTTTGAAGCTCTTCATATATTTCAAACCTTTTACAGCTCTTCATGTTTTTCAACAACTCTTCATGCTCCTCCTATTTTTCAGACCGTTTTATGCTCCTCCTAATTTTAACACCCTTGAAGCTCTTCATATTTTTCACACCTTTTCAGGCTCTTGATGTTTTTGAACACCGCTTCATGCTCCTACTATTTGTCAGACCGATTCATGCTCCTCATATTTTTGAAACCTTTTGAAGCTTTTCATATTTTTCACACCTTTTCAGGGTTTCATGTTTTGAACACCGCTTCATGCTCCTACTATTTTTCAGACTGTTTCATGCTCCTCATATATTTGACACCTTTTGAAGCTCTTCAGATATTTCACACCTTTTCAGGCTCTTCATGTTGTTTAACACCGCTTTTTGCTCCTCTATTTTTCAGATAGTTTCATGTTCCTCCTATTGTGCAGACCGTTTCATCCACCTCATATTTTTCACACCTTTTGAAGCTCTTCATATTTTTCACACCTTTTCAGGCTCTTCATGTTTTTCAACACAGCTTCATGCTCCTCCTATTTTTCAGACCGTTTCATGCACCTCATATTTTTCACACCTTTTGAAGCTCTTTATATTTTTCACATCTTTTCAGGCTCTTCATGTTTTTCAACACCGCTTCATGCTCCTACTATTTTTCAGACCGTTTCATGCTCCTCATGTATTTCACACGTTTTGAAGCTCTTCATATTTCTCACACCTTTTCAGGCTCTTCATGTTTTTCAACATTGCTTCATGGTCCTCCTATTTTTCAGACCATTTCATGCTCCTCATATGTTTGACACGTTTTGAAGCTCTTCATATTTTTCACACTTTTTCAGGCTCTTCATGTTTTTCAACACCGTTTCATGCTCCTCCTAATTTTCAGACTCTTTCATGCACCTCATTTTATTGACACCTTTTGAAGCTCTTCATATTTTTCACACTTTTTCATGCTCTTCATGTTTTTCAACACCGTTTAATGAGCCTCCTATTTTTCAGACCGTTTCATGCTCCTCATAGTTTTGAGACCTTTTGAAGCTCTTCATAATTTTGACACCTTTTCAGGCTCTTAATTTTTTTCAACACCGCTTCATGCTCCTCCTATATTTCAGACCGTTTCATGCTCCTCATATTTTTAACACTTTTTAAGCTCTTCATATATTTCAAACCTTTTCAGGCTCTTCATGTTTTTCAACACCGCTTCATGCTCCTCCTATTTTTCAGTCGTTTCATGCTTCTCATATTTTTGACACCTTTTAAGCTCTTCATATTTTTCACACATTTTCATGCTCTTCATCTTTTTCAAAACCGTTTCATGCTCATCCTATTTTTCAGGCTGTTTCATGCTCCAAATATTTTGACACCTTTTGAAGCTCTTCATATTTTTGACACCTTTTCAGGCTCTTCATGTTTTTGTAAACCTCTTCATGCTCCTCCTATTTTTCAGACCGCTTCCTGATCCTCATAATTTTCACACCTTTTGAAGCTCTTCATATTTTTCACACCTTTTCAGGCTCTTCATGTTTTTGAACACCGCTTCATTCTCCTCCTATTTTTCAAACAGTTTCATGCTCCTCATATTTTTGACACCTTTTGATGCTCTTCATATTTTTCACACCTTTTCAGGCTCTTCATGTTTTTCAACACCGCTTCATGCTCCTCGTATTTTTCAGACCGTTTCATGCTTCTCATAATTTTGACACCTTTTCTAGCTCTTCATATATTTCACACCTTTTCATGCTCTTCATGTTTTTCAACACCGTTTCATGCTCCTGCTATTTTTCATACGGTTTTATCCTACTCATATTTTTGACTCGTTTTGAAGCTCTTCATATTTTTCACACCTTTTCAGGCTCTTCATGTTTTTCAACACCGCTTCATGCTCCTCGTATTTTTCAGACCGTTTCATGCTTCTCATAATTTTGACACCTTTTCTAGCTCTTCATATATTTCACACCTTTTCATGCTCTTCATGTTTTTCAACACCGTTTCATGCTCCTGCTATTTTTCATACGGTTTTATCCTACTCATATTTTTGACTCGTTTTGAAGCTCTTCATATTTTTCACACCTTTTCAGGCTCTTCATGTTTTTCAACACCGCTTCATGCTCATCCTATTTTTCAGACCGTTTCATGCTCCTCATATGTTTGACTACTTTTGAAGCTCTTCATATTTTTCACACCTTTTCATGCTCTTCATCTTTTTGACCACCGCTTCATGCTGCTCCTATTTTTCAGACTGTTTCATGCTCCTCATATTTTTGACACCTTTTGAAGCTCTTCATATTCTTCACACCTTTTCATGCTCTTCATGTTTTTCAACACTGGTTCATGCTCCTCTTATTTTTCAGACCGCTTCATCTTCCTTCTATTTTTCAGACCGCTTCATGCTCCTCCTATTATTCAGACCATTTCATGCTCATTCATTTTTGACAACGTTTGAAGCTCTTCATATTTTTGACACCTTTTGAAGCTCTTCATATTTTTCAAAAGTTTTCAGGCTCTTCATGTTTTTCAACACTGCTTCATGCTCATAATATTTTGAAAAACGTTTCATGCTCATCTCATTTTTGACACCTTTTCAAGCTCTTCATATTTTCCACACCTTTTGAAGCTCTTCATATGTTTCACACGTTTTCAGGCTCTTCATGTTTTTCAACACCGCTTCTTGCTCCTCCTATTTTTCAGACCGTTTCATTCTCATTGCATTTTTGACAACTTTTGAAGCTCTTCATATTTTCCACACCTTTTGAAGCTCTTCATATATTTCACACCATTTTGGTTCTTCATGTTTTTCAACACCACTTCATGTTCCTCCTATTATTCAGACCATTTCATTCTCTTCGCATTTTTGACACCTTTTGAAGCTCTTAATATTTTTCACACCTTTTGAAGCTCTTCATATTTTTCACACCTTTTCATGCTCTTCATGTTTTTCAACACCGCTTCATGCTCCTACTATTTTTCACACTGTTTCATGCTCCTCATATTTTTGACACCTTTTAAAGCTCTTCGTATATTTCACACCATTTCAGGCTCTTCATGTTTTTCAACACCACTACATGCTTCTCGTATATTTCAGACTGTTTCATACTCATCTCTTTTTTTACACCTTTTGAAGCTCTTAATATGTTTTACACATTTTGAAGCTCTTCATGTTTTTCAACACCGCTTCATGCTCCTCCTATTTTTCAGACCGTTTCATGCTCCTCATATATTTGACACCTTTTGAAGCTCTTCATATTTTTCACAACTTTTCAGGCTCTTCATGTTTTGAACACCGCTCTTTGCTCCTCCTATTTTACAGACCTTTTCATTCTCCTCATATATTTCAACCTTTTGAAGCTCTTCCTATTTTTCACAACTTTTCAGGCTCTTCATGTTTTTCAAGACCGTTTCATGATCCTCCTATTTTTCAGACTTTATCCTGCTCCTCATATTTTTCACACATTTTGAAGCTCTTCACATTTTTCACACCTTTTCAGCCTCTTCATGTTTTACAACAATGCATCATGCTCCTCCTATTTTTCAGACTGTTTCATGCTCCTCATAATTTTGACACATTTTGATGCTCTTCATATTTTTATCACCTTTTCAAGCTCTTCATGTTTTTCAACAAAGCTTCATGCTCCTCCTATTTTTCAGACCATTTAATGCACCTCATGTATTTCACGTCTTTTGAAGCTCTTCATATTTTTCACACATTTTCAGGCTCTATGTTTTTGAAAACGTTTCATGCTCCTCCTATTTTTCAGACAGTTTCATGCTCCTCATATTTTTGACACCTTTTGAAGCTCTTCATATTTTTCACACCTTTTCAGGCTCTTCATGTTTTTGAACACAGCTTCATGCTCCTCCTATTTTTCAGACCGTTTCATGCTCCTCATATTTAACACGTTTTGAAGCTCTTCAGTTATTCCACACCTTTTCAGGATCTTCATGATTTTAAACAGCGTTTCATGTTCCTCCTATTTTTCAGTCGTTTCATGCTTCTCATATTTTTGACACCTTATGAAGCGCTTCATATGTTTCACACCTTTTCAGGCGCTTCATCTTTTCAAAACCGTTTCATGCTCATCCTATTTTTCAAGCTGTTTCATGCACCTCATATATTTGACACCTTTTGAAGCTCTTCATATTTTTCACACCTTTTCACGCTCCTAATGTTTTTCAACACCGCTTCATGATCCTCCTATTTTTCAGACAGTTTCATGCTCCTCATGTATTTCACACCTTTTGAAGCTCTTCATATTTTTCACAACTTTTCAGGCTCTTCATGTTTTTGAACACAGCTTCATGCTCCTCCCATTTTTCAGATCGTTTCATGCTCCTCCTATTTTCCGACCGTTTCTTGCTCCTCATATATTTGACACCTTTGGAAGCTCTTCATATTTTTCACACCCTTTCACGCTCCTAATGTTTTTGAACACCGCTTCATACTCCTCCTATTTTACTGACCGTTTCAGTCTCCTCCTGTATTTCACACCATTTGAAGCTCTTCATATTTTACACACCTTTTCAGGCTCTTCATGGTTTTGACACCGCTTCATGCTCCTCCTATTTTTCAGACCGTTTCATGCCCCTCATTTATTTCTCACCTTTGGAAGCTCTTCATAATTTTCACACCTTTTCAGGCTCTTCATGTTTTTCAACACCGTTTCATGCTTCCCCTTTTTTCAGACCGTTTCATGCTCCTCATATTTTTGACACCTTTTGAATCTCCTCATATTTTTCACACCTTTTGAAGCTCTTCATATTTTTCACACCTTTTGAAGCTCTTCATATTTTTCACAACATTTCAGGCTCTTCATGTTTTTGAACACCGTTTCATGCTCCTCCTATATTTCAGACCATTTCATGCTCCTCATATTTTTGACACCTTTTGAAGCTCTTCATATTTTTCACATCTTTTCAGGCTCTTCATGTTTTTCAACTCCGCTTCATGCTCCTCCTTTTTTTCAGACCGTTTCATGCTCCTCTCATTTCTGACACATTTTGAAGCTCTTCAAATATTTCACACATTTTCAGGCTCTTCATGTTTTTCAACACCACTTCATGCTCCTCCTATTTTTCAGACCGTTTCATGCCCATCTCATTTTTGACACCTTTTGAAGCTCTTCATATTTTTCACAACTTTTGAAGCTTTTCATATTTTTCACACATTTTCAGGCTCTTCAGGTTTTTCAACACCGCTTCTAGCTCCTCCTAATTTTCAGACCGTTTCATGCTCCTCATATTTTTGACACCTTTTGAAGTTCTTCATATTTTTCACACCTTTTCAGGCTCTTCATGTTTTTGAACACCGCTTCATGCTCCTCCTATTTTTGACACCTTTTGCAGCTCTTCATATTTTTCACACCTTTTCAAAATCTCATGTTTTTGAACACAGCTTCATGCTCGTCCTCTTTTTAAGGTTGTTTCATGCTCCTCATGTATTGCACACCTTTTGAAGCTCTTCATATATTTCACACCTTTTCAGGCTCTTCATGTTTTTGAACACCGCTTCATGCTCCTCCTATTTTTCAGACCGTTTCATGCTCCTCCTATTTTTCAGACCGCTTCATGCTCCTCCTATTTTTCAGACTGCTTCATGCTCCTCATATTTTTGACACCTTTTGAAGCTCTTCATATTTCTCACACGTTTTCAGGCTCTTCATGTTTTTCAACACCGCTTCATGCTCCTCCGATTTTTCAGACCGTTTCATGCTCCTCATATTTTTGACACCTTTTGAAGCTCTTCATATTTTTCACACCTTTTGAAGTTCTTCATATATTTCACACCTTTTCAGGCTCTTCATTTTTTTGAACACAACTTCATGCTCCTCCTATTTTTCAGACCGTTTCATGCTCATCTCATTTTTGATACCTTTTGAAGCTCTTCATATTTTTCACACCTTTTGAAGCTCTTCTTATTTTTCACACGTTTTCAGGCTCTTCATGTTTTTCAACACCACTTCATGCTTCTCCTATTTTCAGACCGTTTCATGCTCCTCATATTTCTGACACCATTTGAAGCTCTTCATATTTTTCACAACTTTTCAGGCTCTTCTTATTTTTGAACACCGCTTCATGCTCCTCATATTTTTCAGTCCGTTTCATGCTCCTCATATTTTTGACACCATTTGAAGCTCTTCATATTTTTCACAGCTTTTCAGGCTCTTCATGTTGTTGAATACCACCTCATGCTACTTATATTTTTAAAACCGTTTCATGCTCATCTCATTTTTGACACCTTTTGAAGCTCTTCATATTTTTCACACCTTTTGAAGCTCTTCATATGTTTCACACCTTTTCAGGCTCTTCATTTTTTTGAACACCACTTCATGCTCCTCCTTTTTTTCAGACCGTTTCATGCTCATCTCATTTTTGACACCTTTTGAAGCTCTTCATATTTTTCACACCTTTGAAGCTGTTCATATTTTTCACACGTTTTCAGGCTCTTCATGTGTTTCAACACCACTTCATGCTTCTCCTATTTTCAGACCGTTACATGCTCCTCATATTTTTGACACCTTTTGAAGCTCTTCATATTTTTCACACCTTTTCAGGATCTTCATATTATTGAACACAGTTTCATGCTCCTCGTATTTTTCAGACCGTTTCATGCTCCTCATATTTTTGACACCTTTAGAACCTCTTCATATTTTTCACACCATTTCAGGCTCTTCTTTTTTTTTAACACCGCTTCATGCTCCTCATATTTTTCTGCCCGTTTCATGCTCCTCATACTTTTGACACCATTTGAAGCTCTTAATATTTTTCACACCTTTTCAGGCTCGTCATGTTGTTGAACACCACTTCATGCTCCTAATATCTTTAAAACCGTTTCATGCTCATCTCATTCTTGACACCTTTTGAAGCTCTTCATATTTTTCACACGTTTTCAGGCTCTTCATGTTTTTTTTTATATTTTTTTTATTTATTTTTTATTTTTTCATGTTTTTGAACACCGCTTCATGCTCCTCCTATTTTTCAGACCATTTCATGCTCCTCATATTTTTCACACCATTTGAAGCTCTTCATATTTTTCACAACTTTTCAGGCTCTTCATGTTTTTCAACACCGCTTCTTGCTCCTCCTATTTTTCAGACCGCTTCATGCTCCTCATGTATTTCACACCTTTTGAAGCTCTTCATATTTTTCACATCTTTTCAGGCTCTTCAAATTTTTCAACACCGCTTCATGCTCCTCCTATATTTCAGACCGTTTCATGCTCCTCATATTATTGACACGTTTTGAAACTCTTCATATTTTTCACACCTTTTCAGGCTCTTCATATTTTTCAACACCGCTTCATGCTCATCCTATTTTTCAGACCGTTTCATGCTCCTCATGTATTTCACACGTTTTGAAGCTCTTCATATTTTTCACACCTTTTCAGGCTCTTCATGTTTTTCAAACCGCTTCATGCTCGTCCTATTTTCCAGACCATTTCATGCTCCTCATATTTTTGAAACCTTTTGAATCTCTTCATATTTTTCACACCTTTTCAGGCTCTTCATATTTTTCAACACCACTTCATACTCCTCCTATTTTTCAGTCCTTTTCATGCTCATCTCATTATTCACACCTTTTGAAGCACTTCATATTTTTCACACGTTTTCAGTCTCTTAATGTTTTTCAATGCCACTTCATGCTCCTCATATTTTTTAGTCCGTTTCATGCTCCTCTTGTATTTCCCACCTTTTGAAGGTCTTCATATTTTTCACAACTTTCCAGGCTGTTCATGTTTTTGAACACCTCTTCATGCTCCTACTATTTTTCAGACCGTTTTTGCTCCTCATATATTTCACACCTTTTGAAGCACTTCATATGTTTCACACATTTTCAGGCTCTTCATGTTTTGAACACCGCTTCATGCTCCTCTATTTTTCAGACCGTTTCATGCTCCTCATGTATTTCACACGTTTTGAAGCTCTTCATATTTTTCACACCTTTTCAGGCTCTTCATGTTTTTCAAACCGCTTCATGCTCGTCCTATTTTCCAGACCATTTCATGCTCCTCATATTTTTGAAACCTTTTGAATCTCTTCATATTTTTCACACCTTTTCAGGCTCTTCATATTTTTCAACACCACTTCATACTCCTCCTATTTTTCAGTCCTTTTCATGCTCATCTCATTATTCACACCTTTTGAAGCACTTCATATTTTTCACACGTTTTCAGTCTCTTAATGTTTTTCAATGCCACTTCATGCTCCTCATATTTTTTAGTCCGTTTCATGCTCCTCTTGTATTTCCCACCTTTTGAAGGTCTTCATATTTTTCACAACTTTCCAGGCTGTTCATGTTTTTGAACACCTCTTCATGCTCCTACTATTTTTCAGACCGTTTTTGCTCCTCATATATTTCACACCTTTTGAAGCACTTCATATGTTTCACACATTTTCAGGCTCTTCATGTTTTGAACACCGCTTCATGCTCCTCTATTTTTCAGACCGTTTCATGCTCTTCTTATTGTAGACACCTTTTGAAACTCCTCATGTATTTCACACTTTTTCAGGCTCTTCAAGATTCTGAACACCGCTTCACGCTCCTCCTCTTTTTCAGATCGTTTCATGCTCCTCATATTTTTGTCACCTTTTGAAGCTCTTCATATTTTTCACACCTTTTCAGGCTCTTCATGATTTTGAACACTGCTTCATGCTCCTCCTATTTTCAGACCGTTTCAAGCTCCTCATGTATTTCACACCTTTGAAGCTCTTCATATTTTTCACAACTTTTCAGGCTCTTGATGTTATTAAACACCGTTTCATGCTGCTCCTACATTTCAAACCGTTTCATACTCCTCATATTTTTGACACATTTTGAAGCTCTTCATATATTTCACACCTTTTCAGGCTCTTCATGTTTTTCAACACCACTTCATGCTCCTCCTATTTTTCAGATTGCTTCATGCTCATCTCATTTTTGACACCTTTTGAAGCTGTTCATATTTTTCACACCTTTTGAAGCTCTTCATATTTTTCACAAGTTTTCAGGCTCTTCATGTTTTTGAACACCGCTTCATGCTCCTCCTATTTTTCAGACCGTTTCAGGCTCCTCTTATATTTCACACTTTTTGAAGCTCTTGCTATTTTTCACACCTTTTCAGTCTCTTTATGTTTTTGAACACATTTTCATGCTACTCGTATTTTTCAGACCGTTTCATGCTCCTCATCTTTTTGACACCTTTTGAAGCTCTTCATATTTTTCACACCTTTTCAGGCTTTTCATGTTTTAGAACACCGCTTCATGCTCCTCCTATTTTCAGACCGTTTCATGCTCCTCATGTATTTCACACCTTTTGAAGCTCTTCATATTTTTCACACATTTTCAGGCTCTTCATGTTTTTGAACACCGTTTCATGCTCCTCCTATTTTGTAGACCGATTCATGCTCTTCATGTATTTCACACCTTTTGAAGCTCTTCATATTTTTCACATGTTTTCAGGCTCTTCATCTTTTTCAACACCACTTAATGCTCCTCCTATTTTTCAGACCGTTTCATGCTCCTCATGTATTTCTGACCTTTTGAAGCTCTTCATATTTTTCACACCTTTTCAGGCTCTTCATGTTTTTGAACACCGATTCATGCTCCTCGTATTTTTCAGACCGTTTCATGCTCCTCATGTATTTCACACATTTTGAAGCTTTTCATATTTTTCACACGTTTTCAGGCTCTTCATGTTTTTTTTTAATTTTTTTTTTAATTTATTTTTAATTTTTATTCATGTTTTTGAACACCGCTTCATGCTCCTCCTATTTTTATTTCCGTTTCATGCTCCTCATGTATTTCACACCTTTTGAAGCTCTTCATATTTTTCACACGTTTTCAGGCACTTCAAGTTTTGAACACAGCTTCATGCACCTCCTATTTTTCAGACCGTTTAATGCTCCGCATGTATTTCACACCTTTTGAAGCTCTTGAGATTTTTCACACCTTTTCATGCTCTTCTTGTTTTTGAACACCGTTTCATGCTCCTCCTATTTTTCAGACCGTTTCATGCTCTTCATGTATTTCACACCTATTGAAGGTCTTCCTATTTTTCACATCTTTTCAGGCTCTCATGTTTTTGAACACAGCTTCATGCTCCTCCTATTTTTCAGACCGTTTCATGCTCCTCATGTATTTCACACCTTTTGAAGCTCTTCATATTTTTCACAACTTTTCAAGCTCTTCCTGTTTTTGAACACCGTTTCATGCTCCTCCTATTTTTCAGACCATTTCATGCTCCTCATATTTTGACACCTTTTGAAGCTCTTCATATTTTCCACACCTTTTCTGGCTCCTCAGGTTTTTGAAAACCGCTTCATTCTCCTCCTATTTTTCAGATCGTTTCATGCTCTTCATATTTTTGACACCTTTTGAAGCTCTTCATATTTGTCACAGTTTTTCAGGCTCTTCATGTTTTTCAGCACCACATCATGATCCTCCTTTTTTCAGACCGTTTCATGCTCCTCATATTTGACACCTTTTGAAGCTTGTCATATTTTTCACACCTTTTCAAGCTCTTCATTTTTTTGAACACCGCATCATGCTCCTCCTATTTTTCAGACCGTTTCATGCTCCTCATGTATTTCACACGTTTTGAAGCTCTTCATATTTTGCACACCTTTTCAGGCTCTTCATGTTTTTGAACACCGCTTCATGCTCCTCCTATATTTCAGACCGCTTCTTGCTCCTCATATTTTTCAGACCGTTTCATGCTCCTCATATAGTTCACACTTTCTGAAGTTCTTGCTATTTTTCACACCTTTTCAGTCTCTTCATGTTTTTGAACACCTTTTCATGCTCCTCGTATTTTTCAGACCGTTTCATGCTCCTCACATTTTTGACACCTTTTGAAGCTCTTCATGTTTTTCACACATTTTCAGGCTTTTCATGTTTTTGAACACCGCTTCATGCTCCTCCTATTTTTCAGACCGTTTCATGCTCCTCATATTTTTGACACCTTTTGAAGCTCTTCGTATATTTCACACCTTTTCATGCTCTTCATGTTTATCAACACCACTTCATGCTCCTCCTATTTTTCAGACCGTTTCATGCTAATCTCATTTTTGACACCTATTGAAGCTCTTCATATTTTTCCAACCTTTTGAAGTTCTTCATATTTTTCGCACCATTTCAGGCTCTTCATGTATTTCAACACCGTTTCATGCTCCTCTTAATTTTCAAACCTTTTCATGCTCATCATATTTTTGACACCTTTTGAAGCTCTTCATATTTTTCACACCTTTCCAGGCTCTACATGTTTTTGAACACTGCTTCATATTCCTCCTATTTTTCAGAACCTTTCATGCCCCTCTTATTTTTGACACGTTTTGAAGCTCTTCATATTTTTCACACCTTTTCAGGCTCTTCAAGTTTTTGAACACCGTTTCATGCTCCTCCTATATTTCAGACCGTTACAGGCTCCTCATATTTTTGACACCTTTTGAAGCTCTTCATATTTTTCACACCTTTTCAGTCTCTTCAAGTTTTTGAACACCGTTTTATGCTCCTCCTATTTTTCAGACCGTTTCATGCTCTTCATGTATTTCACACCTTTTGAAGTTCTTCATATTTTTCACAGCTTTTCAGGCTCTCATGTTTTTGAACACGGCTTCATGCTCCTCCTATTTTTCAGTCCGTTTCATGCTCCTCATATATTTCACACCTTTTGAAGCTCTGCATATTTTTCACACCTTTTCAGGCTCTTCATGTTTTTTAACACCACTTCATGCTCCTCCTATTTTTCAGATCGCTTCATGCTCATCTCATTTTTTACACCTTTTGAAGCAGTTCATATTTTTCACACCTTTTGAAGATCTTCATATTTTTCACACGTTTTCAGGCTCTACATGTTTTTCAACACCGCCTCATGCTCCTCCTATTTTTCAGACCGTTTCATGCTCCTCATATTTTTGACACGTTTTAAAGCTCTTCATATTTTTCACACCATTTCAGGCACTTCATGTATTTCAACGCCATTTCATGCTCCTCCTATTGTTCAGACCGTTTCATGCTCCTCATATTTTTGACACCTTTTGAAGCTCTACATTTTTTTCACACCTTTTCAGGCTCTACATGTTTTTGAAAACTGCTTCATGTTACTCCTATTTTTCAGACAGATTCATGCCCCTCATATTTTTGACACCATTTGAAGCTCTTCATATTTTTGACACCTTTTCAGGCTCTTCAAGTTTTTGAACAACGTTTCATGCTCTTCCTATTTTTCAGACCGTTACATGCTCCTCATATTTTTGAAACCTTTTGAAGCTCTTCATATTTTTCACAACTTTTCAGGCTCTTCATGTTTTTCAACACCGCTTCATGCTCATCCTATTTTTCAGACCGTGTCATGCTCCTCATATTTTTCCCACCTTTTGAAGCTCTTCATATTTTTACAACTTTTCAGACTCTTCATGTTTTTGAACACCGCTTCATGCTCCTCCTATTTTTCAGACCGTTTCATGCTCCTCATGTATTTCACACCTTTTGAAGCTCTTCATATTTTTCACACGTTTTCAGGCTCCTCAAGTTTTTGAACACAGCTTCATGCTCCTCCTATTTTTCAGACCGTTTCATACTCCTCATGTATTTCACACCTTTTGAAGCTCTTCATATTTTTCACACCTTTTCAAGCTCTTTCTGTTTTTGAACACCGTTTCATGCTCCTCCTATATTTCAGACTGTTTCATGCTCCTCATATTTTTCACACCTTTTGAAGCTCTTCATATTTTTGAACACCGCTTCATGCTCCTCTTCTTTTTCAGACCGTTTCACGCTCCTCATATTTTTCACACCTTTTGAAGCTCTTCATATTTTTCACTCCTTTTCAGGCTCTTCATGTTTTTCAACACCGCTTCTTGCTTCTCCTCTTTTTCAGACCGTTTCATGATCCTCATATTTTTGACACCTGTTGAAGCTCTTCATATTTTTCACACGTTTTTAAGCTCTTCATATTTTTCACACCTTTTCAGGCTCTTCATGTTTTTGAACACCGTTTCATGCTCCTCCTGTTTTTCAAACCATTTCATGCTCCTCATATTTTTGACACCTTTTGAAGCTCGTCATATTTTTCACACCTTTTGAAGCTCTTCATATATTTCACACTTTTTCAGGCTCTTCATGTTTTTCAATGCCACTTCATGCTCCTCATATTTTTTAGTCCGTTTCATGCTCCTCTTGTATTTCCCACCTTTTGAAGGTCTTCATATTTTTCACAACTTTCCAGGCTGTTCATGTTTTTGAACACCTCTTCATGCTCCTACTATTTTTCAGACCGTTTTTGCTCCTCATATATTTCACACCTTTTGAAGCACTTCATATGTTTCACACATTTTCAGGCTCTTCATGTTTTGAACACCGCTTCATGCTCCTCTATTTTTCAGACCGTTTCATGCTCTTCTTATTGTAGACACCTTTTGAAACTCCTCATGTATTTCACACTTTTTCAGGCTCTTCAAGATTCTGAACACCGCTTCACGCTCCTCCTATTTTTCAGATCGTTTCATGCTCCTCATATTTTTGTCACCTTTTGAAGCTCTTCATATTTTTCACACCTTTTCAGGCTCTTCATGATTTTGAACACTGCTTCATGCTCCTCCTATTTTCAGACCGTTTCAAGCTCCTCATGTATTTCACACCTTTGAAGCTCTTCATATTTTTCACAACTTTTCAGGCTCTTGATGTTATTAAACACCGTTTCATGCTGCTCCTACATTTCAAACCGTTTCATACTCCTCATATTTTTGACACATTTTGAAGCTCTTCATATATTTCACACCTTTTCAGGCTCTTCATGTTTTTCAACACCACTTCATGCTCCTCCTATTTTTCAGATTGCTTCATGCTCATCTCATTTTTGACACCTTTTGAAGCTGTTCATATTTTTCACACTTTTTGAAGCTCTTCATATTTTTCACAAGTTTTCAGGCTCTTCATGTTTTTGAACACCGCTTCATGCTCCTCCTATTTTTCAGACCGTTTCAGGCTCCTCATATTTTTGACACCATTTGAAGCTCTTCATATTTTTCACACCTTTTCAGGCTCTTCATGTTTTTGAACACCGCTTCATGCTCCTCCTATTTTTCAGACCGTTTCATGCTCCTCATGTATTTCACACTTTTTGAAGCTCTTCATATTTTTCACACCTTTTCAGTCTCTCATGTTTTTGAACACAGCTTCTTGCTCCTCCTATTTTTCAGACCGTTTCATGCTCCTCTTATATTTCACACTTTTTGAAGCTCTTGCTATTTTTCACACCTTTTCAGTCTCTTCATGTTTTTGAACACATTTTCATGCTACTCGTATTTTTAAGACCGTTTCATGCTCCTCATCTTTTTGACACCTTTTGAAGCTCTTCATATTTTTCACACCTTTTCAGGCTTTTCATGTTTTAGAACACCGCTTCATGCTCCTCCTATTTTCAGACCGTTTCATGCTCCTCATGTATTTCACACCTTTTGAAGCTCTTCATATTTTTCACACATTTTCAGGCTCTTCATGTTTTAGAACACCGCTTCATGCTCCTTCTATTTTTCAGACCGTTTCATGCTCATCTCTTTTTTGACAGCTTTTGAAGCTCATGATATTTATCACACCTTTTGAAGCTCTTCATATATTTCACACCTTTTCATGCTCTTAATGTTTTCATCACCGACTCGTGCTCCTCCTATTTTTCAGACCGTTTCATGCTCCTCATCTTTTTGACACCTTTTGAAGCTCTTCATATTTTTCACACCTCTTCTGGCTCTTCATGTTTTTGAACACCGCTTCATGCTCCTCCTCTTTTTCAGACCGTTTCATGCTCCTCATCTTTTTGACACCTTTAGAACCTCTTAATATTTTACACACCTTTTCACTCTCTTCATGTTTTTCAACACCGCTTCATACTCCTCCTCTTTTTCAGACCGTTTCATGCTCCTCATATTTTTGACAGGATTTGAGGCTTTTCATATTTTTCACACATTTTCAAGCTCTTCATGTTTTTCAACTCCACTTCATTCTCCTCGTATTTTTAAGACCGTTTCATGCTCCTCATATTTTTGACACCTTTAGAACCTCTTAATCTATTACACAACTTTTCAGGCTCTTCATGTTTTTCACAAACGCTTCATGCCCTCCTATATTTCAGACCGTTTCATGCTCCTCATGTATTTCAAACCTTTTGAAGCTCTTCATATATTTAACACCTTTTCAGGCTCTTCATGATTTTCAACACCACTTCATGCCCTCCTATATTTCAGACCGTTTCATGCTCATCTAAATTTTGACACCTTTTGAAGCTCTTCATATTTTTCACACCTTTTGAAGCTCTTCATATTTTTCACACTTTTTCAGGCCCTTCATGATTTTCAACACCGCTTCATGCTCCTCGTATTTTTCAGACCGTTTCATGCTCATCTCATTTTTTACACCTTTTGAAGCTCTTCATACTTTTCACACCTTTTGAAACTCTTCATATTTTTCATATTTTTGAAGCTCTTCATACTTTCACACGTTTTCAGACTCTTCATGTTTTTCAACACCGCTTCATGCTCCTCCTATTTTTCAGACCGTTTCATGCTCATCTTATTTTTGACAACTTTTGGAACTCTTCATATTTTTCACACCTTTTCAGGCTCTTCATGGTTTTCAACACCGTTTCATGCTCCTCCTATTTTTCAGACCTTTTCATGCTCCTCATATTTTTGAAAATTTTGAAGTTCTTCATATTTTTCACACGCTTTCAGGCTCTTCATATTACTGAACACCGCTTCATGCTCCTATTTTTCAGACGGTTTCATGCTCCTCATATTTTTCACACTTTTTGAAGTTCTTCATATTTTTCACGCCTTCTGAGGCTCTTCATGTTTTTGAGCACAGCTTCATGCTCCTCCTATATTTCAGACCGTTTCATGCTCCTCATGTATTTCAAACCTTTTGAAGCTCTTCATATATTTCACACCTTTTCAGTCTCTTCATGATTTTCAACACCACTTCATGCTCCTCGTATTTTTAAGACCGTTACATGTTCCTCATATTTTTGACTCCTTTAGAAGCTCTTCATATTTTTCACACCTTTTCAGGCTCTTCATGTTTTTCAATACCACTTCATGCTCCTCCTCTTTTTCAGACCGTTTCATGCTCCTCATATTTTTGACAACTTTTGAAGCTCTTCATATTTCTCACACCTTTTCAGGTTCTTCATGTTTTTCAACACCGCTTCATGATCCTACTATTTTTCAGACCGTTTCATGCTCATCTCATTTTTGACACCTTTTGAAGCTCTTCATATTTTTCACATCTTTTGAAGCTCTTCATATTTTTCACACGTTTTCAGGCTCTTCATGTTTTTCAACACCCTTTCTTGCTCCTCCTTTTTTTAAGACCCTGTCATGCTCCTCATATTTTTGACACCATTTGAAGCTCTTCATATTTCTCAAACCTTTCAGGCTGTTCATGTTTTTCAACACCGCTTCATGCACCTCCTATTTTTCAGAAAGTTTCATGCTCATCTCATTTTTGACAACTTTTGAAGCTTTTCATATTTTTCACAACTTTTCAGGCTCTTCAGGTTTTTGAACACCGCTTCATGCTAATCCTATTTTTCAAACCATATCATGCTCCTCATATTTCTCACACCTTTTGAAGCTCTTCATATTTTTCACACCTTTTCAGGCTCTTCATGTTTTTGAACACCACTTCATGCTCCTTCTATTTTCCAGAGAGTTTCATGCTCCTCATGTATTTCACACCTTTTCAAGCTCTTCATATTTTTCACACCTTTTCAGGCTCTTCAGGTTTTTCCACACCACTTCATGCTTCTCCTATTTTTCAGCCCGTTTCATGCTCCCCATGTATTTCACACCTTTTGAAGCTCTTCATATTTTTCACACCTTTTCTGGCTCTTCATGTTTTTTGTCACCGTTACATGCTCCTCCTATTTTTCAGACCGTTTCATGCTCCTCATATTTTTGACACCTTTTGAAGCTCTTCATATTTTTCGCACCTTTTCATGCTCTTCATGTTTTTCAACACCACTTCATGCTCCTCCTATTTTTCAGACCGTTTCATGCTCCTCATATTTTTGCCACCTTTTGAAGCTCTTCATATATTTCACACCTTTTCAGGCTCTTCATGTTTTTCAACACCACTTCATGCTCCTCCTATTTTTCAGACCGTTTCATACTCATCTCATTTTTGACACCTTTTAAAGCTCTTCGTATTTTTCATACCTTTTGAAGCTCTTCATATTTTTCACACCTTTTCAGGCTCTTCATGTTTTTCAACACCGCTTCATGCTCCTCCTATTTTTCAGACCGTTTCATGCTCCTCCTATTTTTCAGGCCGTTTCATGCTCCTCATATTTTGACAACTTTTGAAGCTCTTTATATTTTTCACACCTTTTCAGGCTCTTCATGTTTTTCAACACCGTTTCATGCTCCTCCTCTTTTTCAGACCGTTACATGCTCCTCATATTTTTGACACCTTTAGAAGCTCTTCATATTTTTCACACCTTTTCAGGCTCTTCATGTTTTTCAACACCGCTTCTTGCTCCTCCTCTTTTTCAGACCGTTTCATTCTCCTCATATTTTTGACACCTGTTGAAGCTCTTCATATTTCTCACAACTTTTCAGGTTCTTCATGTTTTTCAACACCGCTTCATGCTCCTCCTATTTTTCAGAGCGTTTCTTGCTCATCTCATTTTTGACTCCTTTTGAAGCTCTTCATATTTTTCACATCTTTTGAAGCTCTTTATATTTTTCACACATTTTCAGGCTCTTCATGTTTTTCAACACCCCTTCTTGCTCCTCCTCTTTTTCACACCGTTTCATGCTCCTCATATTTTTGACACCTTTAGAACCTGTTAATATTTTACACACCTTTTCAGGCTCTTCATGTTTTTCAACACCGCTTCATGCTCCTCCTATTTTTCAGATTGCTTCATGCTCATCTCATTTTTGACACCTTTTGAAGTTGTTCATATTTTTCACACCTTGTGAAGCTCTTCATATTTTTCACAAGTTTTCAGGCTCTTCATGTTTTTGAACACCGCTTCATGCTCCTCCTATTTTTCAGACCGTTTCAGGCTCCTCATATTTTTGACACCATTTGAAGCTCTTCATATTTTTCACACCTTTTCAGGCTCTTCATGTTTTTGAACACCACTTCATGCTCCTCCTATTTTTCAGACCGTTTCATGCTCCTCATGTATTTCACACTTTTTGAAGCTCTTCATATTTTTCACACCTTTTCAGCCTCTCATGTTTTTGAACACAGCTTCTTGCTCCTCCTATTTTTCAGACCGTTTCATGCTCCTCTTATATTTCACACTTTTTGAAGCTCTTCATATTTTTCACACCTTTTCATGCTCTTCATCTTTTAAAAAACCGTTTCATGCTCATCCTATTTTTCAGACTGTTTCATGCTCCTCATAAGTTTTACCCCTTTTGAAGCTCTTCATATTTTTCACACCTTTTCAGGCTCTTCATGTTTTTGAGGACCGCTTCATGCTCCTCCTATTTTTCCGACCGTTTCATGCTCCTCATAATTTTGACACCTTATTAAGCTCTTCAGATTTTTCACAGTTTTTCAGGCTCTTCATGTGTTTCAACACTGCTTCATTCTCCTCCTATTTTTCAGACCGTTCCATTCTCCTCATATTTTTGACACCTTTGAAGCTCTTCATATATTTCAAACCTTTTACAGTTCTTCATGTTTTTCAACAACTCTTCATGCTCCTCCTATTTTTCAGAACGTTTTATGCTCCTCCTAATTTTAACACCCTTGAAGCTCTTCATATTTTTCACACCTTTTCAGGCTCTTGATGTTTTTGAACACCGCTTCATGCTCCTCCTATTTGTCAGACCGATTCATGCTCCTCATATTTTTGAAACCTTTTGAAGCTTTTCATATTTTTCACACCTTTTCAGGGTTTCATGTTTTGAACACCGCTTCATGCTCCTCCTATTTTTCAGACTGTTTCATGCTCCTCATATATTTGACACCTTTTGAAGCTCTTCAGATATTTCACACCTTTTCAGGCTCTTCATGTTGTTTAACACCGCTTTTTGCTCCTCTATTTTTCAGATAGTTTCATGTTCCTCCTATTGTGCAGACCGTTTCATCCACCTCATATTTTTCACACCTTTTGAAGCTCTTCATATTTTTCACACCTTTTCAGGCTCTTCATGTTTTTCAACACAGCTTCATGCTCCTCCTATTTTTCAGACCGTTTCATGCACCTCATATTTTTCACACCTTTTGAAGCTCTTCATATTTGTCACACCTTTTCAGGCTCTTCATGTTTTTGAACACCGCTTCATGCTCCTCCTATTGTTTAGACCGTTTCATGCTCCACATATTTTTGACACCTTTTGAAGCTCTTTATATTTTTCACATCTTTTCAGGCTCTTCATGTTTTTCAACACCGCTTCATGCTCCTACTATTTTTCAGACCGTTTCATGCTCCTCATGTATTTCACACGTTTTGAAGCTCTTCATATTTCTCATACCTTTTCAGGCTCTTCATGTTTTTCAACACTGCTTCATGGTCCTCCTATTTTTCAGACCATTTCATGCTCCTCATATGTTTGACACGTTTTGAAGCTCTTCATATTTTTCACACTTTTTCAGGCTCTTCATGTTTTTCAACACCGTTTCATGCTCCTCCTAATTTTCAGACTCTTTCATGCACCTCATATTATTGACACCTTTTGAAGCTCTTCATATTTTTCACACCTTTTCAGGCTCTTCATGGTTTTCAACACCGTTTCATGCTCCTCCTATTTTTCAGACCTTTTCATGCTCCTCATATTTTTGAAAATTTTGAAGTTCTTCATATTTTTCACACGTTTTCAGGCTCTTCATATTACTGAACACCGCTTCATGCTCCTATTTTTCAGACGGTTTCATGCTCCTCATATTTTTCACACTTTTTGAAGTTCTTCATATTTTTCACGCCTTCTGAGGCTCTTCATGTTTTTGAGCACAGCTTCATGCTCCTCCTATATTTCAGACCGTTTCATGCTCCTCATGTATTTCAAACCTTTTGAAGCTCTTCATATATTTCACACCTTTTCAGTCTCTTCATGATTTTCAACACCACTTCATGCTCCTCGTATTTTTAAGACCGTTACATGTTCCTCCTATTTTTGACTCCTTTAGAAGCTCTTCATATTTTTCACACCTTTTCAGGCTCTTCATGTTTTTCAATACCACTTCATGCTCCTCCTCTTTTTCAGACCGTTTCATGCTCCTCATATTTTTGACAACTTTTGAAGCTCTTCATATTTCTCACACCTTTTCAGGTTCTTCATGTTTTTCAACACCGCTTCATGATCCTACTATTTTTCAGACCGTTTCATGCTTATCTCATTTTTGACACCTTTTGAAGCTCTTCATATTTTTCACATCTTTTGAAGCTCTTCATATTTTTCACACGTTTTCAGGCTCTTCATGTTTTTCAACACCCTTTCTTGCTCCTCCTTTTTTTAAGACCCTGTCATGCTCCTCATATTTTTGACACCATTTGAAGCTCTTCATATTTCTCAAACCTTTCAGTCTGTTCATGTTTTTCAACACCGCTTCATGCACCTCCTATTTTTCAGAAAGTTTCATGCTCATCTCATTTTTGACAACTTTTGAAGCTTTTCATATTTTTCACAACTTTTCAGGCTCTTCAGGTTTTTGAACACCGCTTCATGCTAATCCTATTTTTCAAACCATATCATGCTCCTCATATTTCTCACACCTTTTGAAGCTCTTCATATTTTTCACACCTTTTCAGGCTCTTCATGTTTTTGAACACCACTTCATGCTCCTTCTATTTTCCAGAGAGTTTCATGCTCCTCATGTATTTCACACCTTTTCAAGCTCTTCATATTTTTCACACCTTTTCAGGCTCTTCAGGTTTTTCCACACCACTTCATGCTTCTCCTATTTTTCAGCCCGTTTCATGCTCCCCATGTATTTCACACCTTTTGAAGCTCTTCATATTTTTCACACCTTTTCTGGCTCTTCATGTTTTTTGTCACCGTTACATGCTCCTCCTATTTTTCAGACCGTTTCATGCTCCTCATATTTTTGACACCTTTTGAAGCTCTTCATATTTTTCGCACCTTTTCATGCTCTTCATGTTTTTCAACATCACTTCATGCTCCTCCTATTTTTCAGACCGTTTCATGCTCCTCATATTTTTGCCACCTTTTGAAGCTCTTCATATATTTCACACCTTTTCAGGCTCTTCATGTTTTTCAACACCACTTCATGCTCCTCCTATTTTTCAGACCGTTTCATACTCATCTCATTTTTGACACCTTTTAAAGCTCTTCATATTTTTCATACCTTTTGAAGCTCTTCATATTTTTCACACCTTTTCAGGCTCTTCATGTTTTTCAACACCGCTTCATGCTCCTCCTATTTTTCAGACCGTTTCATGCTCCTCCTATTTTTCAGGCCGTTTCATGCTCCTCATATTTTGACAACTTTTGAAGCTCTTTATATTTTTCACACCTTTTCAGGCTCTTCATGTTTTTCAACACCGTTTCATGCTCCTCCTCTTTTTCAGACCGTTACATGCTCCTCATATTTTTGACACCTTTAGAAGCTCTTCATATTTTTCACACCTTTTCAGGCTCTTCATGTTTTTCAACACCGCTTCTTGCTCCTCCTCTTTTTCAGACCGTTTCATTCTCCTCATATTTTTGACACCTGTTGAAGCTCTTCATATTTCTCACAACTTTTCAGGTTCTTCATGTTTTTCAACACCGCTTCATGCTCCTCCTATTTTTCAGAGCGTTTCTTGCTCATCTCATTTTTGACTCCTTTTGAAGCTCTTCATATTTTTCACATCTTTTGAAGCTCTTTATATTTTTCACACATTTTCAGGCTCTTCATGTTTTTCAACACCCCTTCTTGCTCCTCCTCTTTTTCACACCGTTTCATGCTCCTCATATTTTTGACACCTTTAGAACCTGTTAATATTTTACACACCTTTTCAGGCTCTTCATGTTTTTCAACACCGCTTCATGCTCCTCCTATTTTTCAGATTGCTTCATGCTCATCTCATTTTTGACACCTTTTGAAGTTGTTCATATTTTTCACACCTTGTGAAGCTCTTCATATTTTTCACAAGTTTTCAGGCTCTTCATGTTTTTGAACACCGCTTCATGCTCCTCCTATTTTTCAGACCGTTTCAGGCTCCTCATATTTTTGACACCATTTGAAGCTCTTCATATTTTTCACACCTTTTCAGGCTCTTCATGTTTTTGAACACCACTTCATGCTCCTCCTATTTTTCAGACCGTTTCATGCTCCTCATGTATTTCACACTTTTTGAAGCTCTTCATATTTTTCACACCTTTTCAGCCTCTCATGTTTTTGAACACAGCTTCTTGCTCCTCCTATTTTTCAGACCGTTTCATGCTCCTCTTATATTTCACACTTTTTGAAGCTCTTCATATTTTTCACACCTTTTCATGCTCTTCATCTTTTAAAAAACCGTTTCATGCTCATCCTATTTTTCAGACTGTTTCATGCTCCTCATAAGTTTTACCCCTTTTGAAGCTCTTCATATTTTTCACACCTTTTCAGGCTCTTCATGTTTTTGAGGACCGCTTCATGCTCCTCCTATTTTTCCGACCGTTTCATGCTCCTCATAATTTTGACACCTTATTAAGCTCTTCAGATTTTTCACAGTTTTTCAGGCTCTTCATGTGTTTCAACACTGCTTCATTCTCCTCCTATTTTTCAGACCGTTCCATTCTCCTCATATTTTTGACACCTTTGAAGCTCTTCATATATTTCAAACCTTTTACAGTTCTTCATGTTTTTCAACAACTCTTCATGCTCCTCCTATTTTTCAGAACGTTTTATGCTCCTCCTAATTTTAACACCCTTGAAGCTCTTCATATTTTTCACACCTTTTCAGGCTCTTGATGTTTTTGAACACCGCTTCATGCTCCTCCTATTTGTCAGACCGATTCATGCTCCTCATATTTTTGAAACCTTTTGAAGCTTTTCATATTTTTCACACCTTTTCAGGGTTTCATGTTTTGAACACCGCTTCATGCTCCTCCTATTTTTCAGACTGTTTCATGCTCCTCATATATTTGACACCTTTTGAAGCTCTTCAGATATTTCACACCTTTTCAGGCTCTTCATGTTGTTTAACACCGCTTTTTGCTCCTCTATTTTTCAGATAGTTTCATGTTCCTCCTATTGTGCAGACCGTTTCATCCACCTCATATTTTTCACACCTTTTGAAGCTCTTCATATTTTTCACACCTTTTCAGGCTCTTCATGTTTTTCAACACAGCTTCATGCTCCTCCTATTTTTCAGACCGTTTCATGCACCTCATATTTTTCACACCTTTTGAAGCTCTTCATATTTGTCACACCTTTTCAGGCTCTTCATGTTTTTGAACACCGCTTCATGCTCCTCCTATTGTTTAGACCGTTTCATGCTCCACATATTTTTGACACCTTTTGAAGCTCTTTATATTTTTCACATCTTTTCAGGCTCTTCATGTTTTTCAACACCGCTTCATGCTCCTACTATTTTTCAGACCGTTTCATGCTCCTCATGTATTTCACACGTTTTGAAGCTCTTCATATTTCTCATACCTTTTCAGGCTCTTCATGTTTTTCAACACTGCTTCATGGTCCTCCTATTTTTCAGACCATTTCATGCTCCTCATATGTTTGACACGTTTTGAAGCTCTTCATATTTTTCACACTTTTTCAGGCTCTTCATGTTTTTCAACACCGTTTCATGCTCCTCCTAATTTTCAGACTCTTTCATGCACCTCATATTATTGACACCTTTTGAAGCTCTTCATATTTTTCACACCTTTTCAGGCTCTTCATGGTTTTCAACACCGTTTCATGCTCCTCCTATTTTTCAGACCTTTTCATGCTCCTCATATTTTTGAAAATTTTGAAGTTCTTCATATTTTTCACACGTTTTCAGGCTCTTCATATTACTGAACACCGCTTCATGCTCCTATTTTTCAGACGGTTTCATGCTCCTCATATTTTTCACACTTTTTGAAGTTCTTCATATTTTTCACGCCTTCTGAGGCTCTTCATGTTTTTGAGCACAGCTTCATGCTCCTCCTATATTTCAGACCGTTTCATGCTCCTCATGTATTTCAAACCTTTTGAAGCTCTTCATATATTTCACACCTTTTCAGTCTCTTCATGATTTTCAACACCACTTCATGCTCCTCGTATTTTTAAGACCGTTACATGTTCCTCCTATTTTTGACTCCTTTAGAAGCTCTTCATATTTTTCACACCTTTTCAGGCTCTTCATGTTTTTCAATACCACTTCATGCTCCTCCTCTTTTTCAGACCGTTTCATGCTCCTCATATTTTTGACAACTTTTGAAGCTCTTCATATTTCTCACACCTTTTCAGGTTCTTCATGTTTTTCAACACCGCTTCATGATCCTACTATTTTTCAGACCGTTTCATGCTCATCTCATTTTTGACACCTTTTGAAGCTCTTCATATTTTTCACATCTTTTGAAGCTCTTCATATTTTTCACACGTTTTCAGGCTATTCATGTTTTTCAACACCCTTTCTTGCTCCTCCTTTTTTTAAGACCCTGTCATGCTCCTCATATTTTTGACACCATTTGAAGCTCTTCATATTTCTCAAACCTTTCAGGCTGTTCATGTTTTTCAACACCGCTTCATGCACCTCCTATTTTTCAGAAAGTTTCATGCTCATCTCATTTTTGACAACTTTTGAAGCTTTTCATATTTTTCACAACTTTTCAGGCTCTTCAGGTTTTTGAACACCGCTTCATGCTAATCCTATTTTTCAAACCATATCATGCTCCTCATATTTCTCACACCTTTTGAAGCTCTTCATATTTTTCACACCTTTTCAGGCTCTTCATGTTTTTGAACACCACTTCATGCTCCTTCTATTTTCCAGAGAGTTTCATGCTCCTCATGTATTTCACACCTTTTCAAGCTCTTCATATTTTTCACACCTTTTCAGGCTCTTCAGGTTTTTCCACACCACTTCATGCTTCTCCTATTTTTCAGCCCGTTTCATGCTCCCCATGTATTTCACAACTTTTGAAGCTCTTCATATTTTTCACACCTTTTCTGGCTCTTCATGTTTTTTGTCACCGTTACATGCTCCTCCTATTTTTCAGACCGTTTCATGCTCCTCATATTTTTGACACCTTTTGAAGCTCTTCATATTTTTCGCACCTTTTCATGCTCTTCATGTTTTTCAACACCACTTCATGCTCCTCCTATTTTTCAGACCGTTTCATGCTCCTCATATTTTTGCCACCTTTTGAAGCTCTTCATATATTTCACACCTTTTCAGGCTCTTCATGTTTTTCAACACCACTTCATGCTCCTCCTATTTTTCAGACCGTTTCATACTCATCTCATTTTTGACACCTTTTAAAGCTCTTCGTATTTTTCATACCTTTTGAAGCTCTTCATATTTTTCACACCTTTTCAGGCTCTTCAGGTTTTTCAACACCGCTTCATGCTCCTCCTATTTTTCAGACCGTTTCATGCTCCTCCTATTTTTCAGGCCGTTTCATGCTCCTCATATTTTGACAACTTTTGAAGCTCTTTACATTTTTCACACCTTTTCAGGCTCTTCATGTTTTTCAACACCGTTTCATGCTCCTCCTCTTTTTCAGACCGTTACATGCTCCTCATATTTTTGACACCTTTAGAAGCTCTTCATATTTTTCACACCTTTTCAGGCTCTTCATGTTTTTCAACACCGCTTCTTGCTCCTCCTCTTTTTCAGACCGTTTCATTCTCCTCATATTTTTGACACCTGTTGAAGCTCTTCATATTTCTCACAACTTTTCAGGTTCTTCATGTTTTTCAACACCGCTTCATGCTCCTCCTATTTTTCAGAGCGTTTCTTGCTCATCTCATTTTTGACTCCTTTTGAAGCTCTTCATATTTTTCACATCTTTTGAAGCTCTTTATATTTTTCACACATTTTCAGGCTCTTCATGTTTTTCAACACCCCTTCTTGCTCCTCCTCTTTTTCACACCGTTTCATGCTCCTCATATTTTTGACACCTTTAGAACCTGTTAATATTTTACACACCTTTTCAGGCTCTTCATGTTTTTCAACACCGCTTCATGCTCCTCCTATTTTTCAGATTGCTTCATGCTCATCTCATTTTTGACACCTTTTGAAGTTGTTCATATTTTTCACACCTTGTGAAGCTCTTCATATTTTTCACAAGTTTTCAGGCTCTTCATGTTTTTGAACACCGCTTCATGCTCCTCCTATTTTTCAGACCGTTTCAGGCTCCTCATATTTTTGACACCATTTGAAGCTCTTCATATTTTTCACACCTTTTCAGGCTCTTGATGTTTTTGAACACCACTTCATGCTCCTCCTATTTTTCAGACCGTTTCATGCTCCTCATGTATTTCACACTTTTTGAAGCTCTTCATATTTTTCACACCTTTTCAGCCTCTCATGTTTTTGAACACAGCTTCTTGCTCCTCCTATTTTTCAGACCGTTTCATGCTCCTCTTATATTTCACACTTTTTGAAGCTCTTCATATTTTTCACACCTTTTCATGCTCTTCATCTTTTAAAAAACCGTTTCATGCTCATCCTATTTTTCAGACTGTTTCATGCTCCTCATAAGTTTTACCCCTTTTGAAGCTCTTCATATTTTTCACACCTTTTCAGGCTCTTCATGTTTTTGAGGACCGCTTCATGCTCCTCCTATTTTTCCGACCGTTTCATGCTCCTCATAATTTTGACACCTTATTAAGCTCTTCAGATTTTTCACAGTTTTTCAGGCTCTTCATGTGTTTCAACACTGCTTCATTCTCCTCCTATTTTTCAGACCGTTCCATTCTCCTCATATTTTTGACACCTTTGAAGCTCTTCATATATTTCAAACCTTTTACAGTTCTTCATGTTTTTCAACAACTCTTCATGCTCCTCCTATTTTTCAGAACGTTTTATGCTCCTCCTAATTTTAACACCCTTGAAGCTCTTCATATTTTTCACACCTTTTCAGGCTCTTGATGTTTTTGAACACCGCTTCATGCTCCTCCTATTTGTCAGACCGATTCATGCTCCTCATATTTTTGAAACCTTTTGAAGCTTTTCATATTTTTCACACCTTTTCAGGGTTTCATGTTTTGAACACCGCTTCATGCTCCTCCTATTTTTCAGACTGTTTCATGCTCCTCATATATTTGACACCTTTTGAAGCTCTTCAGATATTTCACACCTTTTCAGGCTCTTCATGTTGTTTAACACCGCTTTTTGCTCCTCTATTTTTCAGATAGTTTCATGTTCCTCCTATTGTGCAGACCGTTTCATCCACCTCATATTTTTCACACCTTTTGAAGCTCTTCATATTTTTCACACCTTTTCAGGCTCTTCATGTTTTTCAACACAGCTTCATGCTCCTCCTATTTTTCAGACCGTTTCATGCACCTCATATTTTTCACACCTTTTGAAGCTCTTCATATTTGTCACACCTTTTCAGGCTCTTCATGTTTTTGAACACCGCTTCATGCTCCTCCTATTGTTTAGACCGTTTCATGCTCCACATATTTTTGACACCTTTTGAAGCTCTTTATATTTTTCACATCTTTTCAGGCTCTTCATGTTTTTCAACACCGCTTCATGCTCCTACTATTTTTCAGACCGTTTCATGCTCCTCATGTATTTCACACGTTTTGAAGCTCTTCATATTTCTCATACCTTTTCAGGCTCTTCATGTTTTTCAACACTGCTCATGGTCCTCCTATTTTTCAGACCATTTCATGCTCCTCATATGTTTGACACGTTTTGAAGCTCTTCATATTTTTCACACTTTTTCAGGCTCTTCATGTTTTTCAACACCGTTTCATGCTCCTCCTAATTTTCAGACTCTTTCATGCACCTCATATTATTGACACCTTTTGAAGCTCTTCATATTTTTCACACTTTTTCAGGCTTTTCATATTTTTCAACACCGTTTAATGAGCCTCCTATTTTTCAGACCGTTTCATGCTCCTCATAGTTTTGAGACCTTTTGAAGCTCTTCATAATTTTGACACCTTTTCAGGCTCTTAATTTTTTTCAACACGGCTTCATGCTCCTCCTACATTTCAGACCGTTTCATGCTCCTCATATTTTTAACACTTTTTAAGCTCTTCATATATTTCAAACCTTTTCAGGCTCTTCATGTTTTTCAACACCGCTTCATGCTCCTCCTATTTTTCAGTCGTTTCATGCTTCTCATATTTTTGAAACCTTTTAAGCTCTTCATATTTTTCACACATTTTCATGCTCTTCATCTTTTTCAAAACCGTTTCATGCTCATCCTATTTTTCAGGCTGCTTCATGCTCCAAATATTTTGACACCTTTTGAAGCTCTTCATATTTTTGACACCTTTTCAGTCTCTTCATGTTTTTGTAAACCTCTTCATGCTCCTCCTGTTTTTCAGACCGCTTCATGCTCCTCATGTATTTCACACCTTTTGAAGCTCTTCATATTTTTCACATCTTTTCAGGCTCTTCAAATTTTTCAACACCGCTTCATGCTCCTCCTATATTTCAGACCGTTTCATGCTCCTCATAATATTGACATGTTTTGAACCTCTTCGTATTTTTCACACCTTTTCAGGCTCTTCATGTTTTTCAACACCGCTTCATGCTCATCCTATTTTTCAGACCGTTTCATGCTCCTCATGTATTTCACACGTTTTGAAGCTCTTCATATTTTTCACACCTTTTCAGGCTCTTCATGTTTTTCAAACCACTTCATGCTCGTCCTATTTTCCAGACCATTTCATGCTCCTCATATTTTTGAAACCTTTTGAATCTCTTCGTATATTTCACACCTTTTGAGGCTCTTCATGTTTTTCAACACCACTTATTACTCCTCCTATTTTTCAGTCCTTTTCATGCTCATCTCATTATTCACACCTTTTGAAGCACTTCATATTTTTCACACGTTTTCAGTCTCTTAATGTTTTTCAATGCCACTTCATGCTCCTCATATATTTTAGACCGTTTCATGCTCCTCATATTTTTGACACCTTTTGAAGCTCTTCATATTTTTCACAGCTTTTCAGGCTCTTCATGATTTTGAACACCTTTTCATGCTCCTCCTATTTTTCTGACCATTTCATGCTCCTCATAAGTTTATACCTTTTGAAGCTCTTCATATTTTTCACTCCTTTTCCGGCTCTTCATATTTTTGAACACCACTTCATGCTCCTCCTATTTTTCAGACCGTTTCATGTTCCTCATATTTTTGACACGTTTTGAAGCTCTTCATATTTTTCACCCTTTTTCAGGCTCTTCATGTTTTTGAAGACCGCTTCATGCTCCTCCTATTTTTCAGACCGTTTCATGCTCCTCATGAATTACACACCCTTTGAAGCTCTTCATATATTTCACACCTTTTCAGGCTCTTCATGTTTTTCAACACCGTTTTATGATCCTCCTATTTTTCATACCGTTTCATGCTCCTCTTGTATTTCCCACCTTTTGAAGGTCTTCATATTTTTCACAACTTTCCAGGCTGTTCATGTTTTTGAACACCTCTTCATGGTCCTACTATTTTTCAGACCGTTTTTGCTCCTCATATATTTCACACCTTTTGAAGCACTTCATATGTTTCACACATTTTCAGGCTCTTCATGTTTTGAACACCGCTTCATGCTCCTCTATTTTTCAGACCGTTTCATGCTCTTCTTATTGTAGACACCTTTTGAAACTCCTCATGTATTTCACACTTTTTCAGGCTCTTCAAGTTTCTGAACACCGCTTCACGCTCCTCCTATTTTTCAGATCATTACATGCTCCTCATATTTTTGTCATCTTTTGAAGCTCTTCATATTTTTCACACCTTTTCAGGCTCTTCATGATTTTGAACACTGCTTCATGCTCCTACTATTTTCAGACCGTTTCAGGCTCCTCATGTATTTCACACCTTTTGAAGCTCTTCATATTTTTAACACCTTTTCAGGCTCTTGATGTTATTAAACACCGTTTCATGCTGCTCCTACTTTTCAAACCGTTTCATACTCCTCATATTTTTGACACATTTTGAAGCTCTTCATATATTTCACACCTTTTCAGGCTCTTCATGTTTTTCAACACCACTTCATGCTCCTCCTATTTTTCAGATTGCTTCATGCTCATCTCATTTTTGACACCTTTTGAAGCTGTTCATATTTTTCACACCTTGTGAAGCTCTTCATATTTTTCACAAGTTTGCAGGCTCTTCATGTTTTTGAACACCGCTTCATGCTCCTCCTATTTTTCAGACCGTTTCAGGCTCCTCATATTTTTGACACCATTTGAAGCTCTTCATATTTTTCACACCTTTTCAGGCTCTTCATGTTTTTGAACACCACTTCATGCTCCTCCTATTTTTCAGACCGTTTCATGCTCCTCATGTATTTCACACTTTTTGAAGCTCTTCATATTTTTCACACCTTTTCAGCCTCTCATGTTTTTGAACACAGCTTCTTGCTCCTCCTATTTTTCAGACCGTTTCATGCTCCTCTTATATTTCACACTTTTTGAAGCTCTTCATATTTTTCACACCTTTTCATGCTCTTCATCTTTTAAAAAACCGTTTCATGCTCATCCTATTTTTCAGACTGTTTCATGCTCCTCATAAGTTTTACCCCTTTTGAAGCTCTTCATATTTTTCACACCTTTTCAGGCTCTTCATGTTTTTGAGGACCGCTTCATGCTCCTCCTATTTTTCCGACCGTTTCATGCTCCTCATAATTTTGACACCTTATTAAGCTCTTCAGATTTTTCACAGTTTTTCAGGCTCTTCATGTGTTTCAACACTGCTTCATTCTCCTCCTATTTTTCAGACCGTTCCATTCTCCTCATATTTTTGACACCTTTGAAGCTCTTCATATATTTCAAACCTTTTACAGCTCTTCATGTTTTTCAACAACTCTTCATGCTCCTCCTATTTTTCAGACCGTTTTATGCTCCTCCTAATTTTAACACCCTTGAAGCTCTTCATATTTTTCACACCTTTTCAGGCTCTTGATGTTTTTGAACACCGCTTCATGCTCCTCCTATTTGTCAGACCGATTCATGCTCCTCATATTTTTGAAACCTTTTGAAGCTCTTCATATTTTTCACACCTCTTCTGGCTCTTCATGTTTTTGAACACCGCTTCATGCTCCTCCTATTTTTCAGACCATTTAATCCTCCTCATGTATTTCACAACTTTTGAAGCTCTTCATATTGTTCACACCTTTGCATGCTCTTCATGTTTTTGAACACCATTTCATGCTCCTCCTATTTTGCAGACCGTTTCATTCTCCTCATATTTTTGAAACCTTTTGAAGCTCTTCATATATTTCACACCTTTTCAGGCTTTTCATTTTTTTCAACACCATTTCATGCTCCTCCTATTTTTTAGACCGTTTCATGCTCATCTCATTTTGACACCTTTTGAAGCTCTTCATATTTTTCACGCGTTTTCAGGCTCTTCATGATTTTCAACACCGCTTCATGCTCCTCGTATTTTTCAGACCATTTCATGCTCCTCATATTTTTGACACCTTTAGAACCTCTTAATATTTTACACACCTTTTCACTCTCTTCATGTTTTTCAACACCGCTTCATACTCCTCCTCTTTTTCAGACCGTTTCATGCTCCTCATATTTTTGACAGGATTTGAGGCTTTTCATATTTTTCACACATTTTCACGCTCTTCATGTTTTTCAACTCCACTTCATTCTCCTCGTATTTTTAAGACCGTTTCATGCTCCTCATATTTTTGACACCTTTAGAACCTCTTAATATTTTACACAACTTTTCAGGCTCTTCATGTTTTTCAACACCGCTTCATACTCCTCCTCTTTTTCAGACCGTTTCATGCTCCTCATATTTTTGACAACTTTTAAAGCTCTTCATATTTTTCACACCTTTTCAGTCTCTTCATGTTTTTCAAAAATGCTTCATGCCCTCCTATATTTCAGACCGTTTCATGCTCCTCATGTATTTCAAACCTTTTGAAGCTCTTCATATATTTCACACCTTTTCAGGCTCTTCATGATTTTCAACACCACTTCATGCCCTCCTATATTTCAGACCGTTTCATGCTCATCTAAATTTTGACACCTTTTGAAGCTCTTCATATTTTTCACACCTTTTGAAGCTCTTCATATTTTTCACACTTTTTCAGGCCCTTCATGTTTTTCAACACCGTTTCATGCTGGTTCTATTTTTCAGACCGTTTCATGCTCATCTCATTTTGACACCTTTTGAAGCTCTTCATATTTTTCACGCCTTTTCAGGCTCTTCATGATTTTCAACACCGCTTCATGCTCCTCGTATTTTTCAGACCGTTTCATGCTCATCTCATTTTTTACACCTTTTGAAGCTCTTCATACTTTTCACACCTTTTGAAACTCTTCATATTTTTCATATTTTTGAAGCTCTTCATACTTTCACACGTTTTCAGACTCTTCATGTTTTTCAACACCGCTTCATGCTCCTCCTATTTTTCAGACCGTTTCATGCTCATCTTATTTTTGACAACTTTTGGAACTCTTCATATTTTTCACACCTTTTCAGGCTCTTCATGGTTTTCAACACCGTTTCATGCTCCTCCTATTTTTCAGACCTTTTCATGCTCCTCATATTTTTGAAAATTTTGAAGTTCTTCATATTTTTCACACGTTTTCAGGCTCTTCATATTACTGAACACCGCTTCATGCTCCTATTTTTCAGACGGTTTCATGCTCCTCATATTTTTCACACTTTTTGAAGTTCTTCATATTTTTCACGCCTTCTGAGGCTCTTCATGTTTTTGAGCACAGCTTCATGCTCCTCCTATATTTCAGACCGTTTCATGCTCCTCATGTATTTCAAACCTTTTGAAGCTCTTCATATATTTCACACCTTTTCAGTCTCTTCATGATTTTCAACACCACTTCATGCTCCTCGTATTTTTAAGACCGTTACATGCTCCTCATATTTTTGACTCCTTTAGAAGCTCTTCATATTTTTCACACCTTTTCAGGCTCTTCATGTTTTTCAATACCACTACATGCTTCTCGTATATTTCAGACTGTTTCATACTCATCTCTTTTTTTACACCTTTTGAAGCTCTTAATATGTTTCACACCTTTTGAAGCTCTTCATGTTTTTCAACACCGCTTCATGCTCCTCCTATTTTTCAGACCGTTTCATGCTCCTCATATATTTGACACCTTTTGAAGCTCTTCATATTTTTCACAACTTTTCAGGCTCTTCATGTTTTGAACACCGCTTCTTGCTCCTCCTATTTTACAGACCTTTTCATTCTCCTCATATATTTCAACCTTTTGAAGCTCTTCCTATTTTTCACAAATTTTCAGGCTCTTCATGTTTTTCAACACCGTTTCATGATCCTCCTATTTTTCAGACTTTATCCTGCTCCTCATATTTTTCACACATTTTGAAGCTCTTCACATTTTTCACACCTTTTCAGCCTCTTCATGTTTTAAAACAATGCATCATGCTCCTCCTATTTTTCAGACTGTTTCATGCTCCTCATAATTTTGACACCTTTTGATGCTCTTCATATTTTTATCACCTTTTCAAGCTCTTCATGTTTTTCAACAAAGCTTCATGCTCCTCCTATTTTTCAGACCATTTAATGCACCTCATGTATTTCACGTCTTTTGAAGCTCTTCATATTTTTCACACATTTTCAGGCTCTATGTTTTTGAACAACGTTTCATGCTCCTCCTATTTTTCAGACAGTTTCATGCTCCTCATATTTTTGACACCTTTTGAAGCTCTTCATATTTTTCACACCTTTTCAGGCTCTTCATGTTTTTGAACACAGCTTCATGCTCCTCCTATTTTTCAGACCGTTTCATGCTCCTCATATTTAACACGTTTTGAAGCTCTTCAGTTATTCCACACCTTTTCAGGCTCTTCATGATTTTAAACAGCGTTTCATGTTCCTCCTATTTTTCAGTCGTTTCATGCTTCTCATATTTTTGACACCTTATGAAGCGCTTCATATGTTTCACACCTTTTCAGGCGCTTCATCTTTTCAAAACCGTTTCATGCTCATCCTATTTTTCAAGCTGTTTCATGCACCTCATATATTTGACACCTTTTGAAGCTCTTCATATTTTTCACACCTTTTCAGGCTCTTCATGTTTTTGAACACAGCTTCATGCTCCTCCCATTTTTCAGATCGTTTCATGCTCCTCCTATTTTCCGACCGTTTCTTGCTCCTCATATATTTGACACCTTTGGAAGCTCTTCATATTTTTCACAAGTTTTCAGGCTCTTCATGTTTTTGAACACCGCTTCATGCTCCTCCTATTTTTCAGACCGTTTCAGGCTCCTCATATTTTTGACACCATTTGAAGCTCTTCATATTTTTCACACCTTTTCAGGCTCTTCATGTTTTTGAACACCACTTCATGCTCCTCCTATTTTTCAGACCGTTTCATGCTCCTCATGTATTTCACACTTTTTGAAGCTCTTCATATTTTTCACACCTTTTCAGCCTCTCATGTTTTTGAACACAGCTTCTTGCTCCTCCTATTTTTCAGACCGTTTCATGCTCCTCTTATATTTCACACTTTTTGAAGCTCTTGCTATTTTTCACACCTTTTCAGTCTCTTCATGTTTTTGAACACATTTTCATGCTACTCGTATTTTTCAGACCGTTTCATGCTCCTCATCTTTTTGACACCTTTTGAAGCTCTTCATATTTTTCACACCTTTTCAGGCTTTTCATGTTTTAGAACACCGCTTCATGCTCCTCCTATTTTCAGACCGTTTCATGCTCCTCATGTATTTCACACCTTTTGAAGCTCTTCATATTTTTCACACATTTTCAGGCTCTTCATGTTTTTGAACACCGTTTCATGCTCCTCCTATTTTGTAGACCGATTCATGCTCTTCATGTATTTCACACCTTTTGAAGCTCTTCATATTTTTCACACGTTTTCAGGCTCTTCATCTTTTTCAACACCACTTAATGCTCCTCCTATTTTTGAGACCGTTTCATGCTCCTCATGTATTTCTGACCTTTTGAAGCTCTTCATATTTTTCACACCTTTTCAGGCTCTTCATGTTTTTGAACACCGATTCATGCTCCTCGTATTTTTCAGACCGTTTCATGCTCCTCATGTATTTCACACATTTTGAAGCTTTTCATATTTTTCACACGTTTTCAGGCTCTTCATGTTTTTTTTTAAATTTTTTTTTTAATTTATTTTTATTTTTTATTCATGTTTTTGAACACCGCTTCATGCTCCTCCTATTTTTATTTCCGTTTCATGCTCCTCATGTATTTCACACCTTTTGAAGCTCTTCATATTTTTCACACGTTTTCAGGCACTTCAAGTTTTGAACACAGCTTCATGCACCTCCTATTTTTCAGACCGTTTAATGCTCCGCATGTATTTCACACCTTTTGAAGCTCTTGATATTTTTCACACCTTTTCAGGCTCTTCTTGTTTTTGAACACCGTTTCATGCTCCTCCTATTTTTCAGACCGTTTCATGCTCTTCATGTATTTCACACCTATTGAAGGTCTTCCTATTTTTCACATCTTTTCAGGCTCTCATGTTTTTGAACACAGCTTCATGCTCCTGCTATTTTTCAGACCGTTTCATGCTCCTCATGTATTTCACACCTTTTGAAGCTCTTCATATTTTTCACAACTTTTCAAGCTCTTCCTGTTTTTGAACACCGTTTCATGCTCCTCCTATTTTTCAGACCATTTCATGCTCCTCATATTTTGACACCTTTTGAAGCTCTTCATATTTTCCACACCTTTTCTGGCTCCTCAGGTTTTTGAAAACCGCTTCATTCTCCTCCTATTTTTCAGATCGTTTCATGCTCTTCATATTTTTGACACCTTTTGAAGCTCTTCATATTTGTCACAGTTTTTCAGGCTCTTCATGTTTTTCAGCACCACATCATGATCCTCCTTTTTTCAGACCGTTTCATGCTCCTCATATTTGACACCTTTTGAAGCTTGTCATATTTTTCACACCTTTTCAAGCTCTTCATTTTTTTGAACACCGCATCATGCTCCTCCTATTTTTCAGACCGTTTCATGCTCCTCATGTATTTCACACGTTTTGAAGCTCTTCATATTTTGCACACCTTTTCAGGCTTTTCATGTTTTTGAACACCGCTTCATGCTCCTCCTATATTTCAGACCGCTTCTTGCTCCTCATATTTTTCAGACCGTTTCATGCTCCTCATATATTTCACACTTTCTGAAGTTCTTGCTATTTTTCACACCTTTTCAGTCTCTTCATGTTTTTCAACACCGCCTCATGCTCCTCCTATTTTTCAGACCGTTTCATGCTCCTCATATTTTTGACACGTTTTAAAGCTCTTCATATTTTTCACACCATTTCAGGCACTTCATGTATTTCAACGCCATTTCATGCTCCTCCTATTGTTCAGACCGTTTCATGCTCCTCATATTTTTGACACCTTTTGAAGCTCTACATTTTTTTCACACCTTTTCAGGCTCTACATGTTTTTGAAAACTGCTTCATGTTACTCCTATTTTTCAGACAGTTTCATGCCCCTCATATTTTTGACACCATTTGAAGCTCTTCATATTTTTGACACCTTTTCAGGCTCTTCAAGTTTTTGAACAACGTTTCATGCTCCTCCTATTTTTCAGACCGTTACATGCTCCTCATATTTTTGAAACCTTTTGAAGCTCTTCATATTTTTCACAACTTTTCAGGCTCTTCATGTTTTTCAACACCGCTTCATGCTCCTCCTATTTTTCAGACCGTTTCATGCTCCTCATGTATTTCACACCTTTTGAAGCTCTTCATATTTTTCACACGTTTTCAGGCTCCTCAAGTTTTTGAACACAGCTTCATGCTCCTCCTATTTTTCAGACCGTTTCATACTCCTCATGTATTTCACACCTTTTGAAGCTCTTCATATTTTTCACACCTTTTCAAGCTCTTCCTGTTTTTGAACACCGTTTCATGCTCCTCCTATATTTCAGACTGTTTCATGCTCCTCATATTTTTCACACCTTTTGAAGCTCTTCATATTTTTGAACACCGCTTCATGCTCCTCTTCTTTTTCAGACCGTTTCGCGCTCCTCATATTTTTCACACCTTTTGAAGCTCTTCATATTTTTCACTCCTTTTCAGGCTCTTCTTGTTTTTCAACCCCGCTTCTTGCTCCTCCTCTTTTTCAGACCGTTTCATGATCCTCATATTTTTGACACCTGTTGAAGCTCTTCATATTTTTCACACGTTTTAAATCTCTTCATATTTTTCACACCTTTTCAGGCTCTTCATGTTTTTCAACACCGCTTCATGCCCTCCTATATTTCAGACCGTTTCATGCTCATCTAATTTTTGACACCTTTTGAAGCTCTTCATATTTTTCACACCTTTTGAAGCTCTTCATATTTTTCACACTTTTTCAGGCTCTTCATGTTTTTCAACACCGTTTCATGCTGCTTCTATTTTTCAGACCGTTTCATGCTCATCTCATTTTGACACCTTTTGAAGCTCTTCATATTTTTCACATCTTTGAAGCTCTTCATATTTTTCACGCCTTTCACGCTCTTCATGATTTTCAACACTGCTTCATGCTCCTTGTATTTTTCAGACCGTTTCATGCTCATCTCATTTTTGACACCTTTTGAAGCTCTTCATATTTTTCACACCTTTTGAAGCTCTTCATATTTTTCATATTTTTGAAGCTCTTCATACTTTCACACGTTTTCAGACTCTTCATGTTTTTCAACACCGCTTCATGCTCCTCCTATTTTTCAGACCGTTTCATGCTCCTCATATTTTTGACAACTTTTGGAACTCCTCATATTTTTCACACCTTTTCAGGCTCTTCATGTTTTAGAACACGGTTTCATGATCCTCCTATTTTTCAGACCGTTTCATGCTCCTCATATTTTTGACAACTTTTGGAACTCCTCATATTTTACACACCTTTTCACTCTCTTCATGTTTTTCAACACCGCTTCATACTCCTCCTCTTTTTCAGACCGTTTCATGCTCCTCATATTTTTGACAGGATTTGAGGCTTTTCATATTTTTCACACATTTTCACGCTCTTCATGTTTTTCAACTCCACTTCATTCTCCTCGTATTTTTAAGACCGTTTCATGCTCCTCATATTTTTGACACCTTTAGAACCTCTTAATATTTTACACAACTTTTCAGGCTCTTCATGTTTTTCAACACCGCTTCATACTCCTCCTCTTTTTCAGACCGTTTCATGCTCCTCATATTTTTGAAACCTTTTGAAGCTCTTCATATATTTCACACCTTTTCAGGCTTTTCATTTTTTTCAACACCATTTCATGCTCCTCCTATTTTTCAGACCGTTTCATGCTCATCTCATTTTTGACACCTTTTAAAGCTCTTCGTATTTTTCATACCTTTTGAAGCTCTTCATATTTTTCACACCTTTTCAGGCTCTTCATGTTTTTCAACACCGCTTCATGCTCCTCCTATTTTTCAGACCGTTTCATGCTCCTCATATTTTTGACACCTTTTGAAGCTCTTCATATTTTTCACAGCTTTTCAGGCTCTTCATGTTTGCGAACAACGCTTCATGCTCCTCCTATTTTTCAAACCGTTTCATGCTCCTCATGTATTTCACAATTTTTGAAGCTCTTCATACTTTTCACAACTTTTCAGGCTCTTCATGTTTTAGAACACGGTTTCATGCTCCTCCTATTTTTCAGACCGTTTCATGCTCCTCATATTTTTCACACCTTTTGAAGCTCTTCATATTTTTCAACACCGCTTCATGCTCCTCTTCTTTTTCAGACCGTTTCTCGCTCCTCATATTTATCACACCTTTTGAAGCTCTTCATATTTTTGAACACCGCTTCATGCTCCTCCTCTTTTTCAGACCGTTTCACGCTCCTCATATTTTTCACACCTTTTGAAGCTCTTCATATTTTTCACACCTTTTCAGGCTCTTCATGTTTTTGAACACCGTTTCATGCTCCTCCTGTTTTTCAAACCATTTCATGCTCCTCATATTTTTGACACCTTTTGAAGCTCCTCATATTTTTCACACCTTTTGAAGCTCTTCATATATTTCACACTTTTTCAGGCTCTTCATGTTTTTCAACACCGCTTCATGCTCCTCCTATTTTTCAGACCGTTTCATGCTCATCTCTTTTTTGACAGCTTTTGAAGCTCATGATATTTATCACACCTTTTGAAGCTCTTCATATATTTCACACCTTTTCATGCTCTTAATGTTTTCATCACCGACTCATGCTCCTCCTATTTTTCAGACCGTTTCATGCTCCTCCTATTTTTCAGGCCGTTTCTCGCTCCTCATATTTTGACAACTTTTGAAGCTCTTCATGTTTTTCAAACACCGCTTCATGCTCCTCCTCTTTTTCAGACCGTTACATGCTCATCTCATTTTGACACCTTTTGAAGCTCTTCATATTTTTCACGCCTTTTCAGGCTCTTCATGTTTTTCAACACCGCTTCATGCCGTCCTATATTTCAGACCGTTTCATGCTCATCTCATTTTGACACATTTTGAAGCTCTTCATATTTTTCACATCTTTTGAAGCTCTTCATATTTTTCACGCCTTTTCAGGCTCTTCATGATTTTCAACACCGCTTCATGCTCCTCGTATTTTTCAGCCCGTTTCATGCTCATCTCATTTTTGACACCTTTTGAAACTCTTCATATTTTTCACAGCTTTTGAAGCTCTTCATATTTTTCATATTTTTGAAGCTCTTCATACTTTCACACTTTTTCAGACTCTTCATGTTTTTCAACACCGATTCATGCTCCTCCTATTTTTCAGACCGTTTCATGCTCATCTCATTTTTGACACCTTTTGAAGCTTTTCATATTTTTCACAACTTTTCAGGCTCTTCATGTTTTTGAACACCACTTCATGCTCCTTCTATTTTCCAGAGAGTTTCATGCTCCTCATGTATTTCACACCTTTTCAAGCTCTTCATATATTTCACACCTTTTCAGGCTCTTAAGGTTTTTCCACACCACTTCATGCTTCTCCTATTTTTCAGCCCGTTTCATGCTCCCCATGTATTTCACACCTTTTGAAGCTCTTCATATTTTTCACACCTTTTCTGGTTCTTCATGTTTTTGGTCACCGCTACATGCTCCTCCTATTTTTCAGACCATTTCATGCTCCTCATATTTTTGACACCTATTGAAGCTCTTCATATTTTTCACACCTTTTCAGGCTCTTCATGTTTTTGAACACCATTTCATACTGCTCCGATTTTTCAGACCGTTTCATGCTCCTCATATTTTTAACACGTTTTGAGGCTCTTCATATTTTTCACACCTTTTCAGGCTTTTCATGTTTTTCAACACCACTGCATGATCCTCCTATTTTTCAGACCGCTTCATGCTCCTCATATTTTTGACACCTTTTGAAGCTCTTCATATTTTTCACAGCTTTTCAGGCTCTTCATGTTTTTCAACACCACTTCATGCTCCTCCTATTTTTCACACCGTTTCATGCTCCTCATATTTTTGACACCTTTTCAAGCTTCTTATATATTTCACACATTTTCAGGCTCTTCATGTTTTTCAACACCGCTTCATGCTCCTCCTATATTTTCAGACAGTTTAATGCTCCTCATATTTTTGACACCTTTTCAAGCTTCTCATATATTTCACACATTTTCAGGCTCTTCATATTTTTGAACACCGCTTCATGCTCCTCCTATTTTTCAGACCATTTCATGCTCCTCATGTATTTCACACCTTTTGAAGCTCTTCATATTTTTTACACCTTTCAGTCTCTCATGTTTTTGAACACAGCTTCATGCTCCTCCTATTTTTCAGACCGTTTCATGCTCCTCGTATTTTTGACACCTTTAGAAGCTCCTCATATTTATCACACCTTTTCAGGTTCTTCATGTTTTTGAACAACGTTTCATGCTCCTCCTATTTTTCAGACGTTTTCATGCTCCTCATATTTTTCACACTTTGAATCTCTTCATATTTTTCACACCTTTTCAGGCTCTTCATGTTTTGAACACCTTTTCATGCTCCTCCTATTTTGCAGACCGTTTCATGCTCTTCATATTTTTGACACTTTTTGAAGCTCCTCATATTTTTCACATCTTTTGAACCTCTTCATATATTTCCCACCATTTCAGGCTCTTCATGTTTTTCAGCAACACTTCATGCTCCTTCTATTTTTCAGACCATTTCATGCTCCTCATAATTTTGACACATTTAGAAGCTCTTCATATTTTTCACACCTTTTCAGGCTCTTCATGGTTTTCAACACCGCTTCATGCTCCTTCTGTTTTTCAGACAGTTTCATTCCTCTCATGTATTTCAGACCTTTTGAAGGTCTTCATATTTTTCACACCTCTTGAGCCTCTTCATGTTGTTGAACACCACTTCATGCTCCTCCTATTTTTCAGACAGTTTCATGCTCCTCATGTATTTTATACCTTTTGAAGCTCTTAATATTTTTCACACCTTTTCAGGCTCTTCATGTTTTTCTACACAACTTCATGCATCTCCTATTTTTCGGACCCTTTCATTCTCCTCATGTTTTTCAGACTTTTGAAGCTCTTCATATTTATCACACCTTTTCATGCTCTTCATTTGTTTGAACACCATTTCATGCTCCTCCTATTTTTCAGACCGTTTCATGCTCCTCATATTTTTGACACCTTTTGAAGCTCTTCAAATTTTTCACACCTTTTCAGGCTTTTCATATTTTTGAACACCGCTTCTTGCTCCTCGTATTTTTTAGACCTTTTGAAGCTCTTCATATTTTTCACAACTTTTCAGGCTCTTCATGTTTTTCAAGACCGCTTCATGCTCCTCCTATTTTTCAGACAGTTTCATGCTCCGCATATTTTTGACACCTTTTCAAGCTCTTCATATATTTCACACCTTTTCAGGCTCTTCATGTTTTTAACACCACTTCATGCTCTCCTGTTATTCAGACCATTTCCTGCTCATCGATTTTTGACACGTTTTGAAGCTCTTCATATATTTCACACCATGTCAGGCTCTTCACGTTTTTCAACACCTCTTCATGCTCCTCATATTTTTCAGACCGTTTCATGCTCCTCATATATTTCACTCCTTTTGAAGCTCTTCATATTTTTCACACATTTTCAGGCTCTTCATCCTTTTGCACACCACTTCATGCTTCTCCTATTTTTCAGACCATTTCATGCTCCTCATGTATTTCAACCTTTTGAAGCTCTTTATATTTTTCACACCTTTTCAGGCTCTTCATGTATTTGATCAGCGTTTCATGCTCCTTTATATTTCAGACCGTTTCATGCTTCTCATATATTTGACACCTTTTGAAGCTCTTCATATTTTTCAAACCTTTTAAAGATCTTCATATTTTTCACACGTTTTCAGACTCTTCATATTTTTCAACACCGCATCATGCTCCTCCTATTTTTCAGACCGTTTCATGCTCCTCATATTTTTGACACGTTTTGAAGCTCTTCTTATTTTTCACACCTTTTCAGGCTCTTCATGTTTTTCAACACTGTTTCATGCTCCTCCTATTTTTCAGACAGTTTCATGCTCCTCATAATTTTGACACCCTTTGAAGCTCTTCTTATATTTCACACCTTTTCAGACTCTTCAGGTTTTTGAACACCGCTTCAAGGTCCTCCTTTTTATCGAGCGTTTCATGCTCCTCATATTTTTGACACCTTTTGAAGCTCTTCATATTTTTCACACCTTTTCAGGCTCTTCATGTCTTTCAACACCGCTTCATGCTCCTCCTATTTTTGAGACCGTTTTATGCTCCACATGTATTTCACAGCTTTTGAATCTCTTCATATTGTTCACACCATTTCAGGCTCTTCATGTTTTTCAACATCACTTCATACTCCTCCTATTTTTCATACCGTTTCATGATACTCATATTTTTCACACCTTTTGAAACTCTTCATATTTTTCACAACTTTTCATGCTCTTCATGTTTTTGAACACCACTTCATGCTCCTCCTATTTTTCAGAGAGTTTCATGCTCCTCATGTATTTCACACCTTTTGAAGCTCTTCATATTTTTCACACATTTTCAGGCTCTTCATGTTTTTGCACACCACTTCATGCTTCTCCTATTTTTCAGACCGTTTCATGCTCCTCATGTGTTTCACACCTTTTGAAGCTCTTCATATTTTTCACACCTTTTCAGGTATTCATGTTTTTGATCACCGTTTCATGCTCCTACTATTTTCCAGACAGTTTCATGCTCATCTCATTTTTGACGCCTTTAGCAGCTTTTCATATTTTTCACACATTTTCAGGCTCTTCATGTTTTTCCACACCACTTCATGCTTCTCCTATTTTTCAGACCGTTTCATTCTCCTCATATTTTTGACACCTTTTGAAGCTCTTCATATTTCTCACACCTTTTCAGGCTCTTCCTGCTTTTCAACACTGCCTCATGATCCTCCTGTTTTTCAGACCGTTTCAGACTCACCTCATTTTTGACACCTTTGGCAGCTCTTCATATTTTTCACACCTTTTGAAGCTCTTCATATTTTTCACACCTTTTCAGGCTCTTCATGTTTTTCAATACCACTTCTTGCTCCTCCTATTTTAAAGACAGTTTCATGCTCATCTCATTTTTGACACCTTTTCAAGCTCTTCATATTTTTCACACCTTTTGAAGCTCTTCATATTTTTCACACCTTTTCAGGCTCTTCATGTTTTTCAACACCGATTCATGCTCCTCCTATTTTTCAGACCGTTTCATTCTCTGCATATTTTTGACACATTTTGAAGCTCTTCATATTTTTCACACCTTTTGAAGCTCTTCATATTTTTCACACGTTTTCAGGCTCTTCAAGTTTTTCCACACCACTTCATGATTCTCCTATTTTTCAGACCGTTTCATGCTCCTCATGTGTTTCACACCTTTTGAAGCTCTTCATATTTTTCACACCTTTTCAGGTATTCAAGTTTTTTATCACCGTTTCATGCTCCTCCTATTTTTCAGACCGTTTCATGCTCCTCCTATTTTTCAGACAGTTTCATGCTCCTCCTATTTTTCAGAATGTTTCATGCAGCTCTTATTATTGACACCTTTTGAAGCTCTTCATATTTTTCACACCTTTTCAGGCTATTCATGTTTTTCGACACCGCTTCATGCTCCTCCAATTTTTGAGACCGTTTCATGCTCCTCATATTTTGGACACCTTTTGAAGCTCTTCATATTTTTCACATCTTGCTTCACGCTCCTCCTATTTTTGAGACCGTTTCTTGCTCCTCTTATTTTTGACACCTTTTGAAGCTCTTCATATTTTTCACATCTTGCTTCACGCTCCTCCTATTTTTGAGACCGTTTCTTGCTCCTCATATTTTGGACACCTTTTGAAGCTCTTCATATTTTTCACATCTTGCTTCACGCTCCTCCTATTTTTGAGACCGTTTCTTGCTCCTCTTATTTTTGACACCTTTTGAAGCTCTTCATATTTTTCACACCTTCTCAGGCTGTTTATGTTTTTGAACACCGCTTCATGCTCCTCCTATTTTTCAGACCGCATCTTGCTCCTCATATATTTCACACCATTTGAAGCTCTTCTTATATTTCACACCTTTTCAGACTCTTCATGTTTTTCAAAACCGCTTCATGCTCCTCCTATTTTTCAGAAAGTTTCATGCTCCTCCTATTTTTCAGAATGTTTCATGCAGCTCTTATGATTGACACCTTTTGAAGATCTTCATATATTTCACACCTTTTCAGGCTCTTCATGTTTTTCAATACCACTTCATGCTCCTCCTATTTTACAGACAGTTTCATGCTCATCTCATTTTTGACACCTTTTCAAGCTCTTCATATTTTTCACACCTTTTGAAGCTCTTCATATTTTTCACACGTTTTCAGGCTCTTCATGTTTTTCAACACCGCTTCATGCTCCTCCTATTTTTCAGACCGTTTCATGCTCCGCATATTTTTGACACATTTTGAAGCTCTTCATATTTTTCACAACTTTTGAAGCTCTTCATATTTTTCACACGTTTTCAGGCTCTTCATGTTTTTCAACACCGCTTCATGCTCCTCCTATTTTTCAGACCGTTTCATGCTCCGCATATTTTTGACACCTTTTCAAGCTCTTCATATATTTCACACCTTTTCAGGCTCTTCATGTTTTTAACACCACTTCATGCTCTCCTGTTATTCAGACCATTTCCTGCTCATCGATTTTTGACACGTTTTGAAGCTCTTCATATATTTCACACCATGTCAGGCTCTTCACGTTTTTCAACACCTCTTCATGCTCCTCATATTTTTCAGACCGTTTCATGCTCCTCATATATTTCACTCCTTTTGAAGCTCTTCATATTTTTCACACTTTTTCAGGCTCTTCATCCTTTTCCACACCACTTCATGCTTCTCCTATTTTTCAGACCATTTCATGCTCCTCATGTATTTCAACCTTTTGAAGCTCTTTATATTTTTCACACCTTTTCAGGCTCTTCATGTATTTGATCAGCGTTTCATGCTCCTTTATATTTCAGACCGTTTCATGCTCCTCATATATTTGACACCTTTTGAAGCTCTTCATATTTTTCACACCTTTTCAGGCTCTTCATGTTTTTGAACACCGCTTCATCTCCTCCTATTTTTCAGAGCGTTTCATGCTCATCTCATTTTTGACACCTTTTCAAGCTCTTCATATTTTTCACAGCTTTTGAAGCTCCTCAAATTTTTCACACCTTTTCAGGCCTTCATGTTTTTGAACAGCGGTTCATGCTCCTCGTATATTTCAGACAGTTTCATGCTCCTCATATTTTTCACACCTTTTGAAGCTCTTCATATTTTTCACGCCTTTTCAGGCTCTTCATGTTTTTCAACATCACTTCATGCTCCTCCTATTTTTCAGACGGTTTCATGCTCCTCAGATTTTTGACACCTTTTGCAATCTTCATATACTTCACACTTTTTCAGGCTCTTCCTTTTCTTGAACACAACTTCATGCTCCTCCTATTTTTCAGACCGTTTCATGCTCATCTCTTTTTTGACACCTTTTGAAGCTCTTCATATTTTTCAAACCTTTTAAAGATCTTCATATTTTTCACACGTTTTCAGGCTCTTCATATTTTTCAACACCGCATCATGCTCCTCCTATTTTTTAGACCGTTTCATGCTCCTCATATTTTTGACACGTTTTGAAGCTCTTCTTATTTTTCACACCTTTTCAGGCTCTTCATGTTTTTCAACACTGTTTCATGCTCCTCCTATTTTTCAGACAGTTTCATGCTCCTCATAATTTTGACACCCTTTGAAGCTCTTCTTATATTTCACACCTTTTCAGACTCTTCATGTTTTTGAACACCGCTTCAAGGTCCTCCTTTTTATCGAGCGTTTCATGCTCCTCATATTTTTGACACCTTTTGAAGCTCTTCATATTTTTCACACCTTTTCAGGCTCTTCATGTTTTTCAACACCGCTTCATGCTCCTCCTATTTTTGAGACTGTTTTATGCTCCACATGTATTTCACACCTTTTGAATTTCTTCATATTGTTCACACCATTTCAGGCTCTTCATGTTTTTCAACATCACTTCATACTCCTCCTATTTTTCATACCGTTTCATGATACTCATATTTTTCACACCTTTTGAAGCTCTTCATATTTTTCACAACTTTTCATGCTCTTCATGTTTTTGAACACCACTTCATGTTCCTCCTATTTTTCAGAGAGTTTCATGCTCCTCATGTATTTCACACCTTTTGAAGCTCTTCATATTTTTCACACATTTTCAGGCTCTTCATGTTTTTGCACACCACTTCATGCTTCTCCTATTTTTCAGACCGTTTCATGCTCCTCATGTGTTTCACACCTTTTGAAGCTCTTCATATTTTTCACACCTTTTCAGGTATTCATGTTTTTGATCACCGTTTCATGCTCCTACTATTGTCCAGACAGTTTCATGCTCATCTCATTTTTGACGCCTTTAGAAGCTTTTCATATTTTTCACACATTTTCAGGCTCTTCATGTTTTTCCACACCACTTCATGCTTCTCCTATTTTTCAGACCGTTTCATTCTCCTCATATTTTTGACACCTTTTGAAGCTCTTCATATTTCTCACACCTTTTCAGGCTCTTCCTGCTTTTCAACACCGCCTCATGATCCTCCTGTTTTTCAGACCGTTTCAGACTCACCTCATTTTTGACACCTTTGGCAGCTCTTCATATTTTTCACACCTTTTGAAGCTCTTCATATTTTTCACACCTTTTCAGGCTCTTCATGTTTTTCAATACCACTTCATGCTCCTCCTCTTTTAAAGACAGTTTCATGCTCATCTCATTTTTGACACCTTTTCAAGCTCTTCATATTTTTCACACCTTTTGAAGCTCTTCATATTTTTCACACCTTTTCAGGCTCTTCATGTTTTTCAACACAGCTTCATGCTCCTCCTATTTTTCAGACCGTTTCATTCTCCGCATATTTTTGACACATTTTGAAGCTCTTCATATTTTTCACACCTTTTGAAGCTCTTCATATTTTTCACACGTTTTCAGGCTCTTCAAGTTTTTCCACACCACTTCATGATTCTCCTATTTTTCAGACCATTTCATGCTCCTCATGTGTTTCACACCTTTTGAAGCTCTTCATATTTTTCACACCTTTTCAGGTATTCAAGTTTTTTATCACCGTTTCATGCTCCTCCTATTTTTCAGACCGTTTCATGCTCCTCCTATTTTTCAGACAGTTTCATGCTCCTCCAATTTTTCAGAATGTTTCATGCAGCTCTTATTATTGACACCTTTTGAAGCTCTTCATATTTTTCACACCTTTTCAGGCTATTCATGTTTTTCGACACCGCTTCATGCTCCTCCAATTTTTGAGACCGTTTCATGCTCCTCATATTTTGGACACCTTTTGAAGCTCTTCATATTTTTCACATCTTGCTTCACGCTCCTCCTATTTTTGAGACCGTTTCTTGCTCCTCTTATTTTTGACACCTTTTGAAGCTCTTCATATTTTTCACATCTTGCTTCACGCTCCTCCTATTTTTGAGACCGTTTCTTGCTCCTCATATTTTGGACACCTTTTGAAGCTCTTCATATTTTTCACATCTTGCTTCACGCTCCTCCTATTTTTGAGACCGTTTCTTGCTCCTCTTATTTTTGACACCTTTTGAAGCTCTTCATATTTTTCACACCTTCTCAGGCTGTTTATGTTTTTGAACACCGCTTCATGCTCCTCCTATTTTTCAGACCGCATCTTGCTCCTCATATATTTCACACCATTTGAAGCTCTTCTTATATTTCACACCTTTTCAGACTCTTCATGTTTTTCAAAACCGCTTCATGCTCCTCCTATTTTTCAGACAGTTTCATGCTCCTCCTATTTTTCAGAATGTTTCATGCAGCTCTTATGATTGACACCTTTTGAAGATCTTCATATATTTCACACCTTTTCAGGCTCTTCATGTTTTTCAATACCACTTCATGCTCCTCCTATTTTCCAGACAGTTTCATGCTCATCTCATTTTTGACACTTTTTCAAGCTCTTCATATTTTTCACACCTTTTGAAGCTCTTCATATTTTTTCACACGTTTTCAGGCTCTTCATGTTTTTCAACACCGCTTCATGCTCCTCCTATTTTTCAGACCGTTTCATGCTCCGCATATTTTTGACACATTTTGAAGCTCTTCATATTTTTCACACCTTTTGAAGCTCTTCATATTTTTCACACGTTTTCAGGCTCTTCATGTTTTTCAACACCGCTTCATGCTCCTCCTATTTTTCAGACCGTTTCATGCTCCGCATATTTTTGACACCTTTTGAAGCTCTTCATATATTTCACACCTTTTCAGGCTCTTCATGTTTTTAACACCACTTCATGCTCTCCTGTTATTCAGACCATTTCCTGCTCATCGATTTTTGACACGTTTTGAAGCTCTTCATATATTTCACACCATGTCAGGCTCTTCACGTTTTTCAACACCTCTTCATGCTCCTCATATTTTTCAGACCGTTTCATGCTCCTCATATATTTCACTCCTTTTGAAGCTCTTCATATTTTTCACACTTTTTCAGGCTCTTCATCCTTTTCCACACCACTTCATGCTTCTCCTATTTTTCAGACCATTTCATGCTCCTCATGTATTTCAACCTTTTGAAGCTCTTTATATTTTTCACACCTTTTCAGGCTCTTCATGTATTTGATCAGCGTTTCATGCTCCTTTATATTTCAGACCGTTTCATGCTCCTCATATATTTGACACCTTTTGAAGCTCTTCATATTTTTCACACCTTTTCAGGCTCTTCATGTTTTTGAACACCGCTTCATCTCCTCCTATTTTTCAGAGCGTTTCATGCTCATCTCATTTTTGACACCTTTTCAAGCTCTTCATATTTTTCACAGCTTTTGAAGCTCCTCAAATTTTTCACACCTTTTCAGGCCTTCATGTTTTTGAACAGCGGTTCATGCTCCTCATATATTTCAGACAGTTTCATGCTCCTCATATTTTTCACACCTTTTGAAGCTCTTCATATTTTTCACGCCTTTTCAGGCTCTTCAGGTTTTTCAACATCACTTCATGCTCCTCCTATTTTTCAGACGGTTTCATGCTCCTCAGATTTTTGACACCTTTTGCAATCTTCATATACTTCACACTTTTTCAGGCTCTTCATTTTCTTGAACACAACTTCATGCTCCTCCTATTTTTCAGACCGTTTCATGCTCATCTCTTTTTTGACACCTTTTGAAGCTCTTCATATTTTTCACACCTTTTCAGGTATTCATGTTTTTGATCACCGTTTCATGCTCCTACTATTTTCCAGACAGTTTCATGCTCATCTCATTTTTGACGCCTTTAGAACCTTTTCATATTTTTCACACATTTTCAGGCTCTTCATGTTTTTCCACACCACTTCATGCTTCTCCTATTTTTCAGACCGTTTCATTCTCCTCATATTTTTGACACCTTTTGAAGCTCTTCATATTTCTCACACCTTTTCAGGCTCTTCCTGCTTTTCAACACCGCCTCATGATCCTCCTGTTTTTCAGACCGTTTCAGACTCACCTCATTTTTGACACCTTTGGCAGCTCTTCATATTTTTCACACCTTTTGAAGCTCTTCATATTTTTGACACCTTTTCAGGCTCTTCATGTTTTTCAATACCACTTCATGCTCCTCCTATTTTAAAGACAGTTTCATGCTCATCTCATTTTTGAAACCTTTTCAAGCTCTTCATATTTTTCACACCTTTTGAAGCTCTTCATATTTTTCACACCTTTTCAGGCTCTTCATGTTTTTCAACACCACTACATGCTCCTCCTATTTTTCAGACCGTTTCATTCTCCGCATATTTTTGACACCTTTTGAAGCTCTTCATATTTTTCATACCTTTTAAAGATCTTCATATTTTTCACACGTTTTCAGGCTCTTCATATTTTTCAACACTGTTTCATGCTCCTCCTATTTTTCAGACCGTTTCATGCTCCTCATATTTTTGACACCTTTTGAAGCTCTTCATATTTTTCACACCTTTTCAGGCTCTTCATGTTTTTCAACACTGTTTCATGCTCCTCCTATTTTTCAGACAGTTTCATGCTCCTCATAATTTTGACACCCTTTGAAGCTCTTCTTATATTTCACACCTTTTCAGACTCTTCATGTTTTTGTACACCGCTTCAATGTCCTTCTTTTTATCGAGCATTTCATGCTCTTCATATTTTTGACACCTTTTGAAGCTCTTCATATTTTTCACACCTTTTCAGGCTCTTCATGTTTTTCAACACAGCTTCATGCTCCTCCTATTTTTGAGACCGTTTTATGCTCCACATGTATTTCACAGCTTTTGAATCTCTTCATATTGTTCACACCATTTCAGGCTCTTCATGTTTTTCAACATCACTTCATACTCCTCCTATTTTTCATACCGTTTCATGATACTCATATTTTTCACACCTTTTGAAGCTCTTCATATTTTTCACAACTTTTCAGGCTCTTCATGTTTTTGAACACCACTTCATGTTCCTCCTATTTTTCAGAGTGTTTCATGCTCCTCATGTATTTCACACCTTTTGAAGCTCTTCATATTTTTCACACCTTTTCAGGTATTCATGTTTTTCTACACCACTTCATGCTTCTCCTATTTTTCAGACCGTTTCATGCTCGTCATGTGTTTCACACCTTTTGAAGCTCTTCACATTTTTCACACCTTTTCAGGTATTCATGTTTTTGATCACCGTTTCATGCTCCTCCTATTTTCCAGGCAGTTTCATGCTCATCTCATTTTTGACGCCTTTAGAAGCTTTTCATATTTTTCACACATTTTCAGGCTCTTCATGTTTTTCCACACCACTTCATGCTTCTCCTATTTTTCAGACCGTTTCATTCTCCTCATATTTTTGACACCTTTTGAAGCTCTTCATGTTTCTCACACCTTTTCAGGCTCTTCATGCTTTTCAACACCGCCTCATGATCCTCCTGTTTTTCAGACCGTTTCAGACTCACCTCATTTTTGACATCTTTGGCAGCTCTTCATATTTTTCACACCTTTTGAAGCTCTTCATATTTTTGACACCTTTTCAGGCTCTTTATGTTTTTCAATACCACTTCATGCTCCTCCTATTTTACAGACAGTTTCATGCTCCTCTCATTTTTGACACCTTTTCAAGCTCTTCATATTTTTCACACCTTTTGAAGCTCTTCATATTTTTCACACCTTTTCAGGCTCTTCATGTTTTTCAACACCGCTTCATGCTCCTCCTATTTTTCAGATCGTTTTATGCTCCGCATATTTTTGACACATTTTGAAGCTTTCATATTTTTCACACCTTTTGAAGCTCTTCATATTTTTCACACGTTTTCAGGCTCTTCATGTTTTTCAACACTGCTTCATGCTCCTCCTATTTTTATACCGTTTCATGCTCCGCATATTTTTGACACCTTTTCAAGCTCTTCATATATTTCACACCTTTTCAGGCTCTTCATGTTTTTAACACCACTTCATGCTCTCCTGTTATTCAGACCATTTCCTGCTCATCGATTTTTGACACGTTTTGAAGCTCTTCATATATTTCACACCATGTCAGGCTCTTCACGTTTTTCAACACCTCTTCATGCTCCTCATATTTTTCAGACCGTTTCATGCTCCTCATATATTTCACACCTTTTGAAGCTCTTCATATTTTTCACACTTTTTCAGGCTCTTCATCCTTTTCCACACCACTTCATGCTTCTCCAATTTTTCAGACCGTTTCATGCTCCTCATGTATTTCAACCATTTGAAGCTCTTTATATTTTTCACACCTTTTCAGGCTCTTCATGTATTTGATCAGCGTTTCATGCTCCTTTATATTTCAGACCGTTTCATGCTCCTCATATTTTTGACACCTTTTGAAGCTCTTCATATTTTTCACACCTTTTCAGGCTCTTCATTTTTTTCAACACCTCTTCATGCTCCTCGTATTTTTAAGACCGTTTCATGCTCCTCATATTTTTGACACATTTTGAAGCTCTTCTTTTTTTTCACACCTTTTCAGGCTCTTCATGATTTTGAACACCGCTTCATGCTCCTCCTATTTTTCAGAGCGTTTCATGCTCATCTCATTTTTGACACCTTTTGAAGCTCTTCATATTTTTCACAGCTTTTGAAGCTCCTCAAATTTTTCACAATTTTTCAGGCCTTCATGTTTTTGAACAGCGGTTCATGCTCCTCATATATTTCAGACCGTTTCATGCTCCTCATATTTTTCACACCTTTTGAATCTCTTCATATTTTTCATGCCTTTTCAGGCTCTTCATGTTTTTCAACATCACTTCATGCTCCTCCTATTTTTCAGACGGTTTCATGCTCCTCAGATTTTTGACACCTTTTGCAATCTTCATATACTTCACACCTTTCCAGGCTCTTCATTTTCTTGAACACAACTTCATGCTCCTCCTATTTTTCAGACCGTTTCATGCTCATCTCTTTTTTGACACCTTTTGAAGCTCTTCATAATTTTCACACCTTTTAAAGATCTTCATATTTTTCACACTTTTTCAGGCTCTTCATATTTTTCAACACCGCATCATGCTCCTCCTATTTTTCAGACCGTTTCATGCTCCTCATATTTTTGACACGTTTTGAAGCTCTTCATATTTTTCACAACTTTTCAGGCTCTTCATGTTTTTCAACACTGTTTCCTGCTCCTCCTAATTTTCAGACAGTTTCATGCTCCTCATAATTTTGACACCCTTTGAAGCTCTTCTTATATTTCACATCTTTTCAGACTCTTCATGTTTTTGAACACCGCTTCAAGGTCCTCCTTTTTTTCGAGCGTTTCATGCTCCTCATATTTTTGACACCTTTTGAAGCTCTTCATATTTTTCACACCTTTTCAGGCTCTTCATGTTTTTCAACCCCGCTTCATGCTCCTCCTATTTTTGAGACCGTTTCATGCTCCTCATGTATTTCAACCTTTTGAAGCTCTTTATATTTTTCACACCTTTTCAGGCTCTTCATGTATTTGATCAGCGTTTCATGCTCCTTTATATTTCAGACCGTTTCATGCTCCTCATATTTTTGACACCTTTTGAAGCTCTTCATATTTTTCACACCTTTTCAGGCTCTTCATTTTTTTCAACACCTCTTCATGCTCCTCGTATTTTAAAGACCGTTTCATGCTCCTCATATTTTTGACACATTTTGAAGCTCTTCATATTTTTCACACCTTTTCAGGCTCTTCATGTTTTTGAACACCGCTTCATGCTCCTCCTATTTTTCAGACCATTTCATGCTCCTTATATTTTTGACACTTTTTGAAGCTCCTCATATGTTTCACACATTTTGAAGCTCTTCATATATTTCACACCATTTCAGCATCTTCATGTTTTTCAACACCACTTCATGCTCCTCCTTTTTTTCAAACCGTCTCATGCTCCTCATAATTTTGACACCTTTTGAAGCTCTTCATATTTTTCACGCTTTTGAAGCTCTTCATATTTTTCACACCTTTTCAGGCTCTTCATGTTTTTGAACACCGCTTCATGGTTCTCCTATATTTCAGACAGTTTCATGCTACTCATGTATTTCACACCTTTTGAAGCTCTTCGTATTTTTCACACATTTTCAGGCTCTTCATGTTTTTCAACATGACTTCATGCTCCTCCTAATTTTCAGACCGTTTCATGCTCCTCATATTTGTGACATCTTTTGAAGCTTTTCATATTTTTCACACCTTTTAGGCTCTTCATGTTTTTCACAGCATTTCAGAACTTCAGAAAACCCAAGATCACTATTTCAAGTCTAGAGGGATCCTGAGATCACTGGAGCAACAAGAAAGGGCTCCGTGGACCCCAAATCAAAACGAGATGCGAGCTTAGTCCCTGGCTTCGACTCAAGAGGAATACCAACTTTCCACAAGCACCTCAAGAGGAGGCTTCTCTCAGCTACAGGTATGTGAGAGGGACCCTGAGTTTGTGGCCTCAAGTGGAATGGACACCGAGATGCTCTGACTGGAGGTAAGGCCGGATATCCCTGCAGTGAATTGAGTGCAGGCTCCTCTTGCATCTCCAAAGACGAAGGGATGTCTGAATCCCCTGTGGTGACCACAGAGAAAGACCTAGTTCTCCGCTTCATCGCGACCGGAGAACTCACATCCTTTGAAAACTTGAGAGGTCCGCGGAGATCAATGCTTCCAAAGGTGACGGTGCCTGACTCCTCTTGAAAATGAATAGGAGTCCCAGGATCCCTGTGGCACGTGGAAAGGGACCCTGGGTCTCCCGCCTCATGTGGAGACGCTTCCCAATTGCCATGCCAAGACTCGAGGAGAATCCCGAGGTGTCCCACGCACCTAGGTATGAGTCCTGACGTCGCTGAACAAACACGTGTCTGGAAGGGCCCTCCCCGTCGTAACTAGAGAATATACCCCAGGTTCCGACCGCATCTCGAGAAAAACCATGAAACTTCCCCATCGCTGCGAGATGAGGCCCGATTCCCCTGCACTGCACGCAGAGAAATTCCGTGTTCCACATCAAACGTGACAGGAGCCTTGATTTCCTTGATGGCACTCCAGAGAAAACCCAAGATAACAGTCTCAAGTCTAGAGGGATCCTGTGGTCACTGTAGCAACACGAAAGGGCTCCGTGGACCCCAAATCAACTCGAGATTAGAGCTTAGTCGTGGCTTCGACTGAAGAGGAATACCAACTTTCCACAAGCACCTCAAGAGGAGGCTTCTCTCAACTACAGGTATGTGAGAGGGACCCTGAGTTTGTGGCCTCAAGTGGAATGGACACCGAGATTCTCTGACTCCAAGTAAGGCCGCATATCCTTGCAGTGAATTGAATGCAGACTCGTCTTGCATCTCCCAAGACGAAGGGATGTCTGAATCCCCTGTGGACACCACAGAGAAAGACCTAGTTCTCCGCCACATAGAGACCGGAGGCCTCACATCCTTTGAAAACTGGAGAGGTCCGCGGAGATGAATGCTTCCAAAGGAGACGATGCCTGACTCCTCTTTAAAATGGATAGGAGCCCCAGGATCCCTGTGGCACGTGGAAAGGGACCCTGGGTCTCCCGCCTCACGTGGAGACGCGTCTCAATTGCCATGCCAAGACTCGAGGAGAATCCCGAGGTGTCCCTCGCACCTAGGCAGGAGTCCTGACGTCGCTGAACAAACACGTGTCTGGAAGGGCCCTCCCTGACGTAACTCGACAATATACCACAGGTTCCGGCCGCAACTCGAGAAAAACCATGAGACTTCCCTCTAGCCCCGAGATGAGGCCCGATTCCCCTGCACTGCGTGCAGAGCAATTCCGTGTTCCACAAGAAACGTGAAAGGAGCCTTGATTTCCTTGATGGCACTCCAGAGAAAACCCAAGATCACTGTCTCAAGTCTAGAGGGATCCTGAGGTCATTGGAGCAACACGAAAGACATCCGTGGACCCCAAATCAACTCGAGATGAGAGCTTAGTCCCTGGCTTCGACTCAAGAGGAATACCAAGTTTCCACAAGCACCTCAAGAGGAGGCTTCTCTCAGCTACAGGTATGTGAGAGGGACCCTTAGTTTGTGGCCTCAAGTGGAATGGACACCGAGATGCTCTGACTCGAAGTAAGGCCGGATATCCCTGCAGTGAATTGAAAGCAGGCTCGTCTTGCATCTCCCAAGACGAAGGTATGTCTGAATACCCTGTGGAGACCACAGAGAAAGACCTAGTCCTCCGCCTCATCGCGAACGGACGCCTCACATCTTTGAAAATTCGAGAGGTCCGCGGAGATCAATGCTTCCAAAGGAGACGATGCCTGACTCCTCTTGAAAATGGATAGGAGCCCCAGGATCCCTGTGGCACGTGGAAAGGGACACTGGGTCTCCCGCCTCACGTGGAGACGCGTCCCAATTGCCATGCCAAGACTCGAGGAGAATCCCGAGGTGTCCCTCGCACCTACGCAGGAGTCCTGAGGTCGATGAACAAACACGTGTCTGGAAGGGCCCTCCGCGTCGTAACTCGAGAATATACCCCAGGTTCCGACCGCAACTCGAGAAAAACCATGAGACTTCCCCCTCGCCGCGAGATGAGGCCCGATTCCCCTGCACTGCGTGCAGAGCAATTCCGTGTTCCACATCAAACGTGACAGGAGCCTTGATTTCCTTGATGGCACTCCAGAGAAAACCCAAGATAACAGTCTCAAGTCTAGAGGGATCCTGAGGTCACTGTAGCAACACGAAAGGGCTCCGTGGACCCCAAATCAACTCGAGATGAGAGCTTAGTCCCTGGTTTCGACTCAAGAGGAATACCAACTTTCCACAAGCACCTCAAGAGGAGGCTTCTCTCAGCTACAGGTATGTGAGATGGACCATGAGTTTGTGGCCTCAAGTGGAATGGACACCGAGATGCTCTGACTCAAAGTTAGGCCGGATATCCCTGCATTGAATTGAATGCAGGCTCGTCTTGCATCTCCCAAGACGAAGGGATGTCTGAATCCCCTGTGGAAACTACAGATAAAGACCTAGTTCTCCGCCTCATCGCGACCGGAAGCCTCACATCCTTTGAAAACTCGAGAGGTCCACGGAGATCAATGCTTCCAAAGGAGACGATGCCTGACTCCTCTTGAAAATGGATAGGAGTCCCAGGATCCCTGTGGCACGTGGAATGGGACCCTGGGTGTCCCGCCGCACGTGGAGACGCGTCCCAATTGCCATGCCAAGACTCGAGGAGAATCCCGAGGTGTCCCTCGCACCTAGGCAGGAGTCCTGACGTCGCTGAACAAACACGTGTCTGGAAGGGCCCTCCCCGTCGTAACTCGAGAATATACCCCAGGTTCCTGCCTCAACTCGAGAAAAACCATGAGACTTCCCCCTCGCCGCGAGATGAGGCCCGATTCCCCTGCACTGCGTGCAGAGCAATTCCTTGTTCCACATCAAACGTGAAAGGAGCCTTGATTTCCTTGATGGCACTCCAGAGAAAACCCAAGTTCACTGTCTCAAGTCTAGAGGGATCCTGAGGTCCCTGGAGTAACACGAAAGGGCTCCGTGGACCACAAATCAACTCGAGATGAGAGCTTAGTCCCTGGCTTCGCCTCAAGAGGAATACCAACTTTCCACAAGCACCTCAAGAGGAGGGTTCTCTCAGCTACAGGTATGTGAGAAGGACACTGAGTTTGTGGCCTCAAGTGGAATGGACACCGAGATGCTCTGACTCGAAGTAAGGCCGGATATCCCTGCAGTGAATTGAATGCAGGCTCGTCTTGCATCTCCCAAGACGAAGGCTTGTCTGAATCCCCTGTGGAGACCGCAGAGAAAGACCTTGTTCCCCGCCTCCTCGCGACCGGAGGCCTCACATCCTTTGAAAACTCCAGAGGTACGCGGACGTCAGTGCTTCAAAAGGAGACGATGCCTGACACCTCTTTAATATGGATGGTAGTCCCAGGATTCCCATGGCAAGTGGAACGGGACCCCTGGTCTCCCCCCTCAGCTGGAGAGGCATCCCAATTGCCCTGCCAAGCCTCGAGGAGAGTCCCGAGGTGTCACTCGCATCTAGGCACAAGTCCTGACGTCGCTCTTCACGCTCTTCATATTTTTCAGACCTTTTCATTCTCTTCATATGTTTCACACCTTATCATGCTCTTCATATTTTTCACACCTTTTCATGCTGTTAATATTTTTCACACCTTTTTATGCTCCTCATATTTAACACACCTTTTCATGCTCTTCTTATTTTTCAGACCTTTTCATGCTCCTTATATTTTTCAGACCTTTTCATGCTCTTCGTATTGTTCACAACTTTTCCTGCTCCTCGTATTGTTCACACCATTTCATGCTCCTCGTATTGTTCACACCGTTTCATGCTCCTCATAATTTTCACACTTTTTCATGCTCTTCATATTTTTCACAGCATTTCATGCTCTTCATATTTTTCACACTTTTTCAATCACTTCATATTTTTCAGATCTTTTCATGCTCTTAAAATTTTTCAGACCTTTTCATGCTCTTCATAGTTTTCAGACTGTTTCATGCTCCTCGTATTTTTCTGACCTTTTCATGCTCTTCTTATTTTTCAGATCTTTTCATGCTCCTCGTATTTTTTAGACCTCCTCATGCTCTTAGTATTTTTCAGACCTCTTCATGCTCCTCTGATATTTCAGACCTATTCATGCTCTTCGTATTTTTCAGAACTCTTCATGCTACTCGTATTTTTCAGAAATTTTCATGCTCTTCATACTGTTCACACATTTTCATGCTCTTCGTATATTTCAGACCTTTTCAAGTTCTTGATATTTTTCAGACCTTTTCATGCTCTTCGTATTTTTCAGACCATTTCATTCTCCTCATATTTTTCACACCTTTTCATGCTCTTTGTAATATTTCACACCTGTTCATGCTCTTCATGTTTTTGACACCTTTTCATACTCCTCATATTTTTCACACCTGTTTATGCTCCTTCTATTTTTCAGACCTTTTCATGCTCCTCGTATTTTTCACACCGTTTAATGCTGTTCATATTTTTCACACCTTTTCATGCTCTTCGTATTTTTCACACCTTTTCCTGCTCTTTTTATTTTTCACATCTTTTCATGGTCTTCGTAATTTTTTACAACTTTTCCTGCACTTCGTAATTTTTCACACCTTTTCATGCTCTTCGTATATTTCACACCTTTTCATGCTACTCGTATTTTTCAGACCTTTGCAAGCTCCTCGTATTTTTCAGACCTTTGCATGCTCCTCGTATTTTTCAGAACTTTTCACGCTCCTCGTGTTTTTCACAGCTTCTCATGCTCCTCACATTGTTCACACCTTTTCATACTCCTCATATTATTCACACCTTTTTATGCTCCTGGTATTTTTCAGACCTTTTCATGCTCCTCCTATTTTTCAGAACTTTTCATTCTGCTCGTAAATCATAGCTTTTTATGCTCCTGGTATTTTTCACACCTTTTCATGCTCTTCATATTTACACACCGTTTCATGCTCTTCATATTTTTCACACCATTTCATGAACCTCATATTGTTCACAACTTTTCATGCTCTTCATAGTTTTCAAACCTTTGCATGCTCTTCGTATGTTTCAGAATTTTTCATGCTCTTCGTATTGTTCACAGCTTTTCATGCTCCTGGTATTTTTCACACCTTTTCATGCTCTTCATATTTTTCAGAACTTTTCAAGCTCTTCCTATTTTTCACAGCGTTTCATGCACTTTGTATTTTTCACACCGTTTAATGCTCTTCATATTTTTCACACCTTTTCATGCTCTTCATACTTTTCACAGCTTTTCATGCTCTTTGTATTTTTCACATCTTTTCATGGTCTTCGTAATTTTTCACAACTTTTCATGCACTTCATAATTTTTCACACCTTTTCATGCTCTTTGTATATTTCACACCTTTTCATGCTTTTTGTATTATTCACACCTTTTCATGCTCCTTGTATGTTTTAGACCTTTTCATGCTCCTCGTATTATTCACACCTTTTCATGCTCCTCGTATATTTTAGACCTTTTCATGCTACTCGTATTTTTCAGACCTTTGCAAGCTCCTCGTATTTTTTAGACCTTTGCATGCTCCTCGTATTTTTCAGACCTTTTCATGCTCCTCGCATTTTTCACACCTTTTCATGCTCCTCCTATTTTTCAGAACTTTTCATTCTCCTCGTAAATCACAGCTTTTCATGCTCCTGGTATTTTTCACACCTTTTCATGCTTTTCATACTTTACACACCGTTTCATGCTCTTCATATTTTTCACACCATTTCATGAACCTCATATTGTTCACAACTTTTCATGCTCTTCATAGTTTTCAGACCTTTACATGCTCTTCGTATTTTTCACAGCTTTTCATGCTCCTGGTATTTTTCACACCTTTTCATGCTCTTCATATACTTCAGAACTTTTCAAGCTCTTGATATTTTTCAGACTTTTTCAAGCTCTTCATAGTTTTCATAACCTTTCATGCTCTGCACATTTTTCACACCGTTTCAGGCTCTTCGTATGTTTCACACCTTTTCATGCAGTTCGTGTTTTTCACAACTTTTCATGCTCTTCGTATTTTTCACACCTCTTCAGGCTCTTCGAAATTTTTCACACTTTTTCATGCTCTTCATATTTTTCACACATTTTCATCCTCTTCTCATTTTTCACACCGTTTCATGCTCAATGTATTTTTTAGACCTTTTCATGCTGTTTGTATTTTTCAGACCTTTTCATGCTCCTCGTATTTTTCAGACCTTTGCATGTTCCTCATATTTTTCTGAACTTTTCACGCTCCTCGTATTTTTCACAACTTCTCATGCTCCTCATATTGTTCACACCTTTCATACTCCTCATATCATTCACAACTTTTCATGCTAATTATATTTTTCACACCTTTTCAGCTCTTCATATTTTTCAGAAATTTTCATGCTCTTCATGCTCTTCGTATTTTTCAGACCTTTTCATGCTCTTCGTATTTTTCAGAACTTTTCATGCTCTTCGTATTTTTCACACCTTTTCATGCTCTTGATATTTTTCAGAAGTTTTCATGTTCTTGATATTTTTCAGACCTTTTCATGCTCTTCAATTTTTCACAACTTTTCATGCCTTTCATATTTTTCAGACCTTTTCAATCTCTTGATATTTTTCAGACCTTTTCATGCTCTTCGTATTTTTCAGACCTTTTCATGCTCTTCATATTTTTTACAGCTTTTCATGCTCTTCTTATTTTTCACACCATTTCATGCTCCTCATATATTTCACATCTTTTCATGAGCTTCATGTTGTCACACCGTTCCATGCTCCTCAGATTTTTCACACCTTTTCATGCTCTTCATATTTTTCAGACCTTTTCATGCTCCACATATTTTTCACACATTTACATGCTCTTCATATTTTACACAACTTCTCATGCTCTTCTTATTTTTTAAACCTTTTCTTGCTCTTCTTATTTTTCACACCGATTCATGCTCTTCTTATTTTTCACACCTTGTCATGCTTTTCAAATTTTTCACACCTTTTCATGCTCTTCGTATTTTTTAAACCTTTTCTTGCTCCTCATATTTTACACAACTTTTCATGCTCTTCATATTTTTTAAACCTTTTCTTGCTCTTCATATTTTACACACCGTTTCATGCTCTTCATATTTTTCACACCTTGTCATGCTTTTCAAATTTTTTACACCTTTTCATGCTCTTCGTATTTTTCAGGTTTTATCATTCTCTTCGTATTTTTCAGATCTTTTCATGCTCTTTGTATTTTTCACACCGTTTCATGCTCTTCGTATTTATCAGATGTTTTCATGATCTTCTTATTTTTCACACCGTTTCATGCTTTTCGTATTTATCAGAACTTTTCGTGATCTCCATATTTTTCAGAACTTTTCATGCTCTTCGCATTTTTCACACCGTTTCATGCACTTCCTATTTTTCACACCTTTTCATGCTATTCATATTTTTCACACTGTTTCATAATCTTCATATTTTTCACTTCTTTTCATGCTCTTCATATATTTCACACTGTTTCATGCTCTTCATATGTTCACACCATTACATGCTCCTCATATTTATCATAGTTTCATGCTCTTCAAATTTTTCACACCTTTACATGCTCCTCATATTTTTGACACCATTTCTTGCTCCGCGTATTTTTCAGAACTTTTCATGCTCTTCATATTTTTCACACCTTTACATGCTCCTCATATTTTTGACAACTTTTCTTGCTCCTCATATTTTTCACACCGTTTCATGCTCTTCATATTTTTCACACCTTTTCCTGCTCTTCATATTTTTCATACCGTTTCATGCTCTTCATATTCTCACACTGTTTCATGCTCCTCATATTTTTCAGACCTTTTCATGGTCCTCGTATTTTTCAGACCTTTTCATGCTCCTCATAATTTTCAGACCTTGGCATGCTCCTCGTATTTTCCAGACCTTTTCATCCTCCTCATATTTTTCACACCTTTTCACGCTCTTCGTATTTTTCAGGCCTTTGCATGCTCCCTGTATTTTTCACACATTTTCATGCTCCTCGTATTTTTCAGAACTTTTCATGCTCCTCATATTTTGCACACCTTTTCATGTTCTTCGTATTTTTCAGACGTTTGCATGCTCTTCGTATTTTTCAGACCTTTTCATGCTCTTGATAGTTTTGAAACCTTTTCAGGCTCCTCGTATTTTTCAGACCTTTTCATGCTCCTCGTATTTTTCACACATTTCCATGCTCCTCGTATTTTTCACACCTTTTCACGACCCTTGTATTTTTCAGACCTTTCCATGCTCCTCGTATTTTTCACACCGTTTCATGCTCTTCATATTTTCAGATAGTTTCATGCTCCTCATATTTTTCACACGTTTCATGCTCTTCATATTTTTCAGAAAGCTCTTTGCATTTTTCAGACTTTTTCATGTTCTTGGTAATTTTTCACATCTTTTAATGCTCTCTGAATTTTTCACAACTTTTCATGCTTTTCGTGATTTTTCACAACGTTTCATGCTCTTCATATTTTTCACACCGTTTGATGCGTTTGTACTTTTCACACTTTTTCATGCTCTTTGTATTTTTCACACATTTTAATGCTCTTCATATATTTCACACCTTTTCATGCACTTCGTATGATTCACACCTTTTCATGCTCTTCATATTTTTCACACCGTTTCATGCTCTTCATATTTTTCACACCTTTTCATGCTCTTCATATTTTTCACACTGTTTCATACTCTTGGTATTTTTGACACTTTTCATGCTCTTCGTATATTTCACACCTTTTCATGCTCTTTGTATATTTCACACCTCTTCATGCTCTTCATATTTTTCACACCGTTTCATGCTGTTCATATTGTTCACAACTTTTCAGGCTCCCCGTATTTTTCAGACCTTTTCATGCTCCTTGTGTTTTTCAGACCTTTTCATCCTCCTCGTATTTATCAGACCTTTTAATGCTTCTCGTATTTTTCACACCTTTTCATGCTCCTCGTATTTTACACACTTTTTCATGCTCCTCGTATTTTTCACACCTTTATATGCTCTTTGTATTTTTCACACCTTTTCATGCTCTTACTGTTTTTCACACCTTCTCATGCTCTTCGTGTTTTTCACTCCTTTTAATGCTCTTCATATTTTTCAGGCCTTTTCATGCTCTTGATATTTTCCACACCTTTTCATGCTCTTCATGTTTTTCACACCGTTTCTTGCTCTTCGTGTTTTTCACACATTTCATGCTCCTATTTTTCACACTTTTCATGCTCTTCATATTTTTCACACCTTTTCATGCTCCTCGTATTTTTCACACTTTTTCATGCTCCTCATATTTTTCAAACCTTTTCATGCTCTTCGACTTTTTCATTCATTTTCATGCTCTTCGTGTTTTTCACACCTTTTCATGCTCCTCGTATTTTTCACACTTTTTCATGCTCCTCATATTTTTCACACCTTTTCATGCTCCTCGTATTTTTCAGACCTTTTCATGCTCCTCGTATTTTTCAGACCTTGCCTGGTCCTCGTATTTTATAGACCTTTCCATGCTCTTACTATTTTTCAGACATCTTCATGCTCCTCTTATTTTTCAGACCTATTCATGCTCTTCGTATTTTTCAGAACTCTTCATGCTACTCGTATTTTTCAGAAATTTTCATGCTCTTCATACTGTTCACACGTTTTCATGCTCTTCGTATATTTCAGACCTTTTCAAATTCTTGATATTTTTCAGACCATTTCATGCTCCTCATATTTTCCACACCTTTTCATGCTCTTTGTAATATTTCACACCTGTTCATGCTCTTCGTATTTTTGACACCTTTTCATACTCCTCGTATTTTTCACACCTTTTCATGCTCCTCGTATTTTTCAGACCTTTTCATGCTCCCCGTATTTTTCAGACCTTTTTATGCTACTTCTATTTTTCAGACCTTTACATGATCCTCGTATTTTTCACACCTTTTAATGCTCTTCGTGATTTTCACGCATTTTCATGGTTCTCGTATTTTTTACACCATTTCATGTTCCTCGTTTTTTTTCAGACCTTTTCATGCTCCTCGTATTTTTCACACATTTTCATGCTCCTCGTATTTTTCACACCTTTGCATGCTCTTCGTGATTTTCACGCCTTTTCATGCTCTTTGTATTTTTCAGAACTTTTCATGCTCTTCATATTTTTCAGAATTTTTCAACCTCCTCGTATTTTTCAGATCTTTTCATGCTCCTCAAATTTTTCAGACCTTTCAAGCTCCTCTTATTTTTCAGACCTTTTCATGCTCCTCATATTTTTCACACCTTTTCATGCTCTTCATATAGTTCACACCTTTTCATGCTCTTCATATTGTTCAGAACTTTTCATGCTCCTCGTATTTTTCACAACTTCTCATGCTCCTCATATTGTTCACACCTTTTCATGCTCGTCATAATATTCACACATTTTCATGCTCTTCATATTTTTCACAACTTTTCATGCTCTTCATATTTTTCAGAACTTTTCATTCTCTTCATGCTCTTCGTATTTTCAGACCTATTCATGCTCCTCCTATTTTTCAGACCTTTTCATATTCTGCGTATTTTTCACACCTTTTCTTGCTCTTCATATTTTACACACCGTTTCATGCTCTTCATATTTTTCACACCATTTTATTAACCTTATATTATTCACACCTTTTCATGCTCTTCATATTTTACACACCATTTCAGGCTCTTCGTATGTTTCACACCTTTTCATGCACTTCGTATTTTTCACAAATTTTCATGCTCTTCGTATTTTTCACACCTTTTCAGGCTCTTCGAAATTTTTCACCCCTTTTCATGCTCTTCGTATTTTTCACACCCTGTCGTGCTCTTCATATTTTTTACATCTTTTCATCCTCTTCGTATTTGTCCCATCTTTTCATGTTCTTCGTATTTTTCAGAACTTTTCATGCTCTTCGTATTTTTCACACTATTTCATGCTCTTCGTATTTTTCAGACATTCTGATGCTTCGTATTTTTCACAGCGTTTCATGCACTTCGTATTTTTCACACCGTTTAATGCTCTTCATATTTTTCACACCTTTTCATGCTCTTTTTATTTTTCACATCTTTTCATGGTCTTCGTAATTTTTCACAAATTTTCATGCACTTTGTAATTTTTCACACCTTTTCATGCTCTTCGTATTTTTCACACCTTTTCATGCTTTTCGTATTATTCACACCTTTTCATGCTCCTTGTATATTTTAGACCTTTTCATGCTCCTCGTATTATTCACACCTTTTCATGCTCCTCATATATTTTAGACCTTTTCATGCTACTCGTATTTTTCAGTCGTTTGCAAGCTCCTCGTATTTTTCAGACCTTTGCATGCTCCTCGTATTTTTCAGAACTTGTCACGCTCCTCGTGTTTTTCACAACTTCTCATGCTCCTCATATTGTTCACACCTTTTCATACTCCTCATATTATTCACAACTTTTTATGCTTCTGGTATTTTTCAGACCTTTTCATGCTCCTCCTATTTTTCAGAACTTTTCATTGTCCTTGTAAATCACAGCTTTTCTTGCTCCTGGTATTTTTCACACCGTTTCATGCTCTTCATATTTTACACACCGTTTCATGCTCTTCATATTTTTCACACCATTTCATGAACCTCATATTGTTCACAACTTTTCATGCTCTTCATAGTTTTCAAACCTTTACATGCTCTTCGTATGTTTCAGAATTTTTCATGCTCTTCGTATTGTTCACAGCTTTTCATGCTCCTGGGAATTTTCACACCTTTTCATGCTCTTCATATTTTTCAGAACTTTTCAAGCTCTTCCTATTTTTCACAGCGTTTCATGCACTTCGTATTTTTCACACCGTTTAATGCTCTTCATATTTACCACACCTTTTCATGCTCTTTGTATTTTTCACCTTTTCATGCTCTTTGTATTTTTCACATCTTTTCATGTTCCTCGTAATTTTTCACAACTTTTCTTGCACTTCGTAATTTTTCACACCTTTTCATGCTCTTCGTATTTTTCACAACTTTTTGTGCTTTTTGTATTATTCACACCTTTTCATGCTCCTTGTATATTTTAGACCTTTTCATGCTCCTCGTATTATTCACATCTTTTCATGCTCCTCGTATATTTTAGACCTTTTCATGCTACTCGTATTTTTCAGACCTTTGCAAGCTCCTCATATTTTTCAGACCTTTGCATGCTCCTCGTATTTTTCAGACCTTTTCACGCTCCTTGTGTTTTTCACAACTTCCCATGCTCCTCATATTGTTCACACCTTTTCATACTCCTCATATTATTCACAACTTTTTATGCTCCTGGTATTTTTCAGACCTTTTCATGCTCCTCGCATTTTTCACACCTTTTCATGCTCCTCCTATTTTTCAGAACTTTTCATTCTCCTCGTAAATCACAGCTTTTCATGCTCCTGGTATTTTTCAAACCTTTTCATGCTCTTCATATTTTACACACCGTTTCATGCTCTTCATATTTTTCACACCATTTCATGAACCTCATATTGTTCACAACTTTTCATGCTCTTCATAGTTTTCAGACCTTTACATGCTCTTCGTATTTTTCAGAATTTTTCTTGCTCTTCGTATTTTTCACAGCTTTTCATGCTCCTGGTATTTTTCAAACCTTTTCATGCTCTTCATATACTTCAGAACTTTTCAAGCTCTTGATATTTTTCAGACCTTTTCTAGCTCTTTGTAGTTTTCACAACCTTTCATGCTCTGCACATTTTTCACACCATTTCAGGCTCTTCGTATGTTTCACACCTTTTCAAGCACTTCGTATTTTTCACAACTTTTCATGCTCTTCGTATTTTTCACACCTCTTCAGGCTCTTCGAAATTTTTCACACCTTTTCATATTTTTCACACCTTTTCATCCTCTTCTCGTTTTTCCGTTTCATGCTCTTTGTATTTTTAAGACCTTTTCATGCTCTTTGTATTTTTCAGACCTTTTCATGCTCCTCGTATTTTTCAGACCTTTGCATGCTCCTCGTATTTTTCTGAACTTTTCACGCTCCTCGTATTTTTCACAACTTCTCATCCTCCTCATATTGTTCACAACTTTCATACTCCTCATATTATTCACAACTTTTCATGCTCATTATATTTTTCACACCTTTTCAGCTCTTCATATTTTTCAGAAATTTTCATGCTCTTCATGCTCTTCGTATTTTCAGAACTTTTCATGCTCTTCATATTTTTCATACCTTTTCATGCTCTTGATATTTTTCAGAAGTTTTCATGTTCTTGATATTTTTCAGACCTTTTCATGCTCTTCAATTTTTCACAACTTTTCATGCCTTTCATATTTTTCAGACCTTTTCAATCTCTTGATATTTTTCAGACCTTTTCATGCTCCTCCTATTTTTCAGAACTTTTCATGCTCTTCGTATTTTTCCCACCTTTTCATGCTCTTTGTATTTTTCACACCTTTTCATGCTCTTCATATTTTTCACACCTTTTCATGCTCTTCATATTTTTTAGAGCTTTTCATGCTCTTCTTATTTTTCACACCATTTCATGCTCCTCATATTTTTCACATCTTTTCATGAGCTTCATATTGTCACACCGTTTCATGCTCCTCAGATTTTTCACAGCTTTTCATGCTCTTCATATTTTTCAGACCTTGTCATGCTCCACATATTTTTCACACGTTTACATGCTCTTCATATTTTACACAACTTCTCATGCTCTTCTTCTTTTTTAAACCTTTTCTTGCTCTTCTTATTTTTCACACCGTTTGATGCTCTTCATATTTTTCACACCTTATCATGCTTTTCAAATTTTTCACACCTTTTCATGCTCTTCGTATTTTTTAAACCTTTTCTTGCTCTTCATATTTTACACAACTTTTCATGCTCTTCATATTTTTCAGAACTTTTCATTCTCTTCATGCTCTTCGTATTTTCAGACCTATTCATGCTCCTCCTTTTTTTCAGACCTTTTCATGCTCTTCGTATTTTTCACTCCTCTTCATGCTCCTCGTATTTTTCAAACCTTTTCATGCTCCGCGTATTTTTCACATCTTTTCATGCTCTTCATATTTTACAGACCGTTTCATGCTCTTCATATTTTTCACACCATTTCATTAACCTCATATTATTCACAACTTTTCATGCTCTTCATATTTTACACACCGTTCAGGCTATTCATATGTTTCACACCTTTAATGCACTTCGTATTTTTCACAACTTTTCATGCTCTTCGTATTTTTCACACCTTTTCAGGTTCTTCGAAATTTTTCACACCTTTTTATGCTCTTCATATTTTTCACACCTTTTCATCCTCTTCTCTTTTTTCACACCGTTTCATGCTCTACTTATTTTTCACACCTTGTCATGCACTTCATATTTTTTACATCTTTTCATGCTCTTCGTATTTGTCCCATGTTTTCAAGCTCTTCGTATATTTCAGACCTTTTCATGCTCTTCGTATTTTTCACACTTTTTCATGCTCCTCATATTTTTTCACACCTTTTCATGCTCTTCGTATTTTTCACACCTTTTCATGCTCTTCCTGTTTTTCACTCCTTTTAATGCTCTTCATATTTTTCAGGCCTTTTCACGCTCTTGATATTTTTCACACCTTTTCATGCTCTCTGTGTTTTTCACACCTTTTCTTGCTCTTCGTGTTTTTCACACGTTTTCATGCTCCTCATATTTTTCACACCATTCATACTCTTCATATTTTCACACCGTTTCATGCTAGTCATATTTTTGACACCTTTTCATGCTCCTAATATTTTTCAGACCTTTTAATGCTCCTCGTGTTTTTCAGACGTATTCACGCTCCTCGTATTTTTCAGACATTCTGGCCCCTCGTATTTTACAGACCTTTTCATGCTCCTCATATTTTCAGACCGTTTCATGCTCCTCATATTTTTCAAACCGTTTCATGCTCCTCATATTTATCACACCGTTTCGTGCTCCTTGTGTTTTACAGACATTTTCATGCTTCTCGTATTTTTCAGAACTTTTCATGCTCCTCGTGTTTTTCAGACCTTTTCATGCTCCTCGTATTTTTCACACATTTTCATACTCCTCGTATTTTTCACACCTTATCACGCTCATCGTATTTTTCAGACATTAAGGCCCCTCGTATTTTTCAGACCTTTCCATGCTCATCGTATTTTTCATACCTTTTCATGATCCTCACATTTTTCACACCTTTTAATGCTCTTAATATTTTTCAGGCCGTTTCATGCTCCACATATTTTTCACACCTTTTCATGCTCTTCATATTTTTCACACCGTTTCATGCTCTTCATGTTTCCACACTGTTTCATGCTCCTCATATTTTTCAGATATTTTCATTCTCCTCGTATTTTCCAGACCTTTTCATGCTCCTCGTAATTTTCACAACTTTTCATGCTCCTTGTAGTTTTCAGACCTTTTCATGCTCCTCATATTTCTCACACCTTTCATGTTCTTCATATTTTTCACACCGTTTCATGCTCTTCATATTTTCACAGCATTTCATGCTAGTCATATTTTTGACACCTTTTCATGCTCCTCATATTTTTCAGACATTTTCATGCTCCTCGTGTTTTTCAGACTTTTTCACGCTCCTCATATTTTTCAGACATTCAGGCCCCTCATATTTTTCAGACATTTTCATGGTCCTCGTATTTTTCAGACCTTTTCATGCTCCCTGTATTTTTCATACCTTTCATGCTCCTCGTATTTTTCAGACCTTTTCATGCTCCCTGTATTTTTCATACCTTTCATGGTCTTCGTATTTTTCAGACCTTTTCATGCTCCTCGTGTTTTTCAGACCTTTTCACGCTCCTCGTATTTTTCAGACATTTTCATATTCCTCCTATTTTTCACACCTTTTCACGCTCCTCGTATTTTTCAGACATTAAGGCCCCTCGTATTTTTCAGACCTTTTCATGCTCCTCGTATTTTTCACACCTTTTCATGCTCCTCATATTTTTCATACCGTTTCATGCTCCTCATATTTTTCACATCTTTTTATGTTCGTCATATATTTGATACGATTTAAAGCTCTTCATATTTTTCATACCATTTCATGCTCTTCATATTTTCACAACGTTTCATGCTCCTCATATTTTTCAGACCGTTTCATGTTCCTCATATATTTCACACCTTTTCATGCTTCTCATATTTTTGACACCTTTTCATGATCCTCGTATTTTTCAGATCGTTTCATGCTTCTCGTATTTTTCACACCTTTTCATGCTCCTCGTATTTTTCACAACTTTTCATGCTCCTCGTATTTTTCAAACCTTTTCATGCTCCTCGTATTTTTCACACATTTTCTTGCTCTTGTGTTTTTCACACCTTTTCATGCTCCTCGCATTTTTCAGACCTTTTCATGCTCCTTGTAATTTTCAGACCTTTTCATGCTCCTCGTATTATATAGACCTTTTCATGCTCCGAGTATTTTTCAGACCTTTTCATGCTCCTCGTATTTTTCAGACCTTTTTTTGCTCCTCGTATTTTTACACCTTTTCATGCTCCTTGTATTTTTCAGACCGTTTCATGCTCCTCGTATTTTTCAGACCTTTTCATGCTCCTCGTATTTTACAGAGCTTTTCATGCTCCTCGTATTTTTCAGAACTTTTCGTGCTCCTCGTATTTTCAGACCTTTTCATGCTCTTCGTACTTTTCACACCTTTTCATGCTCTTCCTGTTTTTCACTCCTTTTAATGCTCTTCATATTTTTCAGGCCTTTTCACGCTCTTGATATTTTTCACACCTTTTCATGCTCTCTGTGTTTTTCACACCTTTTCTTGCTCTTCGTGTTTTTCACACGTTTTCATGCTCCTCATATTTTTCACACCATTTCATGCTCTTCATATTTTCACACCGTTTCATGCTAGTCATATTTTTGACACCTTTTCATGCTCCTAATATTTTTCAGACCTTTTAATGCTCCTCGTGTTTTTCAGACGTATTCACGCTCCTCGTATTTTTCAGACATTCTGGCCCCTCGTATTTTACAGACCTTTTCATGCTCCTCATATTTTCAGACCGTTTCATGCTCCTCATATTTTTCAAACCGTTTCATGCTCCTCATATTTATCACACCGTTTCGTGCTCCTTGTGTTTTACAGACATTTTCATGCTTCTCGTATTTTTCAGAACTTTTCATGCTCCTCGTGTTTTTCAGACCTTTTCATGCTCCTCGTATTTTTCACACATTTTCATACTCCTCGTATTTTTCACACCTTATCACGCTCATTGTATTTTTCAGACATTAAGGCCCCTCGTTTTTTTCAGACCTTTCCATGCTCATTGTATTTTTCATACCTTTTCATGATCCTCACACTTTTCACACCTTTTAATGCTCTTAATATTTTTCAGGCCGTTTCATGCTCCTCATATTTTTCACACCTTTTCATGCTCTTCATATTTTTCACACCGTTTCATGCTCTTCATGTTTCCACACTGTTTCATGCTCCTCATATTTTTCAGATATTTTCATGCTCCTCGTATTTTCCAGACCTTTTCATGCTCCTCGTAATTTTCACAACTTTTCATGCTCCTTGTAGTTTTCAGACCTTTTCATGCTCCTCATATTTCTCACACCTTTCATGTTCTTCATATTTTTCACACCGTTTCATGCTCTTTATATTTTCACACTGTTTCATGCTCCTCATATTTTTGACACCTTTTCATGCTCCTCTTATTTTTCAGACCTTTTCATGCTAGTCGTATTTTTCAGACCTTTTCATGCTCCCCGTATTTTTCATACCTTTCTTGGTCCTCGTATTTTTCAGAACGATTCATGCTTCTCGTTTTTTTCAGACCTTTTCATTTTCCTCGTATTTTTCAGACCTTTTCATGCTCCTCGTATTTTTCAGACCTTTTTTTGCTCCTCGTATTTTTACACCTTTTCATGCTCCTTGTATTTTTCAGACCGTTTCATGCTCCTCGTATTTTTCAGAACTTTTCATGCTCCTCGTATTTTACCGAGCTTTTCATGCTCCTCTTATTTTTCAGAATTTTTCGTGCTCCTCATATTTTCAGACCTTTTCGTGCTCCTCGAATTTTTCACACCTTTTCTTGCTCCTCGTATTTTTCACACCTTCTCATGCTCCTCATGTTTTCCACACCTTTCATGCTCTTCATATTTTTCACAGCGTTTCATGCTCTTCATATTTTCACACCGTTTCATCCTCCTCATATTTTTGAGACGTTTTCATGCTCCTCATGTTTTTCACACATTTTCATGCTCCTCGTATTTTCCAGACCTTTTCATGCTCCTCGTATTTTTCAGACCTTTTCTTGCTCCTCATATTTTTCAGACCTTTTCATGCTCCTCGTATTTTTCCGATCTTTTCATGCTCCTTGTACTTTTCAAACCTTTTCATGCTCCTCATATTTCTCACACCTTTCATGCTCTTCATATTTTTCACACGGTTTCATGCTCATGATATTTTCACACCGTTTCATGCTCCTCATATTTTTGATAACTTTTCATGCTCCTCTTATTTTTCACACCTTTTCATGCTCCTCGTATTTTTCAGACCTTTTCATGCTCCCTTTATTTTTCATAACATTCATGGTCCTCGTATTTTTCAGACCGTTTCATGCTTCTCGTATTTTTCACACCTTTTCATGCTTTTCCTGTTTTTCACACCTTTTCATGCTCTCCGTGTTTTTCACACCTTTTCTTGCTCTTCGTGTTTTCCACACCTTTTCATGCTCCTGATATTTCTTCACAGCATTTCATGCTCTTCATATTTTCACAGCATTTCATGCTAGTCATATTTTTGACACCTTTTTATGCTCCTCATATTTTTCAGACCTTTTCATGCTCCTCGTATTTTTCAGACCTTTTCACGCTCCTCGTATTTTTAAGACATTCAGGCCCCTCATATTTTTCAGACATTTTCATGCTCCTCGTGTTTTTCAGACCTTTTCACGCTCCTCGTATTTTTAACACATTTTCATATTCCTCCGATTTTTCACACCTTTTCACGCTCCTCTTATTTTTCAGACATTCAGGCCCCTCGTATTTTTCAGACATTTTCATGCTCCTCGTGTTTTTCAGACCTTTTCATGCTCCTCGTATTTTTCACACATTTTCATATTCCTCCTATTTTTCACACCTTTTCACGCTCCTCATATTGTTCACAACTTTTCATGCTCTTCATATTTTTCACATCGTTTCATGCTCCTCATATTTTTCATACCGTTTCATGCTCCTCATATTTTTCACATCTTTTTATGTTCATCATATATTTGATACGATTTAAAGCTCTTCATATTTTTCATACCATTTCATGCTCTTCATATTTTCACAACGTTTCATGCTCCTCATATTTTTCAGACCGTTTCATGTTCCTCATATATTTCACACCTTTTCATGCTTCTCATATTTTTGACACCTTTTCATGATCCTCGTCTTTTTCAGACCGTTTCATGCTTCTCGTATTTTTCACACCTTTTCATGCTCCTCGTATTTTTCACAACTTTTCATGCTCCTCGTATTTTTCAAACCTTTTCATGCTCCTCGTATTTTTCACACATTTTCATGCTCTTGTGTTTTTCACACCTTTTCATGCTCCTCGCATTTTTCAGACCTTTTCATGCTCCTTGTAATTTTCAGACCTTTTCATGCTCCTCGTATTATATAGACCTTTTCATGCTCCGAGTATTTTTCAGACCTTTTCATGCTCCTCGTATTTTTCAGACCTTTTTTTGCTCCTTGTATTTTTACACCTTTTCATGCTCCTTGTATTTTTCAGACCGTTTCATGCTCCTCGTATTTTTCAGACCTTTTCATGCTCCTCGTATTTTACAGAGCTTTTCATGCTCCTCGTATTTTTCAGAACTTTTCGTGCTCCTCGTATTTTCAGACCTTTTCATGCTCCTCGAATTTTTCACACCTTTTCTTGCTCCTCGTATTTTTCACACCTTTTCATGCTCCTCATGTTTTCCACACCTTTCATGCTCTTCATAGTTTTCACAGCGTTTCATGCTCTTCATATTTTCACACCGTTTCATCCTCCTCATATTTTTGAGACGTTTTCATGCTCCTCATGTTTTTCACACATTTTCATGCTCCTCGTATTTTCCAGACCTTTTCATGCTCCTCGTATTTTCCAGACCTATTCATGCTCCCCGTATTTTTCAGACCTTTTTATTTTCCTCGTATTTTTGACATCTTTTCATGCTCCTCGTAATTTTCAGACCATTTCATGCTCCTCATATTTCTCACACCTTTCATGCTCTTCATATTTTTCACACGGTTTCATGCTCATGATATTTTCACACCGTTTCATGCTCCTCATATTTTTGATAACATTTCATGCTCCTCTTATTTTTCACACCTTTTCATGCTTCCCGTATTTTCCAGACCTTTTCATGCTCTTCGTTTTTTTCACACCGTTTCATGTTCTTCATATTTTTCACACAGTTTCATGCTCTTCATATTTTCACACCTTTTCATGCTCTTCATATTTTTCACACTTTTTCATGCTTTTCATATTTTTCATACAGTTTCAAGCTCTTCATAATTTTCACACCTTTTCTTGCTCTTCATATTTTTCACTCCGTTCTATGCTCCTCATATTTTCAGACCTTTTCATGCTCCTCATATTTTCACACCGTTTCATGCTCTTTGTATTTTTCACAAATTTTCATGCTCTTTGTATTTTTCAGACATTTTCATGCTCTTGGTAATTTTTCACACCTTTTCATGCTTTTCGTAATTTTTCACACCTTTTCATGCTCTTCATATATTTCACACCTTTTCTTGCTCTTCATATTTTTCACACCGTTTCATGCTCTTCAGATTTTTCACACCTTTTCATGCTCTTCATATTTTTCACACGTTTTCATGCTTTTCATATTTTTCACACCGTTTCATGCTCTTCATATTTTTCACACAGTTTCATGCTCTTCATATTTTTCACACCTTTTCATGCTCTTCATATTTTTCACACGTTTTCATGCTTTTCATATTTTTCACACCGTTTCATGCTCTTCAGATTTTTCACACCTTTTCATGCTCTTCGTATTTTTCCCACCTTTTCATGCTCTTCATATTTTTCATACCGTTTCATGCTTTTTGAATTTTTCATACATTTTCATGGTCTTCGTGTTTTTCACACATTTTCATGCTCTTTGTATTTTTTACACTTTTTCATGGTCCTCATATTTTTCAAACCTTTTCATGCTCATCATAGTTTTCACACGTTTTCATGGTCCTCGTATTTTTCAAACCTTTTCATGCTTCTCGTATTTTTCACACCTTTTCATGCTCCTCGTATTTTTCACAACTTTTCATGCTCCTCGTATTTTTCAAACCTTTTCATGCTCCTCGTATTTTTCACACATTTTCATGCTCTTGTGTTTTTCACACCTTTTCATGCTCCTCGCATTTTTCAGACCTTTTCATGCTCCTTGTAATTTTCAGACCTTTTCATGCTCCTCGTATTATATAGACCTTTTCATGCTCCGAGTATTTTTCAGACCTTTTCATGCTCCTCGTATTTTTCAGACCTTTTTTTGCTCCTCGTATTTTTACACCTTTTCATGCTCCTTGTATTTTTCAGACCGTTTCATGCTCCTCGTATTTTTCAGACCTTTTCATGCTCCTCGTATTTTACAGAGCTTTTCATGCTCCTCGTATTTTTCAGAACTTTTCGTGCTCCTCGTATTTTCAGACCTTTTCATGCTCCTCGAATTTTTCACACCTTTTCTTGCTCCTCGTATTTTTCACACCTTTTCATGCTCCTCATGTTTTCCACACCTTTCATGCTCTTCATAGTTTTCACAGCGTTTCATGCTCTTCATATTTTCACACCGTTTTCATCCTCCTCATATTTTTGAGACGTTTTCATGCTCCTCATGTTTTTCACACATTTTCATGCTCCTCGTATTTTCCAGACCTTTTCATGCTCCTCGTATTTTCCAGACCTATTCATGCTCCCCGTATTTTTCAGACCTTTTTATTTTCCTCGTATTTTTGACATCTTTTCATGCTCCTCGTAATTTTCAGACCATTTCATGCTCCTCATATTTCTCACACCTTTCATGCTCTTCATATTTTTCACACGGTTTCATGCTCATGATATTTTCACACCGTTTCATGCTCCTCATATTTTTGATAACATTTCATGCTCCTCTTATTTTTCACACCTTTTCATGCTTCCCGTATTTTCCAGACCTTTTCATGCTCTTCGTTTTTTTCACACCGTTTCATGTTCTTCATATTTTTCACACAGTTTCATGCTCTTCATATTTTCACACCTTTTCATGCTCTTCATATTTTTCACACTTTTTCATGCTTTTCATATTTTTCATACAGTTTCATGCTCTTCATAATTTTCACACCTTTTCTTGCTCTTCATATTTTTCACTCCGTTCTATGCTCCTCATATTTTCAGACCTTTTCATGCTCCTCATATTTTCACACCGTTTCATGCTCTTTGTATTTTTCACAAATTTTCATGCTCTTTGTATTTTTCAGACATTTTCATGCTCTTGGTAATTTTTCACACCTGTTCATGCTTTTCGTAATTTTTCACACCTTTTCATGCTCTTCATATATTTCACACCTTTTCTTGCTCTTCATATTTTTCACACCGTTTCATGCTCTTCAGATTTTTCACACCTTTTCATGCTCTTCATATTTTTCACACGTTTTCATGCTTTTCATATTTTTCACACCGTTTCATGCTCTTCATATTTTTCACACAGTTTCATGCTCTTCATATTTTTCACACCTTTTCATGCTCTTCATATTTTTCACACGTTTTCATGCTTTTCATATTTTTCACACCGTTTCATGCTCTTCAGATTTTTCACACCTTTTCATGCTCTTCATATTTTTCACAGTTTCATGCTTTTCATATTTTTCACACAGTTTCATGCTCTTCATATTTTTCACACTTTTTCATGCTTTTCATATTTTTCACACAGTTTCATGCTCTTCATAATTTTCACACCTTTTCATGCTCTTCATATTTTTCACTCCGTTCTATGCTCCTCATATTTTCAGACCATTTTATGATCCTCATATTTTCACCCCGTTTCATGCTCTTCATATTTTTCAAACCATTTCATGCTCTTCGTATTTTTCACACCTTTTCATGATCTTTGTATATTTCACACCTTTTCATGCTCTTCTTTTTTTTCACACCGTTTCATATTCTTCATATTTTTCACACAGTTTCATGCTCTTCATAATTTCACACCTTTTCATGCTCTTCATATTTTTCACACTTTTTCATGCTTTTCATATTTTTCACACAGTTTCATGTTTTTCATATTTTTCACACCTTTTCATGCTCTTCATATTTTTCACACTTTTTCATGCTTTTCATATTTTTCACACAGTTTCATGCTCTTCATAATTTTCACACCTTTTCATGATCTTCATATTTTTCACTCCGTTCTATGCTCCTCATATTTTCAGACCATTTTATGATCCTCATATTTTCACCCCGTTTCATGCTCTTCATATTTTTCAAACCATTTCATGCTCTTCGTATTTTTCACACCTTTTCATGATCTTTGTATATTTCACACCTTTTCATGCTCTTCGTTTTTTTCACACCGTTTCATGTTCTTCATATTTTTCACACAGTTTCATGCTCTTCATATTTTCACACCTTTTCATGCTCTTCATATTTTTCACACTTTTTCATGCTTTTCATACAGTTTCATGCTCTTCATAATTTTCACACCTTTTCTTGCTCTTCATATTTTTCACTCTGTTCTATGCTCCTCATATTTTCAGACCTTTTCATGCTCCTCATATTTTCACACCGTTTCATGCTCTTTGTATTTTTCACACATTTTCATGCTCTTTGTATTTTTCAGACATTTTCATGCTCTTGGTAATTTTTCACACCTTTTCATGCTTTTCGTAATTTTTCACACCTTTTCATGCTCTTCATATATTTCACACCTTTTCTTGCTCTTCGTATTTTTCACACCGTTTCATGCTCTTCAGATTTTTCACACCTTTTCATGCTCTTCATATTTTTCACACGTTTTCATGCTTTTCATATTTTTCACACCATTTCATGCTCTTCATATTTTTCACACAGTTTCATGCTCTTCATGTTTTTCACACCTTTTCATGCTCTTCATATTTTTCTCACGTTTTCATGCTTTTCATATTTTTCACACAGTTTCATGCTTTTCATATTTTTCACACCTTTTCATGCTCTTCGTATTTTTCCCACCTTTTCATGCTCTTCATATTTTTCAAACTTTTTCATGCTTTTTGAATTTTTCATACATTTTCATGGTCTTCGTGTTTTTCACACATTTTCATGCTCTTTGTATTTTTTACACTTTTTCATGGTCCTCATATTTTTCAAACCTTTTCATGCTCATCATAGTTTTCACACGTTTTCATGGTCCTCGTATATTTCAGACCTTTTCGTGCTCCTCTGATTTTTCACACCTTTTCATGCTCTTCGAATTTTTCACACATTTTCATGCACTTCGTTTTATCCACAACTTTTCATGCTGCTACTGTTTTTCACACCATTTCATGCTCTTCATATTTTTCAGACTGTTTCTTGCTCTTCATATTTATCACACATTTCTATGCTCTTCATAATTTTCACACCGTTTCATGCTCTTCATTTTTTCACACCTTTTCAGGCTCCTCATATTTTTGAGACCTTTTCATGCTCTTCGTATTTTTCACACTTTTTAATGCTCCTCCTGTTTTCCAGACCTTTTCATGCTCCTCGTATTTTTCAGACCTTTTCATGCTCCTCGTATTTTTGACACCTTTTCATGGTCCTCATATTTTTCAGACCTTTTCATGCTCCTCATATTTTTCAGACCTTTTCATTCTCCTAGAATTTTTCAGATCTTTTCATGCTCCTAGTATTTTTCAGACCTTTTCATGGTACTCGTATATTTCAGACTCTTCGTACTCCTCGGATTTTTCACACCTTTTCATGCTCCTCGTATTTTTCCACACATTTTCATGCTCTTCGTGTTTTTCACACCTATTCATGCTCCTCGTGTTTTTCACACCTTTTCATGCTCCTCATATTTTTCAAACCTTTCCATGCTCCTCGTTTTTTCCAGACCTTTTCATGCTCCTCGAATTTTTCACACCTTTTCATGCTCCTCGTTTTTTTCACACATGTTCATGCTCTTCGTGTTTTTCACACCTATTCATGCTCCTCGTATTTTTCACACCTTTTCATGCTCTTCGTATTTTTCAACCCTTTTCATGCTCTTTGAATTTTTCATACAATTTCATGCTCTTCGTGTTTTTCACACATTTTCATGCTCTTCGTGTTTTTTACACTCTTTCATGGTCCTCATATTTTTCAAACCTTTTCGTGCTCTTAGTATTTTTCACACCTTTTCATGGTCCTCGTATATTTCAGACCTTTTCGTGCTCCTCGCATTTTTCACACCTTTTCATGCTCTTCGAATTTTTCACACATTTTCATGCACTTCGTTTTATCCACAACTTTTCATGCTGCTCGTGTTTTTCACACCATTTCATACTCTTCCTATTTTTCAGACCGTTTCATGCTCCTCCTATTTATCACACCTTTCCATGCTCTTCATAATTTTCACACCGTTTCATGCTCTTCATATTTTCACACCGTTTCATGCTCTTCATATTTTTCAGACCTTTTCATGCTCCTCGTATTTTGCCCACCGTTTCACATTTCAAGCCCTTTGTATTTTTCACACCTTTTCGTGCTCTTCATATTGTTCACACCTTTTCATGCTCCTCGTATTTTTCAGACCTTTTCATGCTCCTCGTATTTTTCAGACCTTTACATGCTCCTCGTATTTTTCACACATTTTCATGCTCTTCATGTTTTTCACACCTATTCATGCTCCTTGTGTTTTTAACATCTTTTCATGCTCCTCGTGTTTTGCAGAGCTTTTCATGCTCCTCGTATTTTTCAGACCTTTTCATGTTCCTCGTATTTTTGACACCTTTTCATGCTCCTCATATTTTTCAGAACTTTTCATGCTCCTGGTATTTTTCAGACCTTTGGACGCTCCTTGTATTTTTCAGACCTTTTCGGGCTCCTCCTATTTTCAGGCCTTTTCGTGCTCCTCGTATTTTTCACACCTTTTCATGCTCCTCATATATTTCACAACTTTTTATGCTCTTCATATTTTTTACATATTTCATGCTCGTCATATTTTTCATACCATTTCATGCTACTCATATTTTTCACATCTTTTCATGCTCCTCATATTTTTGACACCTTTTAAAGGTCATCATATTTTTCTACCGTTTCATGCTCTTGATATTTTCACACGGTTTCATGCTACTACTATTTTTCCTACCTTTTCATGCTCCTCGTATTTTTCGCACATTTTCTTTCTCATCGTATTTTTCACACCTTTACATGCTCCTCGTATTTGTGACCCCTTTAATGCTCCTCGTATTTTTCACACCTTTATATGCTCTTCGTTTTTTCAATCCTTTTCATGCTCTTCGAATTTTTCACACATTTTCATGCACTTCGTGTTTTCCACATTTTTTCATGCTGCTCGTGTTTTTCACACCATTTCATGCTCTTCATATTTTTAACACCGTTTCATGCTCTTCATATTTTCACACCGTTTCATGCTCCTCATATTTTTCACACCTTTTCAAGCTCCTCGTATTTTTCACACCCATTCATGCTCCTTGTATTTTTCAGACCTTTTCATGCTCTTCGTATTTTTCACACCTTTTCATGCTCCTCATATTTTTGAAACCTTTTCATGTTCCTCATATTTATCACACCGTTTCATACTCCTCATATTTTTCACACCTTTTCATGTTCCTCGTATTTTTCAAACCTTTTCATGCTCCTCATATTTTTCAGACATTTTCATGCTCCTAGTATTGTTCACACCTTTTCATGCTCCTCGTATTTTTCCACACATTTTCATGCTCTTCGTGTTTTTCACACCTATTCATGCTCCTCGTGTTTTTCACACCTTTTCATGCTCCTCATATTTTTCAAACCTTTCCATGCTCCTCGTGTTTTCCAGACCTTTTCATGCTCCTCGGATTTTTCACACCTTTTCATGCTCCTCGTTTTTTTCACACATGTTCATGCTCTTCGTGTTTTTCACACCTATTCATGCTCCTCGTATTTTTCACACCTTTTCATGCTCTTCGTATTTTTCAACCCTTTTCATGCTCTTTGAATTTTTCATACAATTTCATGCTCTTCGTGTTTTTCACACATTTTCATGCTCTTCGTGTTTTTCACACATTTTCATGCTCTTCGTGTTTTTTACACTCTTTCATGGTCCTCATATTTTTCAAACCTTTTCGTGCTCTTAGTATTTTTCACACCTTTTCATGGTCCTCGTATATTTCAGACCTTTTCGTGCTCCTCGCATTTTTCACACCTTTTCATGCTCTTCGAATTTTTCACACATTTTCATGCACTTCGTTTTATCCACAACTTTTCATGCTGCTCGTGTTTTTCACACCATTTCATACTCTTCCTATTTTTCAGACCGTTTCATGCTCCTCCTATTTATCACACCTTTCCATGCTCTTCATAATTTTCACACCGTTTCATGCTCTTCATATTTTCACACCGTTTCATGCTCTTCATATTTTTCAGACCTTTTCATGCTCCTCGTATTTTGCCCACCGTTTCACATTTCAAGCCCTTTGTATTTTTCACACCTTTTCGTGCTCTTCATATTGTTCACACCTTTTCATGCTCCTCGTATTTTTCAGACCTTTTCATGCTCCTCGTATTTTTCAGACCTTTACATGCTCCTCGTATTTTTCACACATTTTCATGCTCTTCATGTTTTTCACACCTATTCATGCTCCTTGTGTTTTTAACATCTTTTCATGCTCCTCGTGTTTTGCAGAGCTTTTCATGCTCCTCGTATTTTTCAGACCTTTTCATGTTCCTCGTATTTTTGACACCTTTTCATGCTCCTCATATTTTTCAGAACTTTTCATGCTCCTGGTATTTTTCAGACCTTTGGACGCTCCTTGTATTTTTCAGACCTTTTCGGGCTCCTCCTATTTTCAGGCCTTTTCGTGCTCCTCGTATTTTTCACACCTTTTCATGCTCCTCATATATTTCACAACTTTTTATGCTCTTCATATTTTTTACATATTTCATGCTCGTCATATTTTTCATACCATTTCATGCTACTCATATTTTTCACATCTTTTCATGCTCCTCATATTTTTGACACCTTTTAAAGGTCATCATATTTTTCTACCGTTTCATGCTCTTGATATTTTCACACGGTTTCATGCTACTACTATTTTTCCTACCTTTTCATGCTCCTCGTATTTTTCGCACATTTTCTTTCTCATCGTATTTTTCACACCTTTACATGCTCCTCGTATTTGTGACCCCTTTAATGCTCCTCGTATTTTTCACACCTTTATATGCTCTTCGTTTTTTCAATCCTTTTCATGCTCTTCGAATTTTTCACACATTTTCATGCACTTCGTGTTTTCCACATTTTTTCATGCTGCTCGTGTTTTTCACACCATTTCATGCTCTTCATATTTTTAACACCGTTTCATGCTCTTCATATTTTCACACCGTTTCATGCTCCTCATATTTTTCACACCTTTTCAAGCTCCTCGTATTTTTCACACCCATTCATTCTCCTTGTATTTTTCAGACCTTTTCATGCTCTTCGTATTTTTCACACCTTTTCATGCTCCTCATATTTTTGAAACCTTTTCATGTTCCTCATATTTATCACACCGTTTCATACTCCTCATATTTTTCACACCTTTTCATGTTCCTCGTATTTTTCAAACCTTTTCATGCTCCTCATATTTTTCAGACATTTTCATGCTCCTAGTATTGTTCACACCTTTTCATGCTCCTCGTATTTTTCCACACATTTTCATGCTCTTCGTGTTTTTCACACCTATTCATGCTCCTCGTGTTTTTCACACCTTTTCATGCTCCTCATATTTTTCAAACCTTTCCATGCTCCTCGTGTTTTCCAGACCTTTTCATGCTCCTCGGATTTTTCACACCTTTTCATGCTCCTCGTTTTTTTCACACATGTTCATGCTCTTCGTGTTTTTCACACCTATTCATGCTCCTCGTATTTTTCACACCTTTTCATGCTCTTCGTATTTTTCCACCCTTTTCATGCTCTTTGAATTTTTCATACAATTTCATGCTCTTCGTGTTTTTCACACATTTTCATGCTCTTCGTGTTTTTCACACATTTTCATGCTCTTCGTGTTTTTTACACTCTTTCATGGTCCTCATATTTTTCAAACCTTTTCGTGCTCTTAGTATTTTTCACACCTTTTCATGGTCCTCGTATATTTCAGACCTTTTCGTGCTCCTCGCATTTTTCACACCTTTTCATGCTCTTCGAATTTTTCACACATTTTCATGCACTTCGTTTTATCCACAACTTTTCATGCTGCTCGTGTTTTTCACACCATTTCATACTCTTCCTATTTTTCAGACCGTTTCATGCTCCTCCTATTTATCACACCTTTCCATGCTCTTCATAATTTTCACACCGTTTCATGCTCTTCATATTTTCACACCGTTTCATGCTCTTCATATTTTTCAGACCTTTTCATGCTCCTCGTATTTTGCCCACCGTTTCACATTTCAAGCCCTTTGTATTTTTCACACCTTTTCGTGCTCTTCATATTGTTCACACCTTTTCATGCTCCTCGTATTTTTCAGACCTTTTCATGCTCCTCGTATTTTTCAGACCTTTACATGCTCCTCGTATTTTTCACACATTTTCATGCTCTTCATGTTTTTCACACCTATTCATGCTCCTTGTGTTTTTAACATCTTTTCATGCTCCTCGTGTTTTGCAGAGCTTTTCATGCTCCTCGTATTTTTCAGACCTTTTCATGTTCCTCGTATTTTTGACACCTTTTCATGCTCCTCATATTTTTCAGAACTTTTCATGCTCCTGGTATTTTTCAGACCTTTGGACGCTCCTTGTATTTTTCAGACCTTTTCGGGCTCCTCCTATTTTCAGGCCTTTTCGTGCTCCTCGTATTTTTCACACCTTTTCATGCTCCTCATATATTTCACAACTTTTTATGCTCTTCATATTTTTTACATATTTCATGCTCGTCATATTTTTCATACCATTTCATGCTACTCATATTTTTCACATCTTTTCATGCTCCTCATATTTTTGACACCTTTTAAAGGTCATCATATTTTTCTACCGTTTCATGCTCTTGATATTTTCACACGGTTTCATGCTCCTCGTATTTTTCAGACCTTTTCATGCTACTACTATTTTTCCTACCTTTTCATGCTCCTCGTATTTTTCGCACATTTTCTTTCTCATCGTATTTTTCACACCTTTACATGCTCCTCGTATTTGTGACCCCTTTAATGCTCCTCGTATTTTTCACACCTTTATATGCTCTTCGTTTTTTCAATCCTTTTCATGCTCTTCGAATTTTTCACACATTTTCATGCACTTCGTGTTTTCCACATTTTTTCATGCTGCTCGTGTTTTTCACACCATTTCATGCTCTTCATATTTTTAACACCGTTTCATGCTCTTCATATTTTCACACCGTTTCATGCTCCTCATATTTTTCACACCTTTTCAAGCTCCTCGTATTTTTCACACCCATTCATGCTCCTTGTATTTTTCAGACCTTTTCATGCTCTTCGTATTTTTCACACCTTTTCATGCTCCTCATATTTTTGAAACCTTTTCATGTTCCTCATATTTATCACACCGTTTCATACTCCTCATATTTTTCACACCTTTTCATGTTCCTCGTATTTTTCAAACCTTTTCATGCTCCTCATATTTTTCAGACATTTTCATGCTCCTAGTATTTTTCACACCTTTTCATGCTCCTCGTTTTTTTCACACCTTTTCATATTCCTCGTATTTTTCACACCTATTCATGCTCCTTGTATTTTTCAGACCTTTTCGTGCTCTTCATATTTTTCACAGCATTTCATGCTTTCGCATTTTTAACACCGTTTCATGCTCCTCGTATTTTTCACACCTTGTCATGCACTTTGTATTTTTCAAACCTTTTCATGCTCTTTGTATTTTTCACAACTTTTCATGCTTTTCATAATTTTTCACACCTTTTCATTGTCTTCGTATATTTCACACCAGTCATGCTCTTTGTATTTTTCACACCTTTTCAAGCTCTTCATACTTTTAAAACCATTTCATGCTCTTCATATTTTTCACAACTTTTCATGCTCTTCATATTTTTTACATATTTCATGCTTCTCATATTTTTCATACCATTTCATGCTCCTCATATTTTTCACATCTTTTCATGCTCCTGATATTTTTGACAATTTTGAAGTCTTCATATTTTTCACACCGTTTCATGCTCTTTATATTTTCACACCGTTTCATGTTCCTCGTATTTTTCAGACCTTTTCATGCTCCTACTATTTTTCCCACCTGTTCATGCTCCTTGTATTTTTAGCACATTTTCTTTCTCATCGTATTTTTCACACCTTTTCATGCTCCTCGTATTTTTCACACCTTTAATGCTCCTCGTATTTTTCACACCTTTACATGCTGTTCGTATTTTTCAAACCTTTTCATGCTCTTCGAATTTTTCACACATTTTCATGCACTTCATGTTTTCCACATTTTTTCTTGCTGCTCGTGTTTTTCACACCATTTCATGCTCTTCATATTTTTAACACCGTTTCATGCTCTTCATATTTTCACACCGTTTCATGCTCCTCATATTTTTCACACCTTTTCATGCTTCTCATATTTTTAAGATCTTTTCATGCTTCTCGTATTTTTCAGACATTTTCATGCTCCTAGTATTTTTCACACGTTTTCATGCACCTCGTATTTTTCACACCTTTTCATGCTCTTCATAGTTTTCACACCTTTTCATGCTCCTCATATTTTTCAGACCTTTTCGTGCTCCTCATATTTGCAGACCTTTTCGTACTCCTCATAGTTTTCACACCTTTTCATGCTCATCATATATTTCACAACTTTTCATGCTCTTCATATTATTGACATATTTTAATGCTCCTCATATTTTTCACATCTTTTCATGCTCCTCATATTTTTGAGACGTTTAAAAGGTCTTCATAATTTTCACACCGTTTCATGATCTTCATATTTTCACACCATTTCATGCTCATCAAATTTTTTAGACTTTTTCTTGCTCCTCATATTTTTCAGACCTTTATATGCTCCTCGTATTTTTCACACCTTTTCATGCTCCTCGTGTTTTTCACACCTTTTCATGCTCCTCGTATTTTTTTCAGACCTTTTCATGCTCCTGTTTTTTTCACACATTTTCATGCTCCTCGTATTTTTCACACCTTTTCATGCTCTTCGTATTTTTCGCACATTTTCTTTCTCATCGTATTTTTCACACCTTTTCATGCTCCTCGTATGTTTTTCAGACCTTTTCATGCTCCTGTTTTTTTCACACCTTTTCATGCTCCTCGTATGTTTTTCAGACATTTTCATGCTCCTAGTATTGTTCACACCTTTTCATGCTCCTCGTATTTTTCACACCTATTAATGCTCCTTGTATTTTTCAGACCTTTTCATGCTCTTCGTATTTTTCACAGCATTTCATGCTTTCACATATTTCACACCGTTTCATGCTCCTCGTATTTTTCACATGTTTTCATGCACTTTGTATTTTTCAAACCTTTTCATGCTCTTTGTATTTTTCACAACTTTTCATGCTTTTCATAATTTTTCACACCTTTTCATTGTCTTCGTATTTTTCGCACATTTTCTTTCTCATCGTATTTTTCACACCTTTACATGCTCCTCGTATGTTTTTCAGACCTTTTCATGCTCCTGTTTTTTTCACACCGTTTCATGCTCCTCGTATTTTACAGAGCTTTTCATGCTCCTTGTTTTTCTCACACCTTTTAATGCTCTACGTATTTTTCACAACTTTTCATGGTCCTCGTATTTTTCAGACCTTTTCATGCTCCTACTATTTTTCACACCTTTTCATACTCCTCGTATTTTTCACACCTTTAATGCTCCTCGTATATTTCACACCTTTACATGCTCTTCGTATTTTGCAAACCTTTTCATGCTCTTCAAATTTTTCACACATTTACATGCACTTCGTGTTTTCCACAACTTTTCATGCTGCTCGTGTTTTTCACACCATTTCATGCTCTTCATATTTTTCAGACCGTTTCATGCTCCTCAAATTTTTCACACCTTTCCATGCTCCTCGTATTTTTCAAACTTTTTCATGCTCCTGTATTTTTCACACTGTTTCCTGCTCTTCATGTTTTTCACACCTATTCATGCTCCTCGTGTTTTTCACAGCTTTTCATGCTCCTCTTTTTTTTCACATCTTTTCATGCTCCTCGTATTTTTCACACCTTTTCATGCTCCTTATATTTTTCACACCTTTTCATGCTCCTTATATTTTTCACACCTTTTCAGGCTCCTTATATTTTTGACACCTTTTCATGCTCTTCGTATTTTTCACACCTTTTTATGCTCCTCCTGTTTTCCAGACCTTTTCATGCTCCTCGTATTTTTCAGACCTTTTCCTGCTCCTCGTATTTTTGACACCTTTTCATGCACTTTGTATTTTTCAAACCTTTTCATGCTCTTTGTATTTTTCACAACTTTTCATGCTCCTCGTGTTTTCCAGACCTTTTTATGCTCCTTATATTTTTCACACCTTTTCATGCTCCTCCTATTTTTCACACCTCTTCATGCTCCTTATATTTTTCACACCTTTTCCTACTCCTCGTATTTTTCACACCTTTTCATGCTTCTTATATTTTTCACACCTTTTCAGGCTCCTCGTATTTTTCACACTTTTTCAGGCTCCTCATATTTTTGAGAACTTTTCATGCTCTTCATATTTTTCACACCTTTTTATACTCCTCCTGTTTTCCAGACCTTTTCATGCTCCTCGTATTTTTCAGACCTTTTCATGCTCCTCGTTTTTTTCAGACCTTGTCATGCTCCTCGTATTTTTCAGACCTTTTCATACTCCTAGTATTTTTCAGATCTTTTCATGCCTCTCGTATTTTTCAGACCTTTACATGGTCCTCGTATATTTCAGACCTTTTCGTTCTTCTCGGATTATTCACACCTTTTCAGGCTCCTCATATTTTTGAGACCTTTTCATCCTGTTCGTGTTTTCACACCTTTTCAAGCTCTTTGTATTTTTCACACATTTTCGTGCTCTTCATATTGTTCACATCTTTTCATGCTCCAAGTATTTTTTAGACCTTTTCATGCTCCTCGTGTTTTTCAGAACTTTTCATGCTTCTCGTATTTTTCAGACCTTTTCATGCTCCTCGTATTTTTCACAGCTTTTCATTCTCCTCGTATTTTTCAGACCTTTTCATGCTCCTCGTATTTTTTACACATTTTCATGCTCTTCGTGTTTTTCACACCTCTTCATGCTCCTTATGTTTTTAACACCTTTTCATGCTCCCTATATTTTTCACACCTTTTCAGGCTCCTCATATTTTTGAGACCTTTTCATGTTCTTCGTCTTTTCACACCTTTTCAAGCTCTTTGTATTTTTCACACTTTTTCGTGCTCTTCATATTGTTCATACCTTTTCATGCTCCAAGTATTTTTTAGACCTTCTCATGCTCCTCGTGTTTTTCAGAACTTTTCATGCTTCTCGTATTTTTCAGACCTTTTCATGCTCCTCGTATTTTTCAGACCTTTTCATGCTCCTCATATTTTTCAGACCTTTTCATGCTCCTCGTGTTTTGCAGACCTTTTCATGCTCCTCGTATTTTTCAGACCTTTTCATGCTCCTCGTATTTTTGACACCTATTCATGCTCCTCATATTTTTCAGAACTTTTCATGCTCCTGGTATTTTTCAGACCTTTTCATGCTCCTCGTATTTTTCAGACCTTTTCATTCCCCTCCTATTTTCAGACCTTTTTTGCTCCTCATATTTTTCATACCATTTCATGCTACTCATATTTTTCACATCTTTTCATGCTCCTCATATTTTTCACACCTTTAATGCTCCTCGTATTTTTCACACTTACATGCTCTTCGTGTTTTTCAAACCTTTTAATGCTCTTCGAATGTTTCACACATTTTCATGCACTTCGTGTTTTCCACATTTTTTCATGCTGCTCGTGTTTTTCACACCGTTTCATGCTCCTCATATTTTTAACACCGTTTCATGCTCTTCATATTTTCACACCGTTTCATGCTCCTCGTATTTTTCACACCTTTTCATGCTCCTCGTATTTTTCACACCCTTTCATGCTCCTTGTGTTTTTCAGACCTTTTCATGCTCTTCGTATTTTTCACAGCATTTCATGCTTTCGCGTTTTTCACACCATTGCATGCTCCTCGTATTTTTCACACCTTTTCATGCACTTCGTATTTTTCAAACCTTTTCATTCTCTTTGTATTTTTCACAACTTTTCATGCATTTCATAATTTTTCAGACCTTTTCATGGTCTTCGTAGATTTCACACCAGTCATGCTCTTCGAATTTTTCACACCTTTTCAAGCTCTTCGTACTTTTCAAACCGTTTCTTGCTCTTCATATTTTTCACATATTTTCATGCTCTAAATATTTTTCACATCTCTTCATGCGCTTCATATTTTTCACATCTTTTCATCCTCTTCATATTTTTCACAACTTTTCATGCTCTTCATGTTTTTTACATATTTCATGCTCCTCATATTTTTCATACCATTTCATGCTCCTCATATTTTTCATATCTTTTCATGCTCCTCATATTTTTGACACCTTTTAAAGGTCTTCATATTTTTCACACCGTTTCATGCTCTTTATATTTTCACACCGTTTCATGTTCCTCGTATTTTTCAGACCTTTTCATGCTCCTACTATTTTTCCTACCTTTTCATGCTCCTCGTATTTTTCTCACATTTCCTTTCTCATCGTATTTTTCACACCTTTTCATGCTCCTCATATTTTTCACACCTTTAATGCTCCTCGTATTTTTCACACTTACATGCTCTTCGTGTTTTTCAAACCTTTTAATGCTCTTCGAATTTTTCACACATTTTTACGCACTTCGTGTTTTCCACATTTTTTCATGCTGCTCGTGTTTTTCACACCGTTTCATGCTCCTCATATTTTTAACACCGTTTCATGCTCTTCATATTTTCAGACCATTTCATGCTCCTCGTATTTTTCACACCTTTTCATGCTCCTCGTATTTTTCACACCCTTTCATGCTCCTTGTGTTTTTCAGACCTTTTCATGCTCTTCGTATTTTTCACAGCATTTCATGCTTTCGCGTTTTTCACACCATTGCATGCTCCTCGTATTTTTCACACCTTTTCATGCACTTCGTATTTTTCAAACCTTTTCATTCTCTTTGTATTTTTCACAACTTTTCATGCATTTCATAATTTTTCAGACCTTTTCATGGTCTTCGTAGATTTCACACCAGTCATGCTCTTCGAATTTTTCACACCTTTTCAAGCTCTTCGTACTTTTCAAACCGTTTCTTGCTCTTCATATTTTTCACATATTTTCATGCTCTAAATATTTTTCACATCTCTTCATGCGCTTCATATTTTTCACATCTTTTCATCCTCTTCATATTTTTCACAACTTTTCATGCTCTTCATGTTTTTTACATATTTCATGCTCCTCATATTTTTCATACCATTTCATGCTCCTCATATTTTTCATATCTTTTCATGCTCCTCATATTTTTGACACCTTTTAAAGGTCTTCATATTTTTCACACCGTTTCATGCTCTTTATATTTTCACACCGTTTCATGTTCCTCGTATTTTTCAGACATTTTCATGCTCCTACTAGTTTTCCCACCTTTTCATGCTCCTTGTATTTTTAGCACATTTTCTTTCTCATCGTATTTTTCACACCTTTTCATGCTCCTCGTATTTTTCACACCTTTAATGCTCCTCGTATTTTTCACACCTTTACATGCTCTTCGTGTTTTTCAAACCTTTTAATGCTCTTCGAATTTTTCACACATTTTTACGCACTTCGTGTTTTCCACATTTTTTCATGCTGCTCGTGTTTTTCACAACGTTTCATGCTCTTCATATTTTTAACACCGTTTCATGCTCTTCATATTGCTCACACCTTTTCATGCTCCACATATTTTTCAGACCTTTCATGCTCCTCGTGTTTTTCAGAACTTTTCATGCTCCTCGTATTTTTCACACCGTTTCATGCTCCTCGTATTTTTCACCCCTTTTCATGCACTTTGTATTTTTCAAACCTTTTCATGCTCTTTGTATTTTTCACAACTTTTCACGCTCTTCATACTTTTCAAACCATTTCATGCTCTTCATATTTTCACATCTTTTCATGCTCTTCATATTTTACACACCGTTTCATGCTCTTCATATTTTTCACAAATTTTCATGCTCTTCATATTTTTTACATATTTCATGCTTCTCATATTTTTCATACCATTTCATGCTCCTCATATTTTTCACATCTTTTCATGCTCCTCATATTTTTGACACCTTTTGAAGCTCTTCATATTTTTCACACCATGTCAGGCTCTTCATGTTTTTCAACACCGCTTCATGCTCGTCCTATTTTTCAGACCATTTCGTCTTCCTCATATTTTTGACACCTTTTGAAGCTCTACATATTTTTGTCACCTTTTCATTCTCTTCATGTTTTTCAACACCGTTTCATGGTCCTCCTACTTTTCAGAACGTTTCGTGCTCCTCACATTTTTCAGACCGTTTCATGCTCATCATATTTTTAACACTTTTTGAAGCTCTTCATATTTTTCACATCTTTTAATGCTCTTCATCTTTTTCAACACCGTTTCATGCTCCTCCTATTTTTCAGACAGTTTCGTGCTCCTCATATTTTTCTGACCATTTCATGCTCCTCATATTTTTGACACCTTTTGAAGCTCTTCAAGATTTTCAACACCGTACATGCTCCTCCTATTTTGCAGACCATTTCATGCTCTTCATATTTTTCAGACCGTTTCATACTCCTCATATTTTTAACACCTTTTGAAGCTCTTCATATTTTTCACTCCTTTTCATGCTCTTCATATTTTTCAACACCGCTTCATGCTCCCCTTATTTTTCACACCGTTTCAGGCTCCTCCTATTTTTCAGACCGATTCATGCTCCTCCTATTTTTCAGACCGTTTCATGCTCCTCATATTATTAACACCTTTTGAAGCTCCTCATATTTTCACTCCTTTTAATGCTCTCCATGTTTTTCAACACCGTTTCATGCTCCTACTATTATTTATATAATTTTGTGCTCGTCATATTTTTCAGACCGTTTCATGCTCCTCATAATTTTGACACCTTTTGAGCTCTACATAATTTTTACACCTTTTCATGCTCTTCATGTTTTTCAGCACCGTTTCATGCTCCTGCTATTTTTCAGACCGTTCCATTCTCCTCATATTTTTTACACCTTTTGAAGCTCTTCATATTTTTCCACCTTTTCAGGCTCTTCATGTTTTTCCACACCGTTTCATGCTCCTCCTATTGTTCAGACCGTTTCATGCTCTTCATATTTTTGACAGCTTTTGAAGCTCTTCATATTTTTTACACCTTTTCAGTCTCTTCATGTTTTTCAACACCGTTTCATGCTACTTCATATTTTTCAGACCGTTTCATGCTCCTTATATTTTTCACACCTTTTGAATCTTTTCATGTTTTTCAACACCGTTACATGCTCCTCCTATTTTGAAAACCGTTTCATGCTCCTCCTGTTTTTGACAGCTTTTGAAGCTCTTCATATTTTTCACACCTTTACAGGCTCTTAATTTTTTTCAACACCATTTCAAGATCCTCATATTTTTTAGACCATTTCATGCTCTTCATATTTTTCAGACCATTTCATACTCCTCATATTTTTGACACCTTTTGAAGCTCTTCATATTTTTCACACCTTTTCATGCTTATCATGTTTTACAACACCGTTTCATTCTCCTCCTATTTTTCAGAACGTTTCATGCTCCTCACATTTTTGACAACTTTTGAAACTCTTCATATTTTTCACTTCTTTTCAGTCTCTTCATGATTTTCAACACCGTTTCGTGCTCCTCCTATTTTTCAGACTGTTTCATGCTCCTCCTATTTTTCAGAACGTTTCATGCTCCTCACATTTTTGACAACTTTTGAAACTCTTCATATTTTTCACACCTTTTCATGCTTATCATGTTTTACAACACCGTTTCATGCTCCTCCTATTTTTCAGACAGTTTCATGCTCCTCATATTTTTCACACCTTTTTAAGCTCTTCATATTTTTTACACCTTTTCAGGCTCTTCATGTTTTTGAACACCGCTTGATGCTCCTCCTATTTTCCAGATAGTTTCATGCTCCTCATGTTTTTTACTTGTTTTGAACCTATTCATATTTTTAACACCTTTTCAGGCTCTTCATGGTTTTCAACACCGTTTCATGCTCCTCCTATTTTCCAGACGGTTTCACGCTCCTCATATTTTTTAAAACCTTTTGAGGCTCTTCATATATTTCCCACCTTTTCAGGCTCTTCATGTTTTGGACCACCACTTCATGCTGCTCCTATTTTTCAGACCGTTTCATGCTCCTTATATTTTTGACACCTTTTGAAGCTCTTCATATTTTTCACACGTTTTCAGGCTTTTCAAGTTTTGGAACACCGCTTCATGCTCCTCCTATTTTTCAGACCATTTCCTGCTCCTCATAATTTTCACACCTTTTGGTGCTCTTCATATATTTAACACCTTTTCAGGCTCTTCATATTTTTGAACACTGCCTCATGCTCCTCCTATTTTTCAGACCGTTTCATGCTTCTCATAATTTTGACACCTTTTGAAGCTCTTCATATATTTCACAGCTTTTCAGGCTCTTCATGTTTTTCAACTCCTCCTCATGCTCCTCGTATATTTCAGTCGTTTCATGCTCCTCATATTTTGACACCTTTTGAAGCTCTTCATATTTCTCATACCTTTTCATGCTATTCATCTTTTTCAAAACCGTTTCATACTCATCCTATTTTTCAGACTGTTCCATGCTCCTCATATTTTTGACACATTTTTAAGCTCTTCATATTTTTTACACATTTTCAGGCTCTTCATCTTTTTCTAAACAGATTCATGCTCCTCCTATTTTTCAGACCGGTTCATGCTCCTCCTATTTTTCACACCTTTTGAAGCTCTTCATATTTTTCACCCCTTTTCATGATTTTCATGTTTTTGAACACCGTTTCATGCTCCTCATATTTTTGACACCTTTTGAAGTTCTTCATATATTTCACACCTTTTCAGGATCTTCATGTTTTTCAAAACCACTTCATGCTCCTCCTATATTTCAGTCCGTTTCATTCTCCTCATATGTTTCACATCTTTTGTAGCTCTTTATTATTTTTCACACCTTTTCAGGCTCTTCATTTTTTGGAACACCGTTTCATGCTCCTCCTATTTTTCAGATGTTTCATGCTCCTCATATTTTTGACACCTTTTGAAGCTCTTCATATTTTTCTCAACTTTTCAGGCTGTTCATGTTTTCAACACGGCTTCATGCTCCTCCTATTTTTCAGACAGTTTCATTCCTCTCACGTATTTCACACCTTTTGAAGCTCTTCATATTTTTCACACCTTTTCAAGCTCTTCATGTTTTTGAGCACCTTTTCATGCTCCTCCTATTTTACACACAGTTTCATGCTCCTCATGTATTTCACAACTTTTGAAGCTCTTCTTATTTTTCACACCTTTTCAGGCTCTTCATTTGTTTGAACACCGTTTCATGCTCCTCCTAATTTTCAGACCGTTTCTTTCTCATCTCATTTTGACAGCTTTTGAAGCTCTTCATATTTTCACTCCTTTTGAAGCTCTTCATATATTTCACACCTTTTCAGGCTGTTCATATTTTTCGAAACCACTACATGCTCCTCCTAATTTTCAGACCGTTTCATGATCATCTTATTTTGACAGCTTTTGAAGCTCTTCGTATTTTCACATCTTTTGAAGCTCTACATATTATTCACACCTTTTCAGGCTCTTCATGTTTTTCAACACCACTGCATGATCCTCCTATTTTTCAGACCGTTTCATGCTCATCTCATTTTTGACACATTTTGAAGCTCTTCATAGTTTTCACACCTTTTGAAGCTCTTCATATTTTTCACACGTTTTCAGGCTCTTCATGTTTTTCAACACCGCTTCATGCTCCTCCTATTTTTTCAGACCGTTTAATGCTCTTCCTATTTTTGACACGTTTTGAGGCTCTTCATATTTTTCACACCTTTTCAGGCTCTTCATGTTTTCGAACACCGCTTCATGCTCCTCCTATTTTTGAGACCGTATCAGGCTCCTCATATTTTCACACCTTTTGAAGCTCTTCATATTTTTCACACCTTTTCAGGCTCTTCATCTTTTTGAACACCAGTTCATGCTTCTCATATTTTTCAGACCGTTTCATGCTCCTCATGTATTTCACACCTTTTCAAGCTCTGTATATTTTTCACACATTTTCAGGCTCTTCATGATTTTGATCAGCGTTTCATGCTCCTCATATTTTTGACACGTTTTGAAGCTCTTCATATTTTTCACACCTATTCAGGCTCTTCATGTTTTTCAACACTGTTTCATGCTCCTCTAATTTTTCAGACCGTTTCATGCTCCTCATAATTTTGACACACTTTGAAGCTCTTCTTATATTTCAAACCTGTTCAGGCTCTTCATGTTTTTGAACACCGCTTCATGTTCCTCCTATTTTTCCTACCGTTTCATGCTCCTCATATACTTGACACCTTTTGAAGCTCTTCAAATTTTTCACACGTTTTCAGGCTCTTCATGTTTTTGAACACAACTTTCTTGCTTCTCCTATTTTTCAAACCGTTCCATACACCTCATGAATTTCACACCTGTTGAACCTCTTCATATTTTACACACCTTTTCAGGCTCTTCATGTTTTTGAACACCGTTTCATACTGCTCCTATTTTTCAGAACGTTTCATGCTCCTCATATTTTAACACGTTTTGAGGATCTTCATATTTTTCACACCTTTTCAGGCTCTTCATGTTTTTCAAGACCACTGCATGATCCTACTATTTTTCAGACCGTTTCATGCTCATCTCATTTTTGACACGTTTTGAAGCTCTTCATAGTTTTCACACCTTTTCAGGCTCTTCATGATTTTCAACACCGCTTCATACTCATCCTATTTTTCAGACTGTTTCATGCTCATCTCATTTTTGACACCTTTGGAAACTCTTCATATTTTTTCACACGTTTTCAGGCTCTTCAAGCTTTTCAACAACATTTCATGCTCCTCCTATTTTTCAGACCGTTTCATGCTCCTCATATTTTTGACACGTTCTGAGGCTCTTCATATTTTTCACAACTTTTCAGGCTCTTCATGTTTTTGATCACCGTTTCATGCTCCTGCTATTTTTCAGACCGTTTAATGCTCCTCATATTTTTTACACCTTTTGAAGCTCTTCATATTTTTCACACCATTTCAGCCTCTTCATCTTTTTCCACACCACTTCATGCTCCTCCTATTTTTCAGACCGTTTCATGCTCCTCATGTATTTGACTCCTTTTGAAGCTCTTCATATTTTTCACACCTTTTCAGGCTCTTCATGTTTTTCAACACCACTGCATGATCCTACTATTTTTCAGACCGTTTCATGCTCATCTCATTTTTGACACATTTTGAAGCTCTTCATAGTTTTCACACCTTTTGAAGCTCTTCATATTTTTCACACCTTTTCAGGCTCTTCATGTTTGTGAATACCGCTTCATGCTCCTCCTATTTTTCAGACCGTTACTTGCTCCTCATATTTTTGACACCTTTAAAACTCTTCATATATTTCTCACCTATCAGGCACTTCATGTTTTTGAACATCGCTTCATGCTCCTCCTATTTTTCAGACAGTTAAATACTCCTCATATTTTTGACATCTTTAGAAACTCTTCATATATTTCACACCTTTTAGGCTCTTCATGTTTTTTAACACCGCTTCATGCTCCTCCTATTTTTCAGACCGTTACATGCTCCTCATATTTTTGACACCTTTAGAAAGTCTTCATATATATTACACCTTTCAGGCTCTTCATGTTTTTGAACACCGCTTCATGCTCCTCCTATTTTTCAGACCGTTACATGCTCCTCATAATTTTGACACCTTTAGAAGCTCTTCATATTTTTCACACCTTTTCAGGCTCTTCATGTTTTTCAACACCGCTACATGCTCCTCCTCTTTTTCAGACCGTTTCATGCTCCTCATATTTTTCACACCATTTGAAGATCTTTATATTTGTCCCACCTATTCAGGTTCTTCATGTTTTTCAACACCCCTTCTTGCTCCTCCTATTTTTCAGACCGTTAATAGCTCCTCATATTTTTGACACAATTAGAAACTCTTCATATATTTCACACCTTTCAGGCTCTTCATGTTTTTGAACACCGCTTCATGGTCTTACTATTTTTCAGACCGTTACATGCTCCTCATATTTCTGACACCTTTAGAAGCTCTTCATATATTTCACACCTTTTCAGGCTCTTCATGATTTTAACACCACTTCATGCTCCTCCTATTTTTCAGGCCATTTCCTGCTCATCGATTTTTGAACCTTTTGAAGCTCTTCATATTTTTCACACCTTTTGAAGCTCTTAATATTTTTCACAGGTTTTCAGGCTCTTCACGTTTTTCAACACCGCTTCATGCTCCTCCTATTTTTCAGACCGTTTCATGCTCCTCATATATTTGACACTTTTTGAAGCTCTTCATATTTTTCACACCTTTTCAGGATCTTCATGTTTTTCAACACCACTTGAGGTTCCTCCTATTTTTCAGATCGTTTCATGCTCCTCCTATTTTTGACACCTTTAGAAGCTCTTCATATTTTTCACACCTTTTCAGGCTCTTCATGTTTTTGAACACCGCTTCATGCTCCTCCTATTGTTCAGACCGTTTAATCCTCCTCATATTTTTGACACCTTTAGAAGCTCTTAATATTTTTCACACCTTTTCTGGCTCTTCAGGTTTTTCAACACCACTTCATGCTCCTCCTATTTTTCAGACCGTTTCATGCTCATCTAATTTTTGACACCTTTTGAAGCTCTTCATATTTTTCACAACTTTTCAGGCTTCATGTTTTTGAACAACGCTTCATGCTCCTCATACTTTTCAGACCGTTTCATGCTCCTCATAATTTTGACACCATTTGAAGCTCTTCATATTTTTCACACCTTTTCAAGCTCTTCATGTTTTTGAACACCACTTCATGCTCCTCCTAATTTTCAGACCGTTTCATGCTCCTCATATTTTTGACACCTTTTGAAGCTCTTCATATTTTCACGCCTTTTCAGGCTCTTCATGTTTTTCAACACCACTTCATGTTCCTCCTATTTTTCAGATCGTTTCATGCTCCTCATATTTTTGACACCTTTAGAAGCTCTTCATATTTTTCACACCTTTTCAGGCTCTTCATGATTTTCAACACCGCTTCATACTCATCATATTTTTCAGACTGTTTCATGCTCATCTCATTTTTGACACCTTTGGAAACTCTTCATATTTTTTCACACGTTTTCAGGCTCTTCAAGTTTTTCAACAACATTTCATGCTCCTCCTATTTTTCAGACCGTTTCATGCTCCTCATATTTTTGACACGTTCTGAGGCTCTTCATATTTTTCACACCTTTTCAGGCTCTTCATGTTTTTGATCACCGTTTCATGCTCCTCCTATTTTTCAGACCGTTTATTGCTCCTCATATTTTTTACACCTTTTGAAGCTCTTCATATTTTTCACAACTTTTCAGCCTCTTCATCTTTTTCCACACCACTTCATGCTCCTCCTATTTTTCAGACCGTTTCATGCTCCTCATGTATTTGACTCCTTTTGAAGCTCTTCATATTTTTCACACCTTTTCAGGCTCTTCATGTTTTTCAACACCACTTGATGATCCTACTATTTTTCAGACCGTTTCATGCTCATCGCATTTTTGACACATTTTGAAGCTCTTCATAGTTTTCACACCTTTTGAAGCTCTTCATATTTTTCACACCTTTTCAGGCTCTTCATGTTTGTGAATACCGCTTCATGCTCCTCCTATTTTTCAGACCGTTACTTGCTCCTCATATTTTTGACACCTTTAAAACTCTTCATATATTTCTCACCTATCAGGCACTTCATGTTTTTCAACACCCCTTCTTGCTCCTCCTATTTTTCAGACCGTTAATAACTCCTCATATTTTTGACACCATTAGAAACTCTTCATATATTTCACACCTTTCAGGCTCTTCATGTTTTTGAACACCGCTTCATGGTCCTACTATTTTTCAGACCGTTACATGCTCCTCATATTTTTGACACCTTTAGAAGCTCTTCATATTTTTCACACCTTTTCAGGCTCTTCATGATTTTAACACCACTTCATGCTCCTCCTATTTTTCAGGCCATTTCCTGCTCATCGATTTTTGACACGTTTTGAAGCTCTTCATATTTTTCACACCTTTTCAGGCTCTTCATGATTTTAACACCACTTCATGCTCCTCCTATTTTTCAGGCCATTTCCTGCTCATCGATTTTTGACACCTTTTGAAGCTCTTCATATTTTTAACACCTTTTGAAGCTCTTAATATTTGTCACACTTTTTCAGGCTCTTCACGTTTTTCAACACCGCTTCATGCTCCTCCTATTTTTCAGACCGTTTCATGCTCCTCATATATTTGACACGTTTTGAAGCTCTTCATATTTTTCACACCTTTTCAGGATCTTCATGTTTTTCAACACCACTTCATGTTCCTCCTATTTTTCAGATCGTTTCATGCTCCTCATATTTTTGACACCTTTAGAAGCTCTTCATATTTTTCACACCTTTTCAGGCTCTTCATGGTTTTGAACACCGCTTCATGCTCCTCCTATTGTTCAGACCGTTTAATCCTCCTCATATTTTTGACAGCTTTAGAAGCTCTTCATATTTTTCACACCTTTTCTGGCTCTTCAGGTTTTTCAACACCGCTTCATGCTCCTCCTATTTTTCAGACCGTTTCATGCTCCTCATATATTTGACACGTTTTGAAGCTCTTCATATTTTTCACACCTTTTCAGGATCTTCATGTTTTTCAACACCACTTCATGTTCCTCCTATTTTTCAGATCGTTTCATGCTCCTCATATTTTTGACACCTTTAGAAGCTCTTCATATTTTTCACACCTTTTCAGGCTCTTCATGTTTTTGAACACCGCTTCATGCTCCTCCTATTGTTCAGACCGTTTAATCCTCCTCATATTTTTGACACCTTTAGAAGCTCTTAATATTTTTCACACCTTTTCTGGCTCTTCAGGTTTTTCAACACCACTTCATGCTCCTCCTATTTTTCAGACCGTTTCATGCTCATCTAATTTTTGACACCTTTTGAAGCTCTTCATATTTCTCACACCTTTTCAGGCTCTTCATGTTTTTCCACACCACTTCATGCTTCTCCTATTTTTCAGCCCGTTTCATGCTCCTCATGTGTTTCACATCTTTTGAAGCTCTTCATATTTTTCACACCTTTTCAGGCTTTTCATTTTTTTCAACACCACTTCATGCTCCTCCTGCTTTTCAGACCGTTTCATGCTCATCTCATTTTGACACCTTTTGAAGCTCTTCATATTTTTCACACCTTTTGAAGCTCTTCATATTTTTCATATTTTTGAAGCTCTTCATATTTTTACACGTTTTCAGACTCTTCATGTTTTTCAACACCGCTTCATGCTCCTGCTATTTTTCAAACCGTTTCATGCTCCTCATATTTTTGACAGGTTTTGAAGCTTTTCATATTTTTCCCACCTTTTCATGCTCTTCATGTTTTTGATAACTGTTTCATGCTCATCCTATTTTTCAGACCGTTCATGCTTCTCAAATTTTTAACACCCTTTGAATCTCTTAATATTTTTACCACCTTTTCAGGCTCTTCATGTTTTTGATAACTGTTTCATGCTCCTACTATGATTCAGACATTTTCCTGCTCCTCATATTTTTGACACCTTTTGAAGCTCCTCATATTTTTCACACCTTTTGAAGCTCTTCATATATTTCACACTTTTTCAGGCTTTTCATGTTTTTCAACACCACTTCATGCTCCTCCTATTTTTCAGACCGCTTCATGCTCATCTCATTTTTGACTCCTTTTGAAGCTCTTGATATTTTTCACACCTTTTGAAGCTCTTCATATTTTTCACACCTTTTCAGAATCTTCATGTTTTTAAACACCGCTTCATTCTCCTCCTATTTTTCAGACCTTTTCATGCTCCTCATATTTTTCAAATCTTTTGAAGCTCTTCATATTTTTCGCACCTTTCCAGGCTCTTCATGTTTTTAAACACCGCTTCATGCTCCTCCTATTTTACAGACCGTTTCATTCTCCTCAAGTATTTCACACCTTTTGAAGCTCTTCCTATTTTTCAAAACTTTTCAGGCTCTTCATGTTTTTCAACACCTTTTCATGCTCCTCCTATTTTTCAGACTGTTTCATGCTCATATATTTTGACACCTTTTGAATCTCTTCATATTTTTCACAGCTTTTCAGCCTCTTCATGTTTTACAACACCGCATCAGGCTCCACCTATTTTTCAGACTGTTTCATGCTCCTCATATTTTTGACACCTTTTGAAGCTCTTCATATTTTTCACACCTTTTCAAGTTCTTCATGTTTTTCAACACTGCTTCATGCTCCTCCTATTTTTTAGACCGTTTCATGCTCCTCATATTTTCACACGTTTTGAAGCTCTTCATATTTTTCACACCTTTTCAGGCTCTTCATGTTTTTCAAAACCGCATCATGCTCCTCCTATTTTTCAGACTGTTTCATGCTCCTCATATTTTTCTCACGTTTTGAAGCTCTTCATATTTTCACACCTTTTCAGTCTCTTCATGTTTTTGAACACAGCTTCATGCTCCTCCTATTTTTTAGACCGTTCATGCCCCTCATATTTTTGAAATATTTTGAAGATCTTCATATTTTTCACAACTTTTCAGGCTCTTCATGTTTTTCAACGCTGCTTCATGCTCCTAGTGTTTTTCAGACCGTTCATGCTATCATATTTTTGACACCTTTTGAAGCTCTTCATATTTTTCACACCTTTTCAGGCTCTTCATATTTTTGAACACTGCTTCATGCTCCTCCTATTTTTCCGACCGTTTCATGCTCCTCATACTTTTCACACCTTTTGAAGCTCTTCATGTTTTTCACACCTTTTCAGGCTCTTCTTATTTTTTAGCACACATTCATGCTCCTCCGATTTTTCAGACCGTTTCATGCTCCTCATGTATTTCAAACCATTTGAAGCTCTTCATGTTTTTCACACCTTTTCAGTCTCTTCATGTATTTAAACACCATTTCATGCTCCTCCTGTTTTTCAGACCGTTTTATGCTCCTCATATTTTTGACACCTTTTGAAGCTCTTCATATTTTTCCCACCTTTTCAGGCTATACATGTTTTCCAACACCACTTCATGCTCCTCCTAATTTTCAGACCGTTTCATGCTCATCTCATATTTACACCTTTTGAACCTGTTCATATTTTTCACACATTTTGAAGCTCTTCATATTTTTCACACCTTTTCAGGCTCTTCATATTTTTGAACACTGCTTCATGCTCCTCCTATTTTTCCGACCGTTTCATGCTCCTCATACTTTTCACACCTTTTGAAGCTCTTCATGTTTTTCACACCTTTTCAGGCTCTTCATATTTTTTAGCACACATTCATGCTCCTCCGATTTTTCAGACCGTTTCATGCTCCTCATGTATTTCAAACCATTTGAAGCTCTTCATGTTTTTCACACCTTTTCAGTCTCTTCATGTATTTAAAAACCATTTCATGCTCCTCCTGTTTTTCAGACCGTTTTATGCTCCTCATATTTTTGACACCTTCTGAAGCTGTTCATATTTTTCACACCTTTTCAGGCTCTTTATATTTTGAACACCGTTTCTTGCTCCTCCTATTTTTCGGACTTTTTCATGCTCCTCATATTTTGACACCTTTTGAAGCTCTTCATATTTTTCACACCTTTTCAGGCTCTTCATGTTTTTGAGCAAACCTTCATGCTCCTCCTATTTTTCACACCGTTTCATGCTCCTTATATGTTTGTCTCCTGTTGAAGCTCTTCATATTTTTCACAGCTTTTGAAGCTCTTCATATTTTTCACACCTTTTGAGGCTCTTCATGGTTTTCAACAGCACTTCATGCTCCTCCAATTTTTCAGACCGCTTCATTATCATCTCATTTTTGACACCTTTTGAAGCTCTTCATATATTTCACACCTTTTCAGACTCTTCTTGTTTTTCAACACAGCTTCTTGCTCCTCCTATTTTTCAGACCGTTTCATGCTCCTCATATTTTTGACACCTTTTGAAGCTCTTCATATTTTTCACACCTTTTGAAGCTCTTCATATTTTTCACACTTTTTCATGCTCTTCTTGTTTTTCAACACCACTTCATGCTCCTCCTGTTTTTCAGAGCGTTTCAAGCTCCTCATATATTTCACACTTTTTGAAGCTCTTCACATTTTTCACACCTTTTCAGGCTCTTCATGTTTTTCAACACCGCTTCATGAACCTCCTAATTTTCAGACCGTTTCCTGCTCCACATAATTTTCACATCTTTTGAAGCTCTTCATATATTTCACACCTTTTCAGGCTCTTCAAGTTTTTCAACACCGCTTCATGCTCCTCCTAGGTTTAAGACCGTTTCATCCTCCTCATGTATTTCACACCTTTTGAAGCTCTTCATATTTTTCACACCTTTTCAGGCTCTTATGTTTGTCAACAATAATTCATGCTCCTCCTATGTTTCAGACCGTTTCATGCTCCTCATATTTTTGACACCTTTTGAAGCTCTTCATATATTTCCCACCTTTTCAGACTCTTCTTGTTTTTCAACACAGCTTCTTGCTCCTCCTATTTTTCAGACCGTTTCATGCTCATCTCATTTTTGACACCTTTTGAAGCTCTTCATATATTTCACACCTTTTCAGGCTCTTCATGTTTTCAACACCGCTTCATGCTCCTCCTATTTTTCAGACCGTTTCATGCTCCTCATATTTTTGACACCTTTTGAAGCTCTTCATATATTCAACACCTTTTCATGCTCTTCATGATTTCAACACCACTTCATCCTCCTCCTATTTTTCAGACCGTTTCATGCTCATCTCATTTTTGACACCTTTTGAAGCTCTTCATATTTTTTACAGCTTTTGAAGCTGTTCATATTTTTCACACCTTTTCAGGCTCTTCATGTTTTTTAACACCGTTTCATGCTTCTCCTATTTTTCAGACCGTTTCATGCTCCTCATATTTTCGACAGCTTTTGAAGCTCTTCTTATTTTTCACACCTTTTCAGGTTCTTCAATTTTTTCAACACCGTTTCATGCCCCTCGTATTTTTCAGATCGTTTCATGCTCCTCATATTTTTGACACCTTTTGAAGCTCTTCCTATTTTCCACACCTTTTCAGGCTCTTCATGTTTTAGAACACTGCTTCATGCTCCTTCTATTTTTCATACCGTTTCATGGTCCTCTCATTTTTCACTCCTTTTGAAGCTCTTCATATATTTCACACCTTTTCAGGCTCTTCATGGTTTTGAACACCGCTTCATGCTCCTCCTATTTTTCTGACCGTTTCATGCTCCTCATATTTTTGACACCTTTTGAAGCTCCTCCTATTTCTCACACGTTTTCAGGCTCTTCATGTTTTTCAACACCGTTTCATGCTCCTCCTATTTTTCCTACCGTTTCATGCTCCTCCTATTTTTCAGACCGTTTCATGCTCCTCATATTTTTGACAATTTTGGAAGCTCTTCATATTTTTCACACCTTTTCAGGCTCTTCATGTTTTCAACACCGCTTCATGCTCCTCCTATTTTTTCAGACCTTTTCATGCTCCTCATATTTTTCAAATCTTTTGAAGCTCTTCATATTTTTCACAGCTCTTCATGCTCTTCATGTTTTCAACACCACTTCATCCTCCTCCTATTTTTCAGACCATTTCATGCTCATCTCATTTTTGACACCTTTGAAACTCTTCATATATTTCACACCTTTTCAGGCTCTTCATGTTTTCAACATCGCTTCAGCTCCTCCAATTTTTCAGACCGTTTCATGCTCATCTCATTTTTGACACCTTTTGAAGCTCTTCATATTTTTCACAGATTTGAAACTCTTCATATTTTTCACACCTTTTCAGGCTCTTCATGTTTTTGAACACTGCTTCATGCTTCTGCTATTTTACAGACCATTTCATTCTCCTCATGTATTTCACACCTTTTGAAGCTCTTCCTATTTTTCAAAACTTTTCAGGCTCTTCATGTTTTTCAACACCGTTTCATGCTCCTCCTATTTTTCAGACTGTTTCATGCTCCTGATATTTTGACACCTTTTGAAGCTCTTCATATTTTTCACAGCTCTTCAGGCTCTTCATGTTTTCAACACCACTTCATCCTCCTCCTATTTTTCAGAACATTTCATGCTCATCTCATTTTAGACACCTTTGAAACTCTTGATATATTTCACACCTTTTCAGGCTCTTCATGTTTTCAACATCGCTTCATGCTCCTCCAATTTTTCAGACCGTTTCATGCTCCTCATATTTTTGATACCTTTTGAAGCTCTTCATATATTTCACACCTTTTCATGCTCTTCATGTTTTCAACACCACTTCATCCTCCTCATATTTTTCAGACCGTTTCATGCTCATCTCATTTTTGACACCTTTTGAAGCTCTTCATATTTTTCACAGCTTTTGAAACTCTTCATATTTTTCACACCTTTTCAGGCTCTTCATATTTTTGAACACCGTTTCATCCTTCTCCTATTTTTCAGACCGTTTCCTGCTCCTCATATTTTTGACACCTTTTGAAGCTCTTCATATTTTTCACATCTTCTCAGGTTCTTCAAGTTTTTCAACACCGTTTCATGCTCCTCGTATTTTTCAGAGCGTTTCATGCTCCTCATATTTTTGACACCTTTTGAAGCTCTTCCTATTTTCCACACCTTTTCAGGCTCTTCATGTTTTAGAACACTGCTTCATGCTCCTTCTATTTTTCATAGCGTTTCATGCTCCTCTCATTTTTCACACCTTTTGAAGCTCTTCATATTTTTCACACCTTTTCAGGTTCTTCAAGTTTTTCAACACCGTTTCATGCTCCTCGTATTTTTCAGAGCGTTTCATGCTCCTCATATTTTTGACACCTTTTGAAGCTCTTCCTATTTTCCACACCTTTTAAGGCTCTTCATGTTTTAGATCACCGCTTCATGCTCCTTCTGTTTTTCATACCGTTTCATGCTCCTCTCATTTTTCACACCTTTTGAAGCTCTTCATATTTTTCACACCTTTTCAGGCTCTTCATGTTTTTGAACACCGCTTCATGCTCCTCCTATTTTTCTCACCGTTTCATGCTCCTCATATTTTTGATACCTTTTGAAGCTCCTCCTATTTTTCACACGTTTTCTGGCTCTTCATGTTTTTCAACACCGTTTCATGCTCCTCCTATTTTTCCTACCGTTTCATGCTCCTTGTATTTTTCAGACCGTTTCATGCTCCTCCTATTTTTGACAATTTTGGAAGCTCTTCATATTTTTCACATCTTTTCAGGCTCTTCATGTTTTTCAACACCGCTATATGCTCCTACTAATTTTCAGACTGTTTCATGCTCCTCATATATTTCACACCTTTTGAGCTCTTCATATTTTTCACACCTTTTCAGGCTCTTCATGTTTTGGAGCACACCTTCATGCTCCTCCTATTTTTCAGACCGTTTCATGATCCTCATGTATTTCACTCCATTTGAAGCACTTCATATTTTTCACACCTTTTCAGTCTCTTCATGTTTTTCAACACCACTTCATGTTCCTCCTATTATTCAGACCGTTTCATGCTCATCTCATTTTTGACACCTTTTGAAGTTCTTGATATTTTTCACACCATTTGAAGCTCTTCATAATTTTCACACCTTTTCAGGATCTTCATGTTTTTAAACACCGCTTCATGCTGCTCCTATTTTTCAGACCTTTTCATGCTCCTCATATTTTTCAAATCTTTTGAAGCTCTTCATATTTTTCGCACCTTTCCAGGCTCTTCATGTTTTTGAACACCGCTTCATGCTTCTGCTATTTTACAGACCGTTTCATTCTCCTCATGTATTTCAAACCTTTTGAAGCTCTTCCTATTTTTCAAAACTTTTCAGGCTCTTCATGTTTTTCAACACCGTTTCATGCTCCTCCTATTTTTCAGACTGTTTCAAGCTCCTCAAATTTTGACACCTTTTGAAGCTCTTCATATTTTTCACAGCTCTTCAGGCTCTTCATGTTTTCAACACCCCTTCATCCTCCTCCTATTTTTCAGACCTTTTCAGGCTCATCTCATTTTTGACACCTTTTGAAGCTCTGCATATATTTCACACCTTTTCAGGCTCTTCATGTTTTCAACACCGCTTCATGCTCCTCCTATTTTTCATACCGTTTCATGCTCGTCATATTTTTGATACCTTTTGAAGCTCTTCATATATTTCACATCATTTCATGCTCTTCATGTTTTCAACACCACTTCATGCTCTTCCTAATATGCAGACCGTTTCATGCTCCTCCTAATTTTGATACCTGTTGATGCTGTTCATATTTTTCACACCTTTTGAAGCTCTTCTAATTTTTCACACGTTTTCAGACTCTTCATGTTTTTCAACACCTCTTCATGCTCGTGCTATTTTTCAGACCGTTTCATGCTCCTCATGTATTTCACATCTTTTGAAGCTCTTCATATTTTTCACACCTTTTCAGGCTCTTCATGTTTTTCAACACCGCTTCATGCTCCTCCTATTTTGCAGACCATTTCATGCTCCTCATATTTTTGACACCTTTTGAAGCTTTTAATATTTTTCACAACTTTTCAGGCTCTTCATTTTTTTCAACACTACTTCATGCCCCTCTTTTTTTTCAGACCGTTTCATTCTCATCTAATTTTTCACACCTTTTGAAGCTCTTCATATTTTTCACACATTTTCAAGCTCTTCTTGTTTTTGAACTCCGCTTCATGCTCCTCCTATTTTTGAGACAGTTTCATGCTCCTAATATTTTTGACAACTTTTGAAGCTTTTAATATTTTTCACAACTTTTCAGGCTCTTCATTTTTTTCAACACTACTTCATGCCCCTCTTTTTTTTCAGACCGTTTCATTTTCATCTAATTTTTCACACCTTTTGAAGCTCTTCATATTTTTCACACATTTTCAGGCTCTTCATGTTTTTGAACACCATTTCATGCTCCTCCTATTTTGCAGACCGTTTCATTCTCCTCATATTTTTGACACCTTTTGAAGCTCTTCATGTATTTCACACCTCTTCAGGCTTTTCATTTTTTTCAACACCAATTCATTCTCCTCCTATTTTTCAGACCGTTTCATGCTTATCTCATTTTGCCACATTTTGAAGCTCTTCATATTTTTCACATCTTTTGAAGCTTTTCATATTTTTCACACCTTTTCAGGCTCTTCATGATTTTCAACCCCGTTTCATGCTCCTCCTAATTTTCAGACCGTTTCATGCTCATCTCTTTTTTGACACCCTTTGAAGCTCTTCATATTTTTCACAATTTGAAGTTCTTCATATTTTTCATATTTTTGAGGCTCTTCATATTTTCAAACGTTTTCAGACTCTTCATGTTTTTCAACACCGCTTCATGCTCCTGAAATATTTCAGACCGTTTCATGCTCCTCATACTTTTGACACCTTTTGAAGCTCTTCATATTTCTCACACCTTTTCAAGCTCTTCATGTTTTTCAACACCGCTTCATGCTCCTCCTATTTTTCAGACCATTTCATGCTCATCTCATTTTTGACACCTTTTGAAGGTTTTCATATTTTTCACACCTTTTCAGGCTCTTCATGTTTTTGAACACCGATTCATACTCCTCCTATTTTTCAGACCGTTTCATGCTCCTCATATTTTTCACACCTTTTGAAGCTCTTCATATTTTTCACACCTTTTCAGGCTCTTCATGTTTTAGAACACCGCTTCATGCTCCTCCTATTTTTCAGACCGTTTAATGCTCCTCATTTATTCACACCTTTTGAAGCTCTTCATATTTTTCACACCTTTTCAGGCTCTTCATGTTTTGGCACACCGTTTCATGCTCCTCCGATTTTTCAGACCGTTTCATGCTCCTCATATATTTGACACCTTTTGAAGCTCTTCATATTTTTCACACCATTTCAGGCTCTTCCATTTTTTCAACACCGCTTCATGCTCCTCCTATTTTTCAGACCGTATCATGCTCCTCATAAATTTCACACCTTTTGAAGCTCTTCATATTTTTCACACCTTTTCAGGCTCTTCATTTTTTTTAACACAGCTTCATTCTCCTCCTATTTTTCAGACCGTTTCATGCTCCTCATATTTTTGACACCTTTTGAAGCTCTTCATATTTTTCACACATTTTCAAGGTCTTCTTGTTTTTGAACTCCGCTTCATGCTCCTCCTATTTTTGAGACAGTTTCATGCTCCTCATATTTTTGACACCTTTTGAAGCTTTTAATATTTTTCACAACTTTTCAGGCTCTTCATTTTTTTCAACACTACTTCATGCCCCTCTTTTTTTTCAGACCGTTTCATTCTCATCTAATTTTTCACACCTTTTGAAGCTCTTCATATTTTTCACACATTTTCAAGCTCTTCTTGTTTTTGAACTCCGCTTCATGCTCCTCCTATTTTTGAGACAGTTTCATGCTCCTCATATTTTTGACACCTTTTGAAGCTTTTAATATATTTCACAACTTTTCAGGCTCTTCATTTTTTTCAACACTACTTCATGCCCCTCTTTTTTTTCAGACCGTTTCATTTTCATCTAATTTTTCACACCTTTTGAAGCTCTTCATATTTTTCACACATTTTCAGGCTCTTCATGTTTTTGAACACCATTTCATGCTCCTCCTATTTTGCAGACCGTTTCATTCTCCTCATATTTTTGACACCTTTTGAAGCTCTTCATGTATTTCACACCTCTTCAGGCTTTTCATTTTTTTCAACACCACTTCATTCTTTTCCTATTTTTCAGACCGTTTCATGCTTATCTCATTTTGACACATTTTGAAGCTCATATTTTTCACATTTTTGAAGCTTTGCCGATTTTTCACATCTTTTCAGGCTCTTCATGATTTTCAACACCGCTTCATGCTCCTCTTAATTTTCAGACCGTTTCATGCTCATCTCTTTTTTGACACCCTTTGAAGCTCTTCATATTTTTCACAATTTGAACTTCTTCATATTTTTCATATTTTTGAGGCTCTTCATATTTTCAAACGTTTTCAGACCTTCATGTTTTTCAACACCGTTTCATGCTCCTGAAATTTTTCAGACCGTTTCATGCTCCTCATACTTATGACACCTTTTGTAGCTCTTCATATTTCTCACACCTTTTCAGGCTCTTCATGTTTTTGAACACCGCTTCATGCTCCTCCTATTTTTCAGACCGTTTCATGCTCCTCATATTTTTCGCACCTTTTGAAGCTCTTCATATTTTTCACACATTTTCAGGCTCTTCATGTTTTAGAACACCGCTTCATATTCCTCCTATTTTTCAGACCGTTTCATGCTCCTCATATTTTTGACACCTTTTGAAGCTCTTCATATTTTTCACATCTTTTGAAGCTTTTCATATTTTTCACACCTTTTCACGCTCTTCATGATTTTCAACACCGCTTCATGCTCCTCCTAATTTTCAGACCGTTTCATGCTCATCTCTTTTTTGACACCTTGTGAAGGTCTTCATATTTTTCACAACTTTTCATGCTCTTCATGTTTTTTCAACACCGTTTCATGCTCCTCATATTTTTCAGACCTTTTCGTGCTCTTCAATTTTTGACACCATTTGAAAATCTTCATATTTTTCACACCTTTTCATGCTCATCATGTTTTTCAACACAGTTTCACACTCCTTTTATTTTTGACACGTTTTGAAGCTCTGCATATTTTTCACACCTTTTCAGGCTCTTCATGTTTTTCAACACCGCTTCATGCTCCTCCTATTTTTCAGACCGTTTCATGCTCCTCATATTTTGACCCCTTTTGAAGCTCTTCATATATTTCATAACTTTTCAGGCTCTTCATATTTTTCAAAAGTGCTTCATGATCCTCCTCTTTTTCAGACCGTTTCATGCTCTTCATATTTTTGCTACATTTTGAAGCTCTTCATATTTTTCACAACTTTTCATGCTCTTCATGTTTTTTCAACACCGTTTCATGCTCCTCATATATTTGAGACCATTTCATGCTTCTCAAATTTTGACACGTTTTGAAGAACTTCATATTATTCACACCTTTTCATTCTTGTCATGTTTTTCAACACAGTTTCACACTCGTCATATTTTTGACACCTTTTGAACTCTTCATATTTTTCACACCTTTAAGGCTCTTCAGGTTTTTGGAGACCGCTTCATGCTCCTCCTAATTTTAAGACCGTTTCATGCTCCTCATATTTTTGACACCATTAGAAGCTCTTCATATTTTTCACACCTTTTCAGGCTCTTCATGTTTTTCAACACCGCTTCATACTCCTCCTCTTTTTCAGACCATTTTTGCTCCTCATAATTTTGACACCATATGAAGCTCTTCATATTTCTCACAACTTTTCTGGTTCTTCATGTATTTCAACACCGCTTCATGCTCCTCCTATTTTTCAGACCGTATCATGCTCATCTAATTTTTGAGACCTTTTGAAGCTCTTCATATTTTTCCACATCTTTTGAATCTCTTCATATTTTTCATGCGTTTTCAGGCTCTTCATGTTTTTCAACACCCCTTCTTGGTCCTCCTATTTTTCAGACCGTTTCATGCTCCTCATATTTTTGACACCTTTTGAAGCTCTTCATATTTTTCACACCTATTCAGGCTCTTCATGTTTTTGAACACCGCTTCATGCTCCTCCTATTTCAGACCGTTTCATGCTCCTCATAATTTTGACACCTTTTGAATCTCTTCATATTTTTCACACCTATTCAGGCTCTTCATGTTTTTGAACACCGCTTCATGCTCCTCCTATTTCAGACCGTTTCATGCTCCTCATAATTTTGACACGTTTTGAAGCTCTTCATATTTTTCACATCTTTTCAGGCTCTTCTTGTTTTTGAACACCGATTCATGCTCCTCCTATTTTTAAGACCGTTTCATGCTCCTCATAATTTTGACACCTTTTGAATCTTTTCATACTTTTCACACCTTTTCAGGCTCTTCACGTTTTTCAACACCACTTCATGCTCCTCCTTTTCTGCAGACCGTTTCATGCTCCTCATATTTTTGACACCTTTTGAAGCTCTACATATTTCTCACACCTTTTAAGGCTCTTCATATTTTTCAACACCGCTTCATGCTCCTCCTATTTTTCAGACCGTTTAATGCTCCTCATATTTTTGACACATTTTGAAGCTCTTCATATTTTCCACACCTTTTCAGGCTCTTCATATTTTTGAACACCGCTTCATGCTCCTCCTATTTTTCAGACCGTTTCATGCTCATCTCAATTTGACACCTTTTGAAGCTCCTCATATTTCTCACACCTTTTCAGGCTCTTCATGTTTTTGAACACCGCTTCATGCTCCTCCTATTTTTCATACCGTTTCATGCTCTTCTCATTTTAGACAACTTTTGAAGCTTTTCATATTTTTCACAACTTTTCAGGCTCTTCATGTTTTTGAACACCGCTTCATGCTCCTCCTATTTTTCAGACCGTATCATGCTCCTCATAAATTTCACACCTTTTGAAGCTCTTCATATTTTCCACAACTTTTCCGGCTCTTCATGATTTTCAACACCGCTTCATGCTCCTCCTATTTTTCAGACCGTTTCATTCTCATCTCATTTTTGACACCTTTTGATGCTCTTCATATTTTTCACACCTTTTCAGGCTCTTCATGTTTTTTAACACCACTTCATGCTCCTTCTATTTTTCAGAGAGTTTCTTGCTCCTCATGTATTTCACACCTTTTGAAGCTCTTCATATTTTTCACACCTTTTCAGGCTCCTCATGTTTTTCATCACCGTTTCATGCTCCTCCTATTTTTCAGACCGTTTCATGCTCCTCATATTTTTGAAACCTTTTGAAGCTCTTCATATTTTTCACACCTTTTCAGGCTCTTCATGTTTTTGAACACCGTTTCATGTTCCTCCTATTTTTCAGACCGTTTCATGCTCCTCATATTTTTGACACCTTTTGAAGCTCTTCATATTTTTCACAACTTTTCCGGCTCTTCATGATTTTCAACACCGCTTCATGCTCCTCTTATTTTTCAGACCGTTTCAAGCTCCTCATAATTTTGACACCTTTTGAAGCTCTTCATATTTTTCTCACCTTTTCAGGCTCTTCATGTTTTTGAACACCGCTTCATGGTCCTCCTATTTTTAAACCGTTTCATACTCCTCATATTTTTGACACCTTTTGAAGCTCTTCATAATTTTCACACCTTTTCAGGCTCTTCATGTTTTTGAACACCGCTTCATGCTCCTCCTATTTTTCAGACCGTTTAATGCTCCTCATGTATTTCACACCTTTTGAAGCTCCTCATATTTTTCACGCCTTTTCAGGCTCTTCATGTTTTTGAACACAGCTTCATGCTCCTCCTATTTTTCAGACCGTTTCATGCTCCTCATATTTTTGACATCTTGTGAAGGTCTTCATATTTTTCACACCTTTTCATGCTCTTCATGTTTTTTCAACACCGTTTCATGCTCCTCATATTTTTCAGACCATTTCATGCTTCTCAAATTTTGACACGTTTTGAAGATCTTCATATTTTTCACACCTTTTCATTCTTGTCATGTTTTTCAACACAGTTTCACACTCCTCATATTTTTGACACCTTTTGAACTCTTCATATTTTTCACACCTTTTCAGGCTCTTCATGTTTTTGATCACCGTTTCATGCTCCTCCTGTTTTTCAGACCATTTCATGCTCATCTCATTTTTGACACCTTTTGAAACTCTTCATATATTTCACACCTTTAAGGCTCTTCAGGTTTTTGGAGACCGCTTCATGATCCTCCTAATTTTAAGACCGTTTCATGCTCCTCATATTTTTGATACCATTAGAAGCTCTTCATATTTTTCACACCTTTCAGGCTCTTCATGTTTTTCAACACCGCTTCATGCTCCTCCTCTTTTTCAGACCATTTTTGCTCCTCATAATTTTGACACCATATGAAGCTATTCATATTTCCCACAACTTTTCTGGTTCTTCATGTATTTCAACACTGCTTCATGCTCCTCCTATTTTTCAGACCGTATCATGCTCATCTAATTTTTGAGACCTTTTGAAGCTCTTCATATTTTTCACACCTTTTCTGGCTCTTCATGTTTTTGAACAACGTTTCATGCTCCTCCTATTTTTCAGACCGTTTCATGCTCCTCATATTTTTGAAACCTTTTGAAGCTCTTCATATTTTTCACACCTTTTCAGGCTCTTCATGTTTTTGAACAACGTTTCATGTTCCTCCTATTTTTCAGACCGTTTCATGCTCCTCATATTTTTGACACCTTTTGAAGCTCTTCATTTTTTTCACAACTTTTCCGGCTCTTCATGATTTTCAACACCGCTTCATGCTCCTCCTATTTTTCAGACCGTTTCATTCTCATCTCATTTTTGACACCTTTTGAAGCTCTTCATATTTTTCCACATCTTTTGATCTCTTCATATTTTTCACGCATTTTCAGGCTCTTCATGTTTTTCAACACCCCTTCTTGGTCCTCCTATTTTTCAGACCGTTTCATGCTCCTCATATTTTTGACACCTTTTGCAGCTCTTCATATTTTTCACACCTATTCAGGCTCTTCATGTTTTTGAACACCGCTTCATGCTCCTCCTATTTCAGACCGTTTCATGCTCCTCATAATTTTGACACCTTTTGAAGCTCTTCATATTTTTCACACCTATTCAGGCTCTTCATGTTTTTGAACACTGCTTCATGCTCCTCCTATTTCAGACCGTTTCATGCTCCTCATAATTTTGACACCTTGTGAAGGTCTTCATATTTTTCACACCTTTTCATGCTCTTCATGTTTTCTCAACACCGTTTCATGCTCCTCATATTTTTCAGACCATTTCATGCTTCTCAAATTTTGACACCTTTTGAAGCTCTTCATATTTTTCTCACCTTTTCAGGCTCTTCATGTTTTTGAACACCGCTTCATGGTCCTCCTATTTTTAAACCGTTTCATACTCCTCATATTTTTGACACCTTTTGAAGCTCTTCATAATTTTCACACCTTTTCAGGCTCTTCATGTTTTTGAACACCGCTTCATGCTCCTCCTATTTTTCAGACCGTTTAATGCTCCTCATGTATTTCACACCTTTTGAAGCTCCTCATATTTTTCACGCCTTTTCAGGCTCTTCATGTTTTTGAACACAGCTTCATGCTCCTCATATTTTTCAGACCATTTCATGCTTCTCAAATTTTGACGCCATTTGAAAATCTTCTAATTTTTCACACCTTTTCATGCTCATCGTGTTTTTCAACACAGTTTCACACTCCTTTTATTTTTGACACGTTTTGAAGCTCTGCATATTTTTCACACCTTTTCAGGCTCTTCATGTTTTTTAACACCACTTCATGCTCCTTCTATTTTTCAGAGATTTTCTTGCTCCTCATGTATTTCACACCTTTTGAAGCTCTTCATATTTTTCACACCTTTTCAGGCTCCTCATGTTTTTCATCACCGTTTCATGCTCCTCCTATTTTTCAGACCGTTTCATGCTCCTCATATTTTTGAAACCTTTTGAAGCTCTTCATATTTTTCACACCTTTTCAGGCTCTTCATGTTTTTCAACACCGTTTCATGTTCCTCCTATTTTTCAGACCGTTTCATGCTCCTCATATTTTTGACACCTTTTGAAGCTCTTCATATTTTTCACAACTTTTCCGGCTCTTCATGATTTTCAACACCGCTTCATGCTACTCCTATTTTTCAGACCGTTTCATTCTCATCTCATTTTTGACACCTTTTGATGCTCTTCATATTTTTCACACCTTTTGAAGCTCTTCATAATTTTCACACGTTTTCAGGCTCTTCATGTTTTTCAACATCGCTTCATGATCCTCCTATTTTTCAGTCCATTTCAAGCTCCTCATATTTTTGACACCTTTTGAAGCTCTTCATATTTTTCACACCTTTTCAGGCTCTTCATGGTTTTCAACACCGTTTCATGCTCCTCCTATTTTTCAGACCATTTCATGCTCATCTCATTTTTGACACCTTTTGAAGGTTTTCATATTTTTCACACCTTTTCAGGCTCTTCATGTTTTAGAACACCGCTTCATGCTCCTCCTATTTTACAGACCGTTTAATGCTCCTCATGTATTTCACACATTTTGAAGCTCTTCGTATTTTTCACACCTTTTCAGGCTCTTCATGTTTTAGAACACCGTTTCATGCTCCTCCGATTTTTCAGACCGTTTAATGCTCCTCATATATTTGACACCTTTTGAAGCTCTTCATATTCTTCACACCTTTTCAGGCTCTTCCATTTATTCAACACCGCTTCATGCTCCTCCTTTTCTGCAGACCGTTTCATGCTCCTCATAATTTTGACATCTTTTGAAGCTCTTCATATTTTTTCACACTTTTTCAGGCTCTTCATGTTTTTTAACACCACTTCATGCTCCTTCTATTTTTCAGAGAGTTTCATGCTCCTCATGTATTTCACACCTTTTGAAGCTCTTCATATTTTTCACACCTTTTCAGACTCCTCATGTTTTTCATCAGCGTTTCATGCTCCTCCTATTTTTCAGACCGTTTCATGCTCCTCATATTTTTGAAACCTTTTGAAGCTCTTCATATTTTTCACACCTTTTCAGGCTCTTCATGTTTTTGAACACCATTTTATGTTCCTCATATTTTTCAGACCGTTTCATGCTCCTCATATTTTTGACACCTTTTGAAGCTCTTCATATTTTTCACAACTTTTCCGGCTCTTCATGATTTTCAACACCACTTCATGCTCCTCCTATTTTTTAGACCGTTTCATTCTCATCTCATTTTTGACACCTTTTGATGCTCTTCATATTTTTCACACCTTTTGAAGCTCTTCATAATTTTCACACGTTTTCAGGCTCTTCATGTTTTTCAACATCGCTTCATGATCCTCCTATTTTTCAGACCGTTTCAAGCTCCTCATATTTTTGACACCTTTTGAAGCTCTTCATATTTTTCTCACCTTTTCAGGCTCTTCATGTTTTTGAACACCGCTTCATGGTCCTCCTATTTTTAAACCGTTTCATACTCCTCATATTTTTGACACCTTTTGAAGCTCTTCATATTTTTCACACCTTTTCAGGCTCCTCGTGTTTTTAAACACCGTTTCATGCTCCTCCTATTTTTCAGACCGTTTCATGCTCCTCATATTTTTGAAACCTTTTGAAGCTCTTCATATTTTTCACACCTTTTCAGGCTCTTCATGTTTTTGAACACCGTTTTATGTTCCTCCTATTTTTCAGACCGTTTCATGCTCCTCATATTTTTGACACCTTTTGAAGCTCTTCATATTTTTCACAACTTTTCGAGCTCTTCATGATTTTCAACACCGCTTCATGCTCCTCCTATTTTTTAGACCGTTTCATTCTCATCTCATTTTTGACACCTTTTGATGCTCTTCATATTTTTCACACCTTTTGAAGCTCTTCATAATTTTCACACGTTTTCAGGCTCTTCATGTTTTTCAACATCGCTTCATGATCCTCCTATTTTTCAGACCGTTTCAAGCTCCTCATATTTTTGACACCTTTTGAAGCTCTTCATATTTTTCTCACCTTTTCAGGCTCTTCATGTTTTTGAACACCGCTTCTTGGTCCTCCTATTTTTAAACCGTTTCATACGCCTCATATTTTTGACACCTTTTGAAGCTCTTCATATTTTTCACACCTTTTCAGGCTCTTCATGTTTTTTAACACCAATTCATGCTCCTTCTATTTTTCAGAAAGTTTCATGCTCCTCATGTATTTCACACCTTTTGAAGCTCTTCATATTTTTCACACCTTTTCAGGCTCCTCATGTTTTTCATCACCATTTCATGCTTCTCCTATTTTTCAGACCGTTTCATGCTCCTCATATTTTTGAAACCTTTTGAAGTTCTTCATATTTTTCAAACCTTTTCAGGCTCTTCATGTTTTTGAACACCATTTTATGTTCCTCCTATTTTTCAGACCGTTTCATGCTCCTCTAATTTTTGACACTTTTTGAAGCTCTTCATATTTTTCACAACTTTTCTGGCTCTTCATGATTTTCAACACTGCTTCATGCTCCTCCTATTTTTCAGACCATTTCATTCTCATCTCATTTTTGACACCTTTTGATGCTCTTCATATTTTTCACACCTTTTGAAGCTCTTCATAATTTTCACACGTTTTCAGGCTCTTCATGTTTTTCAACACCGCTTCATGATCCTCCTATTTTTCAGACCATTTCAAGCTCCTCATATTTTTGACACCTTTTGAAGCTCTTCATATTTTTCTCACCTTTTCAGGCTCTTCATGTTTTTGAACACCGCTTCATGGTCCTCCTATTTTTAAACCGTTTCATACTACTCATATTTTTGACACCTTTTGAAGCTCTTCATATTTTTCACACCTTTTCAGGCTCTTCATGTTTTTGAACACTGCTTCATGCTCCTCCTATTTTTCAGACCGTTTAATTCTCCTCATGTATTTCACACCTTTTGAAGCTCCTCATATTTTTCACGCCTTTTCAGGCTCTTCATGTTTTTGAACACAGCTTCATGCTCCTCCTATTTTTCAGACCGTTTCATGCTCCTCATATTTTTGACACCTTGTGAAGGTCTTCATATTTTTCACAACTTTTCATGCTCTTCATGTTTTTTCAACACCGTTTCATGCTCCTCATATTTTTCAGACCATTTCATGCTTCTCAAATTTTGACACCATTTGAAAATCTTCTAATTTTTCACACCTTTTCATGCTCATCATGTTTTTCAACACAGTTTCACACTCCTTTTATTTTTGACACGTTTTGAAGCTCTGCATATTTTTCACACCTTTTCAGGCTCTTCATGTTTTAGAACACCGCTTCATGCTCCTCCTATTTTACAGACCGTTTAATGCTCCTCATGTATTTCACACATTTTGAAGCTCTTCGTATTTTTCACACCTTTTCAGGCTCTTCATGTTTTAGAACACCGTTTCATGCTCCTCCGATTTTTCAGACCGTTTAATGCTCCTCATATATTTGACACCTTTTGAAGCTCTTCATATTCTTCACACCTTTTCAGGCTCTTCCATTTATTCAACACCGCTTCATGCTCCTCCTTTTCTGCAGACCGTTTCATGCTCCTCATAATTTTGACATCTTTTGAAGCTCTTCATATTTTTTCACACTTTTTCAGGCTCTTCATGTTTTTTAACACCACTTCATGCTCCTTCTATTTTTCAGAGAGTTTCATGCTCCTCATGTATTTCACACCTTTTGAAGCTCTTCATATTTTTCCCACCTTTTCAGACTCCTCATGTTTTTCATCAGCGTTTCATGCTCCTCCTATTTTTCAGAACGTTTCATGCTCCTCATATTTTTGAAACCTTTTGAAGCTCTTCATATTTTTCACACCTTTTCAGGCTCTTCATGTTTTTGAACACCCTTTTATGTTCCTCCTATTTTTCAGACCGTTTCATGCTCCTCATATTTTTGACACCTTTTGAAGCTCTTCATATTTTTCACAACTTTTCCGGCTCTTCATGATTTTCAACACCACTTCATGCTCCTCCTATTTTTTAGACCGTTTCATTCTCATCTCATTTTTGACACCTTTTGATGCTCTTCATATTTTTCACACCTTTTGAAGCTCTTCATAATTTTCACACGTTTTCAGGCTCTTCATGTTTTTCAACATCGCTTCATGATCCTCCTATTTTTCAGACCGTTTCAAGCTCCTCATATTTTTGACACCTTTTGAAGCTCTTCATATTTTTCTCACCTTTTCAGGCTCTTCATGTTTTTGAACACCGCTTCATGGTCCTCCTATTTTTAAACCGTTTCATACGCCTCATATTTTTGACACCTTTTGAAGCTCTTCATATTTTTCACACCTTTTCAGGCTCTTCATGTTTTTTAACACCAATTCATGCTCCTTCTATTTTTCAGAGAGTTTCATGCTCCTCATGTATTTCACACCTTTTGAAGCTCTTCATATTTTTCACACCTTTTCAGGCTCCTCATGTTTTTCATCACCATTTCATGCTCCTCCTATTTTTCAGACCGTTTCATGCTCCTCATATTTTTGAAACCTTTTGAAGCTCTTCATATTTTTCACACCTTTTCAGGCTCTTCATGTTTTTGAACACCATTTTATGTTCCTCCTATTTTTCAGACCGTTTCATGCTCCTCTAATTTTTGACACTTTTTGAAGCTCTTCATATTTTTCACAACTTTTCTGGCTCTTCATGATTTTCAACACTGCTTCATGCTCCTCCTATTTTTCAGACCATTTCATTCTCATCTCATTTTTGACACCTTTTGATGCTCTTCATATTTTTCACACCTTTTGAAGCTCTTCATAATTTTCACACGTTTTCAGGCTCTTCATGTTTTTCAACACCGCTTCATGATCCTCCTATTTTTCAGACCGTTTCAAGCTCCTCATATTTTTGAAACCTTTTGAAGCTCTTCATATATTTCACACCTTTTCATGCTCATCATGTTTTTCAACTCAGTTTCACACTCCTTTTATTTTTGACACGTTTTGAAGCTCTGCATATTTTTCACACCTTTTCAGGCTCTTCATGTTTTTTAACAACACTTCATGCTCCTTCTATTTTTCAGAGAGTTTCTTGCTCCTCATGTATTTCACACCTTTTGAAGCTCTTCATATTTTTCACACCTTTTCAGGCTCCTCATGTTTTTCATCACCGTTTCATGCTCCTCCTATTTTTCAGACCGTTTCATGCTCCTCATATTTTTGAAACCTTTTGAAGCTCTTCATATTTTTCACACCTTTTCAGGCTCTTCATGTTTTTGAACACCGTTTCATGTTCCTCCTATTTTTCAGACCGTTTCATGCTCCTCATATTTTTGACACCTTTTGAAGCTCTTCATATTTTTCACAACTTTTCCGGCTCTTCATGATTTTCAACACCGCTTCATGCTCCTCCTATTTTTCAGACCGTTTCATTCTCATCTCATTTTTGACACCTTTTGATGCTCTTCATATTTTTCACATCTTTTGAAACTCTTCATATTTCTCACAACTTTTCTGGTTCTTCATGTATTTCAACACCGCTTCATGCTCCTCCTATTTTTCAGACCATATCATGCTCATCTAATTTTTGAGACCTTTTGAAGCTCTTAATATTTTTCCCCATCTTTTGAAGCTCTTCATATTTTTAACGCGTTTTCAGGCTCTTCATGTTTTTCAACACCCCTTCTTGGTCCTCCTATTTTTCAGAACGTTTCATGCTCCTCATATTTTTGACACCTTTTGAAGCTCTTCATATTTTTCACACCTATTCAGGCTATTCATGTTTTTCAACACCACTTCATGCTCCTCCTTTTCTGCAGACCGTTTCATGCTCCTCATATTTTTGACACCTTTTGAAGCTCTTCATATTTTTCACGCGTTTTCCGGCTCTTCATGTTTTTCAACACCCCTTCTTGTTCCTCCTATTTTTCAGACCGTTTCATTTTCATCTCATTGTTGACACCTTTTGCTGCTCCTCATATTTTTGACACCTTTTGAAGCTCTTCATATTTTTCACACATTTTCATTCTTGTCATGTTTTTCAACACAGTTTCACAGTCTTCATATTTTTGACACCTTTTGAACTCTTCATATTTTTCACACCTTTTCAGGCTCTTCATGTTTTTTCAACACCGTTTCATGCTCCTCATTTTTTTCAGACCATTTCATGCTTCTCAAATTTTGACACCGTTTGAAAATCTTCATATTTTTCACACCTTTTCATGCTCATCATGTTTTTCAACACAGTTTCACACTCCTTTTATTTTTGACACGTTTTGAGCTCTGCATATTTTTCACACCTTTTCAGGCTCTTCATGTTTTTCAACACCGCTTCATGCTCCTCATATTTTTCAGACCGTTTCATGCTCCTCATATTTTGACCCCTTTTGAAGCTCTTCATATATTTCATAACTTTTCAGGCTCTTCATATTTTTCAAAACTGCTTCATGATCCTCCTCTTTTTCAGACTGTTTCATGCTCTTCATATTTTTGCTACATTTTGAAGCTCTTCATATTTTTCACAACTTTTCATGCTCTTCATGTTTTTTCAACACCGTTTCATGCTCCTCATATATTTGAGACCATTTCATGCTTCTCAAATTTTGACACGTTTTGAAGATCTTCATATTTTTCACACATTTTCATTCTTGTCATGTTTTTCAACGCAGTTTCTCACTCCTCATATTTTTGACACCTTTTGAACTCTTCATATTTTTCACACCTTTTCAGGCTCTTCATGTTTTTGATCACCGTTTCATGCTCCTCCTATTTTTCAGACCGTTTCATGCTCATCTCATTTTTGACACCTTTTGAAACTCTTCCTATTTTTCACACCTTTTCAGGCTCTTCTTGTTTTTGAACACTGATTCATGCTCCTCCTATTTTTAAGACCGTTTCATGCTCCTCATAATTTTGACACCTTTTGAAGGTTTTCATACTTTTCACACCTTTTCAGGCTCTTCATGTTTTTCAACAGCACTTCATGCTCCTCCTTTTCTGCAGACCGTTTCATGCTCCTCATATTTTTGACACCTTTTGAAGCTCTTCATATTTCTCACACCTTTTAAGGCTCTTCATATTTTTGAACACCGCTTCATGCTCCTCCTATTTTTCAGACCGTTTCATGCTCATCTCATTTTTGACACTTTTTGAAGCTCCTCATATTTCTCACACCTTTTCAGGCTCTTCATGTTTTTCAACACCGCTTCATGCTCCTCCTATTTTTCATACCGTTTCATGCTCTTCTCATTTTAGACAACTTTTGAAGCTTTTCATATTTTTCACAACTTTTCAGGCTCTTCATGTTTTTGAACACCGCTTCATGCTCCTCCTATTTTTCAGACCGTATCATGCTCCTCATAAATTTCACACCTTTTGAAGCTCTTCATATTTTTCACACCTTTTCAGGCTCTTCATGTTTTTTAACACCACTTCATGCTCCTTCTATTTTTCAGAGAGTTTCATGCTCCTCATGTATTTCACACCTTTTGAAGCTCTTCATAATTTTCACACATTTTCAGGCTCTTCATGTTTTTGAACACCGCTTCATGCTCCTCCTATTTTTCAGACCGTTTAATGCTCCTCATGTATTTCACACCTTTTGAAGCTCCTCATATTTTTCACGCCTTTTCAGGCTCTTCATGTTTTTGAACACAGCTTCATTCTCCTCCTATTTTTCAGACCGTTTCATGCTCCTCATATATTTGAGACCATTTCATGCTTCTCAAATTTTGACACGTTTTGAAGATCTTCATATTTTTCACACCTTTTCATTCTTGTCATGTTTTTCAACACAGTTTCGCACTCCTCATATTTTTGACACCTTTTGAACTCTTCATATTTTTCACACCTTTTCAGGCTCTTCATGTTTTTGATCACCGTTTCATGCTCCTCCTATTTTTCAGACCGTTTCATGCTCATCTCATTTTTGACACCTTTTGAAACTCTTCATATATTTCACACCTTTAAGGCTCTTCAGGTTTTTGGAGACCGCTTCATGCTCCTCCTAATTTTCAGACCGTTTTTGCTCCTCATAATTTTGACACCATATGAAGCTCTTCATATTTCTCACAACTTTTCTGGTTCTTCATATATTTCAACACCGCTTCATGCTCCTCCTATTTTTCAGACCATATCATGCTCATCTAATTTTTGAGACCTTTTGAAGCTCTTCATATTTTTCCACATCTTTTGAAGCTCTTCATATTTTTCACGCGTTTTCAGGCTCTTCATGTTTTTCAACACCCCTTCTTGGTCCTCCTATTTTTCAGACCGTTTCATGCTCCTCATATTTTTGACACCTTTTGCAGCTCTTCATATTTTTCACACCTATTCAGGCTCTTCATGTTTTTGAACACCGCTTCATGCTCCTCCTATTTCAGACCGTTTCATGCTCCTCATAATTTTGACACCTTTTGAAGCTCTTCATATTTTTCACACCTATTCAGGCTCTTCATGTTTTTGAACACCGCTTCATGCTCCTCCTATTTCAGACCGTTTCATGCTCCTCATAATTTTGACACGTTTTGAAGCTCTTCATATTTTTCACACCTTTTCAGGCTCTTCTTCTTTTTGAACACTGATTCATGCTCCTCCTATTTTTAAGACCGTTTCATGCTCCTCATAATTTTGACACCTTTTGAAGCTTTTCATACTTTTCACACCTTTTCAGGCTCTTCATGTTTTTCAACACCGCTTCATGCTCCTCCTATTTTTCATACCGTTTCATGCTCTTCTCATTTTAGACAACTTTTGAAGCTTTTCATATTTTTCACAACTTTTCATGCTCTTCATGTTTTTGAACACCGCTTCATATTCCTCCTATTTTTCAGACCGTATCATGCTCCTCATAAATTTCACACATTTTGAAGCTCTTCATATTTTTCACACCTTTTCAGGCTCTTCATGTTTTGGAACACCGTTTCATGCTCCTCCGATTTTTCAGACCGTTTCATGCTCCTCATATATTTGACACCTTTTGAAGCTCTTCATATTTTTCACACCTTTTCAGGCTCTTCCGTTTTTTCAACACCGCTTCATGCTCCTTCTATTTTTCAGACCGTTTCATGCTCCTCATATTTTTGACACCTTGTGAAGGTCTTCATATTTTTCACAACTTTTCATGCTCTTCATGTTTTTTCAACACCGTTTCATGCTCCTCATATTTTTCAGACCATTTCATGCTTCTCAAATTTTGACACCGTTTGAAAATCTTCATATTTTTCACACCTTTTCATGCTCATCATGTTTTTCAACACAGTTTCACACTCCTTTTATTTTTGACACGTTTTGAAGCTCTGCATATTTTTCACACCTTTTCAGGCTCTTCATGTTTTTCAACACCGCTTCATGCTCCTCCTATTTTTCAGACCGTTTCATGCTCCTCATATTTTGACCCCTTTTGAAGCTCTTCATATATTTCATAACTTTTCAGGCTCTTCATATTTTTCAAAACTGCTTCATGATCCTCCTCTTTTTCAGACTGTTTCATGCTCTTCATATTTTTGCTACATTTTGAAGCTCTTCATATTTTTCACAACTTTTCATGCTCTTCATGTTTTTTCAACACCGTTTCATGCTCCTCATATATTTGAGACCATTTCATGCTTCTCAAATTTTGACACGTTTTGAAGATCTTCATATTTTTCACACCTTTTCATTCTTGTCATGTTTTTCAACACAGTTTCACACTCCTCATATTTTTGACACCTTTTGAACTCTTCATATTTTTCACACCTTTTCAGGCTCTTCATGTTTTTGATCACCGTTTCATGCTCCTCCTATTTTTCAGATCGTTTCATGCTCATCTCATTTTTGACACCTTTTGAAACTCTTCATATATTTCACACCTTTAAGGCTCTTCAGGTTTTTGGAGACCGCTTCATGCTCCTCCTAATTTTCAGACCGTTTCATGCTCCTCATATTTTTGACACCATTAGAAGCTCTTCATATTTTCCACACCTTTTCAGGCTCTTCATGTTTTTCAACAGCACTTCATGCTCCTCCTTTTCTGCAGACCGTTTCATGCTCCTCATAATTTTGACACCATATGAAGCTCTTCATATTTCTCACAACTTTTCTGGTTCTTCATGTATTTCAACACCGCTTCATGCTTCTCCTATTTTTCAGACCGTTTCATGCTCCTCATATTTTTGACACGTTTTGAGGCTCTTCATATTTTTCACACCTTTTCAGGCTCTTCATGTTTTTGAACACCGTTTCATGATCCTCCTACTTTTCAAAACGTTTCATGCTCCTCATATTTTTGACACCTTTTAAAGGTATTCATATTTTTCAAACATTTTCAGGCTCTTCAAGTTTTTGAACACCGTTTCATGATCCTCCTTTTTTTCAGAACGTTTCATGCTCCTCATATTTTTGACACATTTTAAAGCTATTCATATTTTTCACACCTTTTCAGGCTCTTCATGTTTTTAAATTTCGTTTCATGATCCTCCTATTTTTCAGAAAGTTTCATGCACCTCAAATTTTTGACACCTTTTAAAGCTATTCATATTTTTCACACCTTTTCAGGCTCTTCATTTTTTTCAACACTACTTCATGCTCCTCCTATTTTTTAGACCGTTTCTTGCTCATCTCTTTTTTGACACCTTTTGAAGCTCTTCATATTTTTCACACCTTTTGAAGCTCTTCATATTTTTCAGAAGATTTCAGTCTCTGCATGTTTTTGAACACCGCTTCATGCTCCTCCTATTTTATAGACCGTTTCATGCTCCTCATGAATTTCACACCTTTTGAAGCTCTTCATATTTTCACACCTTTTCAGGCTCTTCATGTTTTTGAACACCATTTCATGTTGTTTCTATTTTTCAGACCGTTTCATGCTCCTCATATTTTTCACACCTTTTGAAGCTCTTCATATTTTTCACACCTTTTCAGGCTCTTCATGTTTTTCCACACCACTTCATGCTCCTCCTATTTTTCAGACCGTCTCATGGTCCTCATATTTTTGACACGTTTTGAAGCTTTCATATTTTTCACACCTTTTCAGGCTCTTCATGTTTTTGAACACCATTTCATGCTGCTTCTATTTTTCAGACCGTTTCATGCTCCTCATATTTTTCACATCTTTTGAAGCTCTTCATATTTTTCAACCTTTTCAGGCTCTTCATGTTTTTGAACACCATTTCATGCTGCTTCTATTTTTCAGACCGATTAATGATCCTCATATTTTTGACACCTTTTGAAGCTCTTCATATTTTTCACACGTTTTGAAGCTCTTCATATTTTTCACACCTTTTCAGGCTCTTCATGTTTTTCAACACCACTTCTTGCTTCCCCTATTTTTCAGACCGTTTCATGCTCATCTCGTTTTTGACATCTTTTGAAGCTCTTCATATTTTTCACACCTTTTGAAGCTCTTCATATTTTTCACACGTTTTCAGTCTCTTCATGATTTTCACCACCGCTTCATGCTCATCCTATTTTCCAGACCGTTTCATGCTCCTGATATTTTTGACACGTTTTGAAGCTCTTCATATTTTTCACACATTTTGAAGCTCTTCATATATTTCACACCTTTTCAGGCTCTTCATGTTTTTCAACACCACTTCACGCTCTTCGTATTTTTCAGACCGTTTCTTGCCCCTCATATTTTTGACACCTTTTGAAGGTCTTCATATTTTTCACACTTTTCAGGCTCTTCATGTTTTTTAACAACACTTCATGCTCCTCCTATTTTTCAGACTCTTTCATGCTCATCTCATATTTGACACCTTTAGAAGCTCTTCTTATTTTTCACACCTTTTCAGGCTCTTCATGTTTTGCTACACCACTTCATGCTCCTCCTATTTTTCAGACCGTTTCATGCTCATCTCATTTGTGACACCTTTTGAAGCTCTTCATATTTTTCACACCTTTTCAGGATCGTCATGTTTTGCAACACCTCTTCATGTTCCTCCTATTTTTCAAACCGTTTCGTGCTCCTCATATTTTTGACACCTTTTGAAGCTCTTCATATTTTTCACACCTTTTCAGGCTCTTCATGTTTTTGAACACTGCTTCATGCTCCTCCTATTTTTCAGACCGTATCCTACTCCTCATATTTTTCACACCATTTGAAGCTCGTCATATTTTTCACACCTTTTCAGTCTCTTCATGTTTTTCAACACCGTATCATGCTGCTTATATTTTTCAGACCGTTTCATGCTCCTCATATCTTTCACACCTTTTGAAGCTCTTCATATTTTTCACACCTTTTCAGGCTCTTCATGTTTTTCAACACCGTTTCATGATCCTCCTATTTTTCAGAACGTTTCATGCTCATCTCATTTTTGACACCTTTTGAAGCTTTTCATATTTTTCACAACTTTTCAGGCTCTTCATGTTTTTGAACACCGCTTCATGCTCCTCCTATTTTTCAGACCGTATCATGCTCCTCATATTTTTCACACCTTTTGAAGCTCTTCGTATTTTTCACACCTTTTCAGGGTCTTCATGTTTTTGAACACCACTTCATGCTCCTTATTTTTCAGAGAGTTTCATGCTCCACATGTATTTCACACCTTTTGAAGCTCTTCATATTTTTCACAATTTTTCAGGCTCTTCATGTTCTTGATCACCGTTTCATGCTCCTCCTATTTTTCAGACCGTTTCATGCTCGTCATATTTTTCACACCTTTTGAAGCTCTTCATATTTTTCACACCTTTTCAGGCTCTTCATGTTTTTCAACACCACTTCTTGCTTCTCCTATTTTTCAGACCGACTAATGCTCCTCATAATTTTGACACCTTTTGAAGCTCTTCATATTTTTCACACGTTTTGAAGCTCTTCATATTTTTCACACCTTTTCAGGCTCTTCATGTTTTTCAACACCACTTCTTGCTTCTCCTATTTTTCAGACCGTTTCATGCTCATCTCGTTTTTGACATCTTTTGAAGCTCTTCATATTTTTCACACCTTTTGAAGCTCTTCATATTTTTCACACGTTTTCAGGCTCTTCATGTTTTTCACCACCGCTTCATGCTCATCCTATTTTCTAGACCGTTTCATGCTCCTGATATTTTTGACACGTTTTGAAGCTCTTCATATTTTTCACACATTTTGAAGCTCTTCATATATTTCACACCTTTTCAGGCCCTTCATGTTTTGCTACACCACTTCATGCTCCTCCTATTTTTCAGACCGTTTCATGCTCATCTCATTTTTGACACCTTTTGAAGCTCTTCATATTTTTCACACCTTTTCAGGCTCTTCATGTTTTGCAACACCTCTTCATGCTCCTCCTATTTTTCAAGCCGTTTCATGCTCCTCATATTTTTGACACCTTTTGAAGCTCTTCATATTTTTCACACCTTTTCAGGCTCTTCATGTTTTTGAACACCGCTTCATGCTCCTCCTATTTTTCATAGAGTTTCATGCTCCTCATGTTTTTCACACCTTTTGAAGCTCTTCATATTTTTCAAACTTTTTCAGGCTCTTCATGTTTTTGATCACCGTTTCATGCTCCTCCTATTTTTCAGACCGTTTCATGCTCCTCATATTTTTCACTCCTTTTGAAGCTCTTCATATTTTTCACACCTTTTCAGGCTCTTCATGTATTTGAACACAGCTTCATGCTCCAATATTTTGCAGACCGTTTCATGCTCCTCATATATTTGACACCTTTTGAAGCTCTTCATATGTTTCACACCTTTTCAGGCTCTTCATGTTTTTCAACACCACTTCATGCTCTTCGTATTTATCAGACCGTTTCTTGCCCCTCATATTTTTGACACCTTTTGAAGGTCTTCATATTTTTCACACTTTTCAGCCTCTTCATGTTTTTTAACACCACTTCATGCTCCTCCTATTTTTCAGACTGTTTCATGCTCATCTCATATTTGACACCTTTAGAAGCTCTTCTTATTTTTCACACCTTTTCAGGCTCTTCATGTTTTTGAACTCCGACTCATGCTCCTCCTATTTTGTCTACTGTATCATGCTCCTCATATTTTTCACACCTTTTGAAGCTCTTCATATTTTTCTCACCTTTTCAGGCTCTTCATGTTTTTCCACACCACTTCATGCTTCTCCTATTTTTCAGACCGTTTCATGCTCCTCATGTATTTCACACCCTTTGAAGCTCTGCATATTTTTTATACCTTTCAGGCTCTTCATGTTTTTGAACACAGCTTCATGCTCCTCCTATTTTTCAGACAGTTTCATACTCCTCATATTTTTGACACCTTTTGAAGCTCGTCATATTTTTCACACCTTTTCAGGCTCTTCCTGTTTTTCAACACCAATTCATGCTCCTCCTTTTTTGCAGACCGTTTTATGCTCCTCATATTTTTGACACCTTTTGAAGCTCTTCATATCTGTCACACCTTTTCAGGCTGTTCATGTTTTTCAACACCGCTTCATGCTTCTCCTATTTTTCAGACCGTTTCATTCTCCTCATGTATTTCACACTTTTGGAAGCTCCTCATATTTTTCACAACTTTTCAGGCTCTTCATGTTTTTGAACACTGCTTCATGCTCCTCCTATTTTTCAGACCGTATAATGCTCCTCATGTATTTGACAACTTTTGAAGCTCTTCATATTTTTCACACTTTTTCAGGCTCTTCATTATTCTGAACACCGCTTCTTGCTCCTCCTATTTTTTAGACCGTTTCATGCTCCTCATATTTCTGACACCTTTTGAAGCGCTTCATAATTTTCACACCTTTTCAGATCTTCATGTTTTGAACACCGCTTCATGCTCCTCCTATTTTTCAGACCTTTTCATGCTTCTCATATTTTGACACCTTTTAACCTGTTCATATTTTACACATTTTCAGGCTCTTCAAGTTTTTGAACACCGTTTCATGCTACTACTATTTTTGATACCTTTTGAAGCTCCTTATATTCTACAAACCTTTTCATGCTCTTTTTTTTTTCATCACCGCTTCATGCGCCTCCTATTTTTCAGAAAGTTTCATGCTCCTCATATTTTTCACACCTTTAGAAGCTCTTCGTATTTTTCTCACCTTTTCTGGCTCTTCATGTTTTTCAACACCACTTCATGATCCTCCTATTTTTCACACCGTTTCATGCTCGTCATATTTTTCAAACCTTTTAAAGCTCTTCATAATTTTCACACCTATTCATGCTCTTCATTTTTTCCACACTGTTTCATGCTCCTCCAATTTTTCAGACCGTTTCATGCTCCTCATATTCTTCACACCTTTTGAAGCTGTTCATATTTTTCACAGTTTTTGAAGCTCTTCATATTTTTCACAGTTTTCAGGCTCTTCATGTTTCTGAACACCGCTTCATGCTCCTCCTATTTTTCAGACCGTTTCATGCTCTTCATATTTTTCACACCTTTTCAGGCTCTTCATATTTTTGAACACCGTTTGCTGCTCCTCCTATTTTTGAGAACGTTTCATGCTCCTCATGTTTTTAACACGTTTTGAAGCTCTTCATATTTTTCACACCTTTTCATGCTCTTCATGTTTTTGAACACCGCTTCATGCTCCTCCTATTTTTCAGAACGTTTCTTGCTCCTCATATTTTGACACCTTTTAACCTATTCATATTTTACACATTTTCAGGCTCTTCAAGTTTTTGAACACCGTTTCATGCTACTACTATTTTTGATACCTTTTGAAGCTCCTTATATTCTACAAACCTTTTCATGCTCTTTTTTTTTTCATCACCGCTTCATGCGCCTCCTATTTTTCAGAAAGTTTCATGCTCCTCATATTTTTCACACCTTTAGAAGCTCTTCGTATTTTTCTCACCTTTTCTGGCTCTTCATGTTTTTCAACACCACTTCATGATCCTCCTATTTTTCTGACAGTTTCATGCTCCTCATATTTTTCATCCTTTTTGAAGCTCTTCATATTTTTCACACCTTTTCAGGTTCTTCATGTTTTTGAACACCGCTTCATGCTCCTCCTATTTTTCAGACCTTTTCATGCTTCTCATATTTTTGACAGCTTTTGAAGCTCTTCATATTTTTCACTCCTTTTCAGGCTCTTCATGTTTTTGAACACCGCTTCATGCTCCTCCGATTTTTCAGACCGTTTTATACTCCTCATGTATTTCACACCTTTTGAAGCTCTTCATATTTTTCACACCTTTTCAGGATCTTCATGTTTTTGAACATGATTTCATGCTGCTCCTTTTTTTCAGACCGTTTCATGCTCCTCATATTATTGACACGTTTTGAGGCTCTTCTTATTTTTCATACCTTTTCAGGCTCTTTAAGTTTTTGTCACCGCTTCATGCTCCTAGTATTTTTCAGACCGCTTCATGCTCCTCATATTTTTGACACGTTCTGAACCTATTCATGTATTTCACACCTTTTCAGGCTCTTCATGTTTTTCAACACTGCTTCATGCTCCTCCTATTTTTCAGACCGTTTCATGCTCCTCATATTTTTGACACGTTCTGAACCTATTCATGTATTTCACACCTTTTCAGGCTCTTCATGTTTTTCAACACTGCTTCATGCTCCTCCTATTTTTCAGACCGTTTCATGCTCCTCATATTTTTGACACCTTTTGAAGCTCTTCATATTTTTCACACTTTTTCAGGCTCTTCATGATTTAGAACACCGCTTCATGCTCCTCCTATTTTTCAGACCGTTTCATGCTCATCTCATTTTTCACACGTTTTAAAGCTCTTCATATTTTTCACATGTTTTCAGGCTCTTCATGTTTTTGAACACCGCTTCATGCTCCTCGTATGTTCAGACCGTTTCATGCTCCTCATATTTTTGACATCTTTTGAAGCTCCTCCTATTTTTCACACCTTTTCAGGTTCTTCATGTTTTTGATCACCATTTCATGCTCCTCCCATTTTTCAGACCGTTTCCTGCTCCTCATATTTTTGACACCTTTTGAAGCTCTTCATATATTTCACACCTTTCAGGCTCTTCTTGTTTTTACACCTTTTCAGGCTCTTCATGTTTTTCAACACCGCTTCATGCTCCTCCTATTTTTCAGACCGTTTTATGCTCCTCATCTTTTTGACACTTTTTGAAGCTCTTCATATATTTCACACCTTTTCAGGCTCTTAATGTTTTTCAACACCGCCTCATTCTCCTCCTATTTTTCATACCGTTTCATGCTCCTCATATTTTTGACACCTTTTGAAGCTCTTCATATTTTTCACACCTTTTCAGACTCTTCAAGTTTTTGAACATCGTTTCATGCTCCTCCTATTTTTCAGACCGTTTCATGCTCCTCATATTTTTGACACCTTTGAAACTCTTCATATTTTTCACACCTTTTCAGGCTCTTCATATTTTTCAACACCACTTCATGCTCCTCCTATTTTCAAACCGTTTCATGCTCCTCATAATTTTGACACATTTTGAAGCTCCTCCTATTTTTCACACCTTTTCAGGCTCTTCAAGTTTTTCAACAATGCTTCATGCTCCTCTTATTTTTTAGACCGTTTCATGCTCCTCAAATTTTTGACACCTTTTGATGTTCTTCATTTATTTCACACCTTTTCAGAATCTTCATGTTTTTGAACATCGCTTCATGCACCTCCTATTTTTCAGACCGTTTCATGCTCCTCATATTTTTGACACCTTTTGAAGCTCTTCATATATTTCACACCTTTTCAATCTCTTCATGTTTTTCACACCTTTTCAGGCTCTTCATGTTTTTCAACACCCCATCATGCTCCTCCTATTTTTCAGACCGTTTCATGCTGCTCATATATTTGACACCTTTTGAAGCTCTTCGTATATGTCACACCTTTTCAGGCTCTTCTTGTTTTTTACACCTTTTCAGGCTCTTCATGTTTTTCAACACCGCTTCATGCTCCTCATATTTTTCAGACCGTTTCATGCTCCTCATATTTTTGACACCTTTTGAAGCTCTTCATATTTTTCATACCTTTTCAAGTTCTTCATGTTTTTGAACACCCCTTCATGCTCCTCATATTTTAAACACCTTTTGAAGCTCTTCATTTTTTTCACACCATTTCATGCTCTTCATTTTTTTCAACACCGCTTCATGCTCCTCCTATTTTTCAGACTGTTTCATGCTCCTCATATTTTTGTCACCTTTTGAAGCTCTTCATATTTTTCAAACCTTTAGAGGCTCTTCATATATTTCAACACCGCTTCATGCTCCTCCAATTTTTCACACCGTTTCATGCTCGTCATATTTTTCAAACCTTTTAAAGCTCTTCATAATTTTCACACCTATTCATGCTCTTCATTTTTTCCACACTGTTTCATGCTCCTCCAATTTTTCAGACCGTTTCATGCTCCTCATATTCTTCACACCTTTTGAAGCTGTTCATATTTTTCACAGTTTTTGAAGCTCTTCATATTTTTCACAGTTTTCAGGCTCTTCATGTTTCTGAACACCGCTTCATGCTCCTCCTATTTTTCAGACCGTTTCATGCTCTTCATATTTTTCACACCTTTTCAGGCTCTTCATATTTTTGAACACCGTTTGCTGCTCTTCCTATTTTTGAGAACGTTTCATGCTCCTCATGTTTTTAACACGTTTTGAAGCTCTTCATATTTTTCACACCTTTTCATGCTCTTCATGTTTTTGAACACCGCTTCATGCTCCTCCTATTTTTCAGAACGTTTCTTGCTCCTCATATTTTGACACCTTTTAACCTGTTCATATTTTACACATTTTCAGGCTCTTCAAGTTTTTGAACACCGTTTCATGCTACTACTATTTTTGATACCTTTTGAAGCTCCTTATATTCTACAAACCTTTTCATGCTCTTTTTTTTTTCATCACCGCTTCATGCGCCTCCTATTTTTCAGAAAGTTTCATGCTCCTCATATTTTTCACACCTTTAGAAGCTCTTCGTATTTTTCTCACCTTTTCTGGCTCTTCATGTTTTTCAACACCACTTCATGATCCTCCTATTTTTCTGACAGTTTCATGCTCCTCATATTTTTCATCCTTTTTTAAGCTCTTCATATTTTTCACACCTTTTCAGGTTCTTCATGTTTTTGAACACCGCTTCATGCTCCTCCTATTTTTCAGACCTTTTCATGCTTCTCATATTTTTGACAGCTTTTGAAGCTCTTCATATTTTTCACTCCTCTTCAGGCTCTTCATATGTTTGAGCACAGCTTCATGCTCCTCCGATTTTTCAGACCGTTTTATACTCCTCATGTATTTCACACCTTTTGAAGCTCTTCATATTTTTCACACCTTTTCAGGATCTTCATGTTTTTGAACATGATTTCATGCTGCTCCTTTTTTTCAGACCGTTTCATGCTCCTCATATTATTGACACGTTTTGAGGCTCTTCTTATTTTTCATACCTTTTCAGGCTCTTTAAGTTTTTGTCACCGCTTCATGCTCCTAGTATTTTTCAGACCGCTTCATGCTCCTCATATTTTTGACACGTTCTGAACCTATTCATGTATTTCACACCTTTTCAGGCTCTTCATGTTTTTCAACACTGCTTCATGCTCCTCCTATTTTTCAGACCGTTTCATGCTCCTCATATTTTTGACACGTTCTGAACCTATTCATGTATTTCACAACTTTTCAGGCTCTTCATGTTTTTCAACACTGCTTCATGCTCCTCCTATTTTTCAGACCGTTTCATGCTCCTCATATTTTTGACACCTTTTGAAGCTCTTCATATTTTTCACACTTTTTCAGGCTCTTCATGATTTAGAACACCGCTTCATGCTCCTCCTATTTTTCAGACCGTTTCATGCTCATCTCATTTTTCACACGTTTTAAAGCTCTTCATATTTTTCACATGTTTTCAGGCTCTTCATGTTTTTGAACACCGCTTCATGCTCCTCGTATGTTCAGACCGTTTCATGCTCCTCATATTTTTGACATCTTTTGAAGCTCCTCCTATTTTTCACACCTTTTCAGGCTCTTCATGTTTTTGATCACCATTTCATGCTCCTCCCATTTTTCAGACCGTTTCATGCTCCTCATATTTTTGACACCTTTTGAAGCTGTTCATATTTTTCACAACTTTTCAGACTCTTCATGTTTTTGAACACCACTTCATGCTCCTCCTATTATTCAGACCGTTTCATGCTTCGCATATTTTTGACACCTTTTGAAGCTCTTCATATTTTTCACACCCTTTCAGGCTCTTAATGTTTTTCAACACCACTTCATGCTCCTCCTATTTTTCATACGTTTTCATGCTCCTCATATTTTTGACACCTTTAGAAACTCTTCATATCTTTCACACCTTTTCAGGCTCTTCATGTTTTTGCACACCGCTTCATACTCCTCCTATTTTTCAGCCCGTTTCATGCTCCTCATGTATTTCACACCTTTTGAAGCTCTTCATATATTTCACACCTTTTCAAGTTCTTCATATTTTTCACACCTTTTCAGGTTCTGCATGTTTTTCAACACCGCTTCATGCTCCTCCTATTTTTCAGACGGTTACATGCTCCTCATATTTTTGACACCTTTTGAAGCTCTTCATATTTTTCACACCTTTTCAGGCTCTTCATGTTTTTCAACACCCCTTCATGCTCCTCCTATTTTTCAGACCGTTTCATGCTCCTCATATTTTTGACACTTTTTAAAGCTTTCATATTTTTCACACCTTTTCAAGCTCTTCATTTTTTTCAACACTACTTTTTACTCCTCCTATATTTCAGACTGTTTCATGCTCATCTAATTTTTGACACCTTTTGAAGCTCTTCATATTTTTCTCACCTTTTGAATCTCTTCATATTTTTCACACGTTTTCAGGCTCTTCATCTATTTCAACACCGCTTCATGCTGCTTCTATTTTTCAGACCGTTTCATGCTCCTCATATTTTTGACACCTTTTGAAGCTCTTCATATTTTTCACACCTTTTCAGGATCTTCATGTTTTTCAACACCACTTCATGCTTCTCCTATTTTTCAGCCCGTTTCATGCTCCTCATATTTTTGACAACTTTTGAAGCTTTTCATATTTTTCACACCTTTTCAGGCTTTTCATGTTTTTGAACACCACTTCATGCTCCTTCTATTTTTCAGAGAGTTTCATGCTCCTCATGTATTTCACACCTTTTGAAGCTCTTCATATTTTTCACACCTTTTCAGGCTCTTCATCTATTTCATCAGCGCTTCATGCTTCTCCTATTTTTCAGCCCGTTTCAGGCTCCTCATGTATTTCACACGTTTTGAAGCTCTTCATATTTTTCACACCTTTTCAGGCTCTTCATCTATTTCAACACCGCTTCATGCTGCTTCTATTTTTCAGACCGTTTCATGCTCCTCATATTTTTGACACCTTTTGAAGCTCTTCATATTTTTCACACCACTTCAGGCTCTTCATGTTTTCAACACATTTCATGCTCCTCCTATTTTTCAGACCATTTCATGCTCCCCCTATTTTTGAGACCGTTTCATACTCCTTATACTTTGACACTTTTTGAAGCTCTTCATATTTTTCACTCCTTTTCAGGCTCTTTATGTTTTTCAACACCGCTTCATGCTCCTCCTATTTTTCAGACCGTTTCATGCTCCTCATATTTCTGAAACCTTTTGAAGCTCTTCATATTTTTCACACGTTTTCAGGCTCTTATTGGTTTTCAAGACCGTTTCATGCTCCTCCTATTTTTCAGACAGTTTCGTGCTCCTCATATTTTTCAGGACGTTTCATGCACCTCTTATTATTGACACCTTTTGAAGCTCTTCATATTTTTTACAACTTTTCAGGCTCTTCTTTTTTTTTAACACAACTTCATGCTAATCCTATTTTTTAGACCTTTTCATGCTCCTCATATATTTTACATCTTTTGAAGCTCTTCGTATTTTTCACACCTTTTCAGGCTCTTCATGTTTTTGAACACCGCTTCATGCTCCTCGTATTTTTCAGACCGTTTCATGCTCCTCATATTTTTGAAACCTTTTGAAGCTCTTCATATTTTTCACACCTTTTCAGGCTCTTCATGTTTTTGAACACCGCTTCATGCTCCTCCTACTTTAGAGAACGTTTCATTCTCCTCATGTATTTCACACCCTTTGAAGCTCTTCATATTTTTCATATTTTTGAAGCTCTTCATATTTTCACACGTTTTCAGGCTCTTCATGTTTTTCAACATCGCTTCATGCTCCTCCTATTTTTAAAACTGTATCATGCTCCTCATATTTTTCACACCTTTTGAATCTCTTCATATTTTTCACACCTTTTCAGGCTCTTCATGTTTTTCAACACATCTTCATGCTCCTCATATTTTTCTGACCGTTTCATGCTCCTCATATTTTTGACACCTTTTGAAGCTCTTCATATTTTTCTCACCCTTTGAAGCTCTTCATATTTTTCATATTTTTGAAGCTCTTCATATTTTCACACCTTTTCAGGCTCTTCATGTTTTTGAACACCACTTTATGCTCCTTCTATTTTTCAGAGAGTTTCATGCTCCGCATGTATTTCACACCTTTTGAAGCTTTTCATATTTTTCACACTTTTTCAGGCTCTTCATGTTTTTCAACACCACTTCATTCTTCTCCTATTTTTCAGCCCGTTTCATGCTCCTCATGTATTTCACCCCTTTTGAAGCTCTTCATATTTTTCACACCTTTTCAGGCTCTTCATGTTTTTGATCACCATTTCATGCTCCTCCCATTTTTCAGGCCATTTCATGCTCCTCATATTTTTGAAACCTTTGAATCTCTTCATAATTTTCACACCTTTTCAGGCTCTTCAATTTTTCAACACCGCTTCATGCTCCTCCTATTTTTCAGACCGTTTCCTGCTCCTCATATTTTTGAACACCTTTTGAAGCTCTTCATATATTTCACACCTTTTCAGGCTCTTCTTGTTTTTACACCTTTTCAGGCTCTTCATGTTTTTCAACACCGCTTCATGCTCCTCCTATTTTTCAGACCGTTTTGTGCTCCTCATCTTTTTGACACCTTTAGAAACTCTTCATATCTTTCACACCTTTTCAGGCTCTTCATGTTTTTGAACACCGCTTCATGCTCCTCCTATTATTCAGACCGTTTCATGCTTCGCATATTTTTGACACCTTTTGAAGCTCTTCATATTTTTCACACCCTTTCAGGCTGTTAATGTTTTTCAACACCACTTCATGCTCCTCCTATTTTTCATACGTTTTCATGCTCCTCATATTTTTGACACCTTTAGAAACTCTTCATATCTTTCACACCTTTTCAGGCTCTTCATGTTTTTGCACACCGCTTCATGCTCCTCCTATTTCTCAGCACGTTTCATGCTCCTCATGTATTTCACACCTTTCGAAGCTCTTCATATATTTCACACCTTTTCAAGTTCTTCATATTTTTCACACCTTTTCAGGTTCTGCATGTTTTCAACACCGCTTCATGCTCCTCCTATTTTTCAGACCGTTACATGCTCCTCATATTTTTGACACCTTTTGAAGCTCTTCATATTTTTCACACCTTTTCAGGCTCTTCATGTTTTTCAACACCCCTTCATGCTCCTCCTATTTTTCAGACCGTTTCATGCTCCTCATATTTTTGACACCTTTGAAACTCTTCATATTTTTCACACCTTTTCAGGCTCTTCATATTTTTCAACACCACTTCATGCTCCTCCTATTTTTCAAACCGTTTCATGCTCCTCATATTTTTGACACATTTTGAAGCTCCTCTTATTTTTCACACCTTTTCAGGCTCTTCAAGTTTTTCAACACTGCTTCATGCTCCTCTTATTTTTTAGACCGTTTCATGCTCCTCAAATTTTTGACACCTTTTGATGTTCTTCATTTATTTCACACCTTTTCAGAATCTTCATGTTTTTGAACATCGCTTCATGCACCTCCTATTTTTCAGACCGTTTCATGCTCCTCATATATTTGACACCTTTTGAAGCTCTTCATATATTTCACACCTTTTCAATCTCTTCATGTTTTTCACACCTTTTCAGGCTCTTCATGTTTTTCAACACCCCATCATGCTCCTCCTATTTTTCAGACCGTTTCATGCTGCTCATATATTTGACACCTTTTGAAGCTCTTCGTATATGTCACACCTTTTCAGGCTCTTCTTGTTTTTTACACCTTTTCAGGCTCTTCATGTTTTTCAACACCGCTTCATGCTCCTCATATTTTTCAGACCGTTTCATGCTCCTCATATTTTTGACACCTTTTGAAGCTCTTCATATTTTTCATACCTTTTCAAGTTCTTCATGTTTTTGAACACCCCTTCATGCTCCTCATATTTTAAACACCTTTTGAAGCTCTTCATTTTTTTCACACCATTTCATGCTCTTCATTTTTTTCAACACCGCTTCATGCTCCTCCTATTTTTCAGACTGTTTCATGCTCCTCATATTTTTGTCACCTTTTGAAGCTCTTCATATTTTTCAAACCTTTAGAGGCTCTTCATATATTTCAACACCGCTTCATGCTCCTCCAATTTTTCACACCGTTTCACGCTCGTCATATTTTTCAAACCTTTTAAAGCTCTTCATAATTTTCACACCTATTCATGCTCTTCATTTTTTCCACACTGTTTCATGCTCCTCCAATTTTTCAGACCGTTTCATGCTCCTCATATTCTTCACACCTTTTGAAGCTGTTCATATTTTTCACAGTTTTTGAAGCTCTTCATATTTTTCACAGTTTTCAGGCTCTTCATGTTTCTGAACACCGCTTCATGCTCCTCCTATTTTTCAGACCGTTTCATGCTCTTCATATTTTTCACACCTTTTCAGGCTGTTCATATTTTTGAACACCGTTTGCTGCTCCTCCTATTTTTGAGAACGTTTCATGCTCCTCATGTTTTTAACACGTTTTGAAGCTCTTCATATTTTTCACACCTTTTCATGCTCTTCATGTTTTTGAACACCGCTTCATGCTCCTCCTATTTTTCAGAACGTTTCATGCTCCTCATATTTTGACACCTTTTAACCTGTTCATATTTTACACATTTTCAGGCTCTTCAAGTTTTTGAACACCGTTTCATGCTACTACTATTTTTGATACCTTTTGAAGCTCCTTATATTCTACAAACCTTTTCATGCTCTTCTTTTTTTTCACCACCGCTTCATGCGCCTCCTATTTTTCAGAAAGTTTCATGCTCCTCATATTTTTCACACCTTTAGAAGCTCTTCGTATTTTTCTCACCTTTTCAGGCTCTTCATGTTTTTCAACACCACTTCATGATCCTCCTATTTTTCTGACAGTTTCATGCTCCTCATATTTTTCATCCTTTTTGAAGCTCTTCATATTTTTCACACCTTTTCAGGCTCTTCATGTTTTTGAACACCGCTTCATGCTCCTCCTATTTTTCAGACCTTTTCATGCTTCTCATGTTTTTGACAGCTTTTGAAGCTCTTCATATTTTTCACTCCTTTTCAGGCTCTTCATGTGTTTGAGCACTGCTTCATGCTCCTCCGATTTTTCAGACCGTTTTATACTCCTCATGTATTTCACACCTTTTGAAGCTCTTCATATTTTTCACACCTTTTCAGGATTTTCATGTTTTTGAACATGATTTCATGCTGCTCCTTTTTTTCAGACCGTTTCATGCTCCTCATATTATTGACACGTTTTGTGGCTCTTCTTACTTTTCATACCTTTTCAGGCTCTTTAAGTTTTTGTCACCGCTTCATGCTCCTAGTATTTTTCAGACCGCTTCATGCTCCTCATATTTTTGACACGTTCTGAACCTATTCATGTATTTCACACCTTTTCAGGCTCTTCATGTTTTTCAACACTGCTTCATGCTCCTCCTATTTTTCAGACCGTTTCATGCTCCTCATATTTTTGACACGTTCTGAACCTATTCATGTATTTCACACCTTTTCAGGCTCTTCATGTTTTTCAACACTGCTTCATGCTCCTCCTATTTTTCAGACCGTTTCATGCTCCTCATATTTTTAACACCTTTTGAAGCTCTTCATATTTTTCACACTTTTTCAGGCTCTTCATGATTTAGAACACCGCTTCATGCTCCTCCTATTTTTCAGACCGTTTCATGCTCATCTCATTTTTCACACGTTTTAAAGCTCTTCATATTTTTCACATGTTTTCAGGCTCTTCATGTTTTTGAACACCGCTTCATGCTCCTCGTATGTTCAGACCGTTTCATGCTCCTCATATTTTTGACACCTTTTGAAGCTCCTCCTATTTTTCACACCTTTTCAGGCTCTTCATGTTTTTGATCACCATTTCATGCTCCTCCCATTTTTCAGACCGTTTCATGCTCCTCATATTTTCGACACCTTTTGAAGCTGTTCATATTTTTCACACCTTTTCAGGCTCTTCATGTTTTTGCACACCGCTTCATGCTCCTCCTATTTCTCAGCACGTTTCATGCTCCTCATGTATTTCACACCTTTCGAAGCTCTTCATATATTTCACACCTTTTCAAGTTCTTCATATTTTTCACACCTTTTCAGGTTCTGCATGTTTTTCAACACCGCTTCATGCTCCTCCTATTTTTCAGACCGTTACATGCTCCTCATATTTTTGACACCTTTTGAAGCTCTTCATATTTTTCACACCTTTTCAGGCTCTTCATGTTTTTCAACACCCCTTCATGCTCCTCCTATTTTTCAGACCGTTTCATGCTCCTCATATTTTTGACACCTTTGAAACTCTTCATATTTTTCACACCTTTTCAGGCTCTTCATATTTTTCAACACCACTTCATGCTCCTCCTATTTTTCAAACCGTTTCATGCTCCTCATATTTTTGACACATTTTGAAGCTCCTCTTATTTTTCACACCTTTTCAGGCTCTTCAAGTTTTTCAACACTGCTTCATGCTCCTCTTATTTTTTAGACCGTTTCATGCTCCTCAAATTTTTGACACCTTTTGATGTTCTTCATTTATTTCACACCTTTTCAGAATCTTCATGTTTTTGAACATCGCTTCATGCACCTCCTATTTTTCAGACCGTTTCATGCTCCTCATATATTTGACACCTTTTGAAGCTCTTCATATATTTCACACCTTTTCAATCTCTTCATGTTTTTCACACCTTTTCAGGCTCTTCATGTTTTTCAACACCCCATCATGCTCCTCCTATTTTTCAGACCGTTTCATGCTGCTCATATATTTGACACCATTTGAAGCTCTTCGTATATGTCACACCTTTTCAGGCTCTTCTTGTTTTTTACACCTTTTCAGGCTCTTCATGTTTTTCAACACCGCTTCATGCTCCTCATATTTTTCAGACCGTTTCATGCTCCTCATATTTTTGACACCTTTTGAAGCTCTTCATATTTTTCATACCTTTTCAAGTTCTTCATGTTTTTGAACACGCCTTCATGCTCCTCATATTTTATACACCTTTTGAAGCTCTTCAGTTTTTTCACACCATTTCATGCTCTTCATTTTTTTCAACACCGCTTCATGCTCCTCCTATTTTTCAGACTGTTTCATGCTCCTCATATTTTTGTCACCTTTTGAAGCTCTTCATATTTTTCAAACCTTTAGAGGCTCTTCATATATTTCAACACCGCTTCATGCTCCTCCAATTTTTCACACCGTTTCATTCTCGTCATATTTTTCAAACCTTTTAAAGCTCTTCATAATTTTCACACCTATTCATGCTCTTCATTTTTTCCACACTGTTTCATGCTCCTCCAATTTTTCAGACCGTTTCATGCTCCTCATATTCTTCACACCTTTTGAAGCTGTTCATATTTTTCACAGTTTTTGAAGCTCTTCATATTTTTCACAGTTTTCAGGCTCTTCATGTTTCTGAACACCGCTTCATGCTCCTCCTATTTTTCAGACCGTTTCATGCTCTTCATATTTTTCACACCTTTTCAGGCTGTTCATATTTTTGAACACCGTTTGCTGCTCCTCCTATTTTTGAGAACGTTTCATGCTCCTCATGTTTTTAACACGTTTTGAAGCTCTTCATATTTTTCACACCTTTTCATGCTCTTCATGTTTTTGAACACCGCTTCATGCTCCTCCTATTTTTCAGAACGTTTCATGCTCCTCATATTTTGACACCTTTTAACCTGTTCATATTTTACACATTTTCAGGCTCTTCAAGTTTTTGAACACCGTTTCATGCTACTACTATTTTTGATACCTTTTGAAGCTCCTTATATTCTACAAACCTTTTCATGCTCTTCTTTTTTTTCATCACCGCTTCATGCGCCTCCTATTTTTCAGAAAGTTTCATGCTCCTCATATTTTTCACACCTTTAGAAGCTCTTCGTATTTTTCTCACCTTTTCAGGCTCTTCATGTTTTTCAACACCACTTCATGATCCTCCTATTTTTCTGAAAGTTTCATGCTCCTCATATTTTTCATTCTTTTTGAAGCTCTTCATATTTTTCACACCTTTTCAGGTTCTTCATGTTTTTGAACACCGCTTCATGCTCCTCCTATTTTTCAGACCTTTTCATGCTTCTCATATTTTTGACAGCTTTTGAAGCTCTTCATATTTTTCACTCCTTTTCAGGCTCTTCATGTGTTTGAGCACAGCTTCATGCTCCTCCGATTTTTCAGACCGTTTTATACTCCTCATGTATTTCACACCTTTTGAAGCTCTTCATATTTTTCACACCTTTTCAGGATCTTCATGTTTTTGAACATGATTTCATGCTGCTCCTTTTTTTCAGACCGTTTCATGCTCCTCATATTATTGACACGTTTTGAGGCTCTTCTTATTTTTCATACCTTTTCAGGCTCTTTAAGTTTTTGTCACCGCTTCATGCTCCTAGTATTTTTCAGACCGCTTCATGCTCCTCATATTTTTGACACGTTCTGAACCTATTCATGTATTTCACACCTTTTCAGGCTCTTCATGTTTTTCAACACTGCTTCATGTTCCTCCTATTTTTCAGACCGTTTCATGCTCCTCATATTTTTGACACGTTCTGAACCTATTCATGTATTTCACACCTTTTCAGGCTCTTCATGTTTTTCAACACTGCTTCATGCTCCTCCTATTTTTCAGACCGTTTCATGCTCCTCATATTTTTAACACCTTTTGAAGCTCTTCATATTTTTCACACTTTTTCAGGCTCTTCATGATTTAGAACACCGCTTCATGCTCCTCCTATTTTTCAGACCGTTCATGCTCATCTCATTTTTCACACGTTTTAAAGCTCTTCATATTTTTCACATGTTTTCAGGCTCTTCATGTTTTTGAACACCGCTTCATGCTCCTCGTATGTTCAGACCGTTTCATGCTCCTCATATTTTTGACACCTTTTGAAGCTCCTCCTATTTTTCACAACTTTTCAGGCTCTTCATGTTTTTGATCACCATTTCATGCTCCTCCCATTTTTCAGACCGTTTCATGCTCCTCATATTTTTGACACCTTTTGAAGCTGTTCATATTTTTCTCACTTTTTCAGACTCTTCATGTTTTTGAACACGGCTTCATGCTCCTCCTATTATTCAGACCGTTTCATGCTTTGCATATTTTTGACACCTTTTGAAGCTCTTCATATTTTTCACACCCTTTCAGGCTCTTAATGTTTTTCAACACCACTTCATGCTCCTCCTATTTTTCATACGTTTTCATGCTCCTCATATTTTTGACACCTTTAGAAACTCTTCATATCTTTCACACCTTTTCAGGCTCTTCATGTTTTTGCACACCGCTTCATGCTCCTCCTATTTCTCAGCCCGTTTCATGCTCCTCATGTATTTCACACCTTTTGAAGCTTTCATATATTTCACACCTTTTCAAGTTCTTCATATTTTTCACACCTTTTCAGGTTCTGCATGTTTTTCAACACCGCTTCATGCTCCTCCTATTTTTCAGACCGTTACATGCTCCTCATATTTTTGACACCTTTTGAAGCTCTTCATATTTTTCACACCTTTTCAGACTCTTCATGTTTTTCAACACCCCTTCATGCTCCTCCTATTTTTCAGACCGTTTCATGCTCCTCATATTTTTGACACCTTTGAAACTCTTCATATTTTTCACACCTTTTCAGGCTCTTCATATTTTTCAACACCACTTCATGCTCCTCCTATTTTTCAAACCGTTTCATGCTCCTCATAATTTTGACACATTTTGAAGCTCCTCTTATTTTTCACACCTTTTCAGGCTCTTCAAGTTTTTCAACACTGCTTCATGCTCCTCTTATTTTTTAGACCGTTTCATGCTCCTCAAATTTTTGACACCTTTTGATGTTCTTCATTTATTTCACACCTTTTCAGAATCTTCATGTTTTTGAACATCGCTTCATGCACCTCCTATTTTTCAGACCGTTTCATGCTCCTCATATTTTTGACACCTTTTGAAGCTCTTCATATATTTCACACCTTTTCAATCTCTTCATGTTTTTCACACCTTTTCAGGCTCTTCATGTTTTTCAACACCCCATCATGCTCCTCCTATTTTTCAGACCGTTTCATGCTGCTCATATTTTTGACACCTTTTGAAGCTCTTCGTATATTTCACACCTTTTCAGGCTCTTCTTGTTTTTTACACCTTTTCAGGCTCTTCATGTTTTTCAACACCGCTTCATGCTCCTCATATTTTTCAGACCGTTTCATGCTCCTCATATTTTTGACACCTTTTGAAGCTCTTCATATTTTTCATACCTTTTCAAGTTCTTCATGTTTTTGAACACCCCTTCATGCTTCTCATATTTTAAACACCTTTTGAAGCTCTTCATTTTTTTCACACCATTTCATGCTCTTCATTTTTTTCAACACCGCTTCATGCTCCTCCTATTTTTCAGACTGTTTCATGCTCCTCATATTTTTGTCACCTTTTGAAGCTCTTCATATTTTTCAAACCTTTAGAGGCTCTTCATATATTTCAACACCGCTTCATGCTCCTCCAATTTTTCACACCGTTTCATGCTCGTCATATTTTTCAAACCTTTTAAAGCTCTTCATAATTTTCACACCTATTCATGCTCTTCATTTTTTCCACACTGTTTCATGCTCCTCCAATTTTTCAGACCGTTTCATGCTCCTCATATTCTTCACACCTTTTGAAGCTCTTCATATTTTTCACAGTTTTTGAAGCTCTTCATATTTTTCACAGTTTTCAGGCTCTTCATGTTTCTGAACACCGCTTCATGCTCCTCCTATTTTTCAGACCGTTTCATGCTCTTCATATTTTTCACACCTTTTCAGGCTGTTCATATTTTTGAACACCGTTTGCTGCTCCTCCTATTTTTGAGAACGTTTCATGCTCCTCATGTTTTTAACACGTTTTGAAGCTCTTCATATTTTTCACACCTTTTCATGCTCTTCATGTTTTTGAACACCGCTTCATGCTCCTCCTATTTTTCAGAACGTTTCATGCTCCTCATATTTTGACACCTTTTAACCTGTTCATATTTTACACATTTTCAGGCTCTTCAAGTTTTTGTACACCGTTTCATGCTACTACTATTTTTGATACCTTTTGAAGCTCCTTATATTCTACAAACCTTTTCATGCTCTTCTTTTTTTTCATCACCGCTTCATGCGCCTCCTATTTTTCAGAAAGTTTCATGCTCCTCATATTTTTCACACCTTTAGAAGCTCTTCGTATTTTTCTCACCTTTTCAGGCTCTTCATGTTTTTCAACACCACTTCATGATCCTCCTATTTTTCTGACAGTTTCATGCTCCTCATATTTTTCATCCTTTTTGAAGCTCTTCATATTTTTCACACCTTTTCAGGTTCTTCATGTTTTTGAACACCGCTTCATGCTCCTCCTATTTTTCAGACCTTTTCATGCTTCTCATATTTTTGACAGCTTTTGAAGCTCTTCATATTTTTCACTCCTTTTCAGGCTCTTCATGTGTTTGAGCACAGCTTCATGCTCCTCCGATTTTTCAGACCGTTTTATACTCCTCATGTATTTCACACCTTTTGAAGCTCTTCATATTTTTCACACCTTTTCAGGATCTTCATGTTTTTGAACATGATTTCATGCTGCTCCTTTTTTTCAGACCGTTTCATGCTCCTCATATTATTGACACGTTTTGAGGCTCTTCTTATTTTTCATACCTTTTCAGGCTCTTTAAGTTTTTGTCACCGCTTCATGCTCCTAGTATTTTTCAGACCGCTTCATGCTCCTCATATTTTTGACACGTTCTGAACCTATTCATGTATTTCACACCTTTTCAGGCTCTTCATGTTTTTCAACACTGCTTCATGCTCCTCCTATTTTTCAGACCGTTTCATGCTCCTCATATTTTTGACACGTTCTGAACCTATTCATGTATTTCACACCTTTTCAGGCTCTTCATGTTTTTCAACACTGCTTCATGCTCCTCCTATTTTTCAGACCGTTTCATGCTCCTCATATTTTTAACACCTTTTGAAGCTCTTCATATTTTTCACACTTTTTCAGGCTCTTCATGATTTAGAACACCGCTTCATGCTCCTCCTATTTTTCAGACCGTTTCATGCTCATCTCATTTTTCACACGTTTTAAAGCTCTTCATATTTTTCACATGTTTTCAGGCTCTTCATGTTTTTGAACACCGTTTCATGCTCCTCGTATGTTCAGACCGTTTCATGCTCCTCATATTTTTGACACCTTTTGAAGCTCCTCCTATTTTTCACACCTTTTCAGGCTCTTAATGTTTTTGATCACCATTTCATGCTCCTCCCATTTTTCAGACCGTTTCATGCTCCTCATATTTTTGACACCTTTTGAAGCTGTTCATATTTTTCACACCTTTTCAGACTCTTCATGTTTTTGAACACCGCTTCATGCTCCTCCTATTATTCAGACCGTTTTATGCTTCGCATATTTTTGACACCTTTTGAAGCTCTTCATATTTTTCACACCCTTTCAGGCTCTTAATGTTTTTCAACACCACTTCATGCTCCTCCTATTTTTCATACGTTTTCATGCTCCTCATATTTTTGACACCTTTAGAAACTCTTCATATCTTTCACACCTTTTCAGGCTCTTCATGTTTTTGCACACCGCTTCATGCTGCTCCTATTTCTCAGCCCGTTTCATGCTCCTCATATATTTCACACCTTTTGAAGCTCTTCATATATTTCACACCTTTTCAAGTTCTTCATATTTTTCACACCTTTTCAGGTTCTGCATGTTTTTCAACACCGCTTCATGCTCCTCCTATTTTTCAGACCGTTACGTGCTCCTCATATTTTTGACACCTTTTGAAGCTCTTCATATTTTTCACACCTTTTCAGGCTTTTCATGTTTTTCAACACCCCTTCATGCTCCTCCTATTTTTCAGACCGTTTCATGCTCCTCATATTTTTGACACCTTTTAAAGCTTTCATATTTTTCACACCTTTTCAAGCTCTTCATTTTTTTCAACACTACTTTTTGCTCCTCCTATATTTCAGACTGTTTCATGCTCATCTAATTTTTGACACCTTTTGAAGCTCTTCATATTTTTCTCACCTTTTAAATCTCTTCATATTTTTCACACGTTTTCAGGCTCTTCATCTATTTCAACACCGCTTCATGCTGCTTCTATTTTTCAGACCGTTTCATGCTCCTCATATTTTTGACACCTTTTGAAGCTCTTCATATTTTTCACACCTTTTCAGGATCTTCATGTTTTTCAACACCACTTCATGCTTCTCCTATTTTTCAGCCCGTTTCATGCTCCTCATATTTTTGACAACTTTTGAAGCTTTTCATATTTTTCACACCTTTTCAGGCTCTTCATGTTTTTGAACACCACTTCATGCTCCTTCTATTTTTCAGAGAGTTTCATGCTCCTCATGTATTTCACACCTTTTGAAGCTCTTCATATTTTGCACACCTTTTCAGTCTCTTCATCTATTTTATCACCGCTTCATGCTTCTCCTATTTTTCAGCCCGTTTCAGGCTCCTCATGTATTTCACACGTTTTGAAGCTCTTCATATTTTTCACACCTTTTCAGGCTCTTCATCTATTTCAACACCGCTTCATGCTGCTTCTATTTTTCAGACCGTTTCATGCTCCTCATATTTTTGACACCTTTTGAGGCTCTTCATATTTTTCACACCACTTCAGGCTCTTCATGTTTTCAACACATTTCATGCTCCTCCTATTTTTCAGACCATTTCATGCTCCCCCTATTTTTGAGACCGTTTCATACTCCTTATACTTTGACACGTTTTGAAGCTCTTCATATTTTTCACTCCTTTTCATGCTCTTCATGTTTTTCAACACCGCTTCATGCTCCTCCTATTTTTCAGACCGTTTCATGCTCCTCATATTTCTGAAACCTTTTGAAGCTCTTCATATTTTTCACACGTTTTCAGGCTCTTCTTGATTTTCAAGACCGCTTCATGCTCCTCCTATTTTTCAGACAGTTTCGTGCTCCTCATATTTTTCAGGACGTTTCATGCACCTCTTATTATTGACACCTTTTGAAGCTCTTCATATTTTTACAACTTTTCAGGCTCTTCTTTTTTTTTTAACACAACTTCATGCTCCTCCTATTTTTTAGACCTTTTCATGCTCGTCATATTTTTCACATCTTTTGAAGCTCTTCGTATTTTTCACACCTTTCCAGGCTCTTCATGTTTTTGAACACCGCTTCATGCACCTCCTATTTTAGAGACCGTTTCATTCTCCTCATGTATTTCACACCTTTTAAAGCTCATCCTATTTTTCACATCTTTTCAGGCTCTTCATATTTTTGAACACCGCTTCATGTTCCTCGTATTTTTCAGACCGTTTCATGCTCCTCATATTTTTGAAACCTTTTGAAGCTCTTCATATTTTTCACACCTTTTCAGGCTCTTCATGTTTTTGAACACCGCTTCATGCCCCTTCTATTTTTAAGACCGTTTCATGCTCCTCATATTTTTGACACATTTTGAAGCTACTTCAATTTTTCACACCTTTTCAGGCTCTTCATGTTTTTGAACACCGCTTCATGCTCCTCCTATTTTAGAGACCGTTTCATTCTCCTCATGTATTTCACACTTTTTGAAGCTCTTCATATATTTCACACATTTTAAGGCTCTTCTTTTTTTTCAACACAACATCATGCTCCTCCTATTTTTCAGACCGTTTGATGCTCTTCATATATTTGAAACCTCTTGAAGCTCTTCATATTTTTCACCCCTTTTTAAGGCTCTTCATGTTTTTGAACACCACTTCATGCTTCTCCTAATTTTTAGACCGTTTCATGCTCCTCATGTATTTCACTCCTTTGGAAGCTCTTCATATTTTTCACACATTTTCAGGCTCTTCAAATTTTTTAACTCCGTTTCATGCTGCTTCTATTTTTCAGACCGTTTCATGCTCCTCATATTTTTCACACCTTTTGAAGCACTTCATATTTTTCACACATTTTCATGCTCTTCATGTTTTTGAACACAGCTTCATGCTCCTCCTGTTTTTCAGACCGTTTGATGCTCCTCATATTTTTGACACCTTTTGAAGCTTTTCATATTTTTCACACCTTTTCAGGCTCTTCATGTTTTTCAACACCATTTCATGATCCTCCTATTTTTCAGACCGTTTCATGCTCATCTCATTTTTGACACCTTTAGAATCTCTTCATATATTTCACACCTTTTCACGCTCTTCATATTTTTCCACACCACTTCATGTTTCTCCTATTTTTCAGCCCGTTTCATGCTCCTCATGTATTTCACACCTTTTGAAGCTCTTCATATTTTTCACACCTATTGAAGCTCTTCATATTTTTCACACGTTTTCAGGCTCTTCATGTATTTCAACACCGCTTCATGCTCCTCCTATTTTTCAGAACGTTTCATGATCCTCATATTTTTGACACCTTTTGAAGCACTTCATATTTTTCTCACCCTTTGAAGCTCTTCATATTTTTCATATTTTTGAAGCTCTTCATATTTTCACACGTTTTCAGGCTCTTCATGTTTTTCAAAATCCCTTCATGCTCCTCCTATTTTTAAAACTGTATCATGCTCCTCATATTTTTCCCACCTTTTGAAGCTCTTCATATTTTTCACACCTTTTCAGGCTCTTCATGTTTTTTGACACATCTTCATGCTCCTCATATTTTTCTGACCGTTTCATGCTCCTCATATTTTTGACACATTTTGAAGCTCTTCATATTTTTCTCACCCTTTGAAGCTCTTCATATTTTTCATATTTTTGAAGCTCTTCATATTTTCACACGTTTTTAGGCTCTTCATGTTTTTCAACACCGCTTCATGCTCCTCCTATTTTTAAAACTGTATCATGCTCCTCATATTTTTCACATCTTTTGAAGCTCTTCATATTTTTCACACCTTTTCAGGCTCTTCATGTTTTTCAACATCGCTTCTTGCTCCGCCTGTTTTTCAGAACGTTTCATGCTCCTCATATTTTTGACACCTTTTGAAGCTCTTCATATTTTTCTCACCCTTTGAAGCTCTTCATATATTTCATATTTTTGAAGCTCTTCATATTTTCACACCTTTTCAGGCTCTTCATGTTTTTGAACACCACTTCATGCTCCTTCTATTTTTCAGAGAGTTTCATGCTCCTCATGTATTTCACACCTTTTGAAGCTTTTCATATTTTTCACACTTTTTCAGGCTCTTCATGTTTTTCAACACCACTTCATTCTTCTCCTATTTTTCAGCCCGTTTCATGCTCCTCGTATTTTTGACACCTTTTGAAGCTTTTCATATTTTTCACACTTTTTCAGACTCTTCATGTTTTTGAACACCGCTTCATGCTCCTCCTATTATTCAGACCGTTTCATGCTTCTCATATTTTTGACACCTTTTGAAGCTCTTCATATTTTTCACACCCTTTCAGGCTATTAATGTTTTTCAACACTACTTCATGCTCCTCCTATTTTTCATACGTTTTCATGCTCCTCATATTTTTGACACCTTTAGAAACTCTTCATATCTTTCACACATTTTCAGGCTCTTCATGTTTTTCCACACCGCTTCATGCTCCTCCGATTTTTCAGCCCGTTTCATGCTCCTCATGTATTTCACACCTTTTGAAGCTCTTCATATATTTCACACATTTTAAGGCTCTTCTTTTTTTTCAACACCACATCATGCTCCTCCTATTTTTCAGACCGTTTCACGCTCATCTCATTTTTGACACCTTTTGAAGCTCTTCATATATTTCACACCTTTTCAAGTTCTTCATATTTTTCACACCTTTTCAGGCTCATCATGTTTTTCAACACCGCTTCATGCTCCTCCTATTTTTCAGACCGATTCATGCTCATCTCATTTTTGACACCTTTTGAAGCTATTCATATTTTTCAAACCTTTTCAGGCTCTTCATGTTTTTCAACACCCCTTCATGCTCCTCCTATTTTTCAGACCGTTTCATGATCCTCATATTTTTGACACCTTTTAAAGCTTTCATATTTTTCACACATTTTCAAGCTCTTCATTTTTTTGAACACTACTTCTTGCTCCTCCTATATTTCAGACTGTTTCATGCTCATCTAATTTTTGACGCTTTTTGATGCTCCTCATATTTTTGACACATTTTGAAGCTCCTTCAATTTTTCACACCTTTTCAGGCTCTTCATGTTTTTGAACACCGCTTCATCCTCCTCCTATTTTAGAGACCGTTTCATTCTCCTCATGTATTTCACACCTTTTGAAGCTCTTCATATATTTCCCACATTTTAAAGCTCTTCATTTTTTTTAACACTACTTCTTGCTACTCCTATATTTCCGACCGTTTCATGCTCATCTAATTTTTGACACCTTTTGAAGCTCTTCATATTTTTCACACCTTTTGAATCTCTTCATATTTTTCACACGTTTTCAGGCTCTTCATCTATTTCAACACCGATTCATGCTGCTTCTATTTTTCAGACCGTTTCATGCTCCTCATATTTTTGACTCCTTTTGAAGCTCTTCATATTGTTCACACCTTTTCAGGCTCTTCATGTTTTTGAACACCGTTTCATGTTCTTCGTATTTTTCAGCCCATTTCATGCTCGTCATGTATTTCATACACTTGAAGCTCTTCATATTTTTCACACCTTTTCAGGATCTTCATGTTTTTCAATTCCACCTCATGCTTCTCCTATTTTTCATCCCGTTTCATGCTCCTCATATTTTTGACACCTTTTGAAGCTTTTCATATTTTTCACACCTTTTCAGGCTCTTCATGTTTTTGAACACCACTTCATGCTCCTTCTATTTTTCAGAGAGTTTCATGTTCCTCATGTATTTCACACGTTTTGAAGCTCTTCATATTTTTCACACCTTTTCAGGATCTTCATGTTTTTCAATTCCACTTCATGCTTCTCCTATTTTTCAGCCCGTTTCATGCTCCTCATGTATTTCACACCTTTTGAAGCTCTTCATATTTTTCACACCTTTTCAGGCTCTTCATGTTATTGATCACCGTTTCATGCTCCTCCTATTTTTCAGACCGTTTCATTCTCCTCATATTTTTGACACCTTTTGAAGCTCTTCATATATTTCACACCTTTTCAGGCTCTTCATGTTTTTGAACACCGCTTCATGCTCCTCTTATTTTTCAGACCGTTTCATGCTCCTCATATTTTTGACACCTTTTGAAGCCTTCATGTTTTTCAGACCTTTTCAGGCTCTTCATGTTTTTCAACACCGCTTCATGATCCTCCTATTTTTCGGACCGTTTCATGCTCCTCATAATTTTGACACCTTTTGAAGCTCTTCATATTTTTCACACCTTTTCAGGCTCTTCATGATTTTCAAAACCGCTTCATGCTCCTCCTATTTTTCAGACCGTTTCATGCTCATCTCATTTTTGACATCTTTTGAAGCTCTTCATATTTTTCACACCTTTTGAATCTCTTCATATTTTTCATATTTTTGAAGCTCTTCATATTTTTCACACCTTTTCAGGCTCTTCATGTTTTTAACAACCACTTCATGCTCCTCCTATTTTTCAGACCGTTTCATGCATATCTCATTTTTGACACCTTTCGAAGCTCTTCATATTTTTCACACTTTTTCAGGATCTTCATGTATTTTAACACCGCTTCATGGTCCTCCTATTTGTCTGATCGTTTCATGCTCCTCATGTATTTCACACGTTTTGAAACTCTTCATATATTTCACACCTTTTCATGCTCTTCATGTTTTGGAACACCGTTTCATGCTCCGCTTATTTTTCAGACCGTTTCATGCTCCTCATATTTTTGACACCTTTTGAAGCTCTTCATATTTTTCACACCTTTTGAAGCTCTTCATATATTTCACACTTTTTCAGGCTCTTCTAGTTTTTGAACACCGCTTCATGCTCCTCCTATTTTTCAGACCGTTTTTTTCTCCTCTTGTATTTCACACCTTTTGAAGCTCTTCATATTTTTCACACCTTTTGAAATTCTTCATATTTTTCACACCTTTTCAGGCTCTTCTAGTTTTTGAACACCGCTTCATGCTCCTCCTATTTTTCAGACCGTTTCATTCTCCTCTTGTATTTCACACCTTTTGAAGCTCTTCATATTTTTCACACCTTTTCAGGCTCTTCAAGTTTTTGAAAACCGCTTCAAGCTCCTGTTAATTTCCAGACCATTTCATACTCTTCATATTTTTGACACGTTTTGAGGCTCTTCATATTTTTCACACCTTTTCAAGCTCTTCATGTTTTTGAACAACGTTTCATGATCTTAATATATTTCAGAACGTTTCATGTTCCTCATATTTTTGACACCTTTTAAAGCTCTTCATATTTTTCACACCTTTCAAGCTCTTCGTGTTCTTGAACACCGCTTCATGCTCCTCCTATTTTTCAGACCGTTTCATGCTCCTCATATTTTTGACACCTATTGAAGCTCTCATATTTTTCACACCTTTTCAGGCTCTTCATGTTTTTGAGCACCACTTCATTCTTCTCCTATTTTTCAGACCATTTTCTGCTCCTCATATATTTGATACGTTTTGAAGCTCTTCATAGTTTTCACACCTCTTCAGGCTCTTCATGTTTTTGAATATAGTTTGATGCTCCTCCTATTTTTCAGACCGTTTCATGCTCCACATATTTTTGACACCTTTTGAAGCTCTTCATATATTTCACACCTTTTCAGACTCTTCATGATTTCCAACACTGCTTCATGCTCCTCATATTTTTCAGACCGTTTCATGCTATTCACATTTTTGTCACCATTTGAAGCTCTTCATATTTTTCACACCTTTTCAGGCTCTTCATGTTTTTAACAACCACTTCATGCTCCTCCTATTTTTTAGACCGTTTCTTGCATATCTCATTTTTGACACCTTTTAAAGCTCTTCATATTTTTCACACCTTTCAAGCTCTTCGTGTTTTTGAACACCGCTTCATGCTCCTCCTTTTTTTCAGACCGTTTCATGCTCCTCATATTTTTGACACCTTTTGAAGCTCTCACATTTTTCACACCTCTTCAGGCTCTTCATGTTTTTGAACACCGCTTCATGCTCCTCCTATTTTTCAGACCGTTTCCTGCTCCTCATATATTTGATACATTTTGAAGCACTTCATAGTTTTCACACCGTTTCAGGCTCTTCATGATTTTGAACACCGCTTCATGCTCTTCCTATTTTTCAAACCGTTTCATGCTCCTCCTATTTTTCACACCTTTTGAAGCTCTTCATATTTTTCACACCTTTTTCAGGCTCTTCATGTTTTTGATCACCGCTTCATGCTCCTCCTATTTTTCAGACCGTTTCATGTACCTCACGTATTTCACACCTTTTGAAGCTCTTCATATTTTTCACATCTTTTCAGGCTCTTCATGTTTTTGAACACCGCTTCATGCTCCTCCTATTTTTCAGACCGTCATGCTCCTCATATTTTTGACACCTTTTGAAGCTCTTCATATTTTTCACACCTTTTCAGGCTCTTCATGTTTTTGAACAACGCTTCATGCTCCTCCTATTTTTCAGACCGTCATGCTCCTCATATTTTTGACACCTTTTCAAGCTCTTCATATTTTTCACACCTTTTCAGGCTCTTCATGTTTTTGAACACCGCTTCATGCTCCTCCTATTTTTCAGACCTTTTCATTCTCCTCATATTTTTCACAACTTTTGAAGCTCTTCATATTTTTGACACCTTTTGAAGCTCTTCATATTTTTCAAACCTTTTTCGGCTCTTTATGAATTTTAAAACCGCATCATGCTGCTCCTATTTTTCACACCGTTTCATGCTCATCTCATTTTTGACAACTTTTGAGGCTCTTCATATTTTTCACACCTTTTGAAGCTCTTCATATTTTTCACATTTTTGAAGCTCTTCATATTTTTCACACGTTTTCAGGCTCTTCATGTTTGGCAACACCTCTTCATGCTCCTGCTATTTTTCAGACCGTTTCATACTCCTCATATTTTTGACAAGTTTTGAGGCTCTTCATATTTTTCAAACCTTTTCAGGCTCTTCATGTTTTTGAACACCGCTTCATGCTCCTCCTATTTTTCAGACCATTTCATGCTCCTCATGTATTTCACAGCTTTTGAACCTCTTCATATTTTGCTCACCTTTTCAGGCTCTTCATGTTTTTCACAACCACTTCATGGTCCTCCTATTTTTCAGACCGTTTCATGCACTTCTCATTGTTTACACCTTTTGAAGCTCTTCATATTTTTCACAGCTTTTGAAGCTCTTCATATTTTTCACACGTTTTCAGGCTGTTCATGTTTTCAACACCGCTTCTTGCCTCTCCTATATTTCAGACTGTTTTATGCTCCTCCTATTTTTCAGACCGTTTCATGCATATCTCATTTTTGACACCTTTTGAAGCTCTTCATATTTTTTCACACTTTTTCAGGCTCTTCATGTTTTTGAACACCACTTCATGCTCCTTCTATTTTTCAGAGAGTTTCATGCTCCTCATGTATTTCACACCTTTTGAAGCTTTTCATATTTTTCACACTTTTTCAGGCTCTTCATGTTTTTCAACACCACTTCATTCTTCTCCTATTTTTCAGCCCGTTTCATGCTCCTCGTATTTTTGACACCTTTTGAAGCTTTTCATATTTTTCACACCTTTTCAGACTCTTCATGTTTTTGAACACCGCTTCATGCTCCTCCTATTATTCAGACCGTTTCATGCTTCTCATATTTTTGACACCTTTTGAAGCTCTTCATATTTTTCACACCCTTTCAGGCTATTAATGTTTTTCAACACTACTTCATGCTCCTCCTATTTTTCATACGTTTTCATGCTCCTCATATTTTTGACACCTTTAGAAACTCTTCATATCTTTCACACATTTTCAGGCTCTTCATGTTTTTCCACACCGCTTCATGCTCCTCCGATTTTTCAGCCCGTTTCATGCTCCTCATGTATTTCACACCTTTTGAAGCTCTTCATATATTTCACACATTTTAAGGCTCTTCTTTTTTTTCAACACCACATCATGCTCCTCCTATTTTTCAGACCGTTTCACGCTCATCTCATTTTTGACACCTTTTGAAGCTCTTCATATATTTCACACCTTTTCAAGTTCTTCATATTTTTCACACCTTTTCAGGCTCTTCATGTTTTTCAACACCGCTTCATGCTCCTCCTATTTTTCAGACCGATTCATGCTCATCTCATTTTTGACACCTTTTGAAGCTATTCATATTTTTCAAACCTTTTCAGGCTCTTCATGTTTTTCAACACCCCTTCATGCTCCTCCTATTTTTCAGACCGTTTCATGATCCTCATATTTTTGACACCTTTTAAAGCTTTCATATTTTTCACACATTTTCAAGCTCTTCATTTTTTTGAACACTACTTCTTGCTCCTCCTATATTTCAGACTGTTTCATGCTCATCTAATTTTTGACGCTTTTTGATGCTCCTCATATTTTTGACACATTTTGAAGCTCCTTCAATTTTTCACACCTTTTCAGGCTCTTCATGTTTTTGAACACCGCTTCATCCTCCTCCTATTTTAGAGACCGTTTCATTCTCCTCATGTATTTCACACCTTTTGAAGCTCTTCATATATTTCCCACATTTTAAAGCTCTTCATTTTTTTTAACACTACTTCTTGCTACTCCTATATTTCCGACCGTTTCATGCTCATCTAATTTTTGACACCTTTTGAAGCTCTTCATATTTTTCACACCTTTTGAATCTCTTCATATTTTTCACACGTTTTCAGGCTCTTCATCTATTTCAACACCGATTCATGCTGCTTCTATTTTTCAGACCGTTTCATGCTCCTCATATTTTTGACTCCTTTTGAAGCTCTTCATATTGTTCACACCTTTTCAGGCTCTTCATGTTTTTGAACACCGTTTCATGTTCTTCGTATTTTTCAGCCCATTTCATGCTCGTCATGTATTTCATACACTTGAAGCTCTTCATATTTTTCACACCTTTTCAGGATCTTCATGTTTTTCAATTCCACCTCATGCTTCTCCTATTTTTCATCCCGTTTCATGCTCCTCATATTTTTGACACCTTTTGAAGCTTTTCATATTTTTCACACCTTTTCAGGCTCTTCATGTTTTTGAACACCACTTCATGCTCCTTCTATTTTTCAGAGAGTTTCATGTTCCTCATGTATTTCACACGTTTTGAAGCTCTTCATATTTTTCACACCTTTTCAGGATCTTCATGTTTTTCAATTCCACTTCATGCTTCTCCTATTTTTCAGCCCGTTTCATGCTCCTCATGTATTTCACACCTTTTGAAGCTCTTCATATTTTTCACACCTTTTCAGGCTCTTCATGTTATTGATCACCGTTTCATGCTCCTCCTATTTTTCAGACCGTTTCATTCTCCTCATATTTTTGACACCTTTTGAAGCTCTTCATATATTTCACACCTTTTCAGGCTCTTCATGTTTTTGAACACCGCTTCATGCTCCTCTTATTTTTCAGACCGTTTCATGCTCCTCATATTTTTGACACCTTTTGAAGCCTTCATGTTTTTCAGACCTTTTCAGGCTCTTCATGTTTTTCAACACCGCTTCATGATCCTCCTATTTTTCGGACCGTTTCATGCTCCTCATAATTTTGACACCTTTTGAAGCTCTTCATATTTTTCACACCTTTTCAGGCTCTTCATGATTTTCAAAACCGCTTCATGCTCCTCCTATTTTTCAGACCGTTTCATGCTCATCTCATTTTTGACATCTTTTGAAGCTCTTCATATTTTTCACACCTTTTGAATCTCTTCATATTTTTCATATTTTTGAAGCTCTTCATATTTTTCACACCTTTTCAGGCTCTTCATGTTTTTAACAACCACTTCATGCTCCTCCTATTTTTCAGACCGTTTCATGCATATCTCATTTTTGACACCTTTCGAAGCTCTTCATATTTTTCACACTTTTTCAGGATCTTCATGTATTTTAACACCGCTTCATGGTCCTCCTATTTGTCTGATCGTTTCATGCTCCTCATGTATTTCACACGTTTTGAAACTCTTCATATATTTCACACCTTTTCATGCTCTTCATGTTTTGGAACACCGTTTCATGCTCCGCTTATTTTTCAGACCGTTTCATGCTCCTCATATTTTTGACACCTTTTGAAGCTCTTCATATTTTTCACACCTTTTGAAGCTCTTCATATATTTCACACTTTTTCAGGCTCTTCTAGTTTTTGAACACCGCTTCATGCTCCTCCTATTTTTCAGACCGTTTTTTTCTCCTCTTGTATTTCACACCTTTTGAAGCTCTTCATATTTTTCACACCTTTTGAAATTCTTCATATTTTTCACACCTTTTCAGGCTCTTCTAGTTTTTGAACACCGCTTCATGCTCCTCCTATTTTTCAGACCGTTTCATTCTCCTCTTGTATTTCACACCTTTTGAAGCTCTTCATATTTTTCACACCTTTTCAGGCTCTTCAACTTTTTGAAAACCGCTTCAAGCTCCTGTTAATTTCCAGACCATTTCATACTCTTCATATTTTTGACACGTTTTGAGGCTCTTCATATTTTTCACACCTTTTCAAGCTCTTCATGTTTTTGAACAACGTTTCATGATCTTAATATATTTCAGAACGTTTCATGTTCCTCATATTTTTGACACCTTTTAAAGCTCTTCATATTTTTCACACCTTTCAAGCTCTTCGTGTTCTTGAACACCGCTTCATGCTCCTCCTATTGTTCAGACCGTTTCATGCTCCTCATATTTTTGACACCTATTGAAGCTCTCATATTTTTCACACCTTTTCAGGCTCTTCATGTTTTTGAGCACCACTTCATTCTTCTCCTATTTTTCAGACCATTTTCTGCTCCTCATATATTTGATACGTTTTGAAGCTCTTCATAGTTTTCACACCTCTTCAGGCTCTTCATGTTTTTGAATATAGTTTGATGCTCCTCCTATTTTTCAGACCGTTTCATGCTCCACATATTTTTGACACCTTTTGAAGCTCTTCATATATTTCACACCTTTTCAGACTCTTCATGATTTCCAACACTGCTTCATGCTCCTCATATTTTTCAGACCGTTTCATGCTCATCACATTTTTGTCACCATTTGAAGCTCTTCATATTTTTCACACCTTTTCAGGCTCTTCATGTTTTTAACAACCACTTCATGCTCCTCCTATTTTTTAGACCGTTTCTTGCATATCTCATTTTTGACACCTTTTAAAGCTCTTCATATTTTTCACACCTTTCAAGCTCTTCGTGTTTTTGAACACCGCTTCATGCTCCTCCTTTTTTTCAGACCGTTTCATGCTCCTCATATTTTTGACACCTTTTGAAGCTCTCACATTTTTCACACTTTTTCAGGCTCTTCATGTTTTTGAACACCGCTTCATGCTCCTCCTATTTTTCAGACCGTTTCCTGCTCCTCATATATTTGATACATTTTGAAGCACTTCATAGTTTTCACACCGTTTCAGGCTCTTCATGATTTTGAACACCGCTTCATGCTCTTCCTATTTTTCAAACCGTTTCATGCTCCTCCTATTTTTCACACCTTTTGAAGCTCTTCATATTTTTCACACCTTTTTCAGGCTCTTCATGTTTTTGATCACCGCTTCATGCTCCTCCTATTTTTCAGACCGTTTCATGCTCCTCACGTATTTCACACCTTTTGAAGCTCTTCATATTTTTCACATCTTTTCAGGCTCTTCATGTTTTTGAACACCGCTTCATGCTCCTCCTATTTTTCAGACCGTCATGCTCCTCATATTTTTGACACCTTTTGAAGCTCTTCATATTTTTCACACCTTTTCAGGCTCTTCATGTTTTTGAACAACGCTTCATGCTCCTCCTATTTTTCAGACCGTCATGCTCCTCATATTTTTGACACCTTTTCAAGCTCTTCATATTTTTCACACCTTTTCAGGCTCTTCATGTTTTTGAACACCGCTTCATGCTCCTCCTATTTTTCAGACCTTTTCATGCTCCTCATATTTTTCACAACTTTTGAAGCTCTTCATATTTTTGACACCTTTTGAAGCTCTTCATATTTTTCAAACCTTTTTCGGCTCTTTATGAATTTTAAAACCGCATCATGCTGCTCCTATTTTTCACACCGTTTCATGCTCATCTCATTTTTGACAACTTTTGAGGCTCTTCATATTTTTCACACCTTTTGAAGCTCTTCATATTTTTCACATTTTTGAAGCTCTTCATATTTTTCACACGTTTTCAGGCTCTTCATGTTTGGCAACACCTCTTCATGCTCCTGCTATTTTTCAGACCGTTTCATACTCCTCATATTTTTGACAAGTTTTGAGGCTCTTCATATTTTTCAAACCTTTTCAGGCTCTTCATGTTTTTGAACACCGCTTCATGCTCCTCCTATTTTTCAGACCATTTCATGCTCCTCATGTATTTCACAGCTTTTGAACCTCTTCATATTTTGCTCACCTTTTCAGGCTCTTCATGTTTTTCACAACCACTTCATGGTCCTCCTATTTTTCAGACCGTTTCATGCTCCTCATATTTTTGACACCTTTTAAAGCTCTTCATATTTTTCACACCTTTCAAGCTCTTCGTGTTTTTGACACCGCTTCATGCTCCTCCTATTTTTCAGACCGTTTCATGCTCCTCAAATTTTTGACACATTTTGAAGCTCTCATATTTTTCACACCATTTCAGGCTCTTCATGTTTTTGAACACCGCTTCTTGCTCCTCCTATTTTTCAGACCGATTCCTGCTCCTCATATATTTGATACATTTTGAAGCTCTTCATATTTTTCACACCTTTTCAGGCTCTTCATGATTTTGAACACCGCTTAATGCTCCTCGTATTTTTTAGACCGTTTCATGCTCCTCATATTTCTGACACCTTTTGAAGCTCTTCATATTTTTCACATCTTTTGAAGCTCTTCGTATTTTCACATCTTTTAAAGCTCTTCATATTTTTCACACCTTTTCAGACTCTTCATGTTTTTGAACACCGCTTCATGCTCCTCCTATTTTTCAGTCCGTTTCATGCACATTTCATTTTTTACACCTTTTGAAGCTCTTCATATTTTTCACACTTTATGAAGCTCTTCATATTTTTCACACGTTTTCAAGCTCTTCATGTTTTTCAACACCGCTTCATGGTCCTCCTATTTTTCAGACCGTTTCATGCACATCTCATTTTTTACACCTTTTGAAGATGTTCATATTTTTCACACCTTTTGAAGCTCTTCATATTTTCCACACCTTTTCAGGCTCTTCATGTTTTTGAACACAGCTTTATTCTCCTCGTATTTTTCAGACCGTTTCATCCTCCTCATGAATTTAACACCTTTTGAAGCTCTTCATATTTTTCCACTCCTCTTCATGCTGATCCTATTTTTCAGACCGTTTCATGCTCCTCATATTTTTGACACCTTTTGAAGCTCTTCATATTTTTCACACCTTTTCAGGCTCTGCATGTTTTTGAACACCGCTTCATGCTACTCCTATTTTTCAGACCGTTTCATGCTCCTCATATTTTTGACACCTTTTGAAGCTCTTCATATTTTTCACACCTTTTGAACCTCTTCATATATTTCACACCTTTTCAGGCTCTTCATTTTTTCAACACCACTTTATGCTCCTCCTATTTTTCAGACCTTTTCTTGCTCATCTAATTTTTGACACCTTTTGAAGCTCTTCATATTTTTCACACCTTTTGAAGCTCTTCATATTTTTCACACCTTTTCAGGTTCTTCATGTTTTTGAACACCGTTTCATGCTCCTCCAATTTTTAAGACCGTTTCACGCTCCTCATATTTTTAACACATTTTGAAGCTCTTCATATATTTCACACCTTTTCAGGCTCTTCATGTTTTTGAACACAGCTTCATGCTCCTCCAATTTTTCAGACCGTTTCACGCTCCTCATATTTTTAACACATTTTGAAGCTCTTCATATATTTCACACCTCTTCAGGGTCTTCATGATTTTGAACACAGCTTCATGCTCCTCCTATTTTTCAGACCGTTTCATTCTCCTATATTTTTGACACCTTTTGAAGCTCTTCATATTTTTCACACCTTTTCAAGCTCTTCATTTTTTTCAACACCGCTTCATGCTCCTCCTATTTTTCAGCCCGTTTCATGCTCCTCATAGTTTTGACACCTTTTGAAGCTCTTCATATATTCACACCTTTACAGGCTATTCACCTTTTTCAACACGACTTCCTGCTCCTCCTATTTTTCAGAGAGTTTCATGCTCGTCATGTATTTCACACCTTTTGAAGCTTTTCATATTTTTCACACCTTTTGAAGCTCTTCATATATTTCACACCTTTCCAGGCTATTCATGTTTTCAATACCACTTCATGCTACTCCTATGTTTCAAACCGTATCATGCTCCTCCTATTTTTGACACCTTGTGAAGCTTTTCATATTCTTCACACCTTTCAGGTTCTTCATGTTTTTCAAGACCACATCATGTTGCTCGTATTTTTCAGACCGTTTCATGCTCCTCATATTTTTGACACCTTTTGAAACTCTTCATATATATCACTCCTTTTCAGGCTCTTCATTTTTTGAACACCACTTCATGCTCCTCCTATTTTTCAGACCGTTTCATGCTCATCACATTTTTGACACCTTTTGAAGCTTTTCAGATTTTTCACACCTTTTCAGGCTCTTCATGTTTTTCAACACCACTTCAAGCTCTTCCAGGTTTGCAGATCGTTTCATGCTCCTCATATTTTTCACACCTTTTGAAGCGCTTCATATTTTTCACACCTTTTCAGGCTTTTCATGTTTTTTAACACTGCTTCATGCTCCTCCTATTTTTCAGACCGTTTCATGCTCCTCATATTTTTGACACCTTTTGAAGCTCTTCATATTTTTCTCACCTTTTCAGGCTCTTCATGTTTTTGACCACCGCTTCATGCTCCTGCTATATTTCAGACCGTTTCATGCTCCTCATATTTTTGACATCTTTTGAAGCTTTTCATATTTTTCACACCTTTTCAGTCTCTTCATGTTTTTCAAAAACGCTTCTTGCTCCACCTGTTTTTCAGACCGTTTCATGCTCATCTCATTTTTGACACTTTTTGAAGCTCTTCATATTTTTCACAACTTTTGAAGCTCTTCATAGTTTTCAGACGTTTTCAGGCTCTTCATGTTTTCAACACCGCTTCTTCCGACTCCTATTGTTCAGACCGTTTCATGCTCCTCATATTTTTGACACCTTTTGAAGCTCTTCATATTTTTCACACCTTTTCAGGCTTTTCATGTTTTTCAACACCGCTTCATGCTCCTCCAGGTTTGCAGACCGTTTCATGCTCCTCATATTTTTCACACCTTTTGAAGCTCTTCATATTTTTCACACCTTTTCAGGCTCTTCATGTTTTTGAACACCGCTTCATGATCCTCCTATATTTCAGACCGTTTCATGCTCCTCATATTTTTGACATCTTTTGAAGCTTTTCATATTTTTCACACCTTTTCAGGTTCTTCATGTTTTTCTACACCACTTCATGCTCCTCCAGGTTTGCAGACCGTTTCATGCTCCTCATATTTTTCACACCTTTTGAAGCTCTTCATATTTTTCACACCTTTTCAGGCTCTTCATGTTTTTGAACACCGCTTCATGCTCCTGCTATATTTCAGACCGTTTCATGCTCCTCATATGTTTGACATCTTTTGAAGCTTTTCATATTTTTCACACCTTTTCAGTCTCTTCATCTTTTTCAAAAACGCTTCTTGCTCCTCCTATATTTCAGATTGTTTCATGCTCATCTCATTTTTGACACGTTTTGAAGCTCTTCATATTTTTCACAGCTTTTGAAGCTCTTCACATTTTTCACACGTTTTCAGGCTCTTCATGTTTTTGAACACCGCTTCTTGTGACTCCTATTTTTCAGACCGTTTCATGCTCCTCTTATTTTTGACACCTTTTGAAGCTCTTCATATTTTTCACCCCTTTTCAGGCTGTTCATGTTTTTCAACACTGCTTCATGCTCCTTCTATTTTTCAGACTATTTCATGCTCCTCATATTTTTCACACCTTTTGAAGCTCTTGATATTTTTCACACCTTTTCCGGCTCTTCATGTTTTTGAACACCGCTTCTTGTGACTCCTATTTTTCAGACCGTTTCATACTCCTCATATTTTTGACATCTTTTGAAGCTTTTCATGTTTTTCACACATTTTCAGGCTCTTCATGTTTTTCAACACAACTTCATGCTCCTCCAGGTTTGCAGACCGTTCATGCTCCTCATATTTTTGACACATTTTGAAGCTCTTCATATTTTTCACACCTTTTCCGGCTCTTCATGTTTTTTAAACACCTCTTCATGCTCCTCCTATTTTTCAGGCCGTTTCATGCTCATCTAAATTTTCACACCTTTTGAAGATGTTCATATTTTTCACACCTTTTGAAGCTCTTCATATTTTCCACACCTTTTCAGGCTCTTCATGGTTTTGAACACCACTTCATGCTCCTCCTATTTTTTAGACAGTTTCATGCTCCTCATGTTTTTCACACCTTTTGAAGCTCTTCATTTTATTCGCACATTTTCAGGCTCTTCATGTATTTGAACACCATTTCATGCTCCTCGTATTTTTCAGACCGTTTCATGCTCTTCATATATTTCACACCTTTTGAAGCTCTTCATATTTTTCACATTTCTGAAGCTCTTCATATTTTTCACACCTTTTCAGGCTCTTCATGTTTTTCAACACCGCTTCATCCTCCTCCTATTTTTCAGACCGTTTCATGCTCCTCATATTTTTGACACATTTTGAAGCTCTTCATATATTTCACAACTTTTGAAACTCTTCATATTTTTCACACCTTTTGAAGCTCTTCATATTTTTCACACGTTTTCAGGCTCTTCATGTTTTTCAACACCGCTTCATGCACCTCCTATTTTTCAGACCGTTTCATGCTCCTCATATTTTTGACACTTTTTGAAGCTGTTCATATTTTTCACACCTTTTCAGGCTCTTCATGTTTTTCAACACCGTTTCATGCTCCTCATATTTTTGACACCTTTTGAATCTCTTAATATTTTTCACACCTTTTCAGGCTCTACATGTTTTTCAACACCGCTTCATGCTCCTCCTATTTTTCAGACCGTTTCATACTCCTCATATTTTTGACACCTTTGGAAGGTCTTCATATATTTCACACGTTTTCAGGCTCTTCTTTTTTTTCAACTCCATTTCATGCTCCTCTTATTTTTCAGACCGTTTCATGCTCATCTCATTTTTGACACATTTGAAGCTCTTCGTATTTTTCACACCTTTTCAGGCTCTTCATGTTTTTAACACAGCTTCATGCTCCTCCTATTTTTCAGAGAGTTTCATGCTCCTCATGTATTTCACACCTTTTGAAGCTCGTCATATTTTTCACAAGTTTTCAGGCTCTTCATGTTTTTGAACACTGCTTCTTACTCCTCCTAATTTTCAGAGAGTTTCATGTACCTCATGTATTTCACACCTTTCGAAGCTCTTCATATTTTTCACAAGTTTTCAGGCTCTTCATGTTTTTGAACACTGCTTCTTGCTCCTCCTAATTTTCAGAGAGTTTCATGCGCCTCATGTATTTCACACCTTTTGAAGCCTTTCATATTTTTCACACCGTTTCAGGCTCTTCATGTTTTTCCACACCACTTCATGGTTCTCCTATTTTTCAGCCCGTTACATGCTCCTCATGTATTTGACGCCTTTTGAAGCTCTTCATATTTTTCACACCTTTTCAGGCTCTTCATGTTTTTGATCACCATATCATGCTTCTCCTATTTTTCAGACCGTTTCATGCTCCTCATATTTTTGACACCTTTTAAAGCTCCTCATATTTTTCACACATTTTCAGGCTCTTCATGTTTTTCAACACCGCTTCATGCTGCTCCTATTTTTCAGACCGTTTCATGCTCCTCATATTTTTGACACCTTTAGAAGCTCTTCTTATTTTTCACACCTTTTCAGGCTCTTCATGTTTTAAACACAGCTTCATGCTCCTCCTATTTTTCAGACCGTTTCATTCTCCTCATATTTTTGACACCTTTTGAAGCTCTTCATATTTTTCACACCTTTTCAGGCTCGTCATGTTTTTGAACATCGCTTCATGCGCCTCCTATTTTTCAGACCGTTTCATGCTCCTGATATTTTTGACACCTTTTGAAGTTTTTCATATTTTTCACAACTTTTCAGGCTCTTCATGTTTTTGAACACCGTTTCATGCTCCTCCTATTTTTGAGACCGTTTCATTCTCCTCATATTTTTGACACCTTTTGATGCTCTTCATATTTTTCACACCTTTTCAGTCTCTTATTTTTTTTCAACACCACTTCATGCTCCTCCTAATTTTCAGACCGTTTCATGCTCATCTCATTTTTGACACATTTGAAGCTCTTCATATTTTTCACACCTTTTGAAGCTCTTCATATTTTTCACACGTTTTCAGGCTCTTCATGTTTTTCAACACCGCTTCATGGTCCTCCTATTTTTCAGACCGTTTCATGCCCCTCATATTTTTCACACCTTTTGAAGTTCTTCATATTTTCCACACCTTTTCAGGCTCTTCATGTTTTTGAACACAGCTTTATGCTCCTCCTATATTTCAGACCGTTTCATGCTCCTCATATTTTTGACATCTTTTGAAGCTTTTCATGTTTTTCACACTTTTTCAGGCTCTTTATGTTTTTCAACACAACTTCATGCTCCTCCAGGTTTGCAGACCGTTCATGCTCCTCATATTTTTGACACATTTTGAAGCTCTTCATATTTTTCACACCTTTTCCGGCTCTTCATGTTTTTTGAACACCATTTCATGCTCCTCCTATTTTTCAGGCCGTTTCATGCTCATCTAATTTTTGACACCTTTTGAAGATGTTCATATTTTTCACACCTTTTGAAGCTCTTCATATTTTCCACACCTTTTCAGGCTCTTCATGTTTTTGAACACAGCTTTATTCTCCTCGTATTTTTCAGACCGTTTCATGCTCCTCATGAATTTAACACCTTTTGAAGCTCTTCATATTTTTCACACTTTATGAAGCTCTTCATATTTTTCACACGTTTTCAAGCTCTTCATGTTTTTCAACACCGCTTCATGGTCCTCCTATTTTTCAGACCGTTTCATGCCCCTCATATTTTTCACACATTTTGAAGTTCTTCATATTTTCCACACCTTTTCAGGCTCTTCATGTTTTTGAACACAGCTTTATGCTCCTCCTATATTTCAGACCGTTTCATGCTCCTCATATTTTTGACATCTCTTGAAGCTTTTCATGTTTTTCACACATTTTCAAGCTCTTCATATTTTTCCACTCCTCTTCATGCTGATCCTATTTTTCAGACCGTTTCATGCTCCTCATATTTTTGACACCTTTTGAAGCTCTTCATATTTTTCACACCTTTTCAGGCTCTGCATGTTTTTGAACACCGCTTCATGCTACTCCTATTTTTCAGACAGTTTCATGCTCCTCATATTTTTGACACCTTTTGAAGCTCTTCATATTTTTCACACCTTTTGAACCTCTTCATATATTTCACACCTTTTCAGGCTCTTCATTTTTTCAACACCACTTTATGCTCCTCCTATTTTTCAGACCTTTTCTTGCTCATCTAATTTTTGACACCTTTTGAAGCTCTTCATATTTTTCACACCTTTTGAAGCTCTTCATATTTTTCACACCTTTTCAGGTTCTTCATGTTTTTGAACACCGTTTCATGCTCCTCCAATTTTTAAGACCGTTTCACGCTCCTCATATTTTTAACACATTTTGAAGCTCTTCATATATTTCACACCTTTTCAGGCTCTTCATGTTTTTGAACACAGCTTCATGCTCCTCCAATTTTTCAGACCGTTTCACGCTCCTCATATTTTTAACACATTTTGAAGCTCTTCATATATTTCACACCTCTTCAGCGTCTTCATGTTTTTGAACACAGCTTCATGCTCCTCCTATTTTTCAGACCGTTTCATTCTCCTATATTTTTGACACCTTTTGAAGCTCTTCATATTTTTCACACCTTTTCAAGCTCTTCATTTTTTTCAACACCGCTTCATGCTCCTCCTATTTTTCAGCCCGTTTCATGCTCCTCATAGTTTTGACACCTTTTGAAGCTCTTCATATATTCACACCTTTACAGGCTATTCACCTTTTTCAACACGACTTCCTGCTCCTCCTATTTTTCAGAGAGTTTCATGCTCGTCATGTATTTCACACCTTTTGAAGCTTTTCATATTTTTCACACCTTTTGAAGCTCTTCATATATTTCACACCTTTCCAGGCTATTCATGTTTTCAATACCACTTCATGCTACTCCTATTTTTCAAACCGTATCATGCTCCTCCTATTTTTGACACCTTGTGAAGCTTTTCATATTCTTCACACCTTTCAGGTTCTTCATGTTTTTCAAGACCACATCATGTTGCTCGTATTTTTCAGACCGTTTCATGCTCCTCATATTTTTGACACCTTTTGAAACTCTTCATATATATCACTCCTTTTCAGGCTCTTCATTTTTTGAACACCACTTCATGCTCCTCCTATTTTTCAGACCGTTTCATGCTCATCACATTTTTGACACCTTTTGAAGCTTTTCAGATTTTTCACACCTTTTCAGGCTCTTCATGTTTTTCAACACCACTTCAAGCTCTTCCAGGTTTGCAGATCGTTTCATGCTCCTCATATTTTTCACACCTTTTGAAGCGCTTCATATTTTTCACACGTTTTCAGGCTTTTCATGTTTTTTAACACTGCTTCATGCTCCTCCTATTTTTCAGACCGTTTCATGCTCCTCATATTTTTGACACCTTTTGAAGGTCTTCATATTTTTCTCACCTTTTCAGGCTCTTCATGTTTTTGACCACCGCTTCATGCTCCTGCTATATTTCAGACCGTTTCATGCTCCTCATATTTTTGACATCTTTTGAAGCTTTTCATATTTTTCACACCTTTTCAGTCTCTTCATGTTTTTCAAAAACGCTTCTTGCTCCACCTGTTTTTCAGACCGTTTCATGCTCATCTCATTTTTGACACTTTTTGAAGCTCTTCATATTTTTCACAACTTTTGAAGCTCTTCATAGTTTTCAGACGTTTTCAGGCTCTTCATGTTTTCAAAACCGCTTCTTCCGACTCCTATTGTTCAGACCGTTTCATGCTCCTCATATTTTTGACACCTTTTGAAGCTCTTCATATTTTTCACACCTTTTCAGGCTTTTCATGTTTTTCAACACCGCTTCATGCTCCTCCAGGTTTGCAGACCGTTTCATGCTCCTCATATTTTTCACACCTTTTGAAGCTCTTCATATTTTTCACACCTTTTCAGGCTCTTCATGTTTTTGAACACCGCTTCATGATCCTCCTATATTTCAGACCGTTTCATGCTCCTCATATTTTTGACATCTTTTGAAGCTTTTCATATTTTTCACACCTTTTCAGGTTCTTCATGTTTTTCTACACCACTTCATGCTCCTCCAGGTTTGCAGACCGTTTCATGCTCCTCATATTTTTCACACCTTTTGAAGCTCTTCATATTTTTCACACCTTTTCAGGCTCTTCATGTTTTTGAACACCGCTTCATGCTCCTGCTATATTTCAGACCGTTTCATGCTCCTCATATTTTTGACATCTTTTGAAGCTTTTCATATTTTTCACACCTTTTCAATCTCTTCATCTTTTTCAAAAACGCTTCTTGCTCCTCCTATATTTCAGATTGTTTCATGCTCATCTCATTTTTGACACGTTTTGAAGCTCTTCATATTTTTCACAGCTTTTGAAGCTCTTCACATTTTTCACACGTTTTCAGGCTCTTCATGTTTTTGAACACCGCTTCTTGCGACTCCTATTTTTCAGACCGTTTCATGCTCCTCTTATTTTTGACACCTTTTGAAGCTCTTCATATTTTTCACCCCTTTTCAGGCTGTTCATGTTTTTCAACACCGCTTCATGCTCCTTCTATTTTTCAGACTATTTCATGCTCCTCATATTTTTCACACCTTTTGAAGCTCTTGGTATTTTTCACACCTTTTCAGGCTCTTCATGTTTTTCAACACCGCTTCATGCTCCTCCTATTTTTCAGACCGTTTCATGCTCCTCATTTATTTCACACCTTTTGAAGCTCTTCACATTTTTCACACCTTTTCAAGCTCTTCAAATTTTTCCACTCCGCTTCATGCTGATCCTATTTTTCAGACCGTTTCATGCTCCTCATATTTTTGACACCTTTTGAAGCTCTTCATATTTTTCACACCTTTTCAGGCTCTGCATGTTTTTGAACACCGCTTCATGCTACTCCTATTTTTCAGACCGTTTCATGCTCCTCATATTTTTGACAACTTTTGAAGCTATTCATATTTTGCACACCTTTTCAGGATCTTCATGTTTTTCACAACCACTTCATGCTCCTCCTATTTTTCAGATCGTTTCATGCTCCTCATATTTTTGACACCTTTTGAAGCTCTTCATATTTTTCACACCTTTTCAGCTCTTCATGTTTTGAACACCGTTTCATGCTCCTCCTATTTTTCAGACCGTTTCATTCTCCTATATTTTTGACACCTTTTGTAGCTCTTCATATTTTTCACACCTTTTCAAGCTCTTCATTTTTTTCAACACCGCTTCATGCTCCTCCTATTTTTCAGCCCGTTTCATGCTCCTCATAGTTTTGACACCTTTTGAAGCTCTTCATATATTCACACCTTTACAGGCTATTCACCTTTTTCAACACGACTTCCTGCTCCTCCTATTTTTCAGAGAGTTTCATGCTCGTCATGTATTTCACACCTTTTGAAGCTTTTCATATTTTTCACACCTTTTGAAGCTCTTCATATATTTCACACCTTTCCAGGCTATTCATGTTTTCAATACCACTTCATGCTACTCCTATTTTTCAAACCGTATCATGCTCCTCCTATTTTTGACACCTTGTATAGCTTTTCATATTCTTCACACCTTTCAGGTTCTTCATGTTTTTCAAGACCACAACATGTTGCTCGTATTTTTCAGACCGTTTCATGCTCCTCATATTTTGACACCTTTTGAAACTCTTCATATATATCACTCCTTTTCAGGCTCTTCATTTTTTGAACACCACTTCATGCTCCTCCTATTTTTCAGACCGTTTCATGCTCATCACATTTTTGACACCTTTTGAAGCTTTTCAGATTTTTCACACCTTTTCAGGCTCTTCATGTTTTTCAACACCACTTCAAGCTCTTCCAGGTTTGCAGATCGTTTCATGCTCCTCATATTTTTCACACCTTTTGAAGCTCTTCATATTTTTCACACCTTTTCAGGCTTTTCATGTTTTTTAACACTGCTTCATGCTCCTCCTATTTTTCAGACCGTTTCATGCTCCTCATATTTTTGACACCTTTTGAAGCTTTTCATATTTTTCACACCTTTTCAGTCTCTTCATGTTTTTCAAAAACGCTTCTTGCTCCACCTATTTTTCAGACCGTTTCATGCTCATCTCATTTTTGACACTTTTTGAAGCTCTTCATATTTTTCACAACTTTTGAAGCTCTTCATAGTTTTCAGACGTTTTCAGGCTCTTCATGTTTTCAACACCGCTTCTTCCGACTCCTATTGTTCAGACCGTTTCATGCTCCTCATATTTTTGACACCTTTTGAAGCTCTTCATATTTTTCACACCTTTTCAGGCTTTTCATGTTTTTCAACACCGCTTCATGCTCCTCCAGGTTTGCAGACCGTTTCATGCTCCTCATATTTTTCACACCTTTTGAAGCTCTTCATATTTTTCACACCTTTTCAGGCTCTTCATGTTTTTGAACACCGCTTCATGATCCTCCTATATTTCAGACCGTTTCATGCTCCTCATATTTTTGACATCTTTTAAAGCTTTTCATATTTTTCACACCGTTTCAGGTTCTTCATGTTTTTCTACACCACTTCATGCTCCTCCAGGTTTGCAGACCGTTTCATGCTCCTCATATTTTTCACACCTTTTGAAGCTCTTCATATTTCTCACACTTTATGAAGCTCTTCATATTTTTCACACGTTTTCAAGCTCTTCATGTTTTTCAACACCGCTTCATGGTCCTCCTATTTTTCAGATCGTTTCATGCCCCTCATATTTTTCACACCTTTTGAAGTTCTTCATATTTTCCACACCTTTTCAGGCTCTTCATGTTTTTGAACACAGCTTTATGCTCCTCCTATATTTCAGACCGTTTCATGCTCCTCATATTTTTGACATCTTTTGAAGCTTTTCATGTTTTTCACACATTTTCAGGCTCTTCATGTTTTTCAACACAACTTCATGCTCCTCCAGGTTTGCAGACCGTTCATGCTCCTCATATTTTTGACACATTTTGAAGCTCTTCATATTTTTCACACCTTTTCCGGCTCTTCATGTTTTTTAAACACCTCTTCATGCTCCTCCTATTTTTCAGGCCGTTTCATGCTCATCTAAATTTTCACACCTTTTGAAGATGTTCATATTTTTCACACCTTTTGAAGCTCTTCATATTTTCCACACCTTTTCAGGCTCTTCATGGTTTTGAACACCACTTCATGCTCCTCCTATTTTTTAGACAGTTTCATGCTCCTCATGTTTTTCACACCTTTTGAAGCTCTTCATTTTATTCGCACATTTTCAGGCTCTTCATGTATTTGAACACCATTTCATGCTCCTCCTATTTTTCAGACCGTTTCATGCTCTTCATATATTTCACACCTTTTGAAGCTCTTCATATTTTTCACATTTCTGAAGCTCTTCATATTTTTCACACCTTTTCAGGCTCTTCATGTTTTTCAACACCGCTTCATCCTCCTCCTATTTTTCAGACCGTTTCATGCTCCTCATATTTTTGACACATTTTGAAGCTCTTCATATATTTCACAACTTTTGAAACTCTTCATATTTTTCACACCTTTTGAAGCTCTTCATATTTTTCACACGTTTTCAGGCTCTTCATGTTTTTCAACACCGCTTCATGCACCTCCTATTTTTCAGACCGTTTCATGCTCCTCATATTTTTGACACTTTTTGAAGCTGTTCATATTTTTCACACCTTTTCAGGCTCTTCATGTTTTTCAACACCGTTTCATGCTCCTCATATTTTTGACACCTTTTGAATCTCTTAATATTTTTCACACCTTTTCAGGCTCTACATGTTTTTCAACACCGCTTCATGCTCCTCCTATTTTTCAGACCGTTTCATACTCCTCATATTTTTGACACCTTTGGAAGGTCTTCATATATTTCACACGTTTTCAGGCTCTTCTTTTTTTTCAACTCCATTTCATGCTCCTCTTATTTTTCAGACCGTTTCATGCTCATCTCATTTTTGACACATTTGAAGCTCTTCGTATTTTTCACACCTTTTCAGGCTCTTCATGTTTTTAACACAGCTTCATGCTCCTCCTATTTTTCAGAGAGTTTCATGCTCCTCATGTATTTCACACCTTTTGAAGCTCGTCATATTTTTCACAAGTTTTCAGGCTCTTCATGTTTTTGAACACTGCTTCTTACTCCTCCTAATTTTCAGAGAGTTTCATGTACCTCATGTATTTCACACCTTTCGAAGCTCTTCATATTTTTCACAAGTTTTCAGGCTCTTCATGTTTTTGAACACTGCTTCTTGCTCCTCCTAATTTTCAGAGAGTTTCATGCGCCTCATGTATTTCACACCTTTTGAAGCCTTTCATATTTTTCACACCGTTTCAGGCTCTTCATGTTTTTCCACACCACTTCATGGTTCTCCTATTTTTCAGCTCGTTACATGCTCCTCATGTATTTGACGCCTTTTGAAGCTCTTCATATTTTTCACACCTTTTCAGGCTCTTCATGTTTTTGATCACCATATCATGCTTCTCCTATTTTTCAGACCGTTTCATGCTCCTCATATTTTTGACACCTTTTAAAGCTCCTCATATTTTTCACACATTTTCAGGCTCTTCATGTTTTTCAACACCGCTTCATGCTGCTCCTATTTTTCAGACCGTTTCATGCTCCTCATATTTTTGACACCTTTAGAAGCTCTTCTTATTTTTCACACCTTTTCAGGCTCTTCATGTTTTAAACACAGCTTCATGCTCCTCCTATTTTTCAGACCGTTTCATTCTCCTCATATTTTTGACACCTTCTGAAGCTCTTCATATTTTTCACACCTTTTCAGGCTCGTCATGTTTTTGAACACCGTTTCATGCTCCTCCTATTTTTGAGACCGTTTCATTCTCCTCATATTTTTGACACCTTTTGATGCTCTTCATATTTTTCACACCTTTTCAGTCTCTTCTTTTTTTTCAACACCACTTAATGCTCCTCCTAATTTTCAGACCGTTTCATGCTCATCTCATTTTTGACACATTTGAAGCTCTTCATATTTTTCACACCTTTTGAAGCTCTTCATATTTTTCACACGTTTTCAGGCTCTTCATGTTTTTCAACACCGCTTCATGCTCCTCCTATTTTTCAGAACGTTTCATGCTCCTCATATTTTTGACACTTTTTGAAGCTGTTCATATTTTTCACACCTTTTCAGGCTCTTCATGTCTTTCAACACCGTTTCATGCTCCTCATATTTTTGACACCTTTTGAATCTCTTCATATTTTTCACACCTTTTCAGGGTCTTCATTTTTTTCAACACCTCTTCATGCTCCTCCTATTTTTCAGAACGTTTCATACTCCTCATATTTTTGACACCTTTTGAAGGTCTTCATATATTTCACACCTTTTCAGCCTCTTCTTTTTTTTCAACACCACTTCATGCTCCTCTTATTTTTCAGACCGTTTCATGCTCATCTCATTTTTGACACATTTGAAGCTCTTCATATTTTTCACACCTTTTGAAGCTCTTCATATTTTTCACACGTTTTCAGGCTCTTCATGTTTTTCAACACCGCTTCATGCTTCTCCTATTATTCAGAACGTTTCATTCTCCTCATATTTTTGACACCTTTTGAAGGTCTCATATATTTCACACCTTTTCAGCCTCTTCTTTTTTTTCAACACCGCTTCATGCTCCTCTTATTTTTCAGACCGTTTCATGCTCATCTCATTTTTGACACATTTGAAGCTCTTCATATTTTGCACACCTTTTGAAGCTCTTCATATTTTTCACAAGTTTTCAGGCTATTCATGTTTTTGAACACTGCTTCTTACTCCTCCTAATTTTCAGAGAGTTTCATGCACCTCGTGTATTTCACACCTTTCGAAGCTCTTCATATTTTTCACCAGTTTTCAGGCTCTTCATGTTTTTGAACACGGCTTCTTGCTCCTCCTAATTTTCAGAGAGTTTCATGCGCCTCATGTATTTCACACCTTTTGAAGCCTTTCATATTTTTCACACCTTTTCAGGCTCTTCATGTTTTTCCACACCACTTCATGGTTCTCCTATTTTTCAGCCCGTTACATGCTCCTCATGTATTTGACGCCTTTTGAAGCTCTTCATATTTTTCACACCTTTTTAGGCTCTTCATGTTTTTGATCACCATATCATGCTTCTCCTATTTTTCAGACCATTTCATGCTGCTCATATTTTTGACACCTTTTAAAGCTCCTCATATTTTTCACACCTTTTCAGGCTCTTCATGTTTTTCAACACCGCCTCATGCTGCTCCTATTTTTCAGACCGTTTCATGCTCCTCATATTTTTGACACCTTTAGAAGCTCTTCTTATTTTTCACAACTTTTCAGGCTCTTCATGTTTTAAACACAGCTTCATGCTCCTCCTATTTTTCAGACCGTTTCATTTTCCACATATTTTTGACACCTTTTGAAGCTCTTCATATTTTTCACACCTTTTCAGGCACGTCATGTTTTTGAACATCGCTTCATGCGCCTCCTATTTTTCAGACCGTTTCATGCTCCTCATATTTTTGACACCTTTTGAAGTTTTTCATATTTTTCACAACTTTTCAGGCTCTTCATGTTTTTGAACACCGTTTCATGCTCCTCCTATTTTTGAGACCGTTTCATTCTCCTCATATTTTTGACACCTTTTGATGCTCTTCATATTTTTCACACCTTTTCAGTCTCTTCGTTTTTTTCAACACCACTTCATGCTCCTCCTATTTTTCAACCGTTTCATGCTCATCTCATTTTTGACACATTTGAAGCTCTTCATATTTTTCACACCTTTTGAAGCTCTTCATATTTGTCACACCTTTTGATACTCTTCATATTTTTCATATTTTTGAATCTCTTCATAATTTCACACCTTTTCAGGCTCTTCATGTTTATCAACACCGCTTCATGCTCCTCCTATTTTTCAGACCGTATCATGCTCCTCATACTTTTCACACCTTTTGAAGCTCTTCATATTTGTCACACCTTTTGATACTCTTCATATTTTTCATATTTTTGAAGATCTTCATATTTTTCACACGATTTCAGGCTCTTCATTTTTTTCAACACCACTTCATGCTCCTCCTATTTTTCACACCGTTTCATGCAGATCTCATTTTTGACACCTTTTGAAGCTCTTCGTATTTTCCAAACCTTTTGAAGCTCTTCATATTTTTCACACGTTTTCAGGCTCTCCATGTTTTTCAAGACCGCTTCATGCTCCTCCTATTTTTCAGACCGTTTCATGCTCCTCATATTTTTGACACCTTTTGAATCTCTTCATATTTTTCACACCTTTTCAGGCTCTTCATGTTTTTCAACACCTCTTCATGCTCCTCCTATTTTTCAGACCGTTTCATACTCCTCATATTTTTGACACCTTTTGAAGTTCTTCATATATTTCACGCCTTTTCAGGCTCTTCATTTTTTTAAACTCCACTTCATGCTCCTCTTATTTTTCAGACCGTTTCATGCTCATCTCATTTTTGACACATTTGAAGCTCTTCATATTTTTCACACCTTTTGAAGCTCTTCATATTTTTCACAATTTTTCAGGCTCTTCATGTTTTTCAACAACGCTTCATGCTCCTCATATTTTTCAGACCGTTTCATGCTCCTCATATTTTGACACATTTTTAAGCTCTTCATATTTTTCACACGTTTTCAGGCTCTTCATGTTTTTCAAGACCGCTTCATGCTCCTCCTATTTTTCAGACCGTTTCATGCTCCTCATATTTTTGACACTTTTTGAAGCTCTTCATATTTTTCACACCTTTTCAGACTCTTCATGTTTTTGAAAACCGCTTCAAGCTCCTCCTTTTTTTCAGACCGTTTAATGCTCCTCATGTATTTCACACCTTTTGAAGCTCTTCATATTTTTCACACCTTTTCAGGCTCTTGATGATTTTCAACACCGCTTCATTCTCCTCCTGTTTTTCAGACCGTTTCATGCTCATCTCATTTTGACACTATTTTAAGCTCTTCATATTTTTCACACCTTTTGAAGCTCTTCATATTTTTCACACCTTTTGAAGCTCTTCATATTTTTCATATTTTTGAAGCTCTTCATATTTTTCACACCTTTTCAGGCTCTTCATGTTTTTGAACACCACTTAATGCTCCTCCTCTTTTTCAGACCGTTTCATGCTCCTCCTATTTTTCAGACCGTTTCATGCTCCTCATATTTTTGACAACTTTTTAAGCTCTTCATATTTTTCACACTTTTTCAGGCTCTTCGTGTTTTTCAACACCACTTCATGCTCCTCCTATTTTTCAGACCGTTTCATGCTCCTCATAATTTTGACACCTTTTGAAGCTTTTCATATTTTTCACACCTTTTCAGGCTCTTCATGTTTTTCCACACCACTTCATGCTTCTCCTATATTTCAGCCCGTTTCATGTTCCTCATGTATTTCACACCTTTTGAAGATCTTCATATTTTTCACACTTTTTCAGGCTCTTCATGTTTTTGATCACCGTTTCATGTTCCTCCTATTTTTCAGACCGTTTCATGCTCCTCATAATTTTGACACCTTTTGAAGCTTTTTATATTTTTCACACCTTTTCAGGCTCGTAATGTTTTGGAACACCGCTTCATGCTCCTCCTATTTTTCAGACCGTTTCATGCTCCTCATATTTTTCACACATTTTGAAGCTCTTCATATTTTTCACACCTTTTCATGCTCTTCATGTTTTTCAACACCAGTTCATGCTCCTCATATTTTTGACACCTTTAGAAAGTCTTCATATTTTTCACACCTTTTGAAGCTCTTCATATTTGTCACACCTTTTGATGCTCTTCATATTTTTCATATTTTTGAATCTCTTCATATTTTCACACCTTTTCAGGCTCTTCATGTTTTTCAACACCGCTTCATGCTCCTCCTATTTTTCAGACCGTATCATGCTCCTCATAGTTTTCACACCTTTTGAAGCTCTTCATACTTTTCATATTTTTGAAGATCTTCATATTTTTCACACGATTACAGGCTCTTCATTTTTTTCAACACCACTTCATGCTCCTCCTATTTTTCACACCGTTTCATGCAGATCTCATTTTTGACACCTTTTGAAGCTCTTCATATTTTTCACACGTTTTCAGGCTCTTCATGTTTTTCAACACCGCTTCATGCTCCTCCTATTTTTCAGAATGTTTCATGCTCCTCATATTTTTGACACCTTTTGAAGCTCTTCATATTTTTCACACCTTTTCATGCTCTTCATGTTTTTGAACACCTCTTCATGGTTCTCCTATTTTTCAGAACTTTTCATGCTCTTCGTATAATTCACACCTTTTGAAGCTCTTCATATTTTTCACACCTTTTCAGGCTCTTCATGTTTTTCAACACCGTTTCATGCTCCTCCTATTTTTCAGAGCGTTTCATGCTCCTCATATTTTTGACACCTTTTGAAGCTCTTCATATTTTTCACACCTTTTGAAGCTGTTCATATATTTCACACCTTTTCAGGCTCTTGATGTTTTTCAACACCACTTCATGCTCCTCCTATTTTTCAGGCCGTTTCATGCTCATCTCTTTTTTGACCCCTTTTGAAGCTCTTCATATTTTTCACAACTTTGAAGCTCTTCATATTTTTCACACGTTTTGAGCCTCTTCATGTTTTTCAACACCGCTTCATGCTGCTTCTATTTTTCAGACCGTTCCATGCTCCTCATATTTTTGACACGTGTTGAAGCTCTTCATATTTTTCACACCTTTTCAGGCTTTTCATGTATTTGAACACGCTTCATGCTTCTCCTTGTTTTCAGACCGTTTTTTGCTCCTCATATTTTTGACCTCTTTTGAAGCTCTTCATATTTTTCACATGTTTTCAGCTCTTCATGTTTTTCAACACCGCTTCATGCTCTTCCTATTTTTCAGACCATTTAAAGCTCATCTCATTTTTGAAAACTTTTGTAGCTTTTCATATTTTTCACAACATTTCAGGCTCTTCATGTTTTTGAACACCGCTTCATGCTCCTCCTATTTTTCAGAGAGTTTCATGCTCCTCATGTATTTCACACCTTTTGAAGCTCTTCATATTTTTCACATCTTTTGAAGCTCTTCATATTTTTCACACGTTTTCAGGCTCTTCATGTTTTTCAACACCGCTTCATGCCCCTCCTATTTTTCAGACCGTTTCATGCTCCTCATATTTTTGACACCTTTTGAAGCTCTTCATATTCTTCACACTTTTCAGGCTCTTCATGTTTTTGAACACCGCTTCATGCTCTTCCTCTTTTTCAAACCGTTTCATGCTCCTCATATTTTTCACACCTATTGAAGCTCTTCATATTTTTCACAACTTTTCAGGCTCTTCATGTTTTTGAACACCTCTTCATGCTCATCCTATTTTTCAGACCGTTTAATGCTCCTCATTTATTTCAAACCTTTTGAAGCTCTTCATATTTTTCACAACTTTTCAGGCTCTTCATGTTTTTGATCACTGTTCCATGCTCCTCCTTTTTTTTCAGACCGTTTCATGCTCCTCATATTTTTAACACCTTTTGAAGCTCTTCATATTTTTCACAACTTTTCAGGCTCTTCATGTTTTTGAACACCGCTTCATGCTCCTCCTTTTTTTTTCAGACCGTTTCATGCTCCTCATATTTTTAACACCTTTTGAAGCTCTTCATATTTTTCACACCTTTTCAGGCTTTTCATGTATTTGAACACGCTTCATGCTTCTCCTTGTTTTCAGACCGTTCTTTGCTCCTCATATTTTTGACACCTTTTGAAACTCTTCATATTTTTCACACGTTTTCAGCTCCTCATGTTTTTCAACACCGCTTCATGCTCTTCCTATTTTTCAGACTGTTTCAAGCTCATCTCATTTTTGACAACTTTTGAAGCTTTTCATATTTTTCACAACATTTCAGGCTCTTCATGTTTTTGAACACTGCTTCATGCTCCTCCTAATTTTCAAAGAGTTTCATGCTCCTCATGTATTTCACACCTTTTGAAGCTCTTCATATTTTTCCCACCTTGTCAGGCTCTTCATGTTTTTCCACACCACTTCATGCTTCTCCTATTTTTCAGCCCGTTTCATGCTCCTCATGTATTTCACACCTTTTGAAACTCTTCATATTTTTCACACCTTTTCAGGCTCTTCATGTTTTTGATCACTGTTCCATGCTCCTCCTGTTTTTCAGACCGTTTCATGCTCATCATATTTGACACCTTTTGAAGCTCTTCATATTTTTCATACCTTTTCATGCTCATCACGTTTTTGAACACCACTACATGATCCTCCTATTTTGCCGACCGTTTCATACTCCTCATATTATTGACACCTTTTGAAGCGCTTCATATTTTTCACACCTTTTCAGGCTCTTCACGTTTTTGAACCACGCTTCATGCTCTTCCTATTTTTCAGACCGTTTCATGCTCCTCGTATTTTTGACACCTTTTGAAGCTCCTCATATTTTTCACATCTTTTCAGGCTCTTCATGTTTTTGAACACCACTTCATGCTCCTCCTATTTTTTAGACAGTTTCATGCTCCTCATGTTTTTCACACCTTTTGAAGCTCTTTATTTTATTCGCACATTTTCAGGCTCTTCATGTATTTGAACACCGTTTCATGCTCCTCCTATTTTTCAGACGGTTTCATGCTCTTCATATATTTCACACCTTTTGAAGCTCTTCATATTTTTCACATTTCTGAAGCTCTTCATATTTTTCACACCTTTTCAGGCTCTTCATGTTTTTCAACACCGCTTCATCCTCCTCCTATTTTTCAGACTGTTTCATGCTCCTTATATTTTTGACACATTTTGAACCTCTTCATATATTTCACACCTTGTGAAGCTCTTCATATTTTTCACACCTTTTGAAGCTCTTCATATTTTTCACACGTTTTCAGGCTCTTCATGTTTTTCAACACCGCTTCATGCACCTCCTATTTTTCAGACCGTTTCATGCTCCTCATATTTTTGACACTTTTTGAAGCTGTTCATATTTTTCACACCTTTTCAGGCTCTTCATGTTTTTCAACACCGTTTCATGCTCCTCATATTTTTGACACCCATTGAATCTCTTCATATTTTTCACACCTTTTCAGGCTCTTCATGTTTTTCAACACCGCTTCATGCTCCTTCTATTTTTCAGAGAGTTTCATGCTCCTCATGTATTTCACACCTTTTGAAGCTCTTCATATTTTTCACACCTTTTCAGGCTCTTCATGTTTTGGAACACCGTTTCATGCTCCTCCTATTTTTCAGGCCGTTTCATGCTCCTCACATTTTTGACACCTTTTAAGCTCTTCATATTTTTCACACCTTTTCAGGCTCTTCATGTTTTTCAACACCGCTTCATGCTCCTCCTATTTTTCAGACCGTTTCATGCTCCTCATATTTTTGATATCTTTGAAGCTCTTCATATAATTCACACCTTTTCAGGCTCTTCATTTTTTTCAACACCACTTCATGCTCCTCCTATTTTTCAGACCGTTTCATCAGGTCTCATTTTTGACACCTTTTGCAGCTCTTCATCTTTTTCAAACCTTTTGAAGCTCTTCATATTTTTCACACGTTTTCAGGCTTTTATGTTTTTCAACACCGCATCATGCTCCTCCTATTTTTCAGACCGTTTCATGCTCCTCATATTTTTGACCTCTTTTGAAGCTCTATATATTTTTCACATCTTTTCTGGCTGTTCATGTTTTTCAACACCGCTTCATGCTTCTCCTATTTTCAGAATGTTTCATGCTCCTCATATTTTTGACACCTTTTGAAGTTCTTCATATTTTTCACACCTTTTCAGGCTCTTGATGTTTTTCAACACCGCTTCATGCTCCTCCTATATTTCACACCGTTTCTTGCACCTCATATATTTCACACCTTTTGAAGCTCTTGATATTTTTCACACCTTTTCAGGCTCTTCATGTTTCTCAACATCGCTTCATGCTCCTCCTATTTTACAGACCGTTTCATGCTCCTCATATTTTTGAAACCTTTTGAAGCTCTTCATATTTTTCACACCTTTTGAAGCTGTTCATATATTTCACACCTTTTCAGGCTCTTGATGTTTTTCAACACCACTTCATGCTCCTCCTATTTTTCACACCCTTTCATGCTAATCTAATTTTTGACACCTTTTGAAGCTCTTCATATTTTTCACACCTTTTGAAGGTCTTCATATTTTTCACACCTTTTCAGGCTGTTCATGTTTTTGAACACCGCTTATGCTCGTCCTATTTTTCAGACTGCATCATGCTCCTCATATTTTTGACACCTTTTGAAGCTGTTAATATTTTTCACACCTTTTCATTCTCTTCATGTTTTTCAACACCGCTTCATGATCCTCCTATTTTCGGACCGTTTCATGCTCCTCATATTTTTGATACCTTTTGAAGCTCTTCATATTTTTCACACCTTTTCAGGCTCCTCATGTTTTTCAACAACACTTCATGCTCCTCGTATTTTTCAGACGGTTTCATTCTCCTCATATTTTTGACACTTTTTGAAGCTCTGCATATATTTCACACCTTTTCAGGCTCTTCATTATTTTCAACACCACTTCATGCTCCTCCTATTTTTCAGACCGTTTCATGCTCCTCATATTTTTGACACAATTTGAAGCTCTTCATATTTTTCACACCTTTTAAGTCTCTGCATGTTTTTCAACACCTTTTCATGCTCCTCATGTATTTCACTCCTTTTGAAGCTCTTCATATTTTGCACACATTTTCAGGCTCTTCATGTTTTTGAACACCGCTTCATCCTCCTCCTATTTTTAAGAGGGTTTCATGCTTGTCATATTTTTGACACAATTTGAAGCTCTTCATATTTTTCACACCTTTTCAGGCTCTTCATGTTTTTGAACAACGCTTCATGCTCCTCCTATTTTTCAGACCGTTTCATGCTCCTCATATTTTTGACACAATTTGAAGCTCTTCATATTTTTCACACCTTTTCAAGCTCTTCATGTTTTTCAACACCACTTCATGCTCCTCCTTTTTTGCACACCGTTTCAGGCTCCTCATAATTTTCACACCTTTTGAAGCTCTTCATATTTCTCACACCTTTTCAGGCTCTTCATGTTTTTCAACACCACTTCATGTTCCTTCTATTTTTCAGACCGTTTCATGCTCATCTCAGTTTTGACACCTTTTGAAGCTTTGCATATTTTTCACAGCTTTTCAGGCTCTTCATGTTTTTGAACACCTCTTCATGCTCCTCCTATGTTTCAGACCATATCAGACTCCTCATAAATTTCACAACTTTTGAAGGTCTTCATATTTTTCACAGCTTTTCAGGCTCTTCATGTTTTTGAACACCGCTTCATGCTCCTCCTATTTTTCAGACCGTATCATGCTCCTCATATTTTTCACACCTTTAGAAGCTCTTCATATTTTTCACACCTTCTGAAGCTCTTCATATTTTTGGCACCTTTTGAAGCTCTTCATAATTTCCACACCTTTTCAGGCTCTTCATGTTTTTGAACACCATTTCATGCTCCTCTTATTTTTTTTTTATTGTTATTTTTTTAAAATTTTTTTTATTATTTTTATTTTTTTTTCCTAGTCGGTTTTGTCATACATTGATATGAATCAGCCATGGATTTACATGTATTCCCAATCCCAATCCCCCCTCCCACCTCCCTCTCCACCCGATTCCTCTCGGTCTTTCCAGTGCACCAAGCCGGAGCACTTGTCTCGTGCATCCTACCTGGGCTGGTGATCTCTTTCACCATAGATAGCATACATGCTGTTCTTTTGAAATATCCCAACCTCGCATTCTCCCACAAAGTTCAAAAGTCTGTTCTGTATTTCTGTGTCTCTTTTTCTGTTCTGCATATAGGGTTATCGTTATCACCTTTCTAAGTTCCATATACATGTGTCAGCATGCTCTAATGTTCTTTATCTTTCTGGCTTACTTCACTCTGTATAATGGGCTCCAGCTTCATCCATCTCATTAGGACTGATTCAAATGAATTCTTTTTAATTGCTGAGTAATATTCCATGGTGTATATGTACCACAGCTTTCTTATCCATTCATCTGCTGACGGGCATCTAGGTTGCTTCCATGTCCTGGCTATTATAAACAGTGCTGCGATGAACATTGGGGTGCACGTGTCTCTTTCAGACGAACCTATGGACAACTTATCTTTGACAAAGGAGGCAAGGATATACAATGGAAAAAAGACAACCTCTTTAACAAGTGGTGCTGGGAAAACTGGTCAACCACTTGTAAAAGAATGAAAATAGAACACTTTCTAACACCATACACAAAAATAAACTCAAAATGGATTAAAGATCTAAATGTAAGACCAGAAACTATAAAACTCCTAGAGGAGAAGATAGGCAAAACACTCTCCGACATAAATCAAAGCAAGATCCTCTATGACCCACCTCCCAGAATATTGGAAATAAAAGCAAAACTAAACAAATGGGACCTAATGAAACTTAAAAGCTTTTGCACTACAAAGGAAACTATAAGTAAGGTGAAAAGACAGCCCTCAAATTGGGAGAAAATAATAGCAAATGAAGAAACAGACAAAGGATTAATCTCAAAAATATACAAGCAAATCCTGCAGCTCAATTCCAGAAAAATAAATGACCCAATAAAAAATGAGCCAAAGAACTAAACAGACATTTCTCCAAAGAAGACATACAGATGGATAACAAACACATGAAAAGATGCTCAACATCACTCATTATTAGAGAAATGCAAATCAAAACCACAATGAGGTACCATTACATGCCAACCAGGATGGCTGCTATCCAAAAGTCTACAAGCAATAAATGCTGGAGATGGTGTGGAGAAAAGGGAACCCTCTTACACTGTTGGTGGGAATGCACACTAGTACAGCCCCTATGGAAAACAGTGTGGAGATTTCTTAAAAAACTGGAAATAGAACTGCCATATGACCCAGCAATCCCACTTCTGGGCATACACACTGAGGAAACCAGATCCTCTTATTTTTCAGACCGTTTCAAGCTCTTCATATTTTTTACACCTTTTGAAGCTCTTCATATATTTCACACCTTTTCAGGCTCTTCATGTTTTTCTTCACCTCTTCATGCTCCTCCTATTTTTGACACCTTCTGAAGCTCTTCATATATTTCACACCTTTTCAGGCTTTTCATGTTTTTGAACACCGTTTCATGCGCCTCATATTTTTGACAGCTTTTGAAGTTCTTCATATTATTCACACCTTTTCAGGCTCTTCACGATTTGAAAACCGTTTCATGCTCCTCCTATTTTTCAGACCGTTTCATGCTCCTCATATTTCTGAAACCTTTTGAAATGCTTCAGATTTTTCACATGTTTTCAGGCTTTTCATGTTTTTCAAAACCGCTTCATGCTCCTCCTATTTTTCAGACCCTTTGATGCTCTTCATATTTTTGACATCTTTTGAAGCTATTCATATTTTTCACACCTTTTCAGGCTCTTCATGTTTTTCAACACCGTTTCATGCTCCTCCTACTTTTCAGACCGTTTTATCTTCCTCATATTTTTGACAACTTTTGAAGCTCTTCATATATTTCACACCTTTTCAGGCTCTTAATGTTTTTCAACACCACTTCATGCTCCTCCTGCTTTTCAGACCGTTTCATGCTCCACATATTTTTGACACCTTTTGAAGCTCTTCATATATTTCACAACTTTTCAGGTTCTTCATGATTTTCAACACCACTTCATGCTCCTCTTATTGTTCAAACTGATTTATGCTCGTCATATTTTGACACCTTTTGAAGCTCTTCATAATTTTCACACCTTTTCAGGCTCTTCATGTTTTTCAACACCACTTGATGCTCCTCATATTTTTGAGACCGATTCATGCTCCTCACATTTTTGACACCTTTTGAATCTCTTCATATTTTTCACATCTTTTCAGGCTCTTCATGTTTTCAAACACCACTTGTGGTCCTCCTATTTTTCAGACCGTTTCATGCTCCTCATATTTTTGACACCTTTTGAAGCTCTTCATATATTTGACACGTTTTCAGGCTCTTCATGGTTTTCAACACCACTTCATGCTTCTTCTATTTTTCAGACCGTTTTATGCTCCGCGTATTTTTCACACCTTTTGAAGCTCTTCATATTTTTCACACCTTTTCAGACTCTTCATGTTTTTGAACACCGCTTCATGGTCCTCCTATTTTTCAGACCCTTTGATGCTCTTCATATTTTTGACACCTTTTGAAGCTCTTCATATATTTCACATCTTTTCAGGCTCTTAATGTTTTTCAACACCGCTTCATGCTTCTCCTATTTTTCAGACCGATTCATGCTCCTCATATTTATGACGATTTTGAAGCTCTTCATATTTTTCACACCTTTTCAAGCTGTTCATGTTTTTCAACACCGTTTCATGCTCCTCCTATTTTTCAGACTGTTTCATGCTCCTCATATTTTTGACATCTTTTGAAGCTCTTCATATTTTTCACACCTTTTTATGCCCTTCATGTTTTTCATCAGTGTTTCATTCTCCTCCTATTTTTCAGACTGTTTCAGGCTACTCATATTTTTGACAACTTTTCAAGCTCCTCATATATTTCACACCTTTTCATGTTTTTGAACACCATTTCATGCTCCTCATATTTTTCACACCTTTTGAGGCTCTTCATATTTTGCACGCCTTTTCATGCTCTTCATGTTTTTCAACACCAATTCATCCTCTTCCTATTTTTTAGACCGTTTCATGCTCCTCATATTTTTCACACCTTTTCAGGCTCTTCATGTTTTTGAACACCGCTTCATTCTCCTCCTATTTTTCAGACCCTTTGATGATCTTCATATTTTTGACACCTTTTCATGCTCTTCATGTTCTTCATCACCGTTTCATTCTACTCCTATATTTCAGACCGTTTCATTTTCCTCATATTTTTAACACCATGTGAAGCTCTTCATATTTTTCACAGCTTTTCAGGCTCTTCATGTTTTTCAACACCGCTTCATTCTACTCCTATATTTCAGACCGTTTCATGCTCCTCATATTTTTGACACCTTTTGAAGCTCCTCCTATTTTTCACAACTTTTCAGGCTCTTCATGTTTTTGAACACCGCTTCATTCTCCTCCTATTTTTCAGACCCTTTGATGATCTTCATATTTTTGACACCTTTTCATGCTCTTCATGTTCTTCATCACCGTTTCATTCTCCTCCTATTTTTCAGACCGTTTCAGGCTAATCATATTTTTCACACCTTTTGAAGCTCTTCATATTTTTCACACCTTTTCAGGCTCTTCAGGTTTTTCAACACCGCTTCATTCTACTCCTATATTTCAGACCGTTTCATGCTCCTCATATTTTTAACACCATGTGAAGCTCTTCATATATTTCACAGCTTTTCAGGCTCTTCATGTTTTTGAAAACCATTTCTTTCTCCTCCTATTTTTCAGACCGTTTCATGCTCCTCTCATTTCTGACACCTTTTGAAGCTCTTCATATATTTCACACATTTTCAGGCTCTTCATGTTTTTCAATGCCACTTCATGCTTCTCCTATTTTTCAGACCGTTTCATGCTCATCTCACTTTTGACACATTTTGAAGCTCTTCATATTTTCCACACCTTTTGAAGCTCTTCATATTTTTCAAACGTTTCCAGGCTCTTCATTTTTTTCAACACCGCTTCTTGCTCCTCCTATTTTTCAGATCGTTTCATGCTCCTCATATTTTTGACACCTTTTGAAGCTCTTCATATTTTTCACACCTTTTCAGGCTCTTCATGTCTTTGAACACCGTTTCATGCTGCTCCTATTTTTCAGATCGTTTCATGCTCCTCATATTTTTGACACATTTTGAAGCTCTTCATTTTTTTCACACCTTTTGAAGCTCTTCATATTTTTCACACCTTTTAAGGCTCTTCATGATTTTGAACACCACTTGATGCTCCTCCTCTTATTCATACCGTTTCATTCTCCTCATTATTTTTGACACCTTTTGAAGCTCTTCATATTTTTGAACACCTTTTGAAGCTCTTCATATTTTTCACACTTTTTCAGGCTCTTCATGTTTTTCCACACTGCTTCATGCTCCTCCTATTTTTCAGACCGTTTCATGCTCCTCATATTTTTGACAACTTTTGAAGCTATTCATATTTTTCACACCTTTTCAGTCTCTTCATGTTTCTCAACACAACTTCATGCTCCTCCTGTTTTTCACACCGTTTCAGGATCCTCCTATTTTTGACACCTTTAGAAGCTCTTCATATTTTTCAGAGCTTTTCAGTCTCTTCATGTTTTTCTACACCACTTCATGCTCCTCCTATTTTTCAGACAGTTTCATGTGCCTCCTCTTTTTGACACCTTTTGCAGCTCTTCATATTTTTCACATCTTTTCAGGCTCTTCATGTTTTTCAAAGCCACTTCATGCTTCTCCTATTTTTCATACCGTTTCATGCTCCTCTCATTTCTGACACCTTTTGAAGCTCTTCATATTTTTCACACCTTTTCAGGCTTTTCACGTTTTTCAACACCGCTTCATGCTCCTCCTATATTTCAGTCCAGTTCATGCTCCTCATATTTTTGACACCTTTTGAAGCTCTTCATATTTTTCACACATTTTCAGGCTCTTCATGTTTTTCAACACCGTTTCATGCTCCTCGTATTTTTCAGCCCGTTTCATGCTCCTCATATTTTTGACACCTTTTGAAGCTCTTCATATTTTTCACACCTTTTCAGTCTCTCCATGTTTCTCAACACCGCTTCATGCTCCTCCTATTTTTCAGACCGTTTCATGCTCCTCATATTTTTGACAACTTTTGAAGCTCTTCATATTTTTCACACATTTTCAGGCTCTCCATGTTTCTCAACACCGCTTCATGCTCCTCCTATTTTTCAGACCGTTTCATGCTCCTCATGTATTTCACACCTTTTGAAGCTCTTCATATTTTTCACACCTTTTCAAGCTCTTCATGTTTTTGAACACGGTTTCATGCTCTTCCTGTTTTTCAGACAGTTTCATGCTCCTCATATTTTTGACACATTTTGAAACTCTTCATATTTTTCACACCTTTTCAGGCTCTTCATGTTTTTGAACACCGCTTCATGCTCCTCCTATTTTTCAGACCGTTTCATGCTCCTCATCTATTTCACAGCTTTTGAAGCTCTTCATATTTTTTAAACCTTTTGAAGCTCTTCATATTTTTCACAGCTTTTCAGGCACTTCATGTTTTTGAACACCGTTTCATGCTCCTCCTATTTTTCAGACCGTTTCATGCTCCTCATATTTTTGACACCTTTTGAAGCTCTTCATATATTTCACACGTTTTCAGGCTCTTCATGGTTTTCAACACCACTTCATGCTTCTTCTATTTTTCAGACCGTTTCATGCTCCTCATATTTTTAACACCTTTTGAAGCTCTTCATATTTTTCACACCTTTTCAGGCTTTTCATGTATTTGAACACGCTTCATGCTTCTCCTTGTTTTCAGACCGTTCTTTGCTCCTCATATTTTTGACACCTTTTGAAACTCTTCATATTTTTCACACGTTTTCAGCTCCTCATGTTTTTCAACACCGCTTCATGCTCTTCCTATTTTTCAGTCTGTTTCAAGCTCATCTCATTTTTGACAACTTTTGAAGCTTTTCATATTTTTCACAACATTTCAGGCTCTTCATGTTTTTGAACACTGCTTCATGCTCCTCCTAATTTTCAAAGAGTTTCATGCTCCTCATGTATTTCACACCTTTTGAAGCTCTTCATATTTTTCCCACCTTTTCAGGCTCTTCATGTTTTTCCACACCACTTCATGCTTCTCCTATTTTTCAGCCCGTTTCATGCTCCTCATGTATTTCACACCTTTTGAAACTCTTCATATTTTTCACACCTTTTCAGGCTCTTCATGTTTTTGATCACTGTTCCATGCTCCTCCTGTTTTTCAGACCGTTTCATGCTCATCATATTTGACACCTTTTGAAGCTCTTCATATTTTTCATACCTTTTCATGCTCATCACGTTTTTGAACACCACTACATGATCCTCCTATTTTGCCGACCGTTTCATACTCCTCATATTATTGACACCTTTTGAAGCGCTTCATATTTTTCACACCTTTTCAGGCTCTTCACGTTTTTGAACAACGCTTCATGCTCTTCCTATTTTTCAGACCGTTTCATGCTCCTCGTATTTTTGACACCTTTTGAAGCTCCTCATATTTTTCACATCTTTTCAGGCTCTTCATGTTTTTGAACACCACTTCATGCTCCTCCTATTTTTTAGACAGTTTCATGCTCCTCATGTTTTTCACACCTTTTGAAGCTCTTTATTTTATTCGCACATTTTCAGGCTCTTCATGTATTTGAACACCGTTTCATGCTCCTCCTATTTTTCAGACGGTTTCATGCTCTTCATATATTTCACACCTTTTGAAGCTCTTCATATTTTTCACATTTCTGAAGCTCTTCATATTTTTCACACCTTTTCAGGCTCTTCATGTTTTTCAACACCGCTTCATCCTCCTCCTATTTTTCAGACTGTTTCATGCTCCTTATATTTTTGACACATTTTGAACCTCTTCATATATTTCACACCTTTTGAAGCTCTTCATATTTTTCACACCTTTTGAAGCTCTTCATATTTTTCACACGTTTTCAGGCTCTTCATGTTTTTCAACACCGCTTCATGCACCTCCTATTTTTCAGACCGTTTCATGCTCCTCATATTTTTGACACTTTTTGAAGCTGTTCATATTTTTCACACCTTTTCAGGCTCTTCATGTTTTTCAACACCGCTTATGCTCTTCCTATTTTTCAGACCGTTTCATGCTCCTCATATTTTTGACACCTTTTGAAGCTCTTCATATTTTACACACCTTTTCAGGCTCTTCATGTTTTTCAACACCGCTTCATGATCCTCCCATTTTTCGGACCGTTTCATGCTCCTCATATTTTTGACACCTTTTGAAGCTCTTCATATTTTTCACACCTTTTCAGGCTCTTCATGTTTTTCAACAACACTTCATGCTCCTCGTATTTTTCAGACGGTTTCATTCTCCTCATATTTTTGACACCTTTTGAAGCTCTGCATATATTTCACACCTTTTCAGGCTCTTCATGATTTCCAACACCACTTCATGCTTCTCCTATTTTTCAGATCATTTCATGCTCAACTCATTTTTGACATCTTTTGAAGCTCTTCATATTTCTCACACCTTTTCATCCTCTTCATGTTTTTCAACACCGCTTCATGCTCCTTCTATTTTTCAGAGAGTTTCATGCTCCTCATGTATTTCACACCTTTTGAAGCTCTTCATATTTTTCACACCTTTTCAGACTCTTCATGTTTTTGAACACCGTTTCATGCTCCTCCTATTTTTCAGGCCGTTTCATGCTCCTCACATTTTTGACACCTTTTAAGCTCTTCATATTTTTCACACCTTTTCAGGCTCTTCATGTTTTTCAACACCGCTTCATGCTCCTCCTATTTTTCAGACCGTTTCATGCTCCTCATATTTTTGATATCTTTGAAGCTCTTCATATAATTCACACCTTTTCAGGCTCTTCATTTTTTTCAACACCACTTCATGCTCCTCCTATTTTTCAGACCGTTTCTTCAGGTCTCATTTTTGACACCTTTTGAAGCTCTTCATCTTTTTCAAACCTTTTGAAGCTCTTCATATTTTTCACACGTTTTCAGGCTTTTATGTTTTTCAACACCGCATCATGCTCCTCCTATTTTTCAGACCGTTTCATGCTCCTCATATTTTTGACCTCTTTTGAAGCTCTATATATTTTTCACATCTTTTCTGGCTGTTCATGTTTTTCAACACCGCTTCATGCTCCTCCTATTTTCAGAATGTTTCATGCTCCTCATATTTTTGACACCTTTTGAAGTTCTTCATATTTTTCACACCTTTTCAGGCTCTTCATGTTTTTCAACACCGCTTCATGCTCCTCCTATATTTCACACCGTTTCTTGCACCTCATATATTTCACACCTTTTGAAGCTCTTGATATATTTCACACCTTTTCAGGCTCTTCATGTTTCTCAACATCGCTTCATGCTCCTCCTATTTTACAGACCGTTTCATGCTCCTCATGTTTTTGAAACCTTTTGAAGCTCTTCATATTTTTCACACCTTTTGAAGCTGTTCATATATTTCACACCTTTTCAGGCTCTTGATGTTTTTCAACACCACTTCATGCTCCTCCTATTTTTCACACCCTTTCATGCTAATCTAATTTTTGACACCTTTTGAAGCTCTTCATATTTTTCACACCTTTTGAAGGTCTTCATATTTTACACACCTTTTCAGGCTGTTCATGTTTTTGAACACCGCTTATGCTCGTCCTATTTTTCAGATTGCATCATGCTCCTCATATTTTTGACACCTTTTGAAGCTGTTAATATTTTTCACACCTTTTCAGGCTCTTCATGTTTTTCAACACCGCTTCATGATCCTCCTATTTTCAGACCGTTTCATGCTCCTCATATTTTTGATACCTTTTGAAGCTCTTCATATTTTTCACACCTTTTCAGGCTCCTCATGTTTTTCAACAACACTTCATGCTCCTCCTATTTTTCAGACCGTTTCATGCTCCTCATATTTTTGACACAATTTGAAGCTCTTCATATTTTTCACACCTTTTAAGTCTCTGCATGTTTTTCAACACCTTTTCATTCTCCTCATGTATTTCACTCCTTTTGAAGCTCTTCATATTTTGCACACATTTTCAGGCTCTTCATGTTTTTGAACACCGCTTCATCCTCCTCCTATTTTTAAGAGGGTTTCATGCTTGTCATATTTTTGACACAATTTGAAGCTCTTCATATTTTTCACACCTTTTCAGGCTCTTCATGTTTTTGAACAACGCTTCATGCTCCTCCTATTTTTCAGACCGTTTCATGCTCCTCATATTTTTGACACAATTTGAAGCTCTTCATATTTTTCACACCTTTTCAAGCTCTTCATGTTTTTGAACACCACTTCATGCTCCTCCTTTTTTGCACACCGTTTCAGGCTCCTCATAATTTTCACACCTTTTGAAGCTCTTCATATTTCTCACACCTTTTCAGGCTCTTCATGTTTTTCAACACCACTTCATGTTCCTTCTATTTTTCAGACCGTTTCATGCTCATCTCAGTTTTGACACCTTTTGAAGCTTTGCATATTTTTCACAGCTTTTCAGGCTCTTCATGTTTTTGAACACCTCTTCATGCTCCTCCTATGTTTCAGACCATTTCAGACTCCTCATAATTTTCACAACTTTTGAAGGTCTTCATATTTTTCACAGCTTTTCAGGCTCTTCATGTTTTTGAACACCGCTTCATGCTCCTCCTATTTTTCAGACCGTATCATGCTCCTCATATTTTTCACACCTTTAGAAGCTCTTCATATTTTTCACACCTTTTCATGCTCTTCATGTTTTTGAACACCGTTTCATGCTGCTCCTATTTTTCAGATCGTTTCATGCTCCTCATATTTTTGACACATTTTGAAGCGCTTCATTTTTTTCACAACTTTTGAAGCTCTTCATATTTTTCACACCTTTTCAGGCTCTTCATATTTTTCAACACCGTTTCATGCTGCTTCTATTTTTCAGACCGTTTCATGCTCCTCATATTTTTCACACCTTTTGAAGCTCTTTATATTTTTCACACCTTTTCAGGATCTTCATGTTTTGGAACACAGCTTCATGCTCATCCTATTTATCAGACCGTTTCATGCTCCTCATATATTTGACACCTTGTGAAGCTCTTTATATTTTTCACAGTTTTTCAGGCTCTTCATGATTTTCAACACCGTTTCATGTTATTCCTATTTTTCAGACCGTTTCATGCTCCTCATATTTTTGACACCTTTTAAAGCTCTTCATATTTTTCACACCTTTTCAGGCTCTTCATGTTTTTCAAAGCCACTTCATGCTTATCCTATTTTTCAGACCGTTTCATGCTCCTCTCATTTCTGACACCTTTTGAAGCTCTTCATATATTTCACACATTTTCAGGCTCTTCATGTTTTTCAACACCACTTCATGCTCCTCTTATTTTTCAGACCGTTTCATGCTCCTCATGTATTTCACACCTTTTGAAGCTCTTTATATTTTTCACACCTTTTTAGGCTCTTCATGTTTTTGAACACGATTTTAGGCTCATCCTCTTTTTCGGACTGTTTCATGCTCATCTCAATTTTGACACCTTTTGAAGCTCTTCATATTTTTCACACCTTTTGAATCTCTTCATATTTCTCAAACGTTTTCAGGCTCTTCATGTTTTTCAACACCCCTTCTTGCTCATCCTATTTTTCAGACCGTTTCATGCTTCTATCATTTCTGACACCTTTTGAAGCTCTTCATATATTTCACACATTTTCATGCTCTTCATGTTTTTCAACACCAATTCATCCTCCTCCTATTTTTTAGACCGTTTCATGCTCCTCATATTTTTCACACCTTTTCAGGCTCTTCATGTTTTTGAACACCGCTTCATTCTCCTCCTATTTTTCACACGGTTTGATGATCTTCATATTTTTGACATCTTTTCATGCTCTTCATGTTCTTCATCACCGTTTCATTCTCCTCCTATTTTTCAGACCGTTTCAGGCTACTCATATTTTTCACACCTTTTGAAACTCTTCATATTTTTCACACCTTTTCAGGCTCTTCAGGTTTTTCAACACAGCTTCATTCTACTCCTATATTTCAGACCGTTTCATGCTCCTCATATTTTTAACACCATGTGAAGCTCTTCATATTTTTCACACCTTTTCAGGCTCTTCATGTTTTTGAACACCGTTTCATGCTCCTCCTATTTTTCAGACCGTTTCATGCTCCTCATAGTTTTGACACCTTTTGAAGCTCTTCATATTTTTCACACCTTTTCAGGCTCTTCATGTTTTTCAAAGCCACTTCATGCTTCTCCTATTTTTCAGACCGTTTCATGCTCCTCTCATTTCTGACACCTTTTGAAGCTCTTCATATATTTCACACATTTTCAGGCTCTTCATGTTTTTCAACACCACTTCATGCTCCTCCTATTTTTCAGACCGTTTCATGCTCCTCATGTAGTTCACACCTTTTGAAGCTCTTTATATTTTTCACACCTTTTTAGGCTCTTCATGTTTTTGAACACGATTTCAGGCTCCTCCTATTTTTCGGACTGTTTCATGCTCATCTCAATTTTGACACCTTTTGAAGCTCTTCATATTTTTCACACCTTTTGAATCTCTTCATATTTCTCAAACGTTTTCAGGCTTTTCATGTTTTTCAACACCCCTTCTTGCTCATCTTATATTTCAGACCGTTTCATGCTTCTATCATTTCTGACACCTTTTGAAGCTCTTCATATATTTCACACATTTTCAGGCTCTTCATGTTTTTCAACACCACTTCATGCTCCTCAGATTTTTCAGACCGTTTCTTGCTCATCTCACTTTTGACACATTTTGAAGCTCTTCATATTTTCCACACATTTTGAAGCTCTTCATATTTTTCAAACGTTTCCAGGCTCTTCATTTTTTTCAACACTGCTTCTTGCTCCTCCTATTTTTCAGATCGTTTCATGCTCCTCATATTTTTGACACCTTTTGAAGCTCTTCATATTTTTCACACCTTTTCAGGCTCTTCATGTCTTTGAACACCATTTCATGCTGCTCCTATTTTTCAGATCGTTTCATGCTCCTCATAATTTTGACACATTTTGAGGCTCTTCATTTTTTTCACACCTTTTGAAGCTCTTCATATTTTTCACACCTTTTAAGGCTCTTCATCATTTTGAACACCACTTGATGCTCCTCCTCTTATTCATACCGTTTCATTCTCCTCATTATTTTTGACACCTTTTGAAGCTCTTCATATTTTTGAACACCTTTTGAAGCTCTTCATATTTTTCACACTTTTTCAGGCTCTTCATGTTTTTCCACACCGCTTCATGCTCCTCCTATTTTTCAGACCGTTTCATGCTACTCATATTTTTGACAAATTTTGAAGCTATTCATATTTTTCACACCTTTTCAGTCTCTTCATGTTTCTCAACACAACTTCATGCTCCTCCTGTTTTTCACACCTTTTCAGGATCCTCCTATTTTTGACACCTTTAGAAGCTCTTCATATTTTTCACAGCTTTTCAGTCTCTTCATGTTTTTCTACACCACTTCATGCTCCTCCTATTTTTCAGACAGTTTCATGTGCCTCCTCTTTTTGACACCTTTTGCAGCTCTTCATATTTTTCACATCTTTTCAGGCTCTTCATGTTTTTCAAAGCCACTTCATGCTTCTCCTATTTTTCATACCGTTTCATGCTCCTCTCATTTCTGACACCTTTTGAATCTCTTCATATTTTTCACATCTTTTCAGGTTCTTCATGTTTTTCAACTTCGCTTCATGCTCCTCGTATTTTTCAGACCGTTTCATCCTCCTCATCTTTTTGACACCATTTGAAGCTCTTCATATTTTTCACACCTTTTCAGGTTCTTCATGTTTTTCAACACCGTTTCATGCTCCTCGTATTTTTCAGCCCGTTTCATGCTCCTCATATTTTTGACACCTTTTGTAGCTCTTCATATTTTTCACACCTTTTCAGGTTCTCCATGTTTCTCAACACCACTTCATGCTCCTCCTGTTTTTCAGAGAGTTTCATGCTCCTCATATTTTTGACACCTATTGAAACTCTTCATATTTTTCACACCTTTTCAAGCTCTTCATGTTTTTGAACACCGCTTCATGCTCCTCCTATTTTTCAGACTGTTTCATGCTCCTCATCTATTTCACAGCTTTTGAAGCTCTTCATATTTTTTAAACCTTTTGAAGCTCTTTATATTTTTAACAGTTTTTCAGGCTCTTCATGTTTTTCAACACCGTTTCATGTTATTCCTATTTTTCAGACCGTTTAATGCTCATCTCATTTTTGACACCTTTTGAAGCTTTTCATATTTTTCACACCTTGTCAGGCTCTTCATGTCTTTCAACACCACTTCATGCTCCTCCTATTATTCAGACGGGTTCATGCTCATCTCATTTTTGACACCTTTTGAAGCTTTTCATATTTTTCACACCTTTTCAGGCTCTTCATGTTTTTGAACACAGGTTGATGCTCCTCCTATTTTTCAGAACGTTTCATGCTCCTCATATTTTTGACACCTTTTGAAGCTCTTCATATTTTTCACATCTTTTCAGGCTCTTCATGTTTTTCAACACCGTTTCATGATCCTCCTATCTTTCAGACCGTTTCATGCTCATCTCATTTTTGACACCTTTTGAAGCTTTTCATATTTTTCACACCTTTTCAAGCTCTTCATATTTTTAAACACCACATCATGCTTCTCCTATTTTTCAGCCCATTTCATGCTCCTCATGTATTTCACACCTTTTGAAGCTCTTCATATTTTTCACAGTTTTTCAGGCTCTTCATGTTTTTCCACAGCACTTCATGCTTCTCTTATTTTTCAGCCCGTTTCATGCTCCTCATGTATTTCACACCTTTTGAAGTTCTTCATATTTTTCACACCTTTTCAGGCTCTTCATGTTTTTGATCACCATTTCATGCTCCTCCTATTTTCAGACCGTTTCATGCTCCTCATATTTTTGACACCTTTTGAAGCTCTTCATATTTTTCACACCTTTTCAGGCTCTTCATGTTTTTGAACACCGCTTCATGATCCTCCTGTTTTTCAGACCGTTTCATGCTCTTCATATTTGTGAAACATTTTGAAGCTCTTTATATTTTTCACACCTTTTCAGGCTCTTCATGTTTTTCACCACCACTTCATGCTCCTCCTATTTTTCAGACCGTATCATGCTCATCTCATTTTTGTCACCTTTGAAGCTCTTTATATTTTTCACACCTTTTGAAGCTCTTCATATTTTTCAACACCGTTTCATGCTGCTTCTATTTTTCAGACCGTTTCATGCTCCTCATATTTTTCACACCTTTTGAAGCTCTTCATATTTTTCACACCTTTTCAGGATCTTCATGTTTTGGAACACAGCTTCATGCTCATCCTATTTATCAGAACGTTTCATGCTCCTCATATTTTTGACACCTTTTGAAGCTCTTTATATTTTTCACAGTTTTTCAGGCTCTTCATGATTTTCCACACCGTTTCATGTTATTCCTATTTTTCAGACCGTTTAATGCTCATCGCATTTTTGACACCGTTTGAAGCTTTTCATATTTTTCACAGCTTTTTAGGATATTCAAGGTTTTCAACACCGTTTCATGCTCCTCCTATTTTTCAGACCGTTTCATGCTCATCTCATTTTTGACTCCTTTGGAAGCTCTTCTTATTTTTCAAAGCTTTTGAAGCTCTTCATATTTTTCACACCTTTTCAGGATCTTCATGTTTTGGAACACAGCTTCATGCTCATCCTATTTATCAGAACGTTTCATGCTCCTCATATTTTTGACACCTTTTGAAGCTCTTCATATTTCTCACACCTTTTCAGGCTCTTCATGTCTTTCAACACCACTTCATGCTCCTCCTATTTTTCAGACCGTTTCATGCTCATCTCAATTTTGACAGCTTTTGAAGCTCTTCATATTTTTCACACATTTTCAGGCTCTTCATGTTTTTGAACACCACTTCATCCTCCTCCTATTTTTCAGAGAGTTTCATGCTCCTCATGTATTTCACACTTTTTGAAGCTCTTCATATTTTTCACACCTTTTCATGGTCTTCATGTTTCTGAAAACCGCTTCATGATCCTCCTATTTTTCAGACAGTTTCATTCTCCTCATATATTTCACACCTTTTGAAGCTCTTCATATTTTTCACACCTTTTCAGGCTCTTCATGTTTTTCACCACCAATTCATGCTCCTCCTATTTTTCAGACCGTTTCATGCTCATCTCATTTTTGTCACATTTGAAGCTCTTTATATATTTCACACCTTTTGAATCTCTTCATATTCTTCACACGTTTTCAGGCTCTTCATGTTTTTCAATACCGTTTCATGCTGCTTCTATTTTTCAGACCGTTTCATGCTCCTCATATTTTTCACACCTTTTGAAGCTCTTCATATTTTTCACACCTTTTGAAGCTCTTCATATTCTTCACACGTTTTCAGGCTCTGTATGTTTTTCAAAACCGTTTCATGCTGCTTCTATTTTTCAGACCGTTTCATGCTCCTCATATTTTTGACACCTTTTGAAGCTCTTCATATTTTTCACACCTTTTCAGGCTCTTCATGTTTTTGAACACAGCTTCTTGCTCCTCCTATTTTTCAGACCGTTTCATGCTCCTCATATTTTTGACACCTTTTGAAGCTCTTCATATTTTTCACACCTTTTCAGGCTCTTCATGTTTTTGAACACAGCTTCATGCTCCTCCTATTTTTCAGACCGTTTCATGCTCCTCATATTTTTGACACCTTTTGAAGCTCTTCATATTTTTCACACCTTTTCAGGCTCTTCATGTTTTTGAGCATAGCTTCATGCTCCTCCTATTTTTCAGACCGTTTCATGCTCCTCATATTTTTGACACTTTTTGAAGCTTTTCATATTTTTCACATCTTTTCAGACTCTTCATGATTTTCAACAGCGTTTCATGATCCTCCTATTTTTCAGACCGTTTCATGCTCATCTCATTTTTGACACTTTTTGAAGCTTTTCTTATTTTTCACACATTTTAGGCTCTTCATATTTTTCCACATCACTTCATGCTTCTCCTATTTTTCAGCCCGTTTCATGCTCCTCATGTATTTCACACCTTTTGAAGCTCTTCATATTTTTGACAGCTTTTCAGGCTCTTCATGTTTTTGAACACCGCTTCATGATCCTCCTGATTTTCAGACCGTTTCATGCTCTTCATATTTTTGAAACATTTTGAAGCTCTTCATATTTTTCACACCTTTTCAGGCTCTTCATGTTTTTCACCACCACTTCATGCTCCTCCTATTTTTTAGACCGTTTCATCCTCATCTCATTTTTGTCACCTTTGAAGCTCTTTATATTTTTCACACCTTTTAAAGCTCTTCATATTTTTCACACGTTTTCAGGCTCTTCATGTGTTTCAACACCGTTTCATGCTGCTTCTATTTTTCAGACCGTTTCATGCTCCTCATATTTTTCACACCTTTTGAAGCTCTTCATATTTTTCACACCTTTTCAGGCTCTTCATGTTTTTGAACACAGCTTCATGCTCCACCTATTTATCAGACCGTTTCATGCTCCTCATATTTTTGACACCTTTTGCAGCTCTTTATATTTTTCACACTATTTCAGGCTCTTCATGATTTTCAGCACCGTTTCATGTTATTCCTATTTTTCAGACCGTTTAATGCTCATCTCATTTTTGACACCTTTTCAAACTTTTCATATTTTTCACAACTTTTCAGGCTCTTCATGTTTTTGAACACCGCTTCATGCTCCTCCTATTTTTCAGAGAGTTTCATGCTCCTCATGTATTTCACACCTTTTGAAGCTCTTCATATTTTCCACACCTATTCAGGCTCTTCATGTGTTTAATCACCGTTTGATGCTCCTTCTATTTTTCAGATCGTTTCATGCTCCTCATATTTTTCACACCTTTTGAAGCTCTTCATATTTTTCACACCTTTTCAGGCTCTTCATGTTTTTCCACACAGCTTCATGGTCCTCCTATTTTTCAGACCGTTTCATTCTCCTCATATTTTTGACACCTTTTGAAGCTCTTCATATATTTCACACCTTTTCAGTCTCTTCTTTTTTTTCAACACGACTTCATGCTCCTCCTATTTTTTAGACCGTTTCATGCTCATCTCAATTTTGACACCTTTTGAATCTCTTCATATTTTTCACACATTTTCAGGCTCTTCATGTTTTTGAACACCGCTTCATGCTCCTCCTATTTTTCAGAACGTTTCATGCTCTTCATATTTTTCACACTTTTTGAAGCTCTTCATATTTTTCACACCTTTTCAGACTCTTCATGTTTTTCAACACAGCTTCATGCTCCTCCTATTTTTCAGACCGTTTCATTCTCCTAATATTTTTGACAGCTTTTGAAGCTCTTCATATATTTCACACCTTTTCAGGCTCTTCATGTTTTTGAACACCGCTTCATGCTCCTCTTATTTTTCAGACCGTTTTATGCTCCTCATATTTTTGACACCTTTTGAAGCTCTTCATATTTTTCACACCTTTTCAGGCTCTTCATGTTTTTCCACACCACTTCATGCTTCTCCTATTTTTCATCCGTTTCATGCTCCTCATGTATTTCACACATTTTGAAGCTCTTCATACTTTTCACACCTTTTCAGGCTCTTCATGTTTTTGATCACCACTTCATGCTCCTCCTATTTTTCAGACCGTTTCCTGCTCCTCATATTTTTGACACCTTTTCAAGCTCTTCATTTTTTTCACACCTTTTCAGGCTCTACATGTTTTTCAACACCGCTTCATGCACCTCTATTTTTCAGACCGTTTCATGCTCATCTCAATTTTGACACCTTTTGAAGCTTTTCATATTTTTCACAACTTTTCAGGCTCTTCATGTTTTTGAACACCGCTTCATGCTCCTCCTATTTTTCAGACCGTTTCCTGCTCCTCATATTTTTGACACCTTTTGAAGCTCTTCATATTTTTCACACCTTTTCAGACTCTTCATGTTTTTCAACACCGCTTCATGTTCCTCCTTTTTTTCAGACCGTTTCATGCTCCTCATGTATTTCACACCTTTTGAAGCTCTTCATATTTTTCACACCTTTTGAAGCTCTTCATATTTTTCACATTTTTGAAGCTCTTCATATTTTCCACACGTTTTCAGACTCTTCATGTTTTTCAAGATCGCTTCATGATCCTCCTATTTTTCAGACCGTTTCATGCTCCTCATATTTTGACACCTTTTGAAGCTCTTCATATTTTTCACACCTTTTCAGGCTCTTCATGTTTTTGAACACCGCTTCATGCTCCTCCTATTTTTCAGACCGTTTCCTGCTCCTCATATTTTTGACACCATTGAAGCTCTTCATATATTTCACAACTTTTCAGACTTTTCCTTTTTTTCAACACGACTTCATGCTCCTCCTATTTTTCAGACCGTTTCATGCTCATCTCTTTTTGACACCTTTTGAAGCTCTTCATATTTTTGACACCTTTTGTCGCTCTTCATATTTTTCACATTTTTGAAGCTCGTCATATTTTTCACACGTTTTCAGACTCTTCATGTTTTTCAACACCGCTTCATGCTCCTGCTATTTTTCCGACCGTTTCATACTCCTCATATTTTTGACATCTTATGAAGCTCTTCATATTTTTCACACCTTTTCAGGCTGTGCATGTTTTTGAACATCGCTTGTGCTCGTCCTATTTTTCAGACCGTTTCATGCTCCTCATATTTTTGACACCTTTTGAAGCTCTTCATATTTTTCACACCTTTTCAGGTTCTTCATGGTTTTCAACACCACTTCATGCTCCTCGTATTTTTCAGACCGTTTCATGCTCCTCATATTTTTGAGCCCTTTTGAAGCTCTGCATATTTTTCACACCTTTTCAGGCTCTTCATGATTTTCAACACCACTTCATGCTCCTCCTATTTTTCAGACCGTTTCATGCTCATCTCATTTTTGACATCTTTTGAAGCTCTTCATATTTTTTACACCTTTTGAAACTCTTCATAATTTTCATATTTCTGAAGCTCTTCATATTTTTCACACGTTTTCAGGCTCTTCATGTTTTTCAACACCACTTCAGGCTCCTCCTATTTTTCAGACCCTTTCATGCTAATCTAATTTTTGACACCTTTGGAAGCTCTTCATATTTTTCACACTTTTCAGGCTCTTCATGTTTTTCAACACCGCTTCATGCTCCTCTTAATTTTCAGACCGTTTCAAGCTCTTCTCATTTTTGAAACCTTTTGAAGCTCTTCATATTTTTCAAACCTTTTGAATCTCTTCATATTTTTCACATTTTTGAAGCTCTTCATATTTTTCACACGATTTCAGACTCTTCCTGTTTTTCAACAGCGCTTCATGCTCCTGCTATTTATCATCCCGTTTCATACTTCTCATATTTTTGACACGTTTTGAGGCTCTTCATAATTTCCACACCTTTTCTGGCTCTTCATGTTTTTGAACACCGTTTCATAATCCTCCTATTTTTCAGACCGTTTCATGCTCCTCATATTTTTGACACGTTTTGAAGCTCTTCATATTTTTCACACCTTCTCAGGCTCTTCATGTTTTTCAACTCCGCTTCATGCTCCTCCTATTTTTCAGACCGTATCAAGTTCCTCATAGTTTTCACACCTTTTGAAGCTCTTCATACTTTTCATAATTTGAAGATCTTCATATTTTTCACACGATTTCAGACTCTTCCTTTTTTTCAACACCGCTTCATGCTTCTCCTATTTTTCAGCCCGTTTCATCCTCCTCATGTATTTCACACCTTTAGAAGTTCTTCATATTTTTCACACCTTTTCAGGCTCTTCATGTTTTTGAACACCACTTCATCCTCCTCTTCTTTTTCAGAGAGTTTCATGCTCCTCATATTTTTGACACCTTTTGAAGCTCTTCGTATAATTCACACCTTTTCAGGCTCTTCATTTTTGTCAACACCACTTCATGCTCCTCCTATTTTTCAGACCATTTCATGCAGATCTCATTTTTGACACCTTTTGAAGCTCTTCTTATTTTTCAAAACTTTTGAAGCTCTTCATATTTTTCACACGTTTTCAGGCTCTTCATGTTTTTCAACACCGCTTCATGCTCCTCCTATTTTTCAGACCGTTTCATGCTCCTCATATATTTGACACCTTTTGAAGCTCTATATATTTTTCACACCTTTTCAGTCTCTTCATGTTTTTCAACACCGCTTCATGCTCCTTTTCTTTTTCAGAATGTTTCATGCTCCTCATATTTTTGACATATTTTGAAGTTCTTCATATTTTTCACACATTTTCAGGCTCTTCATGTTTTTCAACACCGTTTCATGCTCCTCATAATTTTGACACCTTTTGAAGCTCTTCATATTTTTCACACCTTTTGAAGCTGTTCATATATTTCACACCTTTTCAGGCTCTTCATGTTTTTCAACACCACTTCATGCTCCTCCTATTTTTCAGACCCTTTCATGCTAATCTAATTTTTGACACCTTTTGAAGCTCTTCATATTTTTCACACCTTTTGAAGGTCTTCATATTTTTCACAACTTTTCAGGCTGTTCATGTTTTTGAACACCGCTTATGCTCGTCCTATTTTACAGACCGTTTCATGCTCCTAATATTTTTGACACCTTTTGAAGCTCTTCATATTTTTCACACCTTTTCAGGCACTTCATGTTTTTCAACACCGCTTCATGATCCTCCTATTTTTCGGACCGTTTCATGCTCCTCATATTTTTGTCACCTTTTGAAGCTCTTCATATTTTTCACACCTTTTCAGGCTCTTCATGTTTTTCAACAACACTTCATGCTCCTCGTATTTTTCAGACGGTTTCATTCTCCTCATATTTTTGACAACTTTTGAAACTCTGCATATATTTCACACCTTTTCAGGCTCTTCATGATTTTCAACACCACTTCATGCTCCTCCTATTTTTCAGACCGTTTCATGCTCATCTCATTTTTGACATCTTTTGAAGTTCTTCATATTTTTCACACCTTTTGAAGCTCTTCATAATTTTCATATTTTTGAAGCTCTTCACATTTTTCACACTTTTTCAGGCTCTTCATGTTTTTCAACACCTCTTCAGGCTCCTCCTATTTTTCAGACCCTTTCATGCTAATCTAATTTTTGACACTTTTTGAAGATCTTCATATTTTTCACACCTTTTAAGTCTCTGCATGTTTTTGAACACCTTTTCATGCTCCTCATGTATTTCACTCCTTTTGAAGCTCTTCATATTTTGCACACATTTTCAGGCTCTTCATGCTTTTGAAAACCGCTTCATCCTCCTCCTATTTTAAGAGGGTTTCATGCTCGTCATATTTTTGACACCTTTTGAAGCTCTGCATATTTTTCACACCTTTTCAGGCTCTTCATGTTTTTCAACACCACTTCATGCTCCTCCTATTTTTCAGACCCTTTCATGCTAATCTAATTTTTGACACCTTTTGAAGCTCTTCATATTTTTCACACCTTTTGAAGGTCTTCATATTTTTCACACCTTTTCAGGCTCTTCATGTTTTTCAACAACGCTTAATGCTCCTCCTATTTTTCAGACCGTTTCTTGCACCTCATATATTTCACACCTTTTGAAGCTCTTCATATTTTTCACACCTTTTCAGTCTCTTCATGTTTTCAACACCGCTTGTTGCTCCTCCTGTTTTTCAGATCGTTTCATGCTCCTCATATTTTGACACCTTTTGAAGCTCTTCATATTTTTCACACCTTTTGAAGGTCTTCATATTTTTCACACCTTTTCAGGCTGTTCATGTTTTTGAACACCGCTAATGGTCGTCCTATTTTTCAGACCATTTCATGCTCCTCATATTTTTGACACCTTTTGAAGCTCTTCATATTTTTCACACCTTTTCAGGCTCTTCATGTTTTTCAACACCGCTTCATGATCCTCCTATTTTTCGGACCGTTTCATGCTCCTCATATTTTTGACATCTTTTGAAGCTCTTCATATTTTTCCCACCTTTTCAGGCCCTTCATGTTTTTTAACAACACTTCTTGCTCCTCGTATTTTTCAGATGGTTTCGTTCTCCTCATATTTTTGACACCTTTTGAAGCTCTGCATATATTTCACAACTTTTCAGGCTCTTCATGATTTTCAACACCACTTCATGCTCCTCCTATTTTTCAGACCGTTTCATGCTCATCTCATTTTTGACATCTTTTGAAGCTCTTCATATTTTTCACACCTTTTGAAGCTCTTCATAATTTTCATATTTTTGAAGCTCTTCATATTTTTCACACTTTTTCAGGCTCTTCATGTTTTTCAACACCTCTTAAGGCTCCTCCTTTTTTTGAGACCCTTTCATGCTAATCTAATTTTTGGCACTTTTTGAAGCTTTTCATATTTTTCACACCTTTTAAGTCTCTGCATGTTTTTGAACACCTTTCCTGCTCCTCATGTATTTCACTCCTTTTGAAGCTCTTCATATTTTGCACACATTTTCAGGCTCTTCATGTTTCTGAACACCGCTTCATGCTCCTCCTTTTCTGCAGACCGTTTCATGCTCCTCATATTTTCGACACCTTTTGAAGCTTTCATATTTTTCACACCTTTTCAAGCTCTTCATGTTTTTAAACACCACTTCATGCTCCTCCTTTTCTGCAGACCGTTTCATGCTACTCATATTTTTGACACCTTTTGAAGCTCTTCATATTTCTCACACCTTTTCAGGCTCTTCATGTTTTTCAACACCGCTTCATGCATCTCTGATTTTTCAGATCGTTTCATGCTCCTCATATTTTTGACACCTTTTGAAGCTCTTCATATTTTTCACACCTTTTGAAGCTGTTCATATATTTCACACCTTTTCAGGCTCTTCATGTTTTTCAACACCACTTCATGCTCCTCCTATTTTTCAGACCCTTTCATGCTAATCTAATTTTTGACACCTTTTGAAGCTCTTCATATTTTTCACACCTTTTGAAGGTCTTCATATTTTTCACACCTTTTCATGCTGTTCATGTTTTTGAACACCGCTTATGCTCGTCCTATTTTACAGACCGTTTCATGCTCCTAATATTTTTGACACCTTTTGAAGCTCTTCATATTTTTCACACCTTTTCAGGCACTTCATGTTTTTCAACACCGCTTCATGATCCTCCTATTTTTCGGACCGTTTCATGCTCCTCATATTTTTGTCACCTTTTGAAGCTCTTCATATTTTTCACACCTTTTCAGGCTGTGCATGTTTTTGAACATCGCTTGTGCTCGTCCTATTTTTCAGACCGTTTCATGCTCCTCATATTTTTGACACCTTTTGAAGCTCTTCATATTTTTCACGCCTTTTCAGGCGCTTCATTTTTTTCAACACCGCTTCATGCTCCTCCTATTATTCAGACCGTTTCATGCTCATCTCATTTTTGACACCTTTTGAAGCTCTTCATATTTTTCACACCTTTTCAGGTTCTTCATGTTTTTGAACACCGCTTCATGGTCCTCCTATTTTTCAGAACATTTCATGCTCCTCATATAATTCACACCTTTTGAAGCTCTTCATATTTTTCACACCTTTTCAGGCTCTTCATGTTTCTCAACACCGTTTCATGCTCCTCATATTTTTCAGACCGTTTCATGCTCCCCATATTTTTGACACCTTTTGAAGCTCTTCATATTTTTCACACCTTTTGAAGTTGTTCATATATTTCACACCTTTTCAGGCTCTTGATGTTTTTCAACACCACTTCATGCTCCTCCTATTTTTCACACCCTTTCAAGCTAATCTAATTTTTTACACCTTTTGAAGCTCTTCATATTTTTCACACCTTTTTAAGGTCTTCATATTTTTCACACCTTTTCAGGCTGTGCATGTTTTTGAACATCGCTTATGCTCGTCCTATTTTTCGGACCATTTCATGCTCCTCATATTTTTGACACCTTTTGAAGCTCTTCATATTTTTCACACCTTTTTTAGGTCTTCATATTTTTCACACCTTTTCAGGCTGTTCATGTTTTTGAACACCGCTTATGCTCGTCCTATTTTTCGGACCATTTCATGCTCCTCATATTTTTGACACCTTTTGAAGCTCTTCATATTTTTCACACCTTTTGAAGCTCTTCATATTTTTCACACCTTTTCAGGCTGTGCATGTTTTTGAACATCGCTTGTGCTCGTCCTATTTTTCAGACCGTTTCATGCTCCTCATATTTTTGACACCTTTTGAAGCTTTTCATATTTTTCACACCTTTTCAGGCTCTTCATGTTTTTCAACACCGCTTCATGAACCTCCTGTTTTTCGGACCGATTCATGCACCTCATATATTTGACACCTTTTGAAGCTCTTCATATTTTTCACACCTTTTCAGGCTCTTCATGGTTTTCAACACCACTTCATGCTCCTCGTATTTTTCAGACCATTTCATGCTCCTCATATTTTTGACACCTTTTGAAGCTCCGCATATTTTTCACACCTTTTCAGGCTCTTCATGATTTTCAACACCACTTCATGCTCCTCCTATTTTTCAGACCGTTTCATGCTCATCTCATTTTTGACATCTTTTGAAGCTCTTCATATTTTTTACATTTTTGAAGCTCTTCATAATTTTCATATTTTTGAAGCTCTTCATATTTTTCACACTTTTTCAGGTTCTTCATGTTTTTCAACACCACTTCAGGCTCCTCCTATTTTTCAGACCCTTTCATGCTAATCTAATTTTTGACACTTTTTGAAGCTCTTCATAATATTCACACCTTTTCAGGCTCTTCATGTTTTTGAACACCGCTTCATGCTCGTCCAATTTTTCAAACCGTTTCATGCTCCTCATATTTTTGACACCTTTTGAAGCTCTTCATATTTTTCACACCTTTTCAGGCTCTTCATTTTTTTCAACACCACTTCATGCTCCTCGTATTTTTCAGACCGATTCATGCAGATCTCCTTTTTGACACCTTTTGAAGCTCTTCATATTTTTCACACCTTTTCAGGCTCTTCATGTTTTTCACACGTTTTCAGGCTCTTCATGTTTTTCAACACCACTTCATGCTCCTACTGTTTTTCAGACCGTTTCATGCTCCTCATATTTTTGACACCTTTTGAAGCTCTTTATATTTTTCACACCTTTTCAGGCTCTTCATGTTTTTCAACACCGCTTCATGCTCCTCCTATTTTTCAGAAAGTTTCATTCTCCTCATATTTTTGACACCTTTTGAAGCTCTTCATATTTTTCACACCTTTTCAAGCTCTTCATGTTTTTCAACACCGCTTCATGCTCCTCCTAATTTTCAGTCCGTTTCATGCTCCTCATGTATTTCACACCTTTTGAAGCTCTTCATATTTTTCACACCTTTTCAGGCTCTTCATGTTTTTGAACCCCGGTTCAGGCTCCTCCTATTTTTCAGACCGTTTCATGCTCCTCATATTTTTCACACCTTTTGAAGCTCTTCATATATTTCATGCCTTTTCAGGCGCTTCATTTTTTTCAACACCGCTTCATGCTCCTCCTATTATTCAGACCGTTTCATGCTCATCTCATTTTTGACACCTTTTGAAGCTCTTCATATTTTTCACACCTTTTCAGGTTCTTCATGTTTTTGAACACGGCTTCATGGTCCTCCTATTTTTCAGAACATTTCATGCTCCTCATATAATTCACACCTTTTGAAGCTCTTCATATTTTTCACACCTTTTCAGGCTCTTCATGTTTTTCAACACCGTTTCATGCTCCTGCTATTTTTCAGACCGTTTCATGCTCCCCATATTTTTGACACCTTTTGAAGCTCTTCATATTTTTCACACCTTTTGAAGTTGTTCATATATTTCACACCTTTTCAGGCTCTTGATGTTTTTCAACACCACTTCATGCTCCTCCTATTTGTCACACCCTTTCAAGCTAGTCTAATTTTTGACACCTTTTGAAGCTCTTCATATTTTTCACACCTTTTGAAGGTCTTCATATTTTTCACACCTTTTCAGGCTGTTCCTGTTTTTGAACACCGCTTCATGCTCCTCCTATTTTTCAGAATGTTTCATGCTCCTCATATTTTTGACACCTTTTGAAGCTCTTCATATTATTCACACCTTTTCAGGTTCTTCATGTTTTTCAACACCGCTTCATGCTCCTCCTATTTTTCAGACAGTTTCATACTCTTCTCATTTTTGACACCTTTTGAAGCTCTTCATATATTTCACACCTTTTCAGGCTCTTCATGTTTTTCAACAACACTTCATGCTCCTCGTATTTTTCAGTCCGTTTCATGCTCCTCATATTTTTGACACCTTTTGAAGCTCTTCATATTTCTCACACCTTTTCAGGTTCTTCATGTTTTTCAACACCGCTTCATGCTCCTCCTATTTTTCAGACGGTTTCATGCTCATCTCATTTTTGACACCTTTTGAAGCTCTTCATATTTTTCACATCTTTTGAAGCTGTTCATATTTTTCACACTTTTTCAGGCTCTGCATGTTTTTCAACAACCTTTTTTGCTCCTCCTATTTTTCAGACCGTTTCATGCTCCTCATATTTTTGACACCTTTTGATGCTCTTCATATTTTTCACACCTTTTCAGACTCTTCATGTTTTTGAACACCGTTTCATAATCCTCCTATTTTTCAGACCGTTTCATGCTCCTTGTAATTTTGACACCTTTTGAAGCTTTCATATTTTTCACACCTTTTCAGGCTCTTCATGTTTTTCAACACCGCTTCATGCACCTCCTATTTTTCAGAACGTTTCATGCTCATCTCATTTTTGACACCTTTTGAAGCTTTTCATATTTTTCAAAACTTTTCAGGCTCTTCATGTTTTGAACACCGCTTCATGGTAAATCTATTTTTGAAACCATATCATGCTCCTCATATTTTTCACACATTTTGAAGCTCTTCATATTTTTCACACCTTTTCAGGCTCTTCATGTTTTTGAACCCCGGTTCAGGCTCCTCCTATTTTTCAGACCGTTTCATGCTTCTCATATTTTTCACACCTTTTGAAGCTCTTCATATATTTCACACCTTTTCAGGCTCTTCATGTTTTTGAACACCGCTTCATGATCCTCCTATTTTTCAGACCGTTTCATGCTCCTCATATTTTTACACCTTTTGAAGCTCTTCATATATTTCACGCCTTTTCAGGCGCTTCATTTTTTTCAACACCGCTTCATGCTCCTCCTATTATTCAGACCGTTTCATGCTCATCTCATTTTTGACACCTTTTGAAGCTCTTCATATTTTTCACACCTTTTCAGGTTCTTCATGTTTTTGAACACCGCTTCATGGTCCTCCTATTTTTCAGAACATTTCATGCTCCTCATATAATTCACACCTTTTGAAGCTCTTCATATTTTTCACACCTTTTCAGGCTCTTCATGTTTGTCAACACCGTTTCATGCTCCTCATATTTTTCAGACCGTTTCATGCTCCCCGTATTTTTGACACCTTTTGAAGCTCTTCATATTTTTCACACCTTTTGAAGTTGTTCATATATTTCACACCTTTTCAGGCTCTTGATGTTTTTCAACACCACTTCATGCTCCTCCTATTTTTCACACCCTTTCAAGCTAATCTAATTTTTTACACCTTTTGAAGCTCTTCATATTTTTCACACCTTTTTAAGGTCTTCATATTTTTCACACCTTTTCAGGCTGTGCATGTTTTTGAACATCGCTTATGCTCGTCCTATTTTTCGGACCATTTCATGCTCCTCATATTTTTGACACCTTTTGAAGCTCTTCATATTTTTCACACCTTTTGAAGCTCTTCATATTTTTCACACCTTTTCAGGCTGTGCATGTTTTTGAACATCGCTTGTGCTCGTCCTATTTTTCAGACCGTTTCATGCTCCTCATATTTTTGACACCTTTTGAAGCTTTTCATATTTTTCACACCTTTTCAGGCTCTTCATGTTTTTCAACACCGCTTCATGAACCTCCTGTTTTTCGGACCGATTCATGCAGCTCATATATTTGACACCTTTTGAAGCTCTTCATATTTTTCACACCTTTTCAGGCTCTTCATGGTTTTCAACACCACTTCATGCTCCTCGTATTTTTCAGACCATTTCATGCTCCTCATATTTTTGACACCTTTTGAAGCTCCGCATATTTTTCACACCTTTTCAGGCTCTTCATGATTTTCAACACCACTTCATGCTCCTCCTATTTTTCAGACCGTTTCATGCTCATCTCATTTTTGACATCTTTTGAAGCTCTTCATATTTTTTACATTTTTGAAGCTCTTCATAATTTTCATATTTTTGAAGCTCTTCATATTTTTCACACTTTTTCAGGTTCTTCATGTTTTTCAACACCACTTCAGGCTCCTCCTATTTTTCAGACCCTTTCATGCTAATCTAATTTTTGACACTTTTTGAAGCTCTTCATAATATTCACACCTTTTCAGGCTCTTCATGTTTTTGAACACCGCTTCATGCTCGTCCAATTTTTCTAACCGTTTCATGCTCCTCATATTTTTGACACCTTTTGAAGCTCTTCATATTTTTCACACCTTTTCAGGCTCTTCATTTTTTTCAACACCACTTCATGCTCCTCGTATTTTTCAGACCGATTCATGCAGATCTCCTTTTTGACACCTTTTGAAGCTCTTCATATTTTTCACACCTTTTCAGGCTCTTCATGTTTTTCACACGTTTTCAGGCTCTTCATGTTTTTCAACACCACTCATGCTCCTCCTGTTTTTCAGACCGTTTCATGCTCCTCATATTTTTGACACCTTTTGAAGCTCTTTATATTTTTCACACCTTTTCAAGCTCTTCATGTTTTTCAACACCGCTTCATGCTCCTCCTATTTTTCAGAAAGTTTCATGCTCCTCATATTTTTGACACCTTTTGAAGCTCTTCATATTTTTCACACCTTTTCAAGCTCTTCATGTTTTTCAACACCGCTTCATGCTCCTCCTAATTTTCAGTCCGTTTCATGCTCCTCATGTATTTCACACCTTTTGAAGCTCTTCATATTTTTCACACCTTTTCAGGCTCTTCATGTTTTTGAACCCCGGTTCAGGCTCCTCCTATTTTTCAGACCGTTTCATGCTCCTCATATTTTTCACACCTTTTGAAGCTCTTCATATATTTCACACCTTTTCAGGCTCTTCATGTTTTTGAACACCGCTTCATGATCCTCCTATTTTTCAGACCGTTTCATGCTCCTCATATTTTTACACCTTTTGAAGCTCTTCATATATTTCATGCCTTTTCAGGCGCTTCATTTTTTTCAACACCGCTTCATGCTCCTCCTATTATTCAGACCGTTTCATGCTCATCTCATTTTTGACACCTTTTGAAGCTCTTCATATTTTTCACACCTTTTCAGGTTCTTCATGTTTTTGAACACGGCTTCATGGTCTTCCTATTTTTCAGAACATTTCATGCTCCTCATATAATTCACACCTTTTGAAGCTCTTCATATTTTTCACACCTTTTCAGGCTCTTCATGTTTTTCAACACCGTTTCATGCTCCTGCTATTTTTCAGACCGTTTCATGCTCCCCATATTTTTGACACCTTTTGAAGCTCTTCATATTTTTCACACCTTTTGAAGTTGTTCATATATTTCACACCTTTTCAGGCTCTTGATGTTTTTCAACACCACTTCATGCTCCTCCTATTTGTCACACCCTTTCAAGCTAATCTAATTTTTGACACCTTTTGAAGCTCTTCATATTTTTCACACCTTTTCAGGCTCTTCATGTTTTTCAACAACACTTCATGCTCCTCGTATTTTTCAGTCCGTTTCATGCTCCTCATATTTTTGACACCTTTTGAAGCTCTTCATATTTCTCACACCTTTTCAGGTTCTTCATGTTTTTCAACACCGCTTCATGCTCCTCCTATTTTTCAGACGGTTTCATGCTCATCTCATTTTTGACACCTTTTGAAGCTCTTCATATTTTTCACATCTTTTGAAGCTGTTCATATTTTTCACACTTTTTCAGGCTCTGCATGTTTTTCAACAACCTTTTTTGCTCCTCCTATTTTTCAGACCGTTTCATGCTCCTCATATTTTTGACATCTTTTGATGCTCTTCATATTTTTCACACCTTTTCAGACTCTTCATGTTTTTGAACACCGTTTCATAATCCTCCTATTTTTCAGACCGTTTCATGCTCCTTGTAATTTTGACACCTTTTGAAGCTCTTCATATTTTTCACTCCTTTTCAGGCTCTTCATGTTTTTCAACACCGCCACAGGCTCCTCCTATTTTTCAGACCGTTTCATGCTCCTCATATTTTTGACACCTTTTGAAGCTTTCATATTTTTCACACCTTTTCAGGCTCTTCATGTTTTTCAACACCGCTTCATGCACCTCCTATTTTTCAGAACGTTTCATGCTCATCTCATTTTTGACACCTTTTGAAGCTTTTCATATTTTTCAAAACTTTTCAGGCTCTTCATGTTTTGAACACCGCTTCATGGTAAATCTATTTTTGAAACCATATCATGCTCCTCATATTTTTCACACATTTTGAAGCTATTCATATTTTTCAAACCTTTTCAGACTCTTCGTGTTTTTGAACACCACTTCATGCTCCTTCTATTTTTCAGAGAGTTTCATGCTCCTCATGTATTTCACACCTTTTGAAGCTCTTCATATTTTTCACACCTTTTCAGGCTCTTCATGTTTTTGAACACCGTTTCATGCTCCTCCTATTTTTCAGACGGTTTCATGCTCCTCATATTTTGACACCTTTTGAAGCTCTTCATATTTTTCACACTTTTTCAAGCTCTTCATGTTTTTCAACACCACTTCATGCTCCTCCTATTTTTCAGACCGTTTCATGTTCCTCATATTTTTGACACCTTTAGAAACTTTTCATATTTTTCACACGTTTTCAGGCTCTTCATGTTTTTCAACACCGGTTCAGCTCCTCCTATTTTTCAGACCGTTTCATTCTCCTCATAAATTTGACATATTTTAAAGCTCTTCATATATTTCACACCTTTTCAGGCTCTTCATGTTTCTCAACACAGCTTCATGCTCCTCCTATTTTTCAGACCCTTTCATTCTCCTCATATTTTTGACACCTTTTGAAGCTCTTCATATATTTCACAACTTTTCAATCTCTTCTGTTTTTCAACACCACTTCATGCTCCTCCTATATTTCAGACCGTTTGATGCTCATCTCATTTTTGACACCTTTTGAAGCTCTTCATATATTTCACATCTTTTCAGGCTTTTCATGTTTTTGAACACCGCTTCATGATCCTCCTATTTTTCAGACCGTTTCCTGCTCCTCATATTTTTGACAACGTTTGAAGCACTTCATATTTTTCACACTTTTTCAGGCTCTTCATGTTTTTGAACACCGCTTCATGATCCTCCTATTTTTCAGACCATTTCATGCTCTTCAAATTTTTGACACCTTTTGAAGCTCTTCATATTTTTCACACCTTTTCATGCTCTTCATGTTTTTCAACACCGTTTCATGCTGATTCTATTTTTCAGACCATTTCATGCTCCTCATATTTTTCACATCTTTTGAAGCTCTTCATATTTTTCACACCTTTCAGTCTCTTCATGTTTTTCGACACCGTTTCATGCTGCTTCTATTTTTCAGACCGTTTCATGAGCCTCATATTTTTCACACCTTTTGAAGATCTTCATATTTTTCACACGTTTTCAGGCTCTACATGTTTTTGAACACAGCTTCATGCTCCTCCTATTTTTCAGACCTTTTCATGCTCATCTCATTTTTGACAACTTTTGAAGTTCTTCATATTTTTCACATATTATGAAGCTCTTCATATTTTACAAACCTTTTCAGGCTCTTCATGTTTTTCAACACCGCTTCATACTCCTCCTTTTTTCAGGCCGTTTGATGCTCCTCATATTTTTGGCACCTTTTGAAGCTCTTCATATTTTTCACACCTTTTCAGGTCTTCATGTTTTTGAACACCATTTCATGCTCCTCGTAATTCTCAGACCGTTTCATGGTCCTCATATTTTTGACACCTTTTGAAGCTCTTCATATTTTTCACAACTTTTCAGGTTCTTCATGTATTCAACACCACTTCATGCTCTTCCTATATTTCTGACCGTGTCATGCTCCTCATATTTTTGAAAACTTTTGAAGCTCTTCATATTTTTCACAACTTTTCAGGCTCTTCATGTTTTTCTACAGCGCTTCATGCTCCTCCTATTTTTGACATCTTTTGAAGCTCTTCATATATTTCACACCTTTTCAGGGTTTTCATGTTTTTGAACACCGTTTCATGCTCCTCATATTTTTCAGACCGTTTCATGCTCCTCATATTTTTGACACCATTTGAAACTCTTCATATTTTTCACAATTTTTCAGGCTCCTCATGTTTTTGAACACCGTTTCATGTTCCTCCATTTTTTCAGACCGTTTCATGCTCCTCATGTTTTGACACCTTTTGAAGCTCTTCATATTTTTCACACCTTTTCAGGCTCTTCACATTTTTCAACAAGGTTTCATGCTCCTCCTATTTTTCAGACAGTTTCATTCTCCTCATATTTTTGACACCTTTTGAAGCTCTTCATATTTTTCACACCTTTCCATGCTCCTCATGTTTTTCAACACCGTTTCATGCTCCTCCTCTCTTTCAGACCGTTTCAGGCTCCTCATATGTTTCACACCTTTTTCAGGCTCTTCATGTATTTCAACACCACGTCATGCTCCTCCTATTTTCTGATCGTTTCATGCTCCTCATATTTTTGACACCTTTTGAAGCTCTTAATATTTTTAACACCTTTTCCGGCTCTTCATATTTTTCAACACAACTTCATGCTCCTCCTTTATTTGAGACCATTTCATGCTCCTCATATTTTTGACACCTTTTGAAGCTCTCCATAGATTTCACACCTTTTCAGGCTCTTCATGTTTTTCTACACCGCTTTTTGCTCCTCCTATTTTTCAGAGCTTTTCATGCTCCTCATATTTTTGTCACCTTTTGAAGCTCTTCATATTTTTCACACCCTTTCAGGCTTTTCATGTTTTTCAACACCGCTTCATGCTTCTACTATTTTTCAGACCTTTTCATGCTCCTCATATGTTTCACACCTTTTTAAGCTCTTCATGTTTTTTAACACTTTTTCACGCTCCTCCTATATTTCAGACCATTTCATGCTCCTCATATTTTTGACACCTTTTGAAGCTCTTCATATTTTTCACATTTTTTCAGGGTCTTCATGTTTTTTTACACCACTTCATGCTCCTCCTATTTTTCAGACCGTTTCATTCTCCTCATATGTTTCACAACTTTTTCAGGCTCTTCATGTTTCTCAACACCACTTCATGCTCCTCCTATTTTTCAGACCGTTTCATGCTCCTCATATTTTTGACACCTTTTGAAGTTCTTCATATTTTTCACACCTTTTCAGGCTTTTCATGTTTTTCAACACTGCTTCATTTTCCTCCTTTATTTCAGACTGTTTCATGCTCCTCATCTTCTTGACACCTTTTGAAGCTCTTTATATTTTTCACACCTTTTCATGCTTTTCATGTTTTTCTACACCGCTTCATTCTCTTCCTATTTTTCAGACATTTTCATGCTCCTCATATTTTTGACATCCTTTGAAGCTCTTCATATTTTTCACACCTTTTCAGGCTTTTCATGTATTTCAACACCGTCTCATGAGACTCCTATTTTTCAGACCATTTCATGCTCCTCATATGTTTCACACCTTTTTCAGGCTCTTCATGTTTTTCAACACCACTTCATGCTCCTCCTATTTTTCAGACCGTTTCATGATCATCATATTTTTGACACAGTTTGAAGCTCTTCGTACTTTTCACACCTTTTGAGGCTCTTCATGTTTTTGAAAACAGTTTCTTGCTCCTCATATTTTTCAGAACGTTTCATGGTCCTCATATTTTTGACACCTTTTGAAGCTCTTCATATATTTCACACTTTTTCAGGGTCTTCATGTATTTCTACACCACTTCATGCTCCTCCTATTTTTCAGACCGTTTCATTCTCCTCATATGTTTCATAACTTTTTTAGGCTCTTCATGTTTCTCAACACCACTTCATGCTCCTCCTATTTTTCAGACCGTTTCAGGCTTCTCATATTTTGGACACTTTTTGAAGCTCTTCATATTTTTCACACCTTTCCAGGCTCTTCATGTTTTTGAACACCGTTTCATGATCCTCCTATTTTTCAGACCGTTTCATGCTCCTCATATGTTTCACACCTTTTGAAGCTCTTCATGTTTTTTAACACCTTTTCATGCTCCTCCTATATTTCAGACCGTTTAATGCTCCTTATATTTTTGACACCATTTGAAGCTCTTCATATATTTCGCACCTTTTCAGGCTCTTCATATTTTTCAACACCACTTCATGCTTCTCCAATTTTTCAGACCGTTTCATGCTCCTCATATATTTGACACCTTTTGAAGCTCTTCATATTTTTCACATGTTTTCAGGCTCTTCATATTTTTCAACCCGCTTAAGCTCCTCCTATTTTTCAGACCGTTTCTTGCTCCCCATATTTTTGACACCTTTGAGGCTCTTCATATATTTCACACCTTTTCAGGCTCTTCATGTTTTTGAACACCGATTCATGCTCCTCCTATTTTTCAGACCGTTTCATGCTCCTCCTATTTTTCAGACCATTTCATGCTCCTCATATTTTTGACACCTTTTGAACCTCTTCATATTTTTCACACCTTTTCAGGCTCTTCATGTTTTCAACACCGCTTCATGCTCCTACTATTTTTCAGACCGTTTCCTGCTCCTCATATTTTTGACACCTTTTGAAGCTCTTCATATTATTCACACCTTTTCAGGCTCTTCATGTTTTTCAACACCGCTTCATGCTCCTCCTTTTTTTCAGACCGTTTCATGCTCCTCATATTTTTGATGCCTTTTGAAGCTCTTCATATTTTTCACACTTCTCCAGGCTCTTCATGTTTTTGAACACCGTTTCATGCTCCTCCTGTTTTTCAGACCGTTCATGCCTCTCATATTTTTGAAACCTTTTGAAGCTCTTCATATTTTTCACACCTTTTCAGGCTCTTCATGTTTTTCAACACCATTTCATGCTCCTCCTTTTTTTCAAACCGTTTTATGCTCCTCATATATTTGACACCTTTTGAAGCTCTTCATATTTTTCACACCATTTCAGGCTCTTCAAGTTTTTGAAAACGGCTTCATGCTCCTCCTAATTTTCAGACCGTTTCTTGCTCCTCATATTTTTGACACCTTTTGAAGCTCTTCATATTTTTCACAACTTTTCAGGCTCTTCATGTTTTTGAACACAGTTTCATGCTCCGCATATTTTTCACACCTTTTCATGCTCTTCATATTTTTCACACCTTTTCAGGCTCTTCATGTTTCTCAACACCGTTTCATGCTTCTCCTATTTTTCAGACCGTTTCATGCTCCTCATATTTTTGACAGCTTTTGAAGCTCTTCATATATTTCACACCTTTTCAGGCTCTTCATGTTTCTCAACACCACTTCATGCTCCTCCTACTTTTCAGACCGTTTCATGCTCCTCATATTTTTGACACCTTTTGAAGTTCTTCATATTTTTCACACCTTTTCAGGCTTTTCATGTTTTTCAACACTGCTTCATTCTCCTCCTTTATTTCAGACTGTTTCATGCTCCTCATCTTTTTGACACCTTTTGAAGCTCTTTATATTTTTCACACCTTTTCATGCTTTTCATGTTTTTCTACACCGCTTCATTCTCTTCCTATTTTTCAGACATTTTCATGCTCCTCATATTTTTGACATCCTTTGAAGCTCTTAATATTTTTCACACCTTTTCAGGCTTTTCATGTATTTCAACACCGTCTCATGAGACTCCTATTTTTCAGACCATTTCATGCTCCTCATATGTTTCACACCTTTTTCAGGCTCTTCATGTTTTTCAACACCACTTCATGCTCCTCCTATTTTTCAGACCGTTTCATGCTCATCATATTTTTGACACAGTTTGAAGCTCTTCGTACTTTTCACACCTTTTGAGGCTCTTCATGTTTTTGAAAACAGTTTCTGGCTCCTCATATTTTTCAGAACGTTTCATGGTCCTCATATTTTTGACACCTTTTGAAGCTCTTCATATATTTCACACTTTTTCAGGGTCTTCATGTATTTCTACACCACTTCATGCTCCTCCTATTTTTCAGACCGTTTCATTCTCCTCATATGTTTCATAACTTTTTTAGGCTCTTCATGTTTCTCAACACCACTTCATGCTCCTCCTATTTTTCAGACCGTTTCAGGCTCCTCATATTTTGGACACTTTTTGAAGCTCTTCATATTTTTCACACCTTTCCAGGCTCTTCATGTTTTTGAACACCGTTTCATGATCCTCCTATTTTTCAGACCGTTTCATGCTCCTCATATGTTTCACACCTTTTGAAGCTCTTCATGTTTTTTAACACCTTTTCATGCTCCTCCTATATTTCAGACCGTTTAATGCTCCTTATATTTTTGACACCATTTGAAGCTCTTCATATATTTCGCACCTTTTCAGGCTCTTCATATTTTTCAACACCACTTCATGCTTCTCCAATTTTTCAGACCGTTTCATGCTCCTCATATATTTGACACCTTTTGAAGCTCTTCATATTTTTCACATGTTTTCAGGCTCTTCATATTTTTCAACCCTCTTAAGCTCCTCCTATTTTTCAGACCGTTTCTTGCTCCCCATATTTTTGACACCTTTGAGGCTCTTCATATATTTCACACCTTTTCAGGCTCTTCATGTTTTTGAACACCGATTCATGCTCCTCCTATTTTTCAGACCGTTTCATGCTCCTCCTATTTTTCAGACCGTTTCATGCTCCTAATATTTTGACACCTTTTGAACCTCTTCATATTTTTCACACCTTTTCAGGCTCTTCATGTTTTCAACACCGCTTCATGCTCCTACTATTTTTCAGACCGTTTCCTGCTCCTCATATTTTTGACACCTTTTGAAGCTCTTCATATTATTCACACCTTTTCAGGCTCTTCATGTTTTTCAACACCGCTTCATGCTCCTCCTTTTTTTCAGATCGTTTCATGCTCCTCATATTTTTGACGCCTTTTGAAGCTCTTCATATTTTTCACACTTCTCCAGGCTCTTCATGTTTTTGGACACCGTTTCATGCTCCTCCTGTTTTTCAGACCGTTCATGCGTCTCATATTTTTGAAACCTTTTGAAGCTCTTCATAATTTCCACACGTTTTCAGGCTCTTCATGTTTTTCTACACCGCTTCATGCTCCCCCTATATTTCAGACCGTTCATGCCTCTCATATTTTTGAAACCTTTTGAAGCTCTTCATATTTTTCACACCTTTTCAGGCTCTTCATGTTTTTCAACACCATTTCATGCTCCTCCTTTTTTTCAAACCGTTTTATGCTCCTCATATATTTGACACCTTTTGAAGCTCTTCATATATTTCACACCATTTCAGGCTCTTCAAGTTTTTGAAAACGGCTTCATGCTCCTCCTAATTTTCAGACCGTTTCTTGCTCCTCATATTTTTGACACCTTTTGAAGCTCTTCATATTTTTCACAACTTTTCAGGCTCTTCATGTTTTTGAACACAGTTTCATGCTCCGCATATTTTTCACACCTTTTCATGGTCTTCATATTTTCACACCTTTTCAGGCTCTTCATTTTTCTCAACACCGTTTCATGCTTCTCCTATTTTTCAGACCGTTTCATGCTCCTCATATTTTTGACAGCTTTTGAAGCTCTTCATATATTTCACACCTTTTCAGGCTTTTCATGTTTTTGAACACCGCTTCATGCTCCTCCTATTTTTCAGACCATTTCATGCTCCTCGTATTTTTCACACCTTTTGAAGCTCTTCATATTTTTCACACTTCTCCAGGCTCATCATGTTTTTGAACACCGTTTCATGCTCCTCCTGTTTTTCAGACCGTTTCATGCTGCTCATATTTTTGACACCTTTTGAAGTTCTTCATATTTTTCACACCTTTTCAGGCTCTTCACGTTTTTCAACACCACTTCATGCTCCTCCTATTTTTCAGGCCGTTTCATGCTCCTTATATTTTTGACACCTTTTTAAGTTCTTCATATTTTTCACACCTTACAGGCTCTTCATGGTTTTCAACACCACTTCATGCTCCTCCTATTTTTCAGACCGTTTCATGCTCCTCATATATTTGACACCTTTTGAAGCTCTTCAGATTTTTCACACCTTTTCAGGCTCTTCATATTTCTCAACACCGCTTCATGCTCCTCCTATTTTTCAGACCGTTTCATGCTCCTCATCTTTTTGACACGTTTTGAAACTCTTCATATTTATCACACCTTTTCAGGCTCTTCATGTTTTTCAACACCATTTCATGCTCCTCCTTTTTTTCAGACCGTTTTTTGCTCCTCATATATTTGACACCTTTTGAAACTCTTCATAATTTCCACACCTTTTCAGGCTCTTCATGTTTTTCTACACCGCTTCATGCTCCCCCTATATTTCAGACCGTTCTTGCCTCTCATATTTTTGAAACCTTTTGAAGCTCTTCATATTTTTCACACCTTTTCAGGCTCTTCATGTTTTTCAACACCATTTCATGCTCCTCCTTTTTTTCAAACCGTTTTATGCTCCTCATATATTTGACACCTTTTGAAGCTCTTCATAATTTCCACACCTTTTCAGGCTCTTCATGTTTTTGAACACCGTTTCATGCTCCTCTTATTTTTTTTTTTATTGTTATTTTTTTTAATTTTTTTTATTATGTTTATTTTTTTTTCCATTGGGTTTTGTCATACTTTGATATGAATCAGCCATGGATTTACATGCATTCCCATTCCCGATTCCCCCTCCCACCTCCCTCTCCACCCGATTCCTCTGGGTCTTCCCAGTGCACCAAGCCGGAGCACTTGTCTCGTGCATCCTACCTGGGCTGGTGATCTGTTTCACCATAGATAGCATACATGCTGTTCTTCTGAAATATCCCACCCTCACATTCTCCCACAAAGTTTAAAAGTCTGTTCTGTATTTCTGTGTCTCTTTTTCTGTTCTGCATATAGGGTTATCGTTGTCACCTTTCTAAATTCCATATACATGTGTCAGTATGCTCTAATGTTCTTTATCTTTCTGGCTTACTTCACTCTGTATAATGGGCTCCAGCTTCATCCATCTCATTAGGACTGATTCAAATGAATTCTTTTTAATGGCTGAGTAATATTCCATGGTGTATATGTACCACAGCTTTCTTATCCATTCATCTGCTGACGGGCATCTAGGTTGCTTCCATGTCCTGGCTATTATAAACAGTGCTGGGATGAACATTGGGGTGCACGTGTCTCTTTCAGACGAACCTATGGACACCTTATCTTTGACAAAGGAGGCAAGGATATACAGTGGAAAAAAGATAACCTCTTTAACAAGTGGTGCTGGGAAAACTGGTCAACCACTTGTAAAAGAATGAAAATAGAACACTTTCTAACACCATACACAAAAATAAACTCAAAATGGATTAAAGATCTAAATGTAAGACCAGAAACTATAAAACTCCTAGAGGAGAAGATAGGCAAAACACTCTCCGACATAAATCAAAGCAAGATCCTCTATGACCCACCTCCCAGAATATTGGAAATAAAAGCAAAACTAAACAAATGGGACCTAATGAAACTTAAAAGCTTTTGCACTACAAAGGAAACTATAAGTAAGGTGAAAAGACAGCCCTCAGATTGGGAGAAAATAATAGCAAATGAAGAAACAGACAAAGGATTAATCTCAAAAATATACAAGCAAATCCTGCAGCTCAATTCCAGAAAAATAAATGACCCAATAAAAAATGAGCCAAAGAACTAAACAGACATTTCTCCAAAGAAGACATACAGATGGATAACAAACACATGAAAAGATGCTCAACATCACTCATTATTAGAGAAATGCAAATCAAAACCACAATGAGGTACCATTACATGCCAGTCAGGATGGCTGCTATCCAAAAGTCTACAAGCAATAAATGCTGGAGAGGGAGTGGAGAAAAGGGAACCCTCTTATACCGTTGGTGGGAATGCACACTAGTACAGCCGCTATGGAAAACGGTGTAGAGATTTCTTAAAAAACTGGAAATAGAACTGCCAGATGACCCAGCAATTCCACTTCTGGGCATACACACAGAGGAAACCAGATCCTCTTATTTTTCAGACCGTTTCATGCTCCTCATATTTGTGACACCTTTTGAAGCTCTTCATATTTTTCACAAGTTTTCATGCTCTTCATGTTTTTGAACACCGCTTCATGCTCCTCCTATTTTTCAGACAATTTCATGCTCCTCATATTTTTGACATCTTTTGAAGCTCTTCATATTCTTCACACCTTTTGAGGCTCTTCATGTTTTTCAACACCACTTCATGCCCCTGCTATTTTTCAGACCGTTTCATGCTCCTCATATTTTTGACAGCATTTGAAGCTCTTCATATATTTCACACCTTTTCAGGCTTTTCATGTTTTTGAACACCGCTTCATGCTCCTCCTATTTTTCAGACCATTTCATGCTCCTCGTATTTTTCACACCTTTTGAAGCTCTTCATATTTTTCACAGCTTTTCAGGCCCTTCATGTTTTTGAACACCGTTTCATGCTCCTCCTATTTTTCAAACCGTTTCATTCTCCTCATATTTTTGACCCCTTTTGAAGCTCTTCATATTTTCACACCTTTTCAGGCTCTTCATGTTTCTCAACACCACTTCATTCTACTCCTATATTTCAGACCGATTCATGCTCCTCATATTTTTGGCACCTTTTGAAGCTCTTCATATATTTCGCACCTTTACACGCTCTTCATGTTTTTCAAAACCGCTTCTTGCTCCTCCTCTTTTTCAGACAGTTTCATGCTCCTCAATTTTTTGACACCATTTGAAGCTCTTCATATTTTTTCACACCTTTTCAGGCTCGTCATATTTTCCACACGGCTTCATGCTCCTCCTATTTTTCAGACCGTTTCATGCTCCTCTTATTTTTGACACCTTTGAAGCTCTTCATATATTTCACACATTTTCAGGCTATACATGTTTTTCAACATCGCATCATGCTGCTCCTATTTTTGATACCGTTTCATGCTCCTCATATTTTTCACACATTTTGAAGCTTTTCATATTTTTCACAACTTTTCATGCTCTTCATGTTTTTCAACACCGCTTCATGCTCCTCCTATTTTTCAGACCGTTTCATGCTCCTCATATATTTGACACGTTTTGAAGCTCTTCATGTATTTCACACCTTCAGGCTCTTCATGTTTTTCAACACCGCTTCATGCTCCTCCTATTTTTCAGACCGTTTCATGCTCCTCATATATTTGAAACGTTTTGAGGCTCTTCATATTTTTCACACCTTTCCAGGCTCTTCATGTTTTTTAACACCGTTTCAAGCTCCTCCTATTTTTCAGACCGTTTCATGCTTCTCATATTTTTGACACCTTTTGAAGCTCTTCATATTTTCCACACCTTTTCAGGCTCTTCATGTTTTTCAACACCTCTTCATGCTCCTCCTATTTTTCAGTCGTTTCATGCTCCTCATGTATTTCACACCTTTTGAAGCTCTTCACATTTTTCACACATTTTCATGCCCTTCATCTTTTTCAGAACCTTTTCTGCTCTTCCAATTTTCAGGCTGTTTCATGCTCCTCATAGATTTGACACCTTTTGAAGCTCTTCATATTTTTCACACCTTTTCAGGCTCTTCATGTTTTCAACACCGCTTCATGCTCCTCCTATCTTTCAGACCGTTTCATGCTCATCTCATTTTTGACACCTTTTGAAGCTCTTCATATTTCTCACAGCTTTTGAAGCTCTTCATATTTTTCACACGTTTTCAAGCTCTTCATGTTTTTCCACACCGTTTCATGCTCCTCCTTTTTTTCAGACCATTTCATGCGCCTCCTATTTTTCAGACCGTTTCATGCTCCTCATATTTTTAACAACTTTTGAAACTCTTTATATATTTCACACCTTTTCAGGCTCTTCATGTTTTTCAACACAGTTTCATCCTCCTCCTATCTTTCAGACCGTTTCAGGCTCCTCATATTTTTGACACAATTTGAAGCTCTTCATAATTTTCACACCTTTTCAAGCTCTTCATGTTTTTCAACACCGCTTCATGCTCCTCCTATTTTTCAGATCATTTCATGCTCCTCATATTTTTGACACCCTTTGAAGCTCTTCATATATGTCACACCTTTTCAGGATATTCATGTTTTTCAAGACCACTTCATGCTCCTCCTGTTTTTCAGACCTTTTCATGCCCCTCTCATATTTGACACCTTTTGAAGCTCTTCATATTTTTCACACGTTTTCAGGCTCTTCAAGTTTTTCAACACCACTTCCTGCTCCTTCCATTTTTCAGTCCGTTTCATGCTCCTCACATGTTTGACACGTTTTGAAGCTCTTCATATTTTCCACACCTTTTCAGGCTCTTCATGTTTTTCAACACCTCTTCATGCTCCTCCTATTTTTCAGTCGTTTCATGCTCCTCATGTATTTCACACCTTTTGAAGCTCTTCACATTTTTCACACATTTTCATGCTCTTCATCTTTTTCAGAACCATTTCTGTTCTTCCAATTTTCAGGCTGTTTCATGCTCCTCATAGATTTGACACCTTTTGAAGCTCTTCATATTTTTCACACCTTTTCAGGCTCTTCATGTTTTCAACACCGCTTCATGCTCCTCCTATTTTTCAGAGCGTTTCATGCTCCTCATAATTTTGACACGTTTTGAAGATCTTCATATTTTCCACACATTTTCAGGCTCTTCATGTTTTTAATCACCGCTTCATTCTCCTCCTATATTACGAACTGTTTCATGCTCCTCATATTTTTGACACCTTTTGAAGCTCTTCATATTTTTCACACCTTTTCAGGCTCTTCATGTTTTTGAACACCACATCATGCTCCTCCTATTTTTCAGACCGTTTCATGCTCCTCATATTTTTGACACCTTTTGAAGCTCTTCATATTTTTCACACCTTTTCATTCTCTTCATCTGTTTCAGAACCATTTCATGCTCTTCCAATCTCAAGGCTGTTTCATGCTCCTCATATTTTGACAGCTTTTGAAGCTCTTCATATTTTTCACACGTTTTAAGGCTCTTCAAGTTTTTCAACACCACTTCATGCTGCTCCGATTTTTCAGACCGTTTCATGCTCATCTCATTTTTGACACCTTTTGAAGCTCTTCATATTTCTCACAGCTTTTGAAGCTCTTCATATTTTTCACACGTTTTCAAGCTCTTCATGTTTTTCCACACCGTTTCATGCTCCTCCTTTTTTTCAGACCATTTCATGCGCCTCCTATTTTTCAGACCGTTTCATGCTCCTCATATTTTTAACACCTTTTGAAACTCTTTATATATTTCACACCTTTTCAGGCTCTTCATGTTTTTCAACACAGTTTCATGTTCCTCCTATCTTTCAGACCGTTTCAGGCTCCTCATATTTTTGACACAATTTGAAGCTCTTCATAATTTTCACACCTTTTCAAGCTCTTCATGTTTTTCAACACCGCTTCATGCTCCTCCTATTTTTCAGACCATTTCATGCTCCTCATATTTTTGACACCCTTTGAAGCTCTTCATATATGTCACACCTTTTCAGGATATTCATGTTTTTCAACACCACTTCATGCTCCTCCTGTTTTTCAGACCTTTTCATGCCCCTCTCATATTTGACACCTTTTGAAGCTCTTCATATTTTTCACACGTTTTCAGGCTCTTCTTGTTTTTCATCACCGCTTCATGCTCATCCTATTTTTCACACGGTTTCATGCTCCTCATATTTTTCACACCTTTAAAGCTCTTCATATTTTTCACACCTTTTCAGGCTCTTCATGTTTTTGAACACCACTTCATGCTCCTCCTATTTTTCAGACCGTTTCATGTTCCTCCTATTTTTCAGATCATTTCATGCTCCTGATATTTTTGACACATTTTTTAGCTCTTCATATTTTTCACACCTTTTCAGGCTCTTCATGTTTTTCAACACCGCTTCATGCTCCTCCTATTTTTCAGACCTTTTCATGCTCCTCACATTTTTGACTCCTTTTGAAGCTCTTCATATTTTTCACACCTTTTCAGGCTCTTCATCTTTTTCAACCCCACTTCATGCTCCTCCTATTTTTCAGACCGTTTCAGGCTCCTCATATTTTTGACAGCTTTTGAATCTCTTCATATTTTTCACACATTTTCATGCTCTTCATGTTTTTCAACACCGTGTCATGCTCCTCCTATTTTTCAGACGGTTTCATGCTCCTCATATTTTTCACACCTTTAAAGCTCTTCATATTTTTCTCACATTTTAAGACTCTTCATGTTTTTCAAAACCGTGCCATGCTCCTCCTATTTTTCAGACGTTTTCATGCTCCTCATAATTTTCACACGTTTAAAGCTATTCATATTTTTCACACCTTTTAAGGCTATTCATGCTTTTGAACACCAGTTCATGCTCCTCCTATTTTTCAGACCGTTTCATGCTCCTCATATTTTTGACAACTTTTGAAGCTCTTCACATTTTTAACACCTTTTCAGGCTCTCATGTTTCTGAACACCATTTAATGCTCCTCATATTTTTGACAAATATTGGATCTCTTCATATTTTTCAGACCGTTTCATGCTCCTCATATTTTTGACACCTTTTGAAGCTCTTCATATATTTCACATCTTTTCAGACTCTTAAAGTTTTTGAACACCGCTTCATTATCCTCCTTTTTTTCAGACCGTTTCATGCTCCTCATGTATTTCACACCTTTTGAAGCTCTTCAAATTTTTCACACCTTTTCAGGCTCTTCATGTTTTTGAACACCGCTTCATGCTCCTCCTATTTTTCAGACCGTTTCATGCTCCTCATATTTTTGACACCTTTTGAATCTCTTCATACATTTCATACCTTTTCAGACTCTTCATGTTTTTGAACACCGCTTCAAGCTCCTCCTGTTTTTCAGAATGTTTCCTGTTCCTCCTTTTTTCAGATCATTTCATGCTCCTCATGTTTTTGACACCTTTTGAAGCTCTTCATATTTTTCACACCTTTTCAGGCTCTTCATGTTTTTCAACACCGCTTCATGGTCCTCCTATTTTTCAGACCGTGTCATGCTCCTCATATTTTTGATAATTTTGAAGCTCTTCATATTTTTCACACCTTTTCAGGCTCTTCAGGTTTTTCAACAACGCTTCATGCTCCTCCTATTTTTCAGACCGTTTCATGCTCCTCATATTTTTGCCACCTTTTCAAGCTCTTCATATTTTTCAAACCTTTTCAGGCTCTTCATGTTTTTGAAGACGGTCTCTTGTTCCTCCTATTTATCAGACCGTTTCATGCTCCTCATATTTTTGACACCCTTTGAAACTCTTCATATTTTTCACACCTTTTCAGGCTCTTCATGGTTTTGAACACCATTTCATGCTCCTCCTATTTTTCACACCGTTACATGCTCCTCATATTTTTGACACCTTTTGAAGCTCATCGTATTTTTCACACCTTTTCAGGCTCTTCATGATTTTGAACACCGCTTCTGGCTCCTTCTATTTTCAGACTGTTTCATGCTCCTCATGTTTTTGAGAAGTTTTGAAGCTCTTCATATTTTTCACACCTTTTCAAGCTCTTCATGTTTTTAACACCGTTTCATGCTCCTCCTATTTTTCAGACCGTTTCATGCTCCTCATATATTTGACACGGTTTGAGGCTCTTCATAATTTTCACACCATTCCAGGCTCTTCATGTTTTTGAACACCGCTTCATGCTCCTCCTATTTTTGAGACCGTTTCATGCTCCTCATATTTTTGACCCCTTTGGAAGCTCTTCATATTTTTCACACCTTTTCAGGCTCTTCAAGTTTTTGAATACCGCTTCATGCTCCTCCTATTTTTCAGACAGTTTCATGCTCCTCTCATTTTTCACACCTTTTGAAGCTCTTCATATTTTTCACACCTTTTCAGGTTCGTCATGTTTTTGAGCACAGCTTCATGCTCCTCCTATTTTTCAGACTGTTTCATGCTCCTCTAATCTTTCACACCTTTTGAAGCTCTTCATATTTTTCACACGTTTTCAGGTTCTTCATGTTTTTCAACACCGTTTCATGCTCCTCCTATTTTTCAGACCGTTTAATGCTCCTCATATTTTTGACACCTTTTGAAGCTCCTTCTATATTTCACACCTTTTAAGGCTCTTCATGTTTTTCAACACCTTTTCATGCTCCTCCTATTTTTCAGACAGTTTCATGCTCCTCCTATTTTTCAGACCGTTTCATGCTCCTCATATACTTGACAGCCTTTGAAGCTCTTCATATTTTTCAAACCTTTCAGGCTCTTCATGTTTTTGGACACCGTTTCATGCTCTTCCTATTTTTCAGACCGTTTCATGCTCCTCTTATTTTTCAGACCGTTTCATTTTCCTCATATTTTTCACACCTTTTGAAGCTCTTCATATTTTTCACACCTTTTCAGGCTCTTCATGTTTTTTAACACCACTTCATGCGCCTCCTATTTTTCAGACCGTTTCAGGCTCCTCATATTTTGACAGGTTTTGAAGCTCCTCCTATTTTTTACACCCATTCAGGCTCTTCATGTTTTTCAACACCACCCATGCTCCTCCTACTTTTCAGACCGTTTAATGCTCCTCCAATTTTTCAGACTGTTTCATGCTCCTCCTATTTTTCAGACCGTTTCATGCTGATCTCTTTTTTTACACCTTTTCAAACTCTTCATATTTTTCACACCTTTGAAACTCTTCATATTTTTCACACGTTTTCAGGCTCTTCATGTTTTTCAACACCGCTTCATGCTCCTCCTATTTTTCAGACCGTTTCATGCTCCTCATATATTTGACACGTTTTGAGGCTCTTCATATTTTTCACACCTTTCCAGGCTTTTCATGTTTTTTAACAGCGTTTCAAGCTCCGCCTATTTTTTAGTCCGTTTCATGCTCCTCATATATTTGAAACGTTTTGAGGCTCTTCATATTTTTCACACCTTTCCAGGCTCTTCATGTTTTTTAACACCGTTTCAAGCTCCTCCTATTTTTCAGACCGTTTCATGCTTCTCATATTTTTGACACCTTTTGAAGCTCTTCATATTTTCCACACCTTTTCAGGCTCTTCATGTTTTTCAACACCTCTTCATGCTCCTCCTATTTTTCAGTCGTTTCATGCTCCTCATGTATTTCACACCTTTTGAAGCTCTTCACATTTTTCACACATTTTCATGCCCTTCATCTTTTTCAGAACCTTTTCTGCTCTTCCAATTTTCAGGCTGTTTCATGCTCCTCATAGATTTGACACCTTTTGAAGCTCTTCATATTTTTCACACCTTTTCAGGCTCTTCATGTTTTCAACACCGCTTCATGCTCCTCCTATCTTTCAGACCGTTTCATGCTCATCTCATTTTTGACACCTTTTGAAGCTCTTCATATTTCTCACAGCTTTTGAAGCTCTTCATATTTTTCACACGTTTTCAAGCTCTTCATGTTTTTCCACACCGTTTCATGCTCCTCCTTTTTTTCAGACCATTTCATGCGCCTCCTATTTTTCAGACCGTTTCATGCTCCTCATATTTTAACAACTTTTGAAACTCTTTATATATTTCACACCTTTTCAGGCTCTTCATGTTTTTCAACACAGTTTCATCCTCCTCCTATCTTTCAGACCGTTTCAGGCTCCTCATATTTTTGACACAATTTGAAGCTCTTCATAATTTTCACACCTTTTCAAGCTCTTCATGTTTTTCAACACCGCTTCATGCTCCTCCTATTTTTCAGATCATTTCATGCTCCTCATATTTTTGACACCCTTTGAAGCTCTTCATATATGTCACACCTTTTCAGGATATTCATGTTTTTCAAGACCACTTCATGCTCCTCCTGTTTTTCAGACCTTTTCATGCCCCTCTCATATTTGACACCTTTTGAAGCTCTTCATATTTTTCACACGTTTTCAGGCTCTTCAAGTTTTTCAACACCACTTCCTGCTCCTTCCATTTTTCAGTCCGTTTCATGCTCCTCACATGTTTGACACGTTTTGAAGCTCTTCATATTTTCCACACCTTTTCAGGCTCTTCATGTTTTTCAACACCTCTTCATGCTCCTCCTATTTTTCAGTCGTTTCATGCTCCTCATGTATTTCACACCTTTTGAAGCTCTTCACATTTTTCACACATTTTCATGCTCTTCATCTTTTTCAGAACCATTTCTGTTCTTCCAATTTTCAGGCTGTTTCATGCTCCTCATAGATTTGACACCCTTTGAAGCTCTTCATATTTTTCACACCTTTTCAGGCTCTTCATGTTTTCAACACCGCTTCATGCTCCTCCTATTTTTCAGAGCGTTCCATGCTCCTCATAATTTTGACACGTTTTGAAGATCTTCATATTTTCCACACCTTTTCAGGCTCTTCATGTTTTTAATCACCGCTTCATTCTCCTCCTATATTACGAACTGTTTCATGCTGCTCATATTTTTGACACCTTTTGAAGCTCTTCATATTTTTCACACCTTTTCAGGCTCTTCAAGTTTTTGAACACCACATCATGCTCCTCCTATTTTTCAGAACGTTTCATGCTCCTCATATTTTTGACACCTTTTGAAGCTCTTCATATTTTTCACACCTTTTCATTCTCTTCATCTGTTTCAGAACCATTTCATGCTCTTCCAATCTCAAGGCTGTTTCATGCTCCTCATATTTTGACAGCTTTTGAAGCTCTTCATATTTTTCACACGTTTTAAGGCTCTTCAAGTTTTTCAACACCACTTCATGCTGCTCCGATTTTTCAGACCGTTTCATGCTCATCTCATTTTTGACACCTTTTGAAGCTCTTCATATTTCTCACAGCTTTTGAAGCTCTTCATATTTTTCACACGTTTTCAAGCTCTTCATGTTTTTCCACACCGTTTCATGCTCCTCCTTTTTTTCAGACCATTTCATGCGCCTCCTATTTTTCAGACCGTTTCATGCTCCTCATATTTTTAACACCTTTTGAAACTCTTTATATATTTCACACCTTTTCAGGCTCTTCATGTTTTTCAACACAGTTTCATGTTCCTCCTATCTTTCAGACCGTTTCAGGCTCCTCATATTTTTGACACAATTTGAAGCTCTTCATAATTTTCACACCTTTTCAAGCTCTTCATGTTTTTCAACACCGCTTCATGCTCCTCCTATTTTTCAGACCATTTCATGCTCCTCATATTTTTGACACCCTTTGAAGCTCTTCATATATGTCACACCTTTTCAGGATATTCATGTTTTTCAACACCACTTCATGCTCCTCCTGTTTTTCAGACCTTTTCATGCCCCTCTCATATTTGACACCTTTTGAAGCTCTTCATATTTTTCACACGTTTTCAGGCTCTTCTTGTTTTTCATCACCGCTTCATGCTCATCCTATTTTTCACACGGTTTCATGCTCCTCATATTTTTCACACCTTTAAAGCTCATCATATTTTTCTCACATTTTAAGGCTCTTCATGTTTTTCAGCACCGTGTCATGCTCCTCCTATTTTTCAGACGGTTTCATGCTCCTCATAATTTTCACACCTTTAAAGCTCTTCATATTTTTCACACCTTTTCAGGCTCTTCATGTTTTTGAACACCACTTCATGCTCCTCCTATTTTTCAGACCGTTTCATGTTCCTCCTATTTTTCAGATCATTTCATGCTCCTGATATTTTTGACACATTTTTTAGCTCTTCATATTTTTCACACCTTTTCAGGCTCTTCATGTTTTTCAACACCGCTTCATGCTCCTCCTATTTTTCAGACCTTTTCATGCTCCTCACATTTTTGACTCCTTTTGAAGCTCTTCATATTTTTCACACCTTTTCAGGCTCTTCATCTTTTTCAACCCCACTTCATGCTCCTCCTATTTTTCAGACCGTTTCAGGCTCCTCATATTTTTGACAGCTTTTGAATCTCTTCATATTTTTCACACATTTTCATGCTCTTCATGTTTTTCAACACCGTGTCATGCTCCTCCTATTTTTCAGACGGTTTCATGCTCCTCATATTTTTCACACCTTTAAAGCTCTTCATATTTTTCTCACATTTTAAGGCTCTGCATGTTTTTCAAAACCGTGCCATGCTCCTCCTATTTTTCAGACGGTTTCATGCTCCTCATAATTTTCACACGTTTAAAGCTATTCATATTTTTCACACCTTTTAAGGCTATTCATGCTTTTGAACACCAGTTCATGCTCCTCCTATTTTTCAGACCGTTTCATGCTCCTCATATTTTTGACAACTTTTGAAGCTCTTCACATTTTTAACACCTTTTCAGGCTCTCATGTTTCTGAACACCATTTAATGCTCCTCATATTTTTGACAACTATTGGATCTCTTCATATTTTTCAGACCGTTTCATGCTCCTCATATTTTTGACACCTTTTGAAGCTCTTCATATATTTCACATCTTTTCAGACTCTTAAAGTTTTTGAACACCGCTTCATTCTCCTCCTTTTTTTCAGACCGTTTCATGCTCCTCATGTATTTCACACCTTTTGAAGCTCTTCAAATTTTTCACACCTTTTCAGGCTCTTCATGTTTTTGAACACCGCTTCATGCTCCTCCTATTTTTCAGACCGTTTCATGCTCCTCATATTTTTGACACCTTTTGAATCTCTTCATACATTTCATACCTTTTCAGACTCTTCATGTTTTTGAACACCGCTTCAAGCTCCTCCTGTTTTTAATAATGTTTCCTGTTCCTCCTTTTTTCAGATCATTTCATGCTCCTCATGTTTTTGACACCTTTTGAAGCTCTTCATATTTTTCACACCTTTTCAGGCTCTTCATGTTTTTCAACACCGCTTCATGCTCCTCCTATTTTTCAGACCTTTTCATGTTCCTCATATTTTTGACTCCTTTTGAAGCTCTTCATATTTTTCACACATTTTCATGCTCTTCATATTTTTCAACACCGTGTCATGCTCCTGCTATTTATCAGACCGTTTCATGCTGCTCATATTTTTCACACCTTTAAAGCTCTTCATATTTTTCTCACATATTAAGGCTCTTCATGTTTTCAACACCACTTCGTGCTCCTCCTATTTTTCAGACCGTTTCATGCTCATCTCATTTTTGACACATTTTGAAGCTCTTCATATTTTTCACACCTTTTGAAGCTCTTCATATTTTTCACACATTTCAAGCTCTTCATGTTTTTCAACACCGCTTCATGATGCTCATATTTTTCTGACAGTTTCATGCTCCTCATATTTTTGACACCTTTTGAAGCTCTTCATATATTTCACACTTTTTTAGGCTCTTCATGTTTTCAACACCACTTCATGCTCCTCCTATTTTTCAGACCGTTTCATGCTCATCTCATTTTTGACACATTTTGAAGCTCTTCATATATTTCACACCTTTTCAGACTCTTCATGTTTTTGAACACCGCTTCATGCTCCTCCTATTTTTCAGACCGTTTCATTCTCATTTCATTTTTGACACCTTTGGAAGCTATTCATATGTTTCACACCTGTTCAGGCTCTTCATGTTTTAGAACACCTATTCATGCTCCTCTTATTTTTCAGACCGTTTCATGCTCATTTCATTTTTGACAGCTTTTGAAGCTCTTCATATTTTTCACATCTTTTGAAGCTCTTCATATTTTTCACACCTTTTCAGGCTCTTTACGATTTGGAACACCGTTTCATGTTCCTCCGATTTTTTCAGACCGTTTCATGCTCCTCATATTTTTGAAACCTTTTGAAGCTCTTCATATATTTCACACCTTTTCAGGCTTTTCAGGTTTTTGAACAACATTTCATGCTCCTCCTATTTTTCAGAACGTTCCATGCTCCTCATATTTTTCACACCTTTTGCAGCTCTTCATTATTTCACACGTTTTCAGTCTCTTCATGTTTTTCAAAACCGCTTCATGCTCCTCCTATTTTTCAGAACGTTTCATAGTTATCATATTTTTGACACCTTTTGAAGCTCTTCATATTTTTCAACCTTTTCATCGTCTTCATGTTTTCGTCCACCCCTTCAGGCTCCTCTTCTTTTTCAGACCATTTCATACTCCTCATATTGTTGACACCTTTTGAAGCTCTTCATAGATTGCACACCTTTCCAGGCTCTTCATGTTTATCAACACTGCTTCATGCTCCTCCTATTTTTTAGACCGTTTCATGCTCCTCATATATTACACACCTTTTGATGCTCTTCATATTTTTCACACCTTTCCAGGCTCTTCATGTTTTTGAACATGGCATCATGCTCCTCCTATTTTTCAGCCCGTTTCTTGCTCCTCATATTTTTGACACCTTTTGAAGCTCTTCATATTTTTCACACATTTTCATGCTCTTCATGTTTTTTAACACCGATTCATGCTCCTGCTATTTTTCAGACCGTTTCATGCTCCTCCTATTTTTCAGGCCGTTTAATGCTCCTCATATTTTTGACACCTTTTGAAGCTCTTCATGTTTTTCACACCTTTTCAGCATCTTCATGTTTTTCAACACCGCTTCATGCTCCTCCTTTTTTTCAGACAGTTTCATGCTCCTCATATTTTTCACACCTTTTTAAAATCTTCAGTTTTTTCACACCTTTTCATGCTCTTCATGTTTTCAACACCGATTCATGCTCCTCCTATTTTTCAGACCGTTTCATGCTCCTGCTATTTATCAGAATTTCATGCTCCTCATATTTTGACACCTTTTGAAGCTCTTCATATTTTTGACACCTTTTCAGGCTTTTCATGTTTTTGAACACGGCTTCATGCTCCTCCTATATTTCAGACAGTTTCATGCTCCTCATATTTTTGACACCTTTTGTAACCCTTCATATATTTCACACCTTTTCAGGCTATTCATGTTTTTCAACACCGCTTCATGCTCCTCCTTTTTTTCAGACCGTTTCATGCTCCTCCTATTTTTGACACTTTTTGAAGCTCTTCATATATTTCACACTTTTTCAGGCTCTTCAGGTTTTTCAACACCGCTTCATGTTCCTCCTATTTTTCAGACCATTTCATGCTCCTCCTATTTTTGACACCTTTTGAAGCTCTTCATATATATCACGCCTTTTCAGGCTCTTCAGGTTTTTCAACACCGCATCATGCTCCTCCTATGTTTCAGAGCGTTTCATGCTCCTCCTATTTTTCAGGCCGTTTCATGCTCCTCCTATTTTTCAGGCCGTTTCATGCTCTTCATAGTTTTGACACCTTTGGAAACTCTTCGTATTTTTCACACCTTTTTATGCTCTTCAGGTTTTTCAACACCGCGTCATATTCCTCCTATTTTTCAGACCTTTTCATGCTCTTCCTATTGTTGACACCTTTTGAAGCTCTTCATATATTTCACGCCTTTTCAGGCTCTTCAGGTTTTTCAACACCGCTTCATGCTCCTCCTATTTTTCAGACCGTTTCATGCTCCTCCTATTTTTCAGGCCGTTTCATGCTCCTCATAGTTTTGACACCTTTTGAAACTCTTCATATTTTTCACACCTTTTCATTCTCTTCATGTTTTTGAACACGGCTTCATGCTCCTCCTCTTTTTCAGAACGTTTCATGCTCCTCATTGTTTTGACACCTTTTGAAGCTCTTCATATTTTTCACACCTTTTCAGCATCTTCATGTTTTTCAACACCGATTCATGCTCCTCCTATTTTTCAGACCGTTTAATGCTCCTCATATTTTGACACCTTTTGAAACTCTTCATATTTTTCACACCTTTTCAGGCTCTTCATGTTTTGATCACCACTTCATGCTCCTCCTATTTTTCAGAACGTTTCATGCTCCTCATATTTGACACGATTTGAAGCTCTTCATATATTTCACAACTTTTCAGGCTCTTCATGTTTTGATCACCACTTCATGCTCCTCCTATTTTTCAGACCGTTTCATGCTCCTCATATTTTTGACACCATTTGAATCTCTTCATATTTTTGACAACTTTTCATGCTCTTCATGTTTTTCAACACCGCTTCATGCTTCTCCTATTTTTCAGACGGTTTTTTGCTCCTCATATTTTTGACACCTTTTGAAGCTCTTCATATATTTCAAGCCTTTTCAGGCTCTTCAGGTTTTTCACCACTGCTTCATGCTCCTTCTATTTTTCAGACATTTTCATGCTCCTCCTATTTTTCAGGCGGTTTCATGCTCCTCATAGTTTTGACACCTTTTGAAACTCTTCATATTTTTCACACCTTTTCATGCTCTTCATGATTTTGAAAACGGCTTCATGCTCCTCCTATTTTTCAGACCGTTTCATGCTCCTCATAGTTTTGACACCATTTGAAGCTCATCATATTTTTCACATCTTTTCAGGATCTTCATGTATTTCAACACCGATTCTTGTTCCTCCTATTTTTCAGACCGTTTCATGCTCCTCCTATTTTTCAGACCGTTACTTGCTCCTCATATTTTTGACACCTTTTGAAGCTCTTCATATTTTTCACACCTTTTCAAGCTCTTCATGTTTTTCAACACCGCTTCATGCTCCTCGAATTTTTCAGACCGTTTCGTGCTCCTCATAAATTTGACACCTTTTGAAGCTCTTCATATTTTCACACCTTTTCAGGCTCTTCATGTTTTTGAACACCGTTTCATGGTCCTCCTATTTTTCAGACCGTTTCATGCTCCTCATATTTTTGACACCTTTTGAAGCTCTTCATATTTTTCACACCTTTTGAATCTCTTCGTATTTTTCACACATTTTCAGGCTCTTCAGGTTTTTCAACACCGGTTCATGCTCCTACTAATTTTCATACCGTCTCATGCTCCTCCTATTTTTGACACCTTTTGAAGCTCATCATATATTTCACACTTTTCCAGGCTCTTCAGGTTTTTCAACACTGCTTCATGCTCCTCCTATTTTTCAGACCGTTTCATGCTCCTCCTATTTTTGACACATTTTGAAGCTCTTCATATATTTCACACCTTTTCAGGCTCTTCATGTTTCTGAACACCACTTCATGCTCCTCCTATTTTTCAGACCGTTGCATGCTCCTCATATTTTTGACTCCTTTTGAAGCTCTTCATATTTTTCACACCTTTTCATGCTCTTCATGTTTTCAACACCCATTCATGCTCCTCCTATTTTTTAGACCGTTTCAGGCTCATCATATTTTTGACACCTTTTGTAGCTCTTCATACATTTCACACCTTTTCAGGCTATTCATGTTTTTCAACACCGCTTCATGCTCCTCCTATTTTTCAGACCGTTTCATGCTCCTCCTATTTTTGACACCTTTTGAAGCTTTTCTTATATTTCACGCCTTTTCAGGCTCTTCAGGTTTTTCAACACCGCTTCATGCTCCTCCTATTTTTCAGACCGTTTCATGCTCCTCCTATTTTTCAGGCCGTTTCATGCTCCTCAGAGTTTTGACACCTTTTGAAACTCTTCATATTTTTCACACCTTTTCATGCTCTTCATGTTTTTGAACACCGTTTCATGCTCCTCCTATTTTTCAGACCGTTTAATGCTCGTCATATTTTGACACCTTTTGAAACTCTTCATATTTTTCACACCTTTTCAGGCTCTTCATGTTTTGAACACCGTTTCATGCTCCTCCGATTTTTCAGACCGTTTCATGCTCCTCATATTTTTGACACCTTTTGAAGCTCTTCATATTTTTCACACCTTTTGAAGCTCTTCATATTTTTCACACATTTCAAGCTCTTCATGTTTTTCAACACCGCTTCATGATGCTCATATTTTTCTGACCGTTTCATGCTCCTCATATTTTTGACACCTTTTGAAGCTCTTCATATATTTCACACTTTTTTAGGCTCTTCATGTTTTCAACACCATTTCATGCTCCTCCTATTTTTCAGACCGTTTCATGCTCATCTCATTTTTGACACATTTTGAAGCTCTTCATATATTTCACACCTTTTCAGACTCTTCATGTTTTTGAACACCGCTTCATGCTCCTCCTATTTTTCAGACCGTTTCATTCTCATTTCATTTTTGACACCTTTGCAAGCTATTCATATGTTTCACACCTGTTCAGGCTCTTCATGTTTTAGAACACCTATTCATGCTCCTCTTATTTTTCAGACCGTTTCATGCTCATTTCATTTTTGACAGCTTTTGAAGCTCTTCATATTTTTCACATCTTTTGAAGCTCTTCATATTTTTCACACCTTTTCAGGCTCTTTACGATTTGGAACACCGTTTCATGTTGCTCCGATTTTTTCAGACCGTTTCATGCTCCTCATATTTTTGAAACCTTTTGAAGCTCTTCATATATTTCACACCTTTTCAGGCTTTTCAGGTTTTTGAACAACATTTCATGCTCCTCCTATTTTTCAGAACGTTCCATGCTCCTCATATTTTTCACACCTTTTGCAGCTCTTCATTATTTCACACGTTTTCAGTCTCTTCATGTTTTTCAAAACCGCTTCATGCTCCTCCTATTTTTCCGAACGTTTCATAGTTATCATAATTTTGACACCTTTTGAAGCTCTTCATATTTTTCACACCTTTTCAGCGTCTTCATGTTTTCGTCCACCCCTTCAGGCTCCTCTTCTTTTTCAGACCATTTCATACTCCTCATATTGTTGACACCTTTTGAAGCTCTTCATATATTGCACACCTTTCCAGGCTCTTCATGTTTATCAACACTGCTTCATGCTCCTCCTATTTTTTAGACCGTTTCATGCTCCTCATATATTACACACCTTTTGATGCTCTTCATATTTTTCAACCTTTCCAGGCTCTTCATGTTTTTGAACATGGCATCATGCTCCTCCTATTTTTCAACCCGTTTCTTGCTCCTCATATTTTTGACACCTTTTGAAGCTCTTCATATTTTTCACACATTTTCATGCTCTTCATGTTTTTCAACACCGATTCATGCTCCTGCTATTTTTCAGACCGTTTCATGCTCCTCCTATTTTTCAGTCCGTTTAATGCTCCTCATATTTTTGACACCTTTTGAAGCTCTTCATATTTTTCACACCTTTTCAGGCTCTTCATGTTTTTCAACACCGCTTCATGCTCCTCCTTTTTTTCAGACAGTTTCATGCTCCTCATATTTTTCACACCTTTTTAAAATCTTCAGTTTTTTCACACCTCTTCATGCTCTTCATGTTTTCAACACCGATTCATGCTCCTCCTATTTTTCAGACCGTTTCATGCTCCTCCTATTTATCAGAATTTCATGCTCCTCATATTTTGACACCTTTTGAAGCTCTTCATATTTTTGACACCTTTTCAGGCTTTTCATGTTTTTGAACACGGCTTCATGCTCCTCCTATATTTCAGACAGTTTCATGCTCCTCATATTTTTGACACCTTTTGTAACTCTTCATATATTTCACACCTTTTCAGGCTATTCATGTTTTTCAACACCGCTTCATGCTCCTCCTTTTTTTCAGACCGTTTCATGCTCCTCCTATTTTTGACACTTTTTGAAGCTCTTCATATATTTCACACTTTTTCAGGCTCTTCAGGTTTTTCAACACCGCTTCATGTTCCTCCTATTTTTCAGACCATTTCATGCTCCTCCTATTTTTGACACTTTTTGAAGCTCTTCATATATATCACGCCTTTTCAGGCTCTTCAGGTTTTTCAACACCGCATCATGCTCCTCCTATGTTTCAGAGTGTTTCATGCTCCTCCTATTTTTCAGGCCGTTTCATGCTCCTCCTATTTTTCAGGCCGTTTGATGCTCTTCATAGTTTTGACACCTTTTGAAACTCTTCATAATTTTCACGCTTTTTCAGGCTCTTCAGGTTTTTCAACACCGCTTCATATTCCTCCTATTTTTCAGACCGTTTCATGTTCCTCCTATTTTTGACACCTTTTGAAGCTCTTCATATATTTCACGCCTTTTCAGGCTCTTCAGGTTTTTCAACACCGATTCATGCTCCTCCTATTTTTCAGACCGTTTCATGCTCCTCCTATTTTTCAGGCCGTTTCATGCTCTTCATAGTTTTGACATCTTTGGAAATTCTTCGTATTTTTCACACCTTTTTTGCTCTTCAGGTTTTTCAACACCGCTTCATGCTCCTCCTATTTTTCAGACCGTTTCATGCTCCTCCTATTTTTCAGGCCGTTTCATGCTCTTCATAGTTTTGACACCTTTGGAAACTCTTCGTATTTTTCACACCTTTTTATGCTCTTCAGGTTTTTCAACACCGCGTCATATTCCTCCTATTTTTCAGACCTTTTCATGCTCTTCCTATTGTTGACACCTTTTGAAGCTCTTCATATATTTCACGCCTTTTCAGGTTCTTCAGGATTTTCAACACCGTTTCATGCTCCTCCTATTTTTCAGCCCGTTTCATGCTCCTCCTATTTTTCAGACCGTTTCATGCTTTACCTATTTTTCAGGCCGTTTCATGCTCCTCTTATTTTTCAGACCGTTTCATGCTCCTCCTATTTTTCAGGCCGTTTCATGCTCCTCCTATTTTTCAGGCCGTTTCATGCTCTTCATAGTTTTGACACCTTTTGAAACTCTTCATAATTTTCACACCTGTTCATGCTCTTCAGGTTTTACAACACCGCTTCATATTCCTCCTATTTTTCAGACCGTTTAATGCTCCTCATATTTTGACACCTTTTGAAACTCTTCATATTTTTCACACCTTTTCAGGCTCTTCATGTTTTTGAACACGGCTTCATGCTCCTCATATTTTTCAGGCCGTTTCATGCTCTTCATAGTTTTGACACCTTTTGAAACTCTTCATATTTTTCACACCTTTTCATGCTCTTCAGGTTTTTCAACACCGCTTCATATTCCTCCTATTTTTCAGACCGTCTCATGCTCCTCCTATTGTTGACACCTTTGGAAGCTCTTCATATATTTCATGCCTTTTCAGGCTCTTCAGGTTTTTCAACACTGCTTCATGCTCCTCCTATTTTTCAGACCGTTTCATGCTCCTCCTATTTTTCAGGCCGTTTCATGCTCCTCATAGTTTTGACACCTTTTGAAACTCTTCATATTTTTCACATCTTTTCATGCTCTTCATGTTTTTGAACACCGTTTCATGCTCCTCCTATTTTTCAGACCGTTTAATGCTCCTCATATTTTGACACCTTTTGAAACTCTTCATATTTTTCACACCTTTTCAGGCTCTTCATGTTTTGAACACCGTTTCATGCTCCTCCGATTTTTCAGACCGTTTCATGCGCCTCATATTTTTGACACCTTTTGAAGCTCTTCATATTTTTCACACCTTTTCAGGCTCTTCATGTTTTGGAACACCGTTTCATGATCATCCTATTTTTCAGAACGTTTCATGCTCCTCATATTTTTGACACCTTTTGAAGCTCTTCATATTTTTCACACCTTTTCAGGCTCTTCATGTTTTTCAACACCGCTTCATGATCCTCCTATTTTTCAGACCGTTTCATGCTCCTCGTATTTTTGACACCTTTTGAAGCTCATCATATTTTTCACACGTATTCAGGCTCTTCATGTTTTCAACACCACTTCATGCTTCTTCTATTTTTCAGTCCGTTTCATGCTCAGCTCATTTTTGACAGCTTTTGAAGCTCTTCATATTTTTCACACCTTTTGAAGCTCTTCATATTTTTCACACATTTCAAGCTCTTCATGTTTTTCAACACCGCTTCATGATGCTCATATTTTTCTGACCGTTTCATGCTCCTCATATTTTTGACACCTTTTGAAGCTCTTCATATATTTCACACCTTTTCAGACTCTTCATGTTTTTGAACACCGCTTCATGCTCCTCCTATTTTTCAGACCATTTCATGCTCCTCATATTTTTCACACCTTTTGAAGCTCTTCGTATTTTTCACACCTTTTCAGGCTCTTCATGTTTTTCAACACCACTTCATGCTCCTCCTATTTTTCAGACAATTTCATGCTCCTCATATTTTTGACACCTTTTTGAAAATCTTCAGTTTTTTCACAACTTTTCATGCTCTTCATGTTTTCAACACCGATTCATGCTCCTCCTATTTTTCAGACCGTTTCATGCTCCTCCTATTTTTCAGAACTTCATGCTCCTCATATTTTGACACCTTTTGAAGCTCTTCATATTTTTCACTCCTTTTCAGGCTCTTCATGTTTTTGAACACGGCTTCATGCTTCTCCTATATTTCAGACCATTTCATGCTCCTCATATTTTAGACACCTTTTGTAACTCTTCATATATTTCACACCTTTTCAGGGTATTCATGTTTTTCAACACCGCTTCATGCTCCTCCTATTTTTCAGACCTTTTCATGCTCCTTCTATTTTTGACACTTTTTGAAGCTGTTCATATATTTCACACTTTTTCAGGCTCTTCAGGTTTTTCAACACCGCTTCATGTTCCTCCTATCTTTCAGACCGTGTCATGCTCCTCCTATTTTTGACACCTTTTCAAGCTCTTCATATATATCACGCCTTTTCAGGCTCTTCAGGTTTTTCAACACCGCTTCATGCTCCTCCTATTTTTCAGACCGTTTCATGCTCCTCCTATTTTTCAGGCCGTTTCATGCTCCTCCTATTTTTCAGGCCGTTTCATGCTCTTCATAGTTTTGACACCTTTTGAAACTCTTCATATTTTTCACAACTTTTCATGCTCTTCACGTTTTTCAACACCACTTCATGCTCCTCCTATTTTCAGGCCGTTTCATACTCCTCCTATTTTTCAGGCCATTTCATGCTCCTCATATTTTTGACAACTTTTTAAGCTATTCCTAATTTTGACGCCATTTCAGGCTCTTCATGTTTTTCAACACCACTTCATGCTCCTCCTATTTTTCAGACCGTTTCATGCTCCTCATGTATTTCACACCTCTTGAAGCTCTTCGTATTTTTCACACCTTTTCAGGCTCTTCATGTTTTTGAACAACGTTTCATGCTCTTCCTATTTTTCAGACCATTTCATGCTACTCTCATTTTTGGCACCGTTTGTAGCACTTCATATTTTTGACATCTTTTGAAGCTCTTCTTATTTTTCACACCTTTTCAGCCTATTCATGTTGTTCAACACCCTTCATGCTCCTCCTATTTTTCAGACCGTTTAATGCTCCTCATATTTTGACACCTTTTGAAACTCTTCATATTTTTCACACCTTTTCAGGCTCTTCATGTTTTGAACACCTTTTCATGCTCCTCCGATTTTTCAGACCGTTTCATGCGCCTCATATTTTTGACACCTTTTGAAGCTCTTCATATTTTTCACACCTTTTCAGGCTCTTCATGTTTTGGAACACCGTTTCATGATCATCCTATTTTTCAGAACGTTTCATGCTCCTCATATTTTTGACACCTTTTGAAGCTCTTCATATTTTTCACACGTATTCAGGCTCTTCATGTTTTCAACACCACTTCATGCTTCTTCTATTTTTCAGTCCGTTTCATGCTCAGCTCATTTTTGACAGCTTTTGAAGCTCTTCATATTTTTCACACCTTTTGAAGCTCTTCATATTTTTCACACATTTCAAGTTCTTCATGTTTTTTAACACCGCTTCATGATGCTCATATTTTTCTGACCGTTTCATGCTCCTCATATTTTTGACACCTTTTGAAGCTCTTCATATATTTCACACCTTTTCAGACTCTTCATGTTTTTGAACACCGCTTCATGCTCCTCCTATTTTTCAGACCATTTCATGCTCCTCATATTTTTCACACTTTTGAAGCTCTACGTATTTTTCACACCTTTTCAGGCTCTTCATGTTTTTCAACACCACTTCATGCTCCTCCTATTTTTCAGACAATTTCTTGCTCCTCATATTTTTGACACCTTTTGAAAATCTTCAGTTTTTTCACACCTTTTCATGCTCTTCATGTTTTCAACACCGATTCATGCTCCTCCTATTTTTCAGACCGTTTCATGCTCCTCCTGTTTTTCAGAACTTCATGCTCCTCATATTTTGACACCTTTTGAAGCTCTTCATATTTTTCACTCCTTTTCAGGCTCTTCATGTTTTTGAACACGGCTTCATGCTTCTCCTATATTTCAGACCATTTCATGCTCCTCATATTTTTGACACCTTTTGTAACTCTTCATATATTTCACACCTTTTCAGGGTATTCATGTTTTTCAACACCGCTTCATGCTCCTCCTATTTTTCAGACCATTTCATGCTCCTTCTATTTTTGACACTTTTTGAAGCTGTTCATATATTTCACACTTTTTCAGGCTCTTCAGGTTTTTAACACCGCTTCATGTTCCTCGTATTTTTCAGACCGTTTCATGCTCCTCCTATTTTTGACACCTTTTGAAGCTCTTCATATATATCACGCCTTTTCAGGCTCTTCAGGTTTTTCAACACCGCTTCATGCTCCTCCTATTTTTCAGACCGTTTCATGCTCCTCCTATTTTTCAGGCCGTTTCATGCTCCTCCTATTTTTCAGGCCGTTTCATGCTCTTCATAGTTTTGACACCTTTTGAAACTCTTCATATTTTTCACAACTTTTCATGCTCTTCACGTTTTTCAACACCACTTCATGCTCCTCCTATTTTCAGGCCGTTTCATACTCCTCCTATTTTTCAGGCCGTTTCATGCTCCTCATATTTTTGACACCTTTTGAAGCTATTCCTAATTTTGACGCCATTTCAGGCTCTTCATGTTTTTCAACACCACTTCATGCTCCTCCTATTTTTCAGACCGTTTCATGCTCCTCATGTATTTCACACCTCTTGAAGCTCTTCGTATTTTTCACACCTTTTCAGGCTCTTCATGTTTTTGAACAACGTTTCATGCTCTTCCTATTTTTCAGACCATTTCATGCTACTCTCATTTTTGGCACCGTTTGTAGCACTTCATATTTTTGACATCTTTTGAAGCTCTTCTTATTTTTCACACCTTTTCAGCCTATTCATGTTGTTCAACACCCTTCATGCTCCTCCTATTTTTCAGACCGTTTCATGCTCCTCATATTTTGACACCTTTTGAAACTCTTCATAATTTTCACACCATTCCAGGCTCTTCATGTTTTTGAACACCGCTTCATGCTCCTCCTATTTTTGAGACCGTTTCATGCTCCTCATATTTTTCACACCTTTCGAAGCTCTTCATATTTTTCACACGTTTTCAGGCTCTGCATTTTTTTCAACACCGATTCATGCTCCTCCTATTTTTCAGACCGTTTCATGCTCCTCATATATTTGACACGGTTTGAGGCTCTTCATAATTTTCACACCATTCCAGGCTCTTCATGTTTTTGAACACCGCTTCATGCTCCTCCTATTTTTGAGACCGTTTCATGCTCCTCATTTATTTGACACCTTTTGAAGCTCTTCATATTTTTCACACCTTTTCATGCTCTGCATTTTTTTCAACACCGATTCATGCTCCTCCTATTTTTCAGACAATTTCATGCTCCTCATATTTTTGACACCTTTTGAAAATCTTCAGTTTTTTCACACCTTTTCATGCTCTTCATGTTTTCAACACCGATTCATGCTCCTCCTATTTTTCAGACCGTTTCATGCTCCTCCTATTTTTCAGAACTTCATGCTCCTCATATTTTGACACCTTTTGAAGCTCTTCATATTTTTCACACGTTTTCAGGCTCTTCATGTTTTTCAACACCGCTTCATGGTCCTCCTATTTTTCAGACCGTTTCATGCTCCTCATGTATTTCACACTTTTTGAAGCTCTTCATATTTTTCACAACTTTTCAGGCTCTTCATGTTTTTGAACACCGTTTCATGCTCCTCCAATTTTTCAGACCGTTTCATGCTCCTCCTATTTTTCAGACCGTTTCATGCTCATCTCATTTTTTACACCTTTTGAAGCTCTTCATATTTTTCACACCTTTTGAAACTCTTCATATTTTTCACACGTTTTCAGGCTCTTCATGTTTTTCAACACCGCTTCATGTTCCTCCTATTTTTCAGACCGTTTCATGCTCCTCATATATTTGACACGTTTTGAGGCTCTTCATATTTTTCACACCTTTCCAGGCTCTTCAAGTTTTTGAACACCGCTTCATGCTCCTCCTATTTTTCAGACCATTTCATGCTCCTCACATTTTTCACCCCTTTTGAAGCTCTTCATACTTTTCACACCTTTTCAGGCTATTCATGTTTTTGAGCACAGCTTCATGCTCCTCGTATTTTTCAGAACTTTTCATGCTCCTCATATTTTGACACCATTTAAACTCTTCACATTTTTCACATCTTTTCAGGCTCTTCATGTTTTTGAACACCGCTTCATGCTCCTCTTATTTTTCCGACCGCTTCATGCTCCTTCTATTTTTCAGACCATTTCATGCTCCTCATATTTTTGACAATTTTGGAAGCTCTTCATATTTTTCACACCTGTTCATGCTCTTCATGTTTTTGAACACCGTTTCATGCCACTCCTAATTTTCAGACCGTTTCATGCTCCTCATGTTTTTGACAGCTTTTGAAGCTTTTAATATTTTTCACACCTTTTAAGGCTCTTCATGATTTTGAACACCGCTTCATGCTTCTCTTAATTTTCAGGCCTTTTCATGTTCCTCATATTTTTGACACCTTTTGAAGCTCTTCATATTTTTCACACCTTTTCAGGCTCTTCATATTTTTGAACACAGCTTCATGCTCCTCCTATTTTTCAGACCGTTTCATGTTCCTCATGTATTTCACACCTTGTGAAGCTCTTCATATTTTTCACATCTTTTCAGTCTCTTCATGTATTTGAACACGATTTCATGCTCCTCCAATTTTTCAGACCGTTTCATGCTCCTCATATTTTTGAAACCTTTTGAAGCTCTTCATATTTTTCACACCTTTTCAGGTTCTTCATGTTTTTCAACACCGTTTCATGCTCCTCCTATTTTTCAGACCGTTTCATGCTCATCTCATTTTTGACACCTTTTGAAGCTCTTCATATTTTTCATACCTATGAAGCTCTTCATATTTTTCACACCTTTTCAGGCTCTTCATGTTTTTGAACAACGTTTCATGCTCTTCCTATTTTTCAGACCATTTCATGCTACTCTCATTTTTGACACCGTTTGTAGCACTTCATATTTTTGACACCTTTTGAAGCTCTTCTTATTTTTCACACCTTTTCAGCCTATTCATGTTGTTCAACACCCTTCATGCTCCTCCTATTTTTCAGACCGTTTCATACTCCTCATATTTTTGACACCTTTGAAGCTCTTCATATATTTCACTCCTTTTCAGGCTCTTCATGTTTCGGAACACCACTTCATGCTCGTCCTATTTTTCAGACCGTTACATGCTCATGTCATTTTTGACACCTTTTGAAGTTTTTCATATTTTTCACACCTTTCGAAGCTCTTCATATTTTTCACACGTTTTCAGGCTCTTCATGTTTTTCAACACCGCTTCTTGCTCCTCCAATTTTTGAGACCATTTCATGCTTCTCACATTTTTGACACGATTTGAAGCTCTTCATATTTTTCACACCTTTTCAACCTTTAATGTTTTGGAACATCAATTCATGCTCCACCGATTTTTCAGACCGATTCATGCTCTTCATATTTTTGACACGTTTTGAAGGTCTTCATGTTTTTCACACCTTTTCAGCATCTTCATGTTTTTCAACACCGATTCATGCTCCTCCTATTTTTCAGACCGTTTCATGCTCCTCCTATTTTTCAGACCGTTTAATGCTCCTCATATTTTGACACCTTTTGAAACTCTTCATATTTTTCACACCTTTTCAGGCTCTTCATGTTTTTGAACACGGCTTCATGCTCCTCCTATTTTTCTGTCCGTTTCATGCTCCTGATATTTGACACGATATGAAGCTCTTCATATATTTCACACCTTTTCAGGCACTTCATGATTTTCAACACCGCTTCATGCTCCTCCTATTTTTCAGAACGTTTCATGCTCCTCATATTTGACACCATTTGAAGCTCTTCATATATTTCACACCTTTTCAGGCTCTTCATGTTTTGATCACCACTTCATGCTCCTCCTATTTTTCAGACCGTTTCATGCTCCTCATATTTTTGACACCATTTGAATCTCTTCATATTTTTGACAACTTTTCATGCTCTTCATGTTTTTCAACACCGCTTCATGCTTCTCCTATTTTTCAGACGGTTTTTTGCTCCTCATATTTTTGACACCTTTTGAAGCTCTTCATATATTTCAAGCCTTTTCAGGCTCTTCAGGTTTTTAACCGCTGCTTCATGCTCCTCCTATTTTTCAGACATTTTCATGCTCCTCCTATTTTTCAGGCGGTTTCATGCTCCTCATAGTTTTGACACCTTTTGAAACTCTTTATATTTTTCACACCTTTTCATGCTCTTCATGATTTTGAAAACGGCTTCATGCTCCTCCTATTTTTCAGACCGTTTCATGCTCCTCATAGTTTTGACACCATTTGAAGCTCTTCATATTTTTCACATCTTTTCAGGATCTTCATGTATTTCAACACCGATTCTTGCTCCTCCTATTTTTCAGACCGTTTCATGCTCCTCCTATTTTTCAGACCGTTTAATACTCCTCATATTTTGACACCTTTTGAAACTCTTCATATTTTTCACACCTTTTAATGCTCTTCATGTTTTTCAACAGCGCTTCATTCCCCTCTATTTTTTAGACCGTTTCATGCTCCTCATTTATTTGACACCTTTTGAAGCTCTTCATATTTTTCACACCTTTTCATGCTCTGCATTTTTTTCAACACCGATTCATGCTCCTCCTATTTTTCAGACAATTTCATGCTCCTCATATTTTTGACACCTTTTGAAAATCTTCAGTTTTTTCACACCTTTTCATGCTCTTCATGTTTTCAACACCGATTCATGTTCCTCCTATTTTTCAGACCGTTTCATGCTCCTCCTATTTTTCAGAACTTCATGCTCCTCATATTTTGACACCTTTTGAAGCTCTTCATATTTTTCACACCTTTTCACGCTCTTCATGTTTTTCAACTCCGCTTCATGCTCCTCCTATTTTTCACACTGTTTCATACTCCTCATATTTTTGACACGATTTGAAGCTCTTCATATTTTTCACACCTTTTCAGGCTCTTCATGTTTTTCAAGACTACTTCATGCTTCTCCTATTTTTCAGACCGTTTAATGCTCCTCATTTATTTCACATCTTTTGAAGCTCTTCATATTTTACACACCTTTTCAGGCTCTTGATGTTTTTGAACACCGATTCACGCTCATCCTATTTTAGCCCGATTAATGCTCCTCATATTTTTCACACCTTTGGAAGCTCTTCATATTTTTCACACCTTTATAGTCTCTTCACGTTTTTCAACACCACTTCATGCTCTTCCTATTTTTCAGACCGTTTCATGCTCCTCATATTTTTGACACCTTTTGAAGCTCTTCATATTTTTCACACACTTTCAGTCTTTCATGTTTTTCAAAACCGCTTCATGATCCTCCTATTTTTCAGACAGTTTCATTCTCCTCATATTTTTGACACATTTTGAAGCTTTTGATATATTTCACACCTTATCAGGCTCTTCATGTTTCTCAACATCACTTCATGCTCCACCTATATTTCACACCGTTTCATGCTCCTCATATTTTTGACATCTTTTGAAGCTCTCTATATTTTTCACACCTTTTCAGGCTCTTCATATTTTTAAACACCGCTTCATGCTCTTCCTATTTTTCAGACCATTTCATGCTCCTCATATTTTTGACACCTTTTGAAGCTCTTCATAGTTTCACACGTTGTCAGGCTCTTCATGTTTTTCTACAACGCTTCATGCTCCTCCTATTTCTCAGACCGTTTCATGCTCCTCATATTTTTGACACCTTTTGAAGCTCTTCATATTTTTCACACCTTTTCAGGCTTTTCATGTTTTTCTACACCACTTAATGTTCCTCCTATTTTTCAGACCGTTTCATGCTCCTCATATTTTTGCCACCTTTTCAAGCTCTTCATATTTTTCAAACATTTTCAGGCTCTTCATGTTTTTGAACACCGTCTCTTGCTCCTTCTATTTATCAGACCGTTTCATGCTCCTCATATTTTTGACACCCTTTGAATCTCTTCATATTTTTCACACCTTTTCAGGCTCTTCATTGTTTTGAACACCATTTCATGCTCCTCCTATTTTTCAGACCGTTTCATGTTCCTCATATTTTTGACACCTTTTGAAGCTCTTCATATTTTTCACACCTTTTCAGGCTCTTTCTGTTTTTCAATACCACTTCATGCTCCTCCTATTTTTCAGACCGTTTCATGCTCCTCATATTTTTGACACCTTTTGAAGCTCTTCATATATTTCACAACTTTTCAGGGTTTTCATGTTTTTGAACACCGTTTCATGCTCCTCATATTTTTCAGACCGTTTAATGCTCCTCGTATTTCTGACACCTTGTGAAGCTCTTCATATTTTTCAAAGCTTTTCATGCTGTTCATGTTTTTCAACACCCTTTCATGCTCCTCCTATTTTTGAGACCGTTTCATGCTCCTCGTATTTCTGACACCTTGTGAAGATCTTCATATTTTTCACACCTTCTCAGGCGCTTCCTGTTTTTCAACACCACTTCATGCTCCTCCTATTTTTCAGACCGTTTCATGCTCCTCATATTTTTGACACCTTTTGAAGCTCTTCATATTTTTCACATCTTTTCAGGCTCTTCATGTTTTTGAACTCCTTTTCAGGCTCCTCCTCTTGTTCATACCATTTCATGCTCCTCATATTTTTGACACATCTTGAAGCTCTTCATATTTTTCACACCTTTTCAGTCGCTTCCTGTTTTTCAACACCACTTCATGCTCCTCCTATTTTTCAGACCGTTTCATGCTCATCTAATTTTTGACACCTTTTAAAGCTCTTCATATATTTCACACCTTTTGAAGCTCTTCATGTTTTTCACATTTTTGAAGCTCTTCAAATTTTTCACACATTTTCAGGCTCTTCATGTTTTTCAACACCGCTTCATGCTACTCCTATTTTTCAGACCGTTTAATGCTCCTCCTGTACTTCACACCTTTTGTAGCTCTTCATATTTTTCTCACATTTTCAGGCTCTTCATGTTTTTCAACACCGCTTCATGCTACTCCTATTTTTGAGACCGATTAATTCTCCTCATGTATTTCACACCTTTTGAAGCTCTTCATATTTTTCACACGATTTCAGGCTCTTCATGTTTTTCAACAACACTTCATGCTCCACCATTTTTAAGACTGCTTCATGCTCATCTCATTTTTGACACTTTTTGAAGCTGTTCATATTTTTCACACCTTTTGAAACCCTTCATATTTTTCACACGTTTTCAGGCTCTTCATGTTTTTCAACACCGCTTCTTGCTCCTCCAATTTTTGAGACCATTTCATGCTTCTCACATTTTTGACACGATTTGAAGCTCTTCATATTTTTCACACCTTTTCAGGCTCTTGATGTTTTTGAACACCGATTCACGCTCATCCTATTTTAGCCCGATTAATGCTCCTCATATTTTTCACACCTTTGGAAGCTCTTCATATTTTTCACACCTTTATAGTCTCTTCACGTTTTTCAACACCACTTCATGCTCTTCCTATTTTTCAGACCGTTTCATGCTCCTCATATTTTTGACACCTTTTGAAGCTCTTCATATTTTTCACACACTTTCAGTCTTTCATGTTTTTCAAAACCGCTTCATGATCCTCCTATTTTTCAGACAGTTTCATTCTCCTCATATTTTTGACACATTTTGAAGCTTTTGATATATTTCACACCTTATCAGGCTCTTCATGTTTCTCAACATCACTTCATGCTCCACCTATATTTCACACCGTTTCATGCTCCTCATATTTTTGACATCTTTTGAAGCTCTCTATATTTTTCACACCTTTTCAGGCTCTTCATATTTTTAAACACCGCTTCATGCTCTTCCTATTTTTCAGACCATTTCATGCTCCTCATATTTTTGACACCTTTTGAAGCTCTTCATAGTTTCACACGTTGTCAGGCTCTTCATGTTTTTCTACAACGCTTCATGCTCCTCCTATTTTTCAGACCGTTTCATGCTCCTCATATTTTTGACACCTTTTGAAGCTCTTCATATTTTTCACACCTTTTCAGGCTTTTCATGTTTTTCTACACCACTTAATGTTCCTCCTATTTTTCAGACCGTTTCATGCTCCTCATATTTTTGCCACCTTTTCAAGCTCTTCATATTTTTCAAACATTTTCAGGCTCTTCATGTTTTTGAACACGGTCTCTTGCTCCTTCTATTTATCAGACCGTTTCATGCTCCTCATATTTTTGACACCCTTTGAATCTCTTCATATTTTTCACACCTTTTCAGGCTCTTCATTGTTTTGAACACCATTTCATGCTCCTCCTATTTTTCAGACCGTTTCATGTTCCTCATATTTTTGACACCTTTTGAAGCTCTTCATATTTTTCACACCTTTTCAGGCTCTTTCTGTTTTTCAATACCACTTCATGCTCCTCCTATTTTTCAGACCGTTTCATGCTCCTCATATTTTTGACACCTTTTGAAGCTCTTCATATATTTCACAACTTTTCAGGGTTTTCATGTTTTTGAACACCGTTTCATGCTCCTCATATTTTTCAGACCGTTTAATGCTCCTCGTATTTCTGACACCTTGTGAAGCTCTTCATATTTTTCAAAGCTTTTCATGCTGTTCATGTTTTTCAACACCCTTTCATGCTCCTCCTATTTTTGAGACCGTTTCATGCTCCTCGTATTTCTGACACCTTGTGAAGATCTTCATATTTTTCACACCTTCTCAGGCGCTTCCTGTTTTTCAACACCACTTCATGCTCCTCCTATTTTTCAGACCGTTTCATGCTCCTCATATTTTTGACACCTTTTGAAGCTCTTCATATTTTTCACATCTTTTCAGGCTCTTCATGTTTTTGAACTCCTTTTCAGGCTCCTCCTCTTGTTCATACCATTTCATGCTCCTCATATTTTTGACACATCTTGAAGCTCTTCATATTTTTCACACCTTTTCAGTCGCTTCCTGTTTTTCAACACCACTTCATGCTCCTCCTATTTTTCAGACCGTTTCATGCTCATCTAATTTTTGACACCTTTTAAAGCTCTTCATATATTTCACACCTTTTGAAGCTCTTCATGTTTTTCACATTTTTGAAGCTCTTCAAATTTTTCACACCTTTTCAGTCGCTTCCTGTTTTTCAACACCATTTCATGCTCCTCCTATTTTTCAGGCGGTTTCATGCTCCTCATAGTTTTGACACCTTTTGAAACTCTTTATATTTTTCACACCTTTTCATGCTCTTCATGATTTTGAAAACGGCTTCATGCTCCTCCTATTTTTCAGACCGTTTCATGCTCCTCATAGTTTTGACACCATTTGAAGCTCTTCATATTTTTCACATCTTTTCAGGATCTTCATGTATTTCAACACCGATTCTTGCTCCTCCTATTTTTCAGACCGTTTCATGCTCCTCCTATTTTTCAGACCGTTTAATACTCCTCATATTTTGACACCTTTTGAAACTCTTCATATTTTTCACACCTTTTAATGCTCTTCATGTTTTTCAACAGCGCTTCATTCCCCTCTATTTTTTAGACCGTTTCATGCTCCTCATTTATTTGACACCTTTTGAAGCTCTTCATATTTTTCACACCTTTTCATGCTCTGCATTTTTTTCAACACCGATTCATGCTCCTCCTATTTTTCAGACAATTTCATGCTCCTCATATTTTTGACACCTTTTGAAAATCTTCAGTTTTTTCACACCTTTTCATGCTCTTCATGTTTTCAACACCGATTCATGCTCCTCCTATTTTTCAGACCTTTTCATGCTCCTCCTATTTTTCAGAACTTCATGCTCCTCATATTTTGACACCTTTCGAAGCTCTTCATATTTTTCACACGTTTTCAGGCTCTTCATGTTTTTCAACACCGCTTCTTGCTCCTCCTATTTTTGAGACCATTTCATGCTTCTCACATTTTTGACACGATTTGAAGCTCTTCATATTTTTCACACCTTTTCAACCTTTAATGTTTTGGAACATCAATTCATGCTCCACCGATTTTTCAGACCGATTCATGCTCTTCATATTTTTGACACGTTTTGAAGGTCTTCATATTTTTCACACCTTTTCAGCATCTTCATGTTTTTCAACACCGATTCATGCTCCTCCTATTTTTCAGACCGTTTCATGCTCCTCCTATTTTTCAGACCGTTTAATGCTCCTCATATTTTGACACCTTTTGAAACTCTTCATATTTTTCACACCTTTTCAGGCTCTTCATGTTTTTGAACACGGCTTCATGCTCCTCCTATTTTTCTGTCCGATTCATGCTCCTGATATTTGACACGATATGAGGCTCTTCATATATTTCACACCTTTTCAGGCACTTCATGATTTTCAACACCGCTTCATGCTCCTCCTATTTTTCAGAACGTTTCATGCTCCTCATATTTGACACCATTTGAAGCTCTTCATATATTTCACACCTTTTCAGGCTCTTCATGTTTTGATCACCACTTCATGCTCCTCCTATTTTTCAGACCGTTTCATGCTCCTCATATTTTTGACACCATTTGAATCTCTTCATATTTTTGACAACTTTTCATGCTCTTCATGTTTTTCAACACCGCTTCATGCTTCTCCTATTTTTCAGACGGTTTTTTGCTCCTCATATTTTTGACACCTTTTGAAGCTCTTCATATATTTCAAGCCTTTTCAGGCTCTTCAGGTTTTTAACCGCTGCTTCATGCTCCTCCTATTTTTCAGACATTTTCATGCTCCTCCTATTTTTCAGGCGGTTTCATGCTCCTCATAGTTTTGACACCTTTTGAAACTCTTTATATTTTTCACACCTTTTCATGCTCTTCATGATTTTGAAAACGGCTTCATGCTCCTCCTATTTTTCAGACCGTTTCATGCTCCTCATAGTTTTGACACCATTTGAAGCTCTTCATATTTTTCACATCTTTTCAGGATCTTCATGTATTTCAACACCGATTCTTGCTCCTCCTATTTTTCAGACCGTTTCATGCTCCTCCTATTTTTCAGACCGTTTAATACTCCTCATATTTTGACACCTTTTGAAACTCTTCATATTTTTCACACCTTTTAATGCTCTTCATGTTTTTCAACAGCGCTTCATTCCCCTCTATTTTTTAGACCGTTTCATGCTCCTCATTTATTTGACACCTTTTGAAGCTCTTCATATTTTTCACACCTTTTCATGCTCTGCATTTTTTTCAACACCGATTCATGCTCCTCCTATTTTTCAGACAATTTCATGCTCCTCATATTTTTGACACCTTTTGAAAATCTTCAGTTTTTTCACACCTTTTCATGCTCTTCATGTTTTCAACACCGATTCATGCTCCTCCTATTTTTCAGACCGTTTCATGCTCCTCCTATTTTTCAGAACTTCATGCTCCTCATATTTTGACACCTTTTGAAGCTCTTCATATTTTTCACACCTTTTCACGCTCTTCATGTTTTTCAACTCCGCTTCATGCTCCTCCTATTTTTCACACTGTTTCATACTCCTCATATTTTTGACACGATTTGAAGCTCTTCATATTTTTCACACCTTTTCAGGCTCTTCATGTTTTTCAAGACTACTTCATGCTTCTCCTATTTTTCAGACCGTTTAATGCTCCTCATTTATTTCACATCTTTTGAAGCTCTTCATATTTTACACACCTTTTCAGGCTCTTGATGTTTTTGAACACCGATTCACGCTCATCCTATTTTAGCCCGATTAATGCTCCTCATATTTTTCACACCTTTGGAAGCTCTTCATATTTTTCACACCTTTATAGTCTCTTCACGTTTTTCAACACCACTTCATGCTCTTCCTATTTTTCAGACCGTTTCATGCTCCTCATATTTTTGACACCTTTTGAAGCTCTTCATATTTTTCACACACTTTCAGTCTTTCATGTTTTTCAAAACCGCTTCATGATCCTCCTATTTTTCAGACAGTTTCATTCTCCTCATATTTTTGACACATTTTGAAGCTTTTGATATATTTCACACCTTATCAGGCTCTTCATGTTTCTCAACATCACTTCATGCTCCACCTATATTTCACACCGTTTCATGCTCCTCATATTTTTGACATCTTTTGAAGCTCTCTATATTTTTCACACCTTTTCAGGCTCTTCATATTTTTAAACACCGCTTCATGCTCTTCCTATTTTTCAGACCATTTCATGCTCCTCATATTTTTGACACCTTTTGAAGCTCTTCATAGTTTCACACGTTGTCAGGCTCTTCATGTTTTTCTACAACGCTTCATGCTCCTCCTATTTTTCAGACCGTTTCATGCTCCTCATATTTTTGACACCTTTTGAAGCTCTTCATATTTTTCACACCTTTTCAGGCTTTTCATGTTTTTCTACACCACTTAATGTTCCTCCTATTTTTCAGACCGTTTCATGCTCCTCATATTTTTGCCACCTTTTCAAGCTCTTCATATTTTTCAAACATTTTCAGGCTCTTCATGTTTTTGAACACGGTCTCTTGCTCCTTCTATTTATCAGACCGTTTCATGCTCCTCATATTTTTGACACCCTTTGAATCTCTTCATATTTTTCACACCTTTTCAGGCTCTTCATTGTTTTGAACACCATTTCATGCTCCTCCTATTTTTCAGACCGTTTCATGTTCCTCATATTTTTGACACCTTTTGAAGCTCTTCATATTTTTCACACCTTTTCAGGCTCTTTCTGTTTTTCAATACCACTTCATGCTCCTCCTATTTTTCAGACCGTTTCATGCTCCTCATATTTTTGACACCTTTTGAAGCTCTTCATATATTTCACAACTTTTCAGGGTTTTCATGTTTTTGAACACCGTTTCATGCTCCTCATATTTTTCAGACCGTTTAATGCTCCTCGTATTTCTGACACCTTGTGAAGCTCTTCATATTTTTCAAAGCTTTTCATGCTGTTCATGTTTTTCAACACCCTTTCATGCTCCTCCTATTTTTGAGACCGTTTCATGCTCCTCGTATTTCTGACACCTTGTGAAGATCTTCATATTTTTCACACCTTCTCAGGCGCTTCCTGTTTTTCAACACCACTTCATGCTCCTCCTATTTTTCAGACCGTTTCATGCTCCTCATATTTTTGACACCTTTTGAAGCTCTTCATATTTTTCACATCTTTTCAGGCTCTTCATGTTTTTGAACTCCTTTTCAGGCTCCTCCTCTTGTTCATACCATTTCATGCTCCTCATATTTTTGACACATCTTGAAGCTCTTCATATTTTTCACACCTTTTCAGTCGCTTCCTGTTTTTCAACACCACTTCATGCTCCTCCTATTTTTCAGACCGTTTCATGCTCATCTAATTTTTGACACCTTTTAAAGCTCTTCATATATTTCACACCTTTTGAAGCTCTTCATGTTTTTCACATTTTTGAAGCTCTTCAAATTTTTCACACATTTTCAGGCTCTTCATGTTTTTCAACACCGCTTCATGCTACTCCTATTTTTCAGACCGTTTAATGCTCCTCCTGTACTTCACACCTTTTGTAGCTCTTCATATTTTTCTCACATTTTCAGGCTCTTCATGTTTTTCAACACCGCTTCATGCTACTCCTATTTTTGAGACCGATTAATTCTCCTCATGTATTTCACACCTTTTGAAGCTCTTCATATTTTTCACACGATTTCAGGCTCTTCATGTTTTTCAACAACACTTCATGCTCCACCATTTTTAAGACTGCTTCATGCTCATCTCATTTTTGACACTTTTTGAAGCTGTTCATATTTTTCACACCTTTTGAAACCCTTCATATTTTTCACACGTTTTCAGGCTCTTCATGTTTTTCAACACCGCTTCTTGCTCCTCCAATTTTTGAGACCATTTCATGCTTCTCACATTTTTGACACGATTTGAAGCTCTTCATATTTTTCACACCTTTTCAACCTTTAATGTTTTGGAACATCAATTCATGCTCCACCGATTTTTCAGACCGATTCATGCTCTTCATATTTTTGACACGTTTTGAAGGTCTTCATATTTTTCACACCTTTTCAGCATCTTCATGTTTTTCAACACCGATTCATGCTCCTCCTATTTTTCAGACCGTTTCATGCTCCTCCTATTTTTCAGACCGTTTAATGCTCCTCATATTTTGACACCTTTTGAAACTCTTCATATTTTTCACACCTTTTCAGGCTCTTCATGTTTTTGAACACGGCTTCATGCTCCTCCTATTTTTCTGTCCGTTTCATGCTCCTGATATTTGACACGATATGAGGCTCTTCATATATTTCACACCTTTTCAGGCACTTCATGATTTTCAACACCGCTTCATGCTCCTCCTATTTTTCAGAACGTTTCATGCTCCTCATATTTGACACCATTTGAAGCTCTTCATATATTTCACACCTTTTCAGGCTCTTCATGTTTTGATCACCACTTCATGCTCCTCCTATTTTTCAGACCGTTTCATGCTCCTCATATTTTTGACACCATTTGAATCTCTTCATATTTTTGACAACTTTTCATGCTCTTCATGTTTTTCAACACCGCTTCATGCTTCTCCTATTTTTCAGACGGTTTTTTGCTCCTCATATTTTTGACACCTTTTGAAGCTCTTCATATATTTCAAGCCTTTTCAGGCTCTTCAGGTTTTTAACCGCTGCTTCATGCTCCTCCTATTTTTCAGACATTTTCATGCTCCTCCTATTTTTCAGGCGGTTTCATGCTCCTCATAGTTTTGACACCTTTTGAAACTCTTTATATTTTTCACACCTTTTCATGCTCTTCATGATTTTGAAAACGGCTTCATGCTCCTCCTATTTTTCAGACCGTTTCATGCTCCTCATAGTTTTGACACCATTTGAAGCTCTTCATATTTTTCACATCTTTTCAGGATCTTCATGTATTTCAACACCGATTCTTGCTCCTCCTATTTTTCAGACCGTTTCATGCTCCTCCTATTTTTCAGACCGTTTAATACTCCTCATATTTTGACACCTTTTGAAACTCTTCATATTTTTCACACCTTTTAATGCTCTTCATGTTTTTCAACAGCGCTTCATTCCCCTCTATTTTTTAGACCGTTTCATGCTCCTCATTTATTTGACACCTTTTGAAGCTCTTCATATTTTTCACACCTTTTCATGCTCTGCATTTTTTTCAACACCGATTCATGCTCCTCCTATTTTTCAGACAATTTCATGCTCCTCATATTTTTGACACCTTTTGAAAATCTTCAGTTTTTTCACACCTTTTCATGCTCTTCATGTTTTCAACACCGATTCATGCTCCTCCTATTTTTCAGACCTTTTCATGCTCCTCCTATTTTTCAGAACTTCATGCTCCTCATATTTTGACACCTTTCGAAGCTCTTCATATTTTTCACACGTTTTCAGGCTCTTCATGTTTTTCAACACCGCTTCTTGCTCCTCCTATTTTTGAGACCATTTCATGCTTCTCACATTTTTGACACGATTTGAAGCTCTTCATATTTTTCACACCTTTTCAACCTTTAATGTTTTGGAACATCAATTCATGCTCCACCGATTTTTCAGACCGATTCATGCTCTTCATATTTTTGACACGTTTTGAAGGTCTTCATATTTTTCACACCTTTTCAGCATCTTCATGTTTTTCAACACCGATTCATGCTCCTCCTATTTTTCAGACCGTTTCATGCTCCTCCTATTTTTCAGACCGTTTAATGCTCCTCATATTTTGACACCTTTTGAAACTCTTCATATTTTTCACACCTTTTCAGGCTCTTCATGTTTTTGAACACGGCTTCATGCTCCTCCTATTTTTCTGTCCGTTTCATGCTCCTGATATTTGACACGATATGAAGCTCTTCATATATTTCACACCTTTTCAGGCACTTCATGATTTTCAACACCGCTTCATGCTCCTCCTATTTTTCAGAACGTTTCATGCTCCTCATATTTGACACCATTTGAAGCTCTTCATATATTTCACACCTTTTCAGGCTCTTCATGTTTTGATCACCACTTCATGCTCCTCCTATTTTTCAGACCGTTTCATGCTCCTCATATTTTTGACACCATTTGAATCTCTTCATATTTTTGACAACTTTTCATGCTCTTCATGTTTTTCAACACCGCTTCATGCTTCTCCTATTTTTCAGACGGTTTTTTGCTCCTCATATTTTTGACACCTTTTGAAGCTCTTCATATATTTCAAGCCTTTTCAGGCTCTTCAGGTTTTTAACCGCTGCTTCATGCTCCTCCTATTTTTCAGACATTTTCATGCTCCTCCTATTTTTCAGGCGGTTTCATGCTCCTCATAGTTTTGACACCTTTTGAAACTCTTTATATTTTTCACACCTTTTCATGCTCTTCATGATTTTGAAAACGGCTTCATGCTCCTCCTATTTTTCAGACCGTTTCATGCTCCTCATAGTTTTGACACCATTTGAAGCTCTTCATATTTTTCACATCTTTTCAGGATCTTCATGTATTTCAACACCGATTCTTGCTCCTCCTATTTTTCAGACCGTTTCATGCTCCTCCTATTTTTCAGACCGTTTAATACTCCTCATATTTTGACACCTTTTGAAACTCTTCATATTTTTCACACCTTTTAATGCTCTTCATGTTTTTCAACAGCGCTTCATTCCCCTCTATTTTTTAGACCGTTTCATGCTCCTCATTTATTTGACACCTTTTGAAGCTCTTCATATTTTTCACACCTTTTCATGCTCTGCATTTTTTTCAACACCGATTCATGCTCCTCCTATTTTTCAGACAATTTCATGCTCCTCATATTTTTGACACCTTTTGAAAATCTTCAGTTTTTTCACACCTTTTCATGCTCTTCATGTTTTCAACACCGATTCATGCTCCTCCTATTTTTCAGACCGTTTCATGCTCCTCCTATTTTTCAGAACTTCATGCTCCTCATATTTTGACACCTTTTGAAGCTCTTCATATTTTTCACACCTTTTCAGGCTCTTCATGTTTTTCAACACCGCTTCATGGTCCTCCTATTTTTCAGACCGTTTCATGCTCCTCATGTATTTCACACTTTTTGAAGCTCTTCATATTTTTCACAACTTTTCAGGCTCTTCATTTTTTGAACACCGTTTCATGGTCCTCCAATTTTTCAGACCGTTTCATGCTCCTCCTATTTTTCAGACCGTTTCATGCTCATCTCATTTTTTACACCTTTTGAAGCTCTTCATATTTTTCACACCTTTTGAAACTCTTCATATTTTTCACACGTTTTCAGGCTCTTCATGTTTTTCAACACCGCTTCATGTTCCTCCTATTTTTCAGACCATTTCATGCTCCTCAAATTTTTCACCCCTTTTGAAGCTCTTTATACTTTTCACACCTTTTCAGGCTATTCATGTTTTTGAGCACAGCTTCATGCTCCTCGTATTTTTCAGAACTTTTCATGCTCCTCATATTTTGACACCATTTAAACTCTTCACATTTTTCACATCTTTTCAGGCTCTTCATGTTTTTGAACACCGCTTCATGCTCCTCTTATTTTTCCGACCGCTTCATGCTCCTTCTATTTTTCAGACCATTTCATGCTCCTCATATTTTTGACAATTTTGAAGCTCTTCATATTTTTCACACCTTCATGCTCTTCATGTTTTTGAACACCGTTTCATGCCCCTCCTAATTTTCAGACCGTTTCATGCTCCTCATGTTTTTGACAGCTTTTGAAGCTTTTAATATTTTTCACACCTTTTAAGGCTCTTCATGATTTTGAACACCACTTCATGCTTCTCTTAATTTTCAGGCCTTTTCATGTTCCTCATATTTTTGACACCTTTTGAAGCTCTTCATATTTTTCACACATTTTCAGGCTCTTCATATTTTTGAACACACCTTCATGCTCCTCCTATTTTTCAGACCGTTTCATGTTCCTCATGTATTTCACACCTTGTGAAGCTCTTCATATTTTTCACATCTTTTCAGTCTCTTCATGTATTTGAACACGATTTCATGCTCCTCCTATTTTTCAGACCGTTTCATGCTCCTCATATTTTTGAAACCTTTTGAAGCTCTTCATATTTTTCACACCTTTTCAGGTTCTTCATGTTTTTCAACACCGTTTCATGCTCCTCCTATTTTTCAGACCGTTTCATGCTCATCTCATTTTTGACACCTTTTGAAGCTCTTTATATTTTTCACACCTATGAAGCTCTTCATATTTTTCACACCTTTTCAGGCTCTTCATGTTTTTGAACAACGTTTCATGCTCTTCCTATTTTTCAGACCATTTCATGCTACTCTCATTTTTGACACCGTTTGTAGCACTTCATATTTTTGACACCTTTTGAAGCTCTTCATATATTTCACTCCTTTTCAGGCTCTTCATGTTTCGGAACACCACTTCATGCTCGTCCTATTTTTCAGACCGTTTCATGCTCCTCCTATTTTTCAGACCGTTTCATGCTCCTCCTATTTTTCAGACCGTTTCATGCTCCTCATATTTTTGACACCTTTGAAGCTCTTCATATATTTCACTCCTTTTCAGGCTCTTCATGTTTCGGAACACCACTTCATGCTCGTCCTATTTTTCAGACCGTTACATGCTCATGTCATTTTTGACACCTTTTGAAGTTTTTCATATTTTTCACACCTTTCGAAGCTCTTCATATTTTTCACACGTTTTCAGGCTCTTCATGTTTTTCAACACCGCTTCTTGCTCCTCCTATTTTTGAGACCATTTCATGCTTCTCACATTTTTGACACGATTTGAAGCTCTTTATATTTTTCACACCTTTTCAACCTTTAATGTTTTGGAACATCAATTCATGCTCCACCGATTTTTCAGACCGATTCATGCTCTTCATATTTTTGACACGTTTTGAAGCTCTTCATATTTTTCACACCTTTTCATGCTCTTCATGTTTTCAACACCGATTCATGCTCCTCCTATTTTTCAGACCGTTTCATGCTCCTCCTATTTTTCAGAACTTCATGCTCCTCATATTTTGACACCTTTTGAAGCTCTTCATATTTTTCACACCTTTTCAGGCTCTTCATGTTTTTCAACACCGCTTCATGGTCCTCCTATTTTTCAGACCGTTTCATGCTCCTCATGTATTTCACACTTTTTGAAGCTCTTCATATTTTTCACAACTTTTCAGGCTCTTCATGTTTTTGAACACCGCTTCATGCTCCTCCAATTTTTCAGACCGTTTCATGCTCCTCCTATTTTTCAGACCGTTTCATGCTCATCTCATTTTTTACAACTTTTGAAGCTCTTCATATTTTTCACACCTTTTGAAACTCTTCATATTTTTCACACGTTTTCAGGCTCTTCATGTTTTTCAACACCGCTTCATGTTCCTCCTATTTTTCAGACCGTTTCATGCTCCTCATATATTTGACACGTTTTGAGGCTCTTCATATTTTTCACACCTTTCCAGGCTCTTCAAGTTTTTGAACACCGCTTCATGCTCCTCCTATTTTTCAGACCATTTCATGCTCCTCACATTTTTCACCCCTTTTGAAGCTCTTCATACTTTTCACACCTTTTCAGGCTATTCATGTTTTTGAGCACAGCTTCATGCTCCTCGTATTTTTCAGAACTTTTCATGCTCCTCATATTTTGACAACATTTAAACTCTTCACATTTTTCACATCTTTTCAGGCTCTTCATGTTTTTGAACACCGCTTCATGCTCCTCTTATTTTTCCGACCGCTTCATGATCCTTCTATTTTTCAGACCATTTCATGCTCCTCATATTTTTGACAATTTTGGAAGCTCTTCATATTTTTCACACCTTTTCATGCTCTTCATGTTTTTGAAAACCACTTCATGCACCTCCTATTTTTCAGACAGTTTCATGCTCCTCATGTATTTCACACCTTTTGAAGCTCTTCATATTTTTCACACCTTTTCGGGCTCTTCATGTTTTTCAACACTAATTCATGCCTCTCCTATTTTTCAGACCGTTTCATGCTCCTCATATTTTGACTTCTTTTGAACCTCTTCATATTTTTCACACCTTTTGAAGCTCTTCATAGTTTTCACACGTTTTTAGGATCTTCATGATTTTGAACACGGCTTCATGCTCCTCCTCCTTTTCAGACCTTTTCATGCTCCTCATGTATTTCACACATTTTGAAGCTCTTAATATTTTTCACACCTTTTCAGGCTCTTCATGTTTTTGAACACGATTTCATGCTCCTCTTATTTTTCAGACCGTTTCATGCTCCTCACGTTTTTGACACCTTTGAAGTTCTTCATATTTTTCACAACTTTTCAGACTCTTCATGTTTTTCAACACCGCTTCATGATCGTCCAATTTTTCAGACCGTTTCATGCTCCTCTTATTTTTGACAGGTTTTGAGGCTCTTCATATATTTCACACCATTTCAGGCTCTTCATTTTTTTGAACACCGCTTCATGCTCCTCCTATTTTTCAGAACGTTTCATGCTCCTCATATATTTGACAGCTTTTGAAGCCCTTCATATTTTTCACACCTTTTCAGGTTTTCATGTTTTTCAACACCGCGTCATGCTCCTCCTATTTTTCAGACCGTTTCATGCTCCTCATGTATTTCACACATTTTGAAGCTCTTAATATTTTTCACACCTTTTCAGGCTCTTCATGTTTTTGAACACGATTTCATGCTACTCCTATTTTTCAGACCGTTTCATGCTCCTCACATTTTTGACACCTTTGAAGTTCTTCATATTTTTCACAACTTTTCAGACTCTTCATGTTTTTCAACACCGCTTCATGCTCCTCCTATTGTTCAGACCGTTTCATGTTCCTCTTATTTTTGACACGTTTTGAGGCTCTTCATATATTTCACACCTTTTCAGGCTCTTCATGTTTTTGAACACCGCTTCATGCTCCTCCTATTTTTAACACCTTTTGAAGCTCTTCATATTTTTCACACCTTTTCAGTCTCTTCATGATTTTGAATACGGTTTCCTGCTCCTCCTTTTTTTTCAGACCTTTTCATGCTCCTAATATTTTTGACACCTTTTGAATCTCTTCATATATTTCACACCTTTTCAGGCTCTTCATATATTTGAACAATGCTTCATGCTCCTTTTATTTTTCAGACGGTTTCATCCTCCTCATGTATTTCACACCTTTGAAGTTCTTCATATTTTTCACACCTTTTCAGGCTCTTCATGTTTTTCAACACCGCTTCATACTCCTCCTATTTTTCAGACCGTTTCATGCTCATCTCATTTTTGACATCTTTTGAAGCTCTTCATATTTTTCACACCTTTTCAGACTCTTCATGTTTTTGAACACCGCTTCATGCTCCTCCTATTTTTCAGACAGTTTCATGTTCCTCCTATTTTTCAGATCATTTCATGCTCCTCATATTTTTGACACCTTTTGAAGCTCTTCATATTTTTCACTCCTTTTCGGGCTCTTCATGTTTTTCAACACCGCTTCATGCTCCTCCTATTTTTCAGACCTTTTCATGCTCCTCATATTTTTGACTCCTTTTGAAGCTCTTCATATTTTTCACACCTTTTCATGCTCTTCATATTTTTCAACAACGTGTCATGCTCCTCCTATTTTTCACACGGTTTCATGCTCCTCATATTTTTCACACCTTTAAAGCTCTTCATATCTTTCTCACATTTTAAGGCTCTTCGTGTGTTTCAACACCGTTTCATGCTCCTCCTATTTTTCAGACCGTTTCATAATCCTCATGTATTTCACACCTTTTGAAGCTCTTCGTATTTTTCACACGTTTTCAGGCTCTTCATGTTTTTGAACACTGCTTCATGCTCCTCCTATTTTTCCGACCGTTTCATGCTCCTCATATTTTTGACACCTTTTGAAGCTCTTCATATTTTTCACACCTTTACAGGCTCTTCATGTTTTTCCACAACATTTCATGCTTCTCCTATTTTTCAGACCTTTTCATGATCCTCATGAATTTCACACCTTTTGAAGCTCTTCATATTTTTCACACCTTTTCAGGCTCTTCATGTTTTTCAACACCGTTACATGATCCTCCTATTTTTCAGACCGTTTCATGCTCATCTCATTTTTGACCCCTTTTGAAGCTTTTCATATTTTTCACAACTTTTTAGGCTCTTCATGTTTTTCAACATCGCTTCATACTCCTCCTATTTTTCAGACCGTTTCATGCTCATCTCATTTTTGACACCTTGTGAAGCTCTTCATATTTCTCACAACTCTTTAGGCTCTTCATGTTTTTGACACCGCTTCATGCTCCTCCTATTTTTCAGAGAGTTTCATGCTCCTCATGTATTTCACATCTTTTGAAGCTCTTCATATTTCTCACATCTTTTTAGGCTCTTCATGTTTTTCCACACCACTTCATGCTTCTCCTATTTTTCGGCCTGTTTCCTGCTCCCCATATTTTTGACTCCTTTTAAAGCTCTTCATATTTTTCACACCTTTTCAGCCTCTTCATGTTTTTCAACACCGCTTCATGCTCCTCCTATTTTTCAGACCGTTTCATGCTCCTCGTATTTTTGATACGTTTTGAAGCTCTTCATATATTTCACATCTTTTCAGGCTCTTCATGTTTTTCAACACCGCTTCATGCTCCTCCTATTTTTCAGTCCGTTGCATGCTCATAATATTTTTGACACCATTTGAAGCTTTTCATATTTTTGATACCTTTTGATGCTCTTCATGTTTTTCAACACCGCTTCATGCTCATCATATTTTTCAGACAGTTTCTTGCTCCTCATATTTTTGACATCTTTTGAAGCTCTTCATTTATTTCACTCCTTTACAGGCTCTTCATGTTTTTCAGCACAGCTTCATGCTCCTCGTATTTTTTAGAGCGTTTCATGCTCCTCTTATATTACACACCTTTTGAAGCTCTTCATATTTTTCACACTTTTCCAGGCTCTTCATGTTTTTCAACACCGTGTCATGCTCCTCCTATTTTTCAGACGGTATCATGCTATTCATAATTTTCACACCTTTAAAGCTCTTCATATTTTTCACGCCTTTTAAGGCTCATCATATTTTTGAACACCACTTCATGCTCCTCCTATTTTTCAGACCGTTTCATGTTCCTGCTATTTTTCAGATCATTTCATGCTCCTGATATTTTTGACACCTTTTGAAGCTCTTCATATTTTTCACACCTTTTCAGGCTCTTCATGTTTTTCAACACCGCTTCATGCTCCTCCTATTTTTCAGCCCTTTTCATGCTCCTCATATTTTTGACTCCTTTTGAAGCTCTTCATATTTTTCACACCTTTTCAGGCTCTTCATGTTTTTCAACACCGCTTCATGCTCCTCCTATTTTTCAGCCCTTTTTATGCTCCTCATATTTTTGACTCCTTTTGAAGCTCTTCATATTTTTCACACCTTTTCAGGCTCTTCATGTTTTTGAACACCACTTCATGCTCCTCCTATTTTTCATACCGTTTCATGCTCCTCCTATTTTTCAGGCCGTTTCATGCTCCTCATATATTACACACCTTTTGAAGCTCTTCATATTTTTCACACATTTCCAGGCTCTTCATGTTTTTGAACACCGTTTCATGCTCCTCCTATTTTTTAGACCGTTTCCTGCTCCTAATATTTTTGACACGTTTTGAAGCTCTTCATATTTTTCACACCTTTTCAGGCACTTCATGTTTTTGAACACCGCTTCATGCTCCTCCTTTTTTTCAGACCGTTTCGTGCTCCTCATGTATTTCAATCCTTTTGAAGCTCTTCGTATTCTTCACACATTTTCAGGCTCTTCATGTTTTTGAACATCACTGCATCTCCTCTTATTTTTCACACCGTTTCATGCTCCTCATATTTGAGAAGTTTTGAAGCTCTTCATATATTTCACACCTTTTCAGGCACTTCATATTTTTCAAAACCGCTTCATGCACGTCCTATTTTTCAGACCGTTTCATGCTCATCTCATTTTTGACAACTTTTGAAGCTTTTCATATTTTTCACAACTTTTCAGGCTCTTCATGTATTTCAACACCGCTTCATGCACCTCCTATTTTTCAGAACGTTTCATGCGCCTCATATTTTTGACAGCTTTTGAAGCTCTTCTTATTTTTCACACCTTTTCCGGCTATTCATATTTTTCAACAACGCTTAATGCTCCTCCTATTTTTCAGACCGTTTCTTGCACCTCATATATTTCACACCCTTTGAAGCTCTTCATATTTTTCACACATTTTCAGGCTTTTCATGTTTTTCAACACCACTTCATGCTCCTCCTATTTTTCAGACCGTTTCATGCTCATCTCATTTTTGACACATTTTGAAGCTCTTCATATTTTTCACACATTTTGAAGCTCTTCATATTTGTCACATTTTTGAAGCTCTTCATATTTTTCACACGAATTCCGACTCTTCATGTTTTTCAACACCACTTCATGCTTCTGCTATTTATCATACCGTTTCATACTCCTCATAATTTTGACAACTTTTGAGGATCTTCATATTATTCACACCTTTTCAGGCTCTTCATTTTTTTCAACACCACTTCATGCTCCTCCTAATTTTCAGACCGTTTCATGCTCACCTAATTTTTGACACCTTTTGAAGCTCTTCATATTTTTCACACCTTTTGAAGCTCTTCATATTTTTCACACCTTTTCAGGCTCTTCATGTTTTTCAACACCGCTTCATGTTCCTCCTATTTTTCAGACCGTTTCATGCACCTCATATTTTTCACACCTTTTGAAGCTCTTCATATTTTTCACACCTTTTCAGGCTCTTCATGTTTTTCAACACTGCTTCATGCTCCTCCTATTTTTCATACCATTTCATGCTCCTTATATTTTTGACACCTTTTGAAGCTCTTCATATTTTTCACACCTTTTCAGACTCTTCATGTTTTTAAACACCGCTTCATGCTCCTCCTATTTTTCAGACCGTTTCATGCTCCTCATATTTTTTCACACCTTTTGAAGCTCTTCATATTTTTCACACATTTTCAGGCTCTTCATGTTTCTGAACATCGCTTCATGCTCCTCCTATTTTTCAGACCGTTTAATCCTCCTAATGTATTTCACACCTTTTGAAGCTCTTCATATTTTTCACACCTTTACAGGCTCTTCATGTTTTTGAACACCGCTTCATGCTCCGCCTATTTTAGAGACCGTTTCATTCTCTTCAATTTTTTGACACTTTTTAAAGCTCCTCCTATATTTCACACCTTTTCAGGCTTTTCATTTTTTTCAACAACACTTCATGCTCCTCCTATTTTTGAGACCGTTTCAAGCTCATCTCATTTTGACCCGTTTTGAAGCTCTTCATATTTTTCACATCTTTTGAAGCTGTTCATATTTTTCACACCTTTTCAGGCTCTTCATGATTTTCAACACCGCTTCATGCTCCTGCTATTTTTCAGACCGTTTCATGCTCCACATATTTTTCACACGTTTTGAAGCTCTTCATATTTTTCACACCTTTTCAGGCTCTTCATTTTTTTGAACACCGCTTCATGCTCCTCCTAATTTTCAGACCGATTCATGCTCCTCATATTTTTGACATCTTTTGATGCTCTTCATATTTTCCACACCTTTTCAGGGTCTCCAAGTTTATGAACACCGCTTCGTGCTCCTCCTATTTTTCAGACCGTTACATACTCCTCATATTTTTGACACCCTTTGAAACTCTTCATATTTTTCACACATTTTCAGGCTCTTCATGTTTTTCAACACCGCTTCATGCTCCGCCTATTTTTCATACCGTTTCATGCTCCTCATATTTTTGACACCTTTTGAAGCTCTTCTTATTTTTCAAACCCTTTCAGGATCCTCATGATTTTGACGACCGCTTCATGCTCCTCCTATATTTCAGACCGTTTCATGCTCCTCATATTTTTGACACCTTTTGAAGCTCTTCATATTTTTCACACCTTTTCAGGCTCTTCATGTTTCTGAACATCGCTTCATGCTCCTCCTATTTTTCAGACCGTTTAATCCTCCTAATGTATTTCACACCTTTTGAAGCTCTTCATATTTTTCACACCTTTTCAGGCTCTTCATGTTTTTGAACACCACTTCATGCTCCACCTATTTTGCAGACCGTTTCATTCTCTTCATTTTTTTGACACCTTTTAAAGCTCCTCCTATATTTCACACCTTTTCAGGCTTTTCATTTTTTTCAACACGACTTCATGCTCCTCCTATTATCAGACAGTTTCATGCTCATCTCATTTTTGACACCTTTTGAAGCTCTTCATATTTTTCACACCTTTTGAAGCTCTTCATATTTTTCATATTTTTGAAGCTCTTCATATTTTCACACGTTTTCAGACTCTTCATGTTTTTCAACACCGCTTCATGCTCCTCCTATTTTTCAGATCGTTTCATGCTCCTCATATATTTGACACCTTTTGCAGCTCTTCTTATATTTCACACCTTTTCAGGATCTTCATGTTTTTAAACAACACTTCATGCTCCTCCTATTTTTCAGACCGCTTCATGTTCCTCATATTTATCACACCTTTTGAAGGTCTTCATATTTTTCACATCTTTTCAGGCTCCTCATGTTTTTGAACACCGCTTCATCCTCCTCCTATTTTTCATATCGTTACATGCTCCTAATATTTTTGACACCTTATGAAGCTCTTCATATTTTTCACAGTTTTTCAGGCTTTTCATGTTTTCCAACACCGCTTCATGCTCTTCCTATTTTTCAGACCGTTTCATGCTCATCTCATTTTTGACACCTTTTGAAGCTTTTCATATTTTTCAAAACATTTCAGCTCTTCATGTTTTTGAAAACCGCTTCATGCTCCTCCTATTTTTCAGAGAGTTTCATGCTCCTCATATATTTCACACCTTTTGAAGCTCTTCAAATTTTTCACACCTTTTCAGGCTCTTCATGTTTTTGATCACCGTTTCATGATCCTCCTATTTTTCAGACGGTATCATGCTCCTCATATTTTTCACACCTTTTGAACCTCTTCATATATTTCACAACGTTTCAGGCTCTTCATGTTTTTGAACACCACTTCATGCACCTCCTATTTTTCAGACAGTTTCATGCTCCTCATATATTTCAGACCTTTTGAAGCTCTTCATATATTTCACACCTTTTCAGGCTCTTCATGTTTTTCAACACAACTTCATGCCTCTCCTATATTTCACACCGTTTCATGCTCCTCTTATTTTTGACATCTTTTGAAGCTCTTCATATTTTTAACATCTTTTGAAGCTCTTCATATTTTTCACACGGTTTCAGGCTCTTCATGTTTTTCCACACCACTTCATGCTTCTCCTATATTTCAGCCTGTTTCAAGCTCCTCATGTATTTCACACCTTTTGAAGCTCTTCATATTTTTCACACCTTTTCAGGCTCTTCATGTTTTTGATCACTGTTCCATGCTCCTCCTATTTTTCAGACCGTTTCATGCTCCTCATATTTGACACCTTTTGAAGCTCTTCCTATTTTTCATACCTCTTCATGCTCATCAGGTTTTTGAACACCACTACATGATCCTCCTATTTTGCAGACCGTTTCATGCTCCTCATATTTTTGACACCTTTTGAAGCTCTTCATATTTTTCACACCTTTTCAGGCTCTTCATGTTTTTCAACACCACTTCATGCTCCTCCTATTTTTCAGACCGTTTCATGCTCCTCATATTTTTGACACCGTTAGAAGCTCTTCATATTTTTCACACCTATTCAGGCTCTTCATTTTTTTCAACACCGCTTCATGCTCCTCCTATTTTTCAGACGGTTTCATTCTCCTCATATTTTTGACACCTTTTGAAGCTCTTCATATTTTGCACACCTTTTCAGCCTCTTCATGTTTTTCAACACCACTTAATGCTCCTCCTATTTTTCAGACCGTTTCATGCTCCTCATATTTTTGACACGTTTTGAAACTCTTCATATTTTTACATCTTTTGAAGCTTTTCATATTTTTCACACCTTTTCAGGCTCTTTATGTTTTTGAACACCACTTCATGCTCCTCCTCTTTTTCAGACCATTTCATGCTCCTCCTATTTTTCAGACCGTTTCATGCTCCTCATATTTTTGACACCTTTTGAAGCTCTTCATATTTTTCACACATTTTCAGGCTCTTCATGTTTTTCAACACCACTTCATGCTTCTCCTATTTTTCAGCCCGTTTCATGCTCCTCATGTATTTCACACCTTATGAAGCTCTTCTTATTTTTCACACCTTTTGAGGCTCTTCATGTTTTTGAACACCGCTTCATGCTCCTCATATTTATCAGACCGTTTAATGCTCCTCATTTATTTCACACCTTTTGAAACTCTTCATATTTTTCACACCTTTTCAGTCTCTTCATGTTTTTGAACACTGCTTCATGCTCCTCCTATTTATCAGACCGTTTCATGCTTCTCATGTATTTCACACCTTTTGAAGCTCTTCATATTTTTCACACCTTTTCAGCCTCTTCATGTTTTTGAACACTGTTTCATGCTCCTCCTAATTTTCAGACCGTTTCATGCTCATCTATTTTTTGACCCTTTTTGAAACTCTTCATATTTTTCACACCTTTTGAAACTCTTCACATTTTTCACACCTTTTCAGGCTCTTCCTGTTTTTGAACACCGTTACATGCTCCTCCTATTTTTCAGAATGTTTTATGCTCCTCATATTTTTGACACCTTTTGAAGCTCTTCATATTTTTCAAACCTTTTCAGGTTCTTCATATTTTTGAACACCGTTTCCTGCTCCTCCTATTTTTCAGTACGTTTCATGCTCCTCATATTTTTTCACACCTTTTGAATCTCTTCATATTTTTCACACCTTTTCAGGCTCTTCATGTTTCTGACCACCGCTTCATGCTCCTCCTATTTTTCAGACCGTTTCATGCTCCTCATATTTTTTCACACCTTTTGAATCTCTTCATATCTTTCACACCTTTTCAGGCTCTTCATGTTTCTGACCACTGCTTCATGCTCCGCCTATTTTATAGGCCGTTTCATTCTCTTCATTTTTTGACACCTTTTAAAGCTCCTCCTATATTTCTCACCTTTTCAGGCTTTTCATTTTTTTCAACACCACATCATGTTCCTCCTATTTTTCAGACCGTTTCATGCTCCTCATATTTTTGACATCTTTTGATGCTCTTCATATTTTTCACACCTTTTCAGGGTCTCCAAGTTTATGAACACCGCTTCGTGCTCCTCCTATTTTTCAGACCGTTGCATGCTCCTCATATTTTTGACACCCTTTGAAGCTCTTCATATTTTTCACACATTTTCAGGCTCTTCATATTTTTCAACACCGCTTCATGCTCCGCCTATTTTTCATACCGTTTCATGCTCCTCATATTTTTGACACCTTTTGAAGCTCTTCTTATTTTTCAAACCCTTTCAGGATCTTCATGATTTTGCCGACTGCTTCATGCTCCTCCTATATTTCAGACCGTTTCATGCTCCTCATATTTTTGACACCTTTTGAAGCTCTTCATATTTTTCACACCTTTTCAGGCTCTTCATGTTTCTGAACATCGCTTCATGCTCCTCCTATTTTTCAGACCGTTTAATCCTCCTAATGTATTTCACACCTTTTGAAGCTCTTCATATTTTTCACACCTTTTCAGGCTCTTCATGTTTTTGAACACCGCTTCATGCTCCACCTATTTTGCAGACCGTTTCATTCTCTTCATTTTTTTGACACATTTTAAAGCTCCTCCTATATTTCACACTTTTTCAGGCTTTTCATTTTTTTCAACACGACTTCATGCTCCTCCTATTTTTCAGACAGTTTCATGCTCATCTCATTTTTGACACCTTTTGAAGCTCTTCATATTTTTCACACCTTTTGAAGCTCTTCATATTTTTCACACCTTTTCAGGCTCTTCATGTTTTTCAACACTGCTTCATGCTCCTCCTATTTTTCAGACCGTTTAATCCTCCTAATGTATTTCACACCTTTTGAAGCTCTTCATATTTTTCACACCTTTTCAGGCTCTTCATAATTTTCAACAGCGCTTCATGCTCCTCCTATTTTTCAGACCGTTTCAGGCTCATCTAATATTTGACACCATTTGAAGCTCTTCATATTTTTCACACCTTTTGAAGCTCTTCATATTTTTCACACGTTTTCAGGCTCTTCATGTTTTTCAGCAACGCTTCATTCTCCTCCTATTTTTCAGACCGTTTCATGCTCATCTAATTTTTGACACTTTTTGAAGCTCTTCATATTTTTCGCACCTTTTGAATCACTTCATATTTTTCACACCTTTTCAGGCTCTTCATGGTTTTGAACACCATTTCATGCTCCTCCTATATTGCAGACCGTTTCATTCTCCTCATATTTTTGACACATTTTGAAGCTCTTCATATATTTCACACCTTTTCAGGATTTTCATTTTTTCAACACCACTTCATGCTTCTCCTATTTTTCAGACCGGTTCATGCTCATCTCATTTTGATACATTTTGAAGCTCTTCATATTTTTCACATCATTTGAAGCTTTTCTAATTTTTCATATTTTTGAAACTCTTCTTATTTTCACACGTTTTCAGACTCTTCAGTTTTCAACACCGCTTCATGCTCCTGCAATTTTTTAGACTTTTCATGCTAATCATATTTTTGTCACCTTTAGTAACTTTTCATATTTTTCACACCTTTTCAGGCTCTTCATGTTTTTTAACACCGCTTCATGCTCCTCCTATTTTTCAGACCGTTTCAGTCTCCTCATATTTTTGACACCTTTTCAAGCTCTTCATATATTTCACACCTTTTCAGGCTCTTCATGTTTTTCAACACCGCTTCATCCTCTTCCTATTTTTCAGAACGTTTCATGCTCCTCATATTTTTGACACCTTTTGAAGCTCTTCATATTTTTCACAGCTTTTCAGGCTTTTCATGTTTTTGAACACCGCTTCATGTTCCTCCTATTTTTCAGACCGTTTCATACTCCTCATATTTTTGACACCTTTTGAAGCTCTTCATATATTTCACACCATTCCAGGCTCTTCATATTTTTGAACACCGTTTCATGCTCCTCCTATTTTTCAGATTTTTTCATGCTCCTCATATTTTAGACACATTTTGAAGCTCTTCATATTTTTCACACCTTTTCAGGCTCTTGATGATTTTCAACACCGCTTCATTCTCCTCCTGTTTTTCAGACCGTTTCATGCTCATCTCATTTTGACACCTTTTGAATCTCTTCATATTTTTCACACCTTTTGAAGCTCTTCATATTTTTCACACCTTTTCTGGCTCTTCATGATTTTCAACAGCGCTTCATGGTCCTCCTATTTTTCAGAAAGTTTCATGCTCATCTCATTTTTGACACCTTTTAAAGCTCTTCATATTTGTCACAGCTTTTGAAGCTCTTCATATTTTTCATATTTTTGAAGCTCTTCATATTTTTCACACCTTTTCAGGCTCTTCATGTTTTTGAACTTCACTTCATGCTCCTCCTCTTTTTCAGACCGTTTCATGCTCCTCCTATTTTTCAGATCGTTTCATGCTCCTCATATTTTTGACACCTTTTGAAGCTCTTCATATTTGTCACACTTTTTCAGGCTCTTCATGTTTCTGAACATCGCTTCATGCTCCTCCTATTTTTCAACCGTTTAATCCTCCTAATGTATTTCACACCTTTTGTAGCTCTTCATGTTTTTCACACCTTTCAGGCTCTTCATGTTTTTGAACACCGCTTCATGCTCCGCCTATTTTGCAGACCGTTTCATTCTCTTCATTTTTTTGATAACTTTTAAAGCTCCTCCTATATTTCACACCTTTTCATGCTTTTCATTTTTTGCAACACCACTTCATGCTCTTCCTATTTTTCAGACCGTTTCATGCTCATCTCATTTTGACCCCTTTTGAAGCTCTTCATATTTTTCACATCTTTTCAGGCTCTTCATGTTTTTGAACACCGCTTCATGCTCCTTATATTTTTCAGAGAGTTTCATGCTCTTCATGTATTTCACACCTTTAGAAGCTCTTCATATTTTTCACACCTTTTCAGGCTCTTCATCTTTTTCCACACCACTTCATGCTTCTCGTATTTTTCAGCCAGTTTCATGCTCCTCATGTATTTCACAGCTTTTGAAGCTCTTCATATTTTTCACTCCTTTTCAGTCTCTTCACGTTTGATAACCATTTCATGCTCCTCTTATTTTTCAGACCGTTTCATGCTCATCTCATTTTTGACACCTTTTGAAGCTCTTCATATATTTCACAGATTTTCAGCTCTTCATATTTTTCACACCTTTTCAGGCTCTTCATGTTTTTGAACACCGCTTCATGCTCCTCCTATTTTTCAGACCCTTTCATGCTCGTCATATTTTTGACACCTTTTGAAGCTCTTCATATATTTCACAGATTTTCAGCTCTTCATATTTTTCACACCTTTTCAGGCTCTTCATGTTTTTGAACACCGCTTCATGCTCCTCCTATTTTTCAGACCGTTTCATGCTCCTCATATTTTTGACACCTTTTGAAGCTCTTCATATTTTTCACACCTTTTCAGGCTCTTCATGTTTTTGATCACCGTTTCTTTCTCGTCCTATTTTTCAGACCGTTTCATGCTCCTCATATTTTTGACACCTTTTGAAGGTCTTCATATTTTTCACACCTTTTCAGGCTCTTCATGTTTTTGATCACCTTTTCTTGCTCCTCCTATTTTTCAGACCGTTTCATGCTCCTCATATTTTTGACACCGTTTAAAGCTCTTCATAATTTTCACACCCTTTCAGGCTCTTCATGATTTTCAACAGCACTTCATGCTCCTCCTATTTTTCAGACCGTTTCATGCTCCTCATATTTTTGACACCTTTTGAAGCTCTTCTTATTTTTCACACCTTTTCAGGCTCTTCATGTTTTTCCACACCACTTCACGCTTCTCCTATTTTTCAGCCCGTTTCATGCTCCTCATGTATTTCACACCTTTTGAAGGACTTCATATTTTTCACACTTTTCAGGCTCTTCATGTATTTGAAAACCGCCTCATGCTCCTCCTATTTTTCAGACCGTTTCATGTCCAAATTTATTTCACACCTTTTGAAGCTCTTTATATTTTTCAAAATTTTTCATGCCCTTCATGTGTTTGATCAGCATTTCATGCTCCTCCTATTTTTCAGACCGTTTCATGCTCATCTCATTTTTGACACCTTTTGAAGCTCTTCATATTTTTCACACCTTTTGAAGCTCTTCAGATTTTCCAACGTTTTCAGGCTCTTCATGTTTTTGAACATCGCTTCATGCTCCTCATATTTTTCAGACCGTTTCGTGCTCCTCATATTCTTGACACCTTATGAAGCTCTTCATATTTTTCACACCTTTTCAGGCTCTTCATGTTTTTGAACACCGCTTCATGCTCCTCCTATTTTTCAGACCGTTTCAGTCTCCTCATATTTTTGACACCTTTTCAAGCTCTTCATATATTTCACACCTTTTCAGGCTCTTCATGTTTTTCAACACCGCTTCATCCTCTTCCTATTTTTCAGAACGTTTCATGCTCCTCATATTTTTGACACCTTTTGAAGCTCTTCATATTTTTCACAGCTTTTCAGGCTTTTCATGTTTTTGAACACCGCTTCATGTTCCTCCTATTTTTCAGACCGTTTCATACTCCTCATATTTTTGACACCTTTTGAAGCTCTTCATATATTTCACACCATTCCAGGCTCTTCATATTTTTGAACACCGTTTCATGCTCCTCCTATTTTTCAGATTTTTTCATGCTCCTCATATTTTAGACACATTTTGAAGCTCTTCATATTTTTCACACCTTTTCAGGCTCTTGATGATTTTCAACACCGCTTCATTCTCCTCCTGTTTTTCAGACCGTTTCATGCTCATCTCATTTTGACACCTTTTGAATCTCTTCATATTTTTCACACCTTTTGAAGCTCTTCATATTTTTCACACCTTTTCTGGCTCTTCATGATTTTCAACAGCGCTTCATGGTCCTCCTATTTTTCAGAAAGTTTCATGCTCATCTCATTTTTGACACCTTTTAAAGCTCTTCATATTTGTCACAGCTTTTGAAGCTCTTCATATTTTTCATATTTTTGAAGCTCTTCATATTTTTCACACCTTTTCAGGCTCTTCATGTTTTTGAACTTCACTTCATGCTCCTCCTCTTTTTCAGACCGTTTCATGCTCCTCCTATTTTTCAGATCGTTTCATGCTCCTCATATTTTTGACACCTTTTGAAGCTCTTCATATTTGTCACACTTTTTCAGGCTCTTCATGTTTCTGAACATCGCTTCATGCTCCTCCTATTTTTCAACCGTTTAATCCTCCTAATGTATTTCACACCTTTTGTAGCTCTTCATGTTTTTCACACCTTTCAGGCTCTTCATGTTTTTGAACACCGCTTCATGCTCCGCCTATTTTGCAGACCGTTTCATTCTCTTCATTTTTTTGATAACTTTTAAAGCTCCTCCTATATTTCACACCTTTTCATGCTTTTCATTTTTTGCAACACCACTTCATGCTCTTCCTATTTTTCAGACCGTTTCATGCTCATCTCATTTTGACCCCTTTTGAAGCTCTTCATATTTTTCACATCTTTTCAGGCTCTTCATGTTTTTGAACACCGCTTCATGCTCCTTATATTTTTCAGAGAGTTTCATGCTCTTCATGTATTTCACACCTTTAGAAGCTCTTCATATTTTTCACACCTTTTCAGGCTCTTCATCTTTTTCCACACCACTTCATGCTTCTCGTATTTTTCAGCCAGTTTCATGCTCCTCATGTATTTCACAGCTTTTGAAGCTCTTCATATTTTTCACTCCTTTTCAGTCTCTTCACGTTTGATAACCATTTCATGCTCCTCTTATTTTTCAGACCGTTTCATGCTCATCTCATTTTTGACACCTTTTGAAGCTCTTCATATATTTCACAGATTTTCAGCTCTTCATATTTTTCACACCTTTTCAGGCTCTTCATGTTTTTGAACACCGCTTCATGCTCCTCCTATTTTTCAGACCCTTTCATGCTCGTCATATTTTTGACACCTTTTGAAGCTCTTCATATATTTCACAGATTTTCAGCTCTTCATATTTTTCACACCTTTTCAGGCTCTTCATGTTTTTGAACACCGCTTCATGCTCCTCCTATTTTTCAGACCGTTTCATGCTCCTCATATTTTTGACACCTTTTGAAGCTCTTCATATTTTTCACACCTTTTCAGGCTCTTCATGTTTTTGATCACCGTTTCTTTCTCGTCCTATTTTTCAGACCGTTTCATGCTCCTCATATTTTTGACACCTTTTGAAGGTCTTCATATTTTTCACACCTTTTCAGGCTCTTCATGTTTTTGATCACCTTTTCTTGCTCCTCCTATTTTTCAGACCGTTTCATGCTCCTCATATTTTTGACACCGTTTAAAGCTCTTCATAATTTTCACACCCTTTCAGGCTCTTCATGATTTTCAACAGCACTTCATGCTCCTCCTATTTTTCAGACCGTTTCATGCTCCTCATATTTTTGACACCTTTTGAAGCTCTTCTTATTTTTCACACCTTTTCAGGCTCTTCATGTTTTTCCACACCACTTCACGCTTCTCCTATTTTTCAGCCCGTTTCATGCTCCTCATGTATTTCACACCTTTTGAAGGACTTCATATTTTTCACACTTTTCAGGCTCTTCATGTATTTGAAAACCGCCTCATGCTCCTCCTATTTTTCAGACCGTTTCATGTCCAAATTTATTTCACACCTTTTGAAGCTCTTTATATTTTTCAAAATTTTTCATGCCCTTCATGTGTTTGATCAGCATTTCATGCTCCTCCTATTTTTCAGACCGTTTCATGCTCATCTCATTTTTGACACCTTTTGAAGCTCTTCATATTTTTCACACCTTTTGAAGCTCTTCAGATTTTCCAACGTTTTCAGGCTCTTCATGTTTTTGAACATCGCTTCATGCTCCTCATATTTTTCAGACCGTTTCGTGCTCCTCATATTCTTGACACCTTATGAAGCTCTTCATATTTTTCACACCTTTTCAGGCTCTTCATGTTTTTGAACACCGCTTCATGCTCCTCCTATATTTCAGACCGTTTAATTCTCCTCATAGTTTTCACACCTTTTGAAGCTCTTCATATTTTTCACACCTTTTCAGTCTCTTCATGTTTTTGAACACCGTTTCTCGCTCCTCCTATTTTTCAGATCGTTTCATGCTCATCTCATTTTTGACACCTTTTGAAGCTCTTCATATATTTCACAACTTTTCAGTCTCTTCATGTTTATCAACACCACTTCATGCTCCTCCTGTTTTTCCGACCATTTCATGCTCATCTCATTTTTGACACCTGTTGAAGCTCTTCATATTTCTCACACCTTTTGAAGCTCTTCATTTATTTCACTCCCTTACAGGCTCTTCACGTTTTTCAACACCGCTTCACCTCCTCCTATTTTTTAGACCGTTTCATGCTCCTCATATATTACACACCTTTTGAAACTCTTCATATTTTTCACACCTTTTCAGGCTCTTCATGTTTTTGAACACGGCTTCATGCTCCTCCTATTTTTCAGGCTGTTTCATGCTCATTTCATTTTTGACACCTTTGAAAGCTCTTCATATGTTTCACACATGTTCAGGCTCTTCATGTTTTTGAACACCTATTCATGCTCCTCCTATTTTTCAGACCGTTTCATGCTCTTCATATTTTTGACACGTTTTGAGGCTCTTCATTTTTTTCACACCTTTTCAGGCTCTTCATGTTTTTGAACACCGTTTCATGCTCCTCCAATTTTTCAGACCGTTTCCTGCTCCTCATGTATTTCACACCTTTTGAAGCTCTTCGAATTTTTCACAGCTTTTCAGGCTCTTCATGTTTTTTTACACCACTTCATGCTCCTCCAATTTTTCAGACCGTTTCATGCTCCTCATATTTTGACAGCTTTTGAAGCTCTTCATATATTTCACACCTTTTCAGAGTCTTAAAGGTTTTGAACACTGCTTCATGCTCCTCCTTTTTTTCAGACCGTTTCATGCTCCTCATGTATTTCACACATTTTGAAGCTCTTCAAATTTTTCACACCTTTTCAGTCTCTTCATGTTTTTGAACACTGCTTCATGCTCCTCCTATTTTTCAGACCGTTTCATGCTCCTCATATTTTTGACACCTTTTGTAGCTCTTCATATTTTTCACAACTTTTCAGGTTCTTCATGTTTTTCAAAATCGCTTCATGGTCCTCCTATTTTTCAGAAGGTTACATACTTCTCATATTTTTGACACCTTTTGAAGCTCTTCATATTTTTCACACCTTTTCAGGCTCTTCGTCTTTTTCAACACCACTTCATGCTTCTCCTATTTTTCAGAACGTTTCAGGCTCCTCATATTTTTGACAGTTTTTGAATCTCTTCCTATTTTTCACACGTTTTAATGCTCTTCATATTTTTCAACAGCGTGTCATGCTCCTCCTATTTTTCTGACGGTTTCATGCTCCTCATATTTTTCACACCTTTAAAGCTCTTCATATTTTTCTCACATTTTAAGGCTCTTCATGTTTTTCAACACCGTGTCATGCTTCTCATATTTTTCAGACCGTTTCATGCTCCTCATATTTTTGACACCTTTTCAAGCTCTGCATATATTTCACAGATTTCCAGGCTCTTCAGGTTTTTGAACATCGTTTCATGATCCTCCTATTTTTCAGAACGGTCCATGCTCCTCATATTTTTCACAGCTTTTGCAGCTCTTCATATTTTTCACACCTTTTCTGTCTCTTCATATTTTTAAACACCACTTAATGCTCCTCCTATGTTTAGAACGTTTAATGCTCCTCATAATTTTGACACCTTTTGCAGCTCTTCATATTTTTCACACTTTTTCTGTCTCTTCATATTTTTCAACACCACTTCATGCTCCTCCTATGTTTAGAACGTTTAATGCTCCTCATAATATAGACACCTTTTGAAGCTCTTCATATTTTTCACACCTTTTCAGTCTCTTCATGTTTTGAACACCGCTTCATGATCCTCCTATTTTTCAGACCGTTTCATGCTCCGCATATATTTCACACCTCTTGAAGCTCTTCATATTTTTCACACCTTTTCAGGGTTTTCATGTTTTTGAACACCGCTTCATGCTCCTCCTATATTTCAGACCCTTTCATGCTCCTCATATTTTTGAGACCTTTTGAAGCTCTTCATATTTTTCACACCTTTTCAGGCTCTTCATGGTTTTCAACACTGCTTCATGCTCCTCCTTTTTTTCAGACAGTTTCATTCTCCTGCTATTTTTGACACCTTTTAAAGCTCTTGATATATTTCACACCTTTTCAAGCTCTTCTTGATTTGAACACTGCTTCATGCTCCTCCTATTTTTTAGACCGTTTCATGCTCCTCATAATTTCGACACATTTTAAAGCTCTTCATATTTTTCACACCTTTTCAGGCTCTTCATGTTTTTCAACACCACTTACTGCTCCTCCTATTTTTCAGACCGTTTCATGCTCCTCGTATTTTTGACACGTTTTGAAGCTCTTCATATGTTTCACACCTTTTCAGCATCTGCATGTTTTTCAACACCGCTTCATGCTCCTCCTATTTTTCAGACCGTTTCATGCTCCTCCTCTTTTTCAGACGGTTTCTTGCTCCTCATATTTTGACACTGTTTGAAGATCTTCATATTTTTCACACCTTTTCAGGCTCTTCATGTTTTTGAACACGGCTTCATGCTCCTCCTATTTCAGACCGTTTCATGCTCCTCATATTTTTGACACCGTTTGAAGCTTTTCATGTTTTTCACATCTTTTCAGGCTCTTCATGTTTTTCAACACCGCTTCATTCTCCTCCTTTATTTCAGACAGTTTCATTCTCTTCCTATTTTTGACACGTTTTAAGCTCTTCATATATTTCACACCTTTTCTAGCTCTTCATGTTTTTGAACACTGCTTCATGCTCCTCCTATTCTTCTGACCGTTTCATGCTCTTCGTATTTTTGACACCTTTTGAGGCTATTCATATTTTTCACATTTTTGAAGCTCTTCATATATTTCACACCTTTTCAAGCTCTTCATGTTTTTCAACACCGCTTCATGCTCCTCCTCTTTTTGAGACCGTGGCATGTTCCTCATATTTTTCACACCTTTTAAAACTCTTCATATTTTTCACATTTTTGAAGCTCTTCATATTTTTCACACGTTTTCAGTCTCTTCATGTTTTTCACCACCACTTCATGCTCCTGCTATTTTTCAGACCATTTCATACTCCTCATATTCTTCACACTTTTTGAAGCTCTTCATATTTTTCACATTTTTGAAGCTCTTCATATTTTTAACACCTTTTCAGGCTCTTCATATTTTTCACATCTTTTCAGGCTCTTCATGTTTTTCAACACCGCTTCATGCTCCTCCTCTTTTTCAGACCATTTCATGCTCCTCATATTTTTGACATCTTTTGAAGCTTTTCATATTTTTCACACCTTTTCAGTCTCTTCATGTTTTTCAAAAACGCTTCTTGCTCCTCCTATTTTTCAGACCGTTTCATGCTCATCTCATTTTTGACACGTTTTGAAGCTCTTCATATTTTTCACAGCTTTTGAAGCTCTTCATATTTTTCACACGTTTTCAGGCTCTTCATGTTTTTGAACACCGCTTCTTGCGACTCCTATTTTTCAGACTGTTTCATGCTCCTCATATTTTTGACACCTCTTGAAGCTCTTCATATTTTTCACACCTTTTCCGGCTTTTGATGTTTTTCAACACTGCTTCATGCTCCTCCTATTTTTCAGACCGTTTCATGCTCCTCATATTTTTGACACCTTTTGAAGCTCTTCATATGTTTCACACCTTTTCAGCTCTTCATTTTTGTCAACACCAATTCATGCTCCTTCTATTTTTCAGACCGTTTCATTCTCCTCATATATTTGACACCTTTTGAAACTCTTCATATATTTCACACATTTTCAGGCTCTTCATCTTTTTGCACACCGCTTCATGCTCCTCCTATTTTTCACACCGTTTCATGCTCCTCTCATTATTGACACATTTCAAAGCTATTCATATTTTTCACACCTTTGGAAGCTCTTCATATTTTTCACACATTTTCAGGCTTTTCATGTTGTCAACACCGCTTCATACTCCTCCTTTTTTTCAGACCGTTTCATGCTCCTCATTTTTTGACACCTTTTAATGCTCTTCACATTTTTCACACCTTTTCAGGCTCTTCATGTTTTTCAACACTGCTTCATGCTCCTCCAATTTTTCAGACTCTTTCATGCTCCTCATATTTTTGACACCTTTTGAAGCTCTTCATATTTTTCACACCTTTTCAGGCTCTTCATGATTTTCAACCGTGCTTCATGTTCCTCCTATTTTTCAGATCGTTTCATGCTCCTCATATTTTTGACACCTTTTGAAGATCTTAATATTTTTCACACCTTTTCAGTCTCTTCATGTTTTAGAACACCATTTCATGCTCCTCCTTTTTTTTGACACATTTTGAAGGTCTTCATAATTTTCACACCTTTTCAGGCTCTTCATGTTTTTCAACACCGTTTCATGCTCCTCCTATTTTTCAGATCATTTCATGCTCCTCTTATATTTCACATCTTTTGTAGCTCTTCATATTTTTCACACCTTTTCAGACTCTTCAGGTTTCTCAACATCACTTCATGCTTCTCCTATTTTTCACACCGCTTCATGCTCCTCATATTTTTGAAACCTTTTCAAGCTCTTTATATATTTCCCACCTTTTCAGGCTCTTAATGTTTTCAACACCGCTTCATGCTCATCCTATTTTTCGGACCGCTTCATGCTCCTCATATTTTTGACATCTTTTGAAGCTCTTCATATTTTTCACACCTTTTCAGGCTCTTCATGTTTTCAACACCGTTTCATGCTCCACCTATTTTTCAGACCGTTTCATGCTCCTCATATTTTTAACACCTTTTGAAGCTCTTCATATTTTTCACACCTTTTCAGGCTCTTCATGTTTTTGCACACCGCTTCATGCTCCTCCTATTTTTCACACCATTTCATGCTCCTCTCATTATTGACACATTTCTAAGCAATTCATATTTTTCACACCTTTGGAAGCTCTTCATATTTTTCACACATTTTCAGGCTTTTCATGTTTTCAACACCGCTTCATGCTCCTCCTTTTTTTCAGACCGTTTCATGCTCCTCTCATTATTGACACATTTCTAAGCAATTCATATTTTTCACACCTTTGGAAGCTCTTCATATTTTTCACACATTTTCAGGCTTTTCATTTTTTCAACACCGCTTCATGCTCCTCCTATATTTCAGACCGTTTCATGCTCATCTCATTTTTGACACCTTTGGAAGCTCTTCATATTTTTCACACCTTTTGAAGCTCTTCATATTTTTCACACCTTTTCAGGCTCTTCATGTTTTTCAACACCGTTTCATGCTCCTCCTATTTTTCAGACCGCTTCAGGCTCCTCATGTATATCACACCTTTTCAAGCTCTTCATATTTTTCACACCTTTTCAGGCTCTTCATGTTTTTGAACACCGTTTCATGCTCCTCCTATTTTTCAGACCGTTTCATGCTCCTCATATATTTGACACCTTGTGAAGCTCTTCCTATTTTTCACACCTTTTCAGGCTCTTCATGTTTTTCAACACCGCTTCATGCTCCTCCTATTTTTCAGACCGTTTCATGCTCCTCATATTTTTGACACTTTTTGAGGCTCTTCATGTTTTTCACACATTTTCAGGCTCTTCATGTTTTTGAACACCACTTCATGCTCCTCCTATTTTTCAGAACGGTTCATGTTCCTCATATTTTTAACACCTTTTGTAGCTCTTCATATATTTCACACCTTTTAAGGCTCTTCATGTTTCTCAACAACACTTCATGCTCCTCGGATTTTTCAGACCGGTTCATGCTCCTCATATTGTTGACACCTTTTGTAGCTCTTCATATATTTCACACCTTTTAAGGCCCTTCATGTTTTTCACCAAAATTTCATGCTCCTCCTATTTATCAGACCGATTCATGCTCATCTCATTTTTGACCCCTTTTGAAGCTCTTCATATTTTTCACACCTTTTGAAGCTCTTCATATTTTTCACACCTTTTCAGGCTTTTCTTGTGTTTGAACACCGTTTCATGCTCCTCCTATTTTTCAGACCGTTTCATGCTCCTCATGGATTTCACACCTTTTGAAGCTCTTCACATTTTTCACACCTTTTCAGGCTCTTAATATTTTTGAATACTGCTTCATGCTCGTCCTATTTTTCAGATCATTTCATGCTCCTCCTGTATTTCCCACCTTTGAAGCTCTTCACATTTTTCACACCTTTTCAGGCTCTTCAAGTTTTTGAACACCATTTCATGCTGCTCCTATTTTTCAGACCGTTTCATGCTCCTCATATTTTTGACACCTTTAGAAGCTCTTCATATTTTTCGCACCTTTTCAGGCTGTTCATGTTTTTCAAAACTACTTCATGCTCCTCTTATTTTTCAGACCGTTTCATGCTCCTCATATTTTTGACAATTTTTGAAGCTCTTCATATCTTTCACACCTTTTCAGGCTCTTCATGTTTTTCAACACCACTTCATGTTCCTCCTATTTTTCAGACCGTATCATGCTCCTCATATTTTTGACACCTTTTGAAGCTCCTCATATTTTCACACCTTTTGAAGTTCTTCATATTTTTCACACCTTTTCAGGCTCTTCATGCTTTTCAACACCACTTCATGCTCCTCCTATTTTTAAGACCTCTTCATGATGATCTCATTTTTGACACCTTTGAAGCTCTTCATAATTTTCACACCTTTTGAAGCCCTTCATATTTTTCACACCTTTTGAAGCTCTTCATATTTTTCACACCTTTTCAGGCTTTTCTTGTGTTTGAACACCGATTCATGCTCCTCCTATTTTTCAGACCGTTTCATGCTCCTCATATTGTTGACACTTTATGAAGCTCTTCATATTTTTCACACCTTTTCAGGCTCTTCATATTATTGAATACCGCTTAATGCTCCTCTGATTTTTCAGACCGTTTCATGCTCCTCATGTGTTTCACATCTTTTGAAGCTCTTCATATTTTTCACACCTTTTCAGGCTTTTAATGTTTTTCAACACCACTTCATGCTCCTCTTATTTTTCAGACCTTTTCATGCTCTTCATATTTTTGACACTTTTTGAAGCTCTTCATATTTTTCACACCTTTTCAGGCTCTTCATGTTTCTCAACACCACTTCATGCTCCTCCTAATTTTCAGACCGTTTCATGATCATCTCATTTTTGACACCTTTTGAAGCTCTTCATATTTTTCAAACCTTTTCAGGCTCTTCATGTTTTTGAACACCACTTCATGCTCCTCCTATACTTCAGACCGTTTCATGCTCCTCATATTTTTAACACCTTTTGAAGCTCTTCATATTTTTCACACCTTTTCAGGCTCTTCAAGTTTTTGAACACCATTTCATGCTGCTCCTATTTTTCAGACCGTTTCATGCTCCTCATATTTTTAACACCTTTTGAAGCTCTTCATATTTTTCACACCTTTTCAGGCTCTTTATGTTTTTGAACACCGTTTCATCTTCCTCCTATTTTTCAGACCGTTTCATGCTCCTCATATTTTTGACACCTTTTGAAGCTCTTCATATTTTTCACACCTTTTCAGGCTCTTCATGTATTTGAACACCACTTCATGCTCCTCCTATACTTCAGACCGTTTCATGCTCCTCATATTTTTAACACCTTTTGAAGCTCTTCATATTTTTCACACCTTTTCAGGCTCTTCATGTTTTTGAACACCGCTTCATGCTCCTCCTATTTTTCAGACCGTTTCATGCTCCTCATATTTTTAACACCTTTTGAAGCTCTTCATATTTTTCACACCTTTTCAGGCTCTTCATGTTTTTGAACACCTCTTCATGCTCCTCCTATACTTCAGACGGTTTCATGCTCCTCATGTATTTCCCACTTTTGAAGCTCTTCATATTTGTCACACCTTTTCAGCCTGTTCATGTTTTGAACACCGGTTCATGTTCCTCCTCTTTTTCAGACCGTTTCATGCTCATCTCATTTTTGACACCTTTTGAAGCCCTTCATATTTTTCACACATTTTGAAGCTCTTCATATTTTTCACACGTTTTCAGGCTCTTCATGTTTGTGAACACTGCTTCATGCTCCTCCTATTTTTCAGACCGTTCATGCTCCTCAGATTTTGACACTTTTTGAAGCTCTTCATTTTTTCACACCGTTTCAGGCTCTTCAAGCTTTTGAACAACGCTTCAATGCTCCTTCTATTTTTCAGACCGTTTCAAGCTCCTCATATTTTTGACAACTTTTGAAGCTCTTCATATTTTTCACACCTTTTAAAGCTCTTTATATTTTTCCCACCTTTTCAGGCTCTTCATGCTTTTCAACACCACTTCATGCTCCTCCTATTTTTCAGACCTCTTCATGATCATCACATTTTTGACACCTTTGAAGCGCTTCATAATTTTCACACCTTTTGAAGCTCTTCATATTTTTCACACCTTTTGAAGCTCTTCATATTTTTCACAGCTTTTCAGGCACTTCATATTTTTCAACAGCACTTCATGCTCCTCATATTTTTCAGACCGTTTCATGCTCCTCGTATTGTTGACACTTTTTGAAGCTCTTCATATTTTTCACACCTTTTCAGGCTCTTCATATTTTTGAATACCGCTTAATGCTCCTCTTATTTTTCAGACCGTTTCATGCTCCTCATGTATTTCACACCTTTTGAAGCTCTTTATATGTTTCACACCTTTTCAGACTCTTCAAGTTTTTGAACACCGTTTCATGCTGCTCCAATTTTTTAGACCGTTTCATGCTCCTCATATTTTTAACACCTTTTGAAGCTCTTCATATTTTTCAAACCTTTTCAGGCTTTTAATGTTTTTCAACACCACTTCATGCTCCTCTTATTTGTCAGACTTTTTCTTGCTCTTCATATTTTTGACACCTTTTGAAACTCTTCATATATTTCACACCTTTTCAGGCTCTACATCTTTTCAACGCCACGTCATGCTCCTCCTATTTTTCAGATCGCTTAAAGCTCATCTCAATTTTGACACATTTTGAAGCTCTTCATATTTTTCACACCTTTTGAAGCTCTTCGTATATTTCACACCTTTTCAGTCTCTTCGTCTTCTCAACACCGCTTCATGCTCCTCCTATTTTTCAGACTGCTTCATGCTCATCTCATTTTTGACACCTTTTGAATCTCTTCATATTTTTCACACCTTTTGAAGCTCTTCATATTTTTCACACGTTTTCATGCTCTTCATGTTTTTCCACACCGCTTCATGCTCGTCCTATTTTCCAGACCGTTTCATGCTTCTCATATTTTTGACACTTTTTGACGATCTTCATATTTTTGACACCTTTTGAAGCTCTTCATATATTTCACACCTTTTCAGGCTCTTCGTCTTTTCAACGCCACGTCATGCTCCTCCTATGTTTCAGACCGCTTCATGCTCATCTCATTTTTGACACCTTTTGAAGCTCTTCATATTTTTCACACCTTTTGAATCTCTTCATATTTTTCACACCTTTTCAGGCTCTTCATATTTTTCAACACCGCTTCATGCTCCTCCAATTTTTCAGACCGTTTCAAGCTCCTCATATTTTTGACACGTTTTGAGGCTCTTCATATTTTTCACACCTTTTCAGGCTCTTCATGTTTTGAACACCGCTTCATGCTCCTCCTATTTTTCACACCTTTTGAAGCTCCTCATATTTTTCACACCTTTTCAGGCTCTTCATGTTTTTGAACACCGTTTCATGCTCCTCCCATTTTTCAGAACTTTTCATGCTCCTCATATTTTTGACACCTTTTCAAGCTCTTCATATTTTTCACAACTTTTCAGGCTCTTCAGGTTTTTGAACACCGGTTCATGCTCCACCTATTTTTCACACTGTTTCATGCTGCTCATATTTTTGACACCTTTGAAGCTCTTCATATATTTCACACCGTTTCAGGCTCTTCATTTGTGTGAACACCGCTTCATGCTCTTCCTATTTTTCAGACTGTTTCATGCTCCTCATATTTTTGACACCTTTTGTAGCTCTTCATATTATTCACACCTTTTCATGCACTTCATTTTTTTGAACACCACTTCATGCTCGTCCTATTTTTCAGACCGTTTCATGGTCGTCATATTTTTGACACCTTTTCAAGCTCTTCATATTTTTCACACATTTTTGGGCTCTTCATGTTTTTGAACAACGTTTCATGCTCCTCCTATTTTTCAGATCGTTTCATGCTCCTCATATTTATGACACCTTTTGAAGATCTTCGTATTTTTCACACCTTTTCAGGCTCTTCATGTTTTTGAACACCCCTTCATGCTCCTCCTATTTTTCAGACCGTTTTATGCTCATCTCATATTTGACAACTTTGGAAGCTCTTCATATTATTCACATTTTTTGAAGCTCCTCATATTTTTCACACCTTTTCAGGCTCTTCATGGTTTTCAACACCGCTTCATGATCCTCTTATTTTTCAGACTGTTTCATGCTCCTCATATTTTTGACCCCTTTTGAAGTCTTTATATTTTTCACACCTTTTCAGGCTCTTCATGTTTTTAAACACCACTTCATGCTCCTCCTATATTTCAGACCGTTTCATGCTCCCCTTATTTTTGACACATTTTGAAGTTCTTCATATATTTCACAGCTTTTCAGGCTCTTCATGTTTTTCAACACCGCTTCATGCTCCTCCTATTTTTCAGACTGTTTAGTGCTCCTCATATTTTTGACACCTTTTGAAGCTCTTCATATACTTCACACCTTTTCAGGCTCTTAATGTTTTTCAACACCACTACATGCTCCTCCTATTTTTCAGACCGTTTCATGCTCATCTCATATTTGACAACTTTGTAAGCTTTTCATATTTTTCACACCTTTTGAATCTCTTCATATTTTTCACACCTTTTCATGCTCTTCATATTTTTCAACGCCGCTTCATGCTCCTCATACTTTTGACAGCTTTTGAAGTCTTCATGCTTTTCACACTTTTTCAGGCTCTTCAAGTTTTTCAACACCGCTTCATGCTCCTCCTATTTTTCAAACAGTTTCATGCTCATCTCATATTTGACAACTTTGGAAGCTTTTCATATTTTTCACACCTTTTGAAGCTCTTCATATATTTCACACCTTTTCAGGCACTTCATGTTTTTCAACACCACTTCATGCTCCTCCTTTTTTTCAGACCGTTTCATGGTCATCTCATTTTTGACTCCTTTGGAACCTCTTCATATTTTTCACACCTTTTGAAGCTCTTCATATTATTCACACCTTTTCAGGCTCTTCATGTTTTTGAACACCGTTTCATGCTCCTCCTATTTTTTCGAACTTTTCATGCTCCTCATATTTTTGACACCTTTTGAAGCTCTTCCTACTTTTGACGCCATTTCAGGCTCTTCATGATTTTCAACAACGCTTCATGCTCCTCCTATTTTTCAGACCGTTTCATGCTCCTCATATTTTTCACACCTCTTGAAGCTCTTCATATTTTTCACACATTTTCAGGCTCTTCATGTTTTTGAGAACCGCGTCATGTTCCTCGTATTTTTCAGACGTTCCATGCTCCTCATGTATTTCAGTACTTTTGAAGCTCTTCATATTTTTTACATATCTTCAGGCTCTATATGTTTTTTAACACCGTTTCATGCTCCTCCTATTTTTCAGACCGTTTCAGGCTCCTCATATTTTTGACACCTTTTGATGCTCCTCTTATTTTTCACACCTTTTGAAGCTCTTCATATATTTCACACCTTTTCAGGCACTTTATGTTTTTCAACGCCACTTCATGCTCCTCCTATTTTTCAGACCGCTTCATGCTCATCTCATTTTTGACACCTTTTGAAGCTCTTCATATTTTTCACACCTTTTGAATCTCTTCATATTTTTCACACCTTTTCAGGCTCTTCATATTTTTCAACACCGCTTCATGCTCCTCCTATTTTTCAGACCGTTTCATGCTCCTCATATTTTTGACACGTTTTGATGCTCTTCATATTTTTCACATCTTTTCAGGCTCTTCATGTTTTTCAACACCGTTTCATGTTCCTCCTATTTTTCAGACCGTTTCATGCTTCTCATATTTTGAAACCTTTTGAAGCTCTTCAAATTTTTCACACCTTTTCAGGCTCTTCATGTTTTTGAACACCGTTTCAAGCTCCTCCTATTTTTCAGAACTTTTCATGCTCCTCATATTTGTGACACCTTTTGAAGCTCTTCATATTCTTCACACCTTTCAGGCTCGTCATGTTTTTATACATCGCTTCATGCTCCTCCTATTTTTCAGACCGTTTCATGCTCCTCATATTTTTCACACCTCTTGAAGCTCTTCATATTTTTCACACATTTTCAGGCTCTTCATGTTTTTGAACACCGCGTCATTCTCCTCCTATTTTTCAGGCCGTTTCATGCTCGTGATGTATTTCACATCTTTTGAAGCTCTTTATATTTTTCACCCCTTTTCAGGCTCTCATGTTTTTGAACACAGCTTCATGCTCCTCCTATTTTTCAGACCGTTTCATGCTCCTCATGTATTTCAAACCTTTTGAAGCTCTTCATATTTTTCACACCTTTTCAGGCTCTTCATATTTTAGAACAACGTTTCATGCTCTTCCTATTTTTCAGACCATTTCATGCTACTCTCATTTTTGACACCGTTTGAAGCGCTTCATATTTTTGACACCTTTTCAAACTCTTCTTATTTTTCACACCTTTTCAGCCTATTGATGTTTTTCAACAACGCTTCATGCTCCTCCTATTTTTCAGACCGTTTCATGCTCCTCATATTTTTGACACCTTTGAAGCTCTTCATATATTTCACTCCTTTTCAGGCTCTTCATGTTTCTGAACACCACTTCATGCTCGTCCTATTTTTCAGACCTTTACATGCTCATGTCATTTTTGACACCTTTTGAAGTTTTTCATATTTTTCACACCTTTTGAAGCTCTTCATATTTTCACACGTTTTCAGGCTCTTCATGTTTTTCAACACCGCGTCATGGTCCTCCTATTTTTGAGACCGTTTCAAGCTTCTCATATTTTTGACACGTTTTGAAGCTCTTCATATTTTTCACACCTTTTCAATCTTTAATGTTTTGGAACATCATTTCATGCTCCTCCTATTTTTCAGACCTTTTCTTTCTCCTCATATTTTTGACACCTTTTGAAGCTCTTCCTAATTTTGACGCCATTTCAGGCTTTTCATGTATTTCAACACCGCTTCATGCTCCTCCTATTTTTCAGACCGTTTCATGCTTCTCATATTTTTAACACTTTTTGACGATCTTCATATTTTTGACACCTTTTGAAGCTCTTCATATATTTCACACCTTTTCAGGCTCTTCGTCTTTTCAACGCCATTTCATGCTCCTCCTATTTTTCAGCCGCTTCATGCTCATCTCATTTTTGACACCTTTTGAAGCTCTTCATATTTTTCACACCTTTTGAATCTCTTCATATTTTTCACACCTTTTCAGGCTCTTCATATTTTTCAACGCCGCTTCATGCTCCTCATACTTTTGACAGCTTTTGAAGTCTTCATGCTTTTCACACTTTTTCAGGCTCTTCATGTTTTTCAACACCGCTTCATGCTCCTCCTGTTTTTCAGACCGTTTCATGGTCATCTCATTTTTGACTCCTTTGGAACCTCTTCATATTTTTCACACCTTTTGAATCTCTTCATATTATTCACACCTTTTCAGGCTCTTCATGTTTTTGAACACAGCTTCATGCTCCTCCTATTTTTCAGACCGTTTCATGCTCCTCATGTATTTCAAACCTTTTGAAGCTCTTCATATTTTTCACACCTTTTCAGGCTCTTCATATTTTAGAACAACGTTTCATGCTCTTCCTATTTTTCAGACCATTTCATGCTACTCTCATTTTTGACACCGTTTGATGCGCTTCATATTTTTGACACCATTTGAAGCTCTTCTTATTTTTCACACCTTTTCAGCCTATTGATGTTTTTCAACAACGCTTCATGCTCCTCCTATTTTTCAGACCGTTTCATGCTCCTCATATTTTTGACACCTTTTGAAGCTCTTCATATTTTTCACACCTTTTTGTGCTTTTCATGATGTTCAACATCGCCTCATGCTCCTCCTATTTTTCAGACCGTTTCATGCTCCTCATATTTTTGACAACTTTTGAAGCTCTTCATATTTTTCACACCTTTCTTGCTCTTCATGATGTTCATCATCATTTCATGCTCCTCCTATTTTTCAGGCCGTTTAATGCTCCAAGTATTTTTGACACCTTTTGAAGCTCTTAATATTTTTCACACCTTTTCAGGCTCTTCATGTTTTTGAACACCGCTTCATGCTCCTCCTATTGTTCAGACCGTTTCATGATCCTCATGTATTTCACACCTTTTGAAGCTCTTCATATATTTCACATATTTTCAGCCTCTCATGTTTTTGAACACAGCTTCTTGCTGCTCCTATTTTTCAGACTGTTTCATGCTCCTCATATTTTTCACACCTTTTGAAGCTCATCATATTTTTCACACCTTTTCAGGCTCTTCATGTTTTTCAACACCGCTTCATGCTCCTCCCGTTTCTCTGACCGTTTCATGCTCCTCATATATTTGACAACTTTTGAAGCTCTTAATATATTTGACACCTTTTCAGGCTCTTCATGTTTTTCAAGACCACTTCATGGTCCTCCTATTTTTCAGACCATTTCATGCTCCTCATGTATTTCACACTTTTTGAAGCTCTTCATATTTTTCACACCTTTTCAGGCTCTTCATGTTTTTCAACACCGCTTCATGGTCCTCCTATTTTTCAGACCATTTCATGCTCCTCATCTATTTCAAACTTTTTGAAGCTCTTCATATTTTTCACACCGTTTCAGGCTCTTCATGTTTTTGAACACCGTTTCATGCTCCTCCAATTTTTCAGACCGTTTCATGCTCCTCCTATTTTTCAGACCGTTTCATGCTCATCTCATTTTTTACACCTGTTGAAGCTCTTCATATTTTTCACAACTTTTCAGGCTCTTCAGGTTTTTGAACACCGTTTCATGCTCCTCCTATTTTTCAGACCGTTTCATGGTCCTCTTATTTTTGACACCTTTTGAAGCTCTTCATATTTTTCACACCTTTTCAGGCTCTTCATGTTTTTGAACACCGCTTCATGCTCCTCGTATTTTTCAGACCTTTCAATGCTCCTCATGTATTTCACATCTTTTGAAGCTCTTCATATTTTTCACACCTTTTCAGGCTCGTCATGTTTTTGAACTCCATTTCAATCTCCTCCTATTTTTCAGACTGTATAATGCTCCTGATTTTTTCACACCTTTTGAAGCTCTTCATATTTTTCACAGGCTTTCAGGCTTTTCATGTTTTTCAACACCACTTCATGCTCCTCCTATTTTTCACACCGTTTCATGCTCCTCATATTTTGACACCTTTTGAAGCTCTTCAAATTTTTCACACCTTTTCAGACTCTTCATGTTGTCAACACCGCTTCTTGCTCCTCCTATTTTTCAGACCGTTTCATGCTCATCTAATTTTTGACACCTTTTGAAGCTCTTCATATTTTTCACACATTTTGAAGCTCTTCATATTTTTGACACGTTTTCAGGCTCTTCGTGTTTTTGAACACCGTTTCATGCTCCTCCTATTTTTCAGACCGTTTAATGCTCTTCATGTATTTCACATCTTTTGAACCCTTCATATTTTTCACACCTTTTCAGGCTCTTCATGTTTTTGAACACCGTTTCATGCTCTTCCTATTTTTCAGACCGTTTAATGCTCCTCATGTATTTCACATCTTTTGAAGCGCTTCATAATTTTCACACCTTTTCAGGCTCTTCATGTTTTTCACACGTTTTCAGGATCTTCATGTTTTTGAACACCGTTTCATGCTCCTCCTATTTTTCAGACCGTTTCATGCTCCTCATATTTTTGACACCTTTTGAAGCTCTTCATATTTTTCACGTGTTTTCATACTCTTCATGTTTTTAACAACACTTCATGCTTCTCCTATTTTTCAGACCATTTCTTGCTCATCGATTTTTGACACATTTTGAAGCTCTTCATATTTTTCACACCTTTTCAGGCTCTTCATGTTTTTCCACACCACTTCATGCTTCCCCTAATTTTCAGACCTTTTCATTCTCCTCATGTGTTTAACACCTTTTGAAGCTCTTCATATTTTTCACACCTTTCAGTCTCTTCATGTTTTTCAACACCGTTTCATGCTGCTCCTATTTTTCAGACCGTTTCATGGTGCTCATATTTTTCAAAGCTTTTGAAGCTCTTCATATGTTTCACACCTTTTCAGGCTCTTCATGATTTTAATCAGCATTTCATGCTCCTTCTATTTTTCAGACCGTTTCATGCTCCTCATATTTTTGACAACTTTTGAAGCTCTTCATATTTTTCACACATTTTCAGGCTCTTCATGTTTTGAACACCGCTTCATGCTCCTCCTATTTTTCAGACCTTTTCATGCTCCTCATATTGTTGACACCTTATGATGCTCTTCATATTTTTCACACTTTTCAGGCTCTTCATGTTTTTCAACACCGCTTCATGCTCCTCCTATTTTTCAGACCTTTTCATGCTCCTCATATTGTTGACACCTTTTGAAGCTCTTCATATTTTCACACCTTTTCAGGCTCTTCATGTTTTTCAACACCATTTCTTGCTCCTCCTATTTTTCAGACCGTTTCATGCTCCTCCTATTTTTCAGGCCGTTTCATGCTCCTCCTATTTTTCAGACCGTTTCATGCTCTACCTATTTTTCAGGCCGTTTCATGCTCCTCTTATTTTTCAGACCGTTTCATGCTCCTCCTATTTTTCAGGCCGTTTCATGCTCCTCCTATTTTTCAGGCCGTTTCATGCTCTTCATAGTTTTGACACCTTTTGAAACTCTTCATAATTTTCACACCTGTTCATGCTCTTCAGGTTTTACAACACCGCTTCATATTCCTCCTATTTTTCAGACCGTTTAATGCTCCTCATATTTTGACACCTTTTGAAACTCTTCATATTTTTCACACCTTTTCAGGCTCTTCATGTTTTTGAACACGGCTTCATGCTCCTCCTATTTTTCAGACCGTTTCATGCTCCTCCTATTTTTCAGACCGTTTCATACTCCTCCTATTTTTCAGGCCGTTTCATGCTCTTCATAGTTTTGACACCTTTTGAAACTCTTCATATTTTTCACACCTTTTCATGCTCTTCAGGTTTTTCAACACCGCTTCATATTCCTCCTATTTTTCAGACCGTTTCATGCTCCTCCTATTGTTGACACCTTTGGAAGCTCTTCATATATTTCACGCCTTTTCAGGCTCTTCAGGTTTTTCAACACCGCTTCATGCTCCTCCTATTTTTCAGACCGTTTCATGCTCCTCCTATTTTTCAGGCCGTTTCATGCTCCTCATAGTTTTGACACCTTTTGAAACTCTTCATATTTTTCACATCTTTTCATGCTCTTCATGTTTTTGAACACCGTTTCAAGCTCCTCCTATTTTTCAGACCGTTTAATGCTCCTCATATTTTGACACCTTTTGAAACTCTTCATATTTTTCACACCTTTTCAGGCTCTTCATGTTTTGAACACCGTTTCATGCTCCTCTGATTTTTCAGACCGTTTCATGCGCCTCATATTTTTGACACCTTTTGAAGCTCTTCATATTTTTCACACCTTTTCAGGCTCTTTATGTTTTGGAACACCGTTTCATGATCATCCTATTTTTCAGACCGTTTCATGCTCCTCATATTTTTGACACCTTTTGAAGCTATTCATATTTTTCACACCTTTCAGGCTCTTCATGTTTTTCAACACCGCTTCATGATCCTCCTATTTTTCAGACCGTTTCATGCTCCTCGTATTTTTGACACCTTTTGAAGCTCATCATATTTTTCACACGTATTCAGGCTCTTCATGTTTTCAACACCACTTCATGCTTCTTCTATTTTTCAGTCCGTTTCATGCTCAGCTCATTTTTGACAGCTTTTGAAGCTCTTCATATTTTTCACACCTTTTGAAGCTCTTCATATTTTTCACACATTTCAAGCTCTTCATGTTTTTCAACACCGCTTCATGATGCTCATATTTTTCTGACCGTTTCATGCTCCTCATATTTTTGACACCTTTTGAAGCTCTTCATATATTTCACACCTTTTCAGACTCTTAATGTTTTTGAACACCGCTTCATGCTCCTCCTATTTTTCAGACCATTTCATGCTCCTCATATTTTTCACATCTTTTGAAGCTCTACGTATTTTTCACACCTTTTCAGGCTCTTCATGTTTTTCAACACCACTTCATGCTCCTCCTATTTTTCAGACAATTTCATGCTCCTCATATTTTTGACACCTTTTGAAAATCTTCAGTTTTTTCACACCTTTTCATGCTCTTCATGTTTTCAACACCGATTCATGCTCCTCCTATTTTTCAGACCGTTTCAATCTCCTCCTATGTTTCAGAACTTCATGCTCCTCATATTTTGACACCTTTTGAAGCTCTTCATATTTTTCACTCCTTTTCAGGCTCTTCATGTTTTTGAACACGGCTTCATGCTTCTCCTATATTTCAGACCATTTCATGCTCCTCATATTTTTGACACCTTTTGTAACTCTTCATATATTTCACACCTTTTCAGGGTATTCATGTTTTTCAACACCGCTTCATGCTCCTCCTATTTTTCAGACCATTTCATGCTCCTTCTATTTTTGACACTTTTTGAAGCTGTTCATATATTTCACACTTTTTCAAGCTCTTCAGATTTTTCAACACCGCTTCATGTTCCTCCTTTTTTTCAGACCGTTTCATGCTCCTCCTATTTTAGACACCTTTTGAAGCTCTTCATATATATCACGCCTTTTCAGGCTCTTCAGGTTTTTCAACACCGCTTCATGCTCCTCCTATTTTTCAGACCGTTTCATGCTCCTCCTATTTTTCAGGCCGTTTCATGCTCTTCATAGTTTTGACACCTTTTGAAACTCTTCATATTTTTCACAACTTTTCATGCTCTTCACCTTTTTCAACACCACTTCATGCTCCTCCTATTTTCAGGCCGTTTCATACTCCTCCTATTTTTCAGGCCGTTTCATGCTCCTCATATTTTTGACACCTTTTGAAGCTATTCCTAATTTTGACGCCATTTCAGGCTCTTCATGTTTTTCAACACCACTTCATGCTCCTCCTATTTTTCAGACCGTTTCATGCTCCTCATGTATTTCACACCTCTTGAAGCTCTTTGTATTTTTCACACCTTTTCAGGCTCTTCATGTTTTTGAACAACGTTTCATGCTCTTCCTATTTTTCAGACCATTTCATGCTACTCTCATTTTTGACACCGTTTGTAGCACTTCTTATTTTTGACACCTTTTGAAGCTCTTCTTATTTTTCACACCTTTTAAGCCTATTCATGTTGTTCAACACCCTTCATGCTCCTCCTATTTTTCAGACCGTTTCATGCTCCTCATATTTTTGACACCTTTGAAGCTCTTCATATATTTCACTCCTTTTCAGGCTCTTCATGTTTCGGAACACCACTTCATGCTCGTCCTATTTTTCAGACCGTTACATGCTCATGTCATTTTTGACACCTTTTGAAGTTTTTCATATTTTTCACACCTTTCGAAGCTCTTCATATTTTTCACACGTTTTCAGGCTCTTCATGTTTTTCAACACCGCTTCTTGCTCCTCCTATTTTTGAGACCATTTCATGCTTCTCACATTTTTGACACGATTTGACGCTCTTCATATTTTTCACACCTTTTCAACCTTTAATGTTTTGGAACATCAATTCATGCTCCACCGATTTTTCAGACCGATTCATGCTCTTCATATTTTTGACACGTTTTGAAGGTCTTCATATTTTTCACACCTTTTCAGCATCTTCATGTTTTTCAACACCGATTCATGCTCCTCCTATTTTTCAGACCGTTTCATGCTCCTCCTATTTTTCAGACCGTTTAATGCTCCTCATATTTTGACACCTTTTGAAACTCTTCATATTTTTCACACCTTTTCAGGCTCTTCATGTTTTTGAACACGGCTTCATGCTCCTCTTATTTTTCTGTCCGTTTCATGCTCCTGATATTTGACACGATATGAAGCTCTTCATATATTTCACACCTTTTCAGGCACTTCATGATTTTCAACACCGCTTCATGCTCCTCCTATTTTTCAGAACGTTTCATGCTCCTCATATTTGACACCATTTGAAGCTCTTCATATATTTCACACCTTTTCAGGCTCTTCATGTTTTGATCACCACTTCATGCTCCTCCTATTTTTCAGACCGTTTCATGCTCCTCATATTTTTGACACCATTTGAATCTCTTCATATTTTTGACAACTTTTCATGCTCTTCATGTTTTTCAACACCGCTTCATGCTTCTCCTATTTTTCAGACGGTTTTTTGCTCCTCATATTTTTGACACCTTTTGAAGCTCTTCATATATTTCAAGCCTTTTCAGGCTCTTCAGGTTTTTAACCGCTGCTTCATGCTCCTCCTATTTTTCAGACATTTTCATGCTCCTCCTATTTTTCAGGCGGTTTCATGCTCCTCATAGTTTTGACACCTTTTGAAACTCTTCATATTTTTCACACCTTTTCATGCTCTTCATGATTTTGAGAACGGCTTCATGCTCCTCCTATTTTTCAGACCGTTTCATGCTCCTCATAGTTTTGACACCATTTGAAGCTCTTCATATTTTTCACATCTTTTCAGGATCTTCATGTATTTCAACACCGATTCTTGCTCCTCATATTTTTCAGACCGTTTCATGCTCCTCCTATTTTTCAGACCGTTTAATATTCCTCATATTTTGACACCTTTTGAAACTCTTCATATTTTTCACACCTTTTAATGCTCTTCAAGTTTTTCAACAGCGCTTCATTCCCCTCTATTTTTTAGACCGTTTCATGCTCCTCATTTATTTGACACCTTTTGAAGCTCTTCTTATTTTTCACACCTTTTCAGCCTATTCATGTTGTTCAACACCCTTCATGCTCCTCCTATTTTTCAGACCGTTTCATGCTCCTCATATTTTTGACACCTTTTGAAAATCTTCAGTTTTTTCACACCTTTTCATGCTCTTCATGTTTTCAACACCGATTCATGCTCCTCCTATTTTTCAGACCGTTTCATGCTCCTCCTATTTTTCAGAACTTCATGCTCCTCATATTTTGACACCTTTTGAAGCTCTTCATATTTTTCACACCTTTTCAGGCTCTTCATGTTTTTCAACACCGCTTCATGGTCCTCCTATTTTTCAGACCGTTTCATGCTCCTCATGTATTTCACACTTTTTGAAGCTCTTCATATTTTTCACAACTTTTCAGGCTCTTCATGTTTTTGAACACCGTTTCATGCTCCTCCAATTTTTCAGACCGTTTCATGCTCCTCCTATTTTTCAGACCGTTTCATGCTCCTCATACTTTTGACAGCTTTTGATAATCTTCAGTTTTTTCACACCTTTTCATGCTCTTCATGTTTTCAACACCGATTCATGCTCCTCCTATTTTTCAGACCGTTTCATGCTCCTCCTATTTTTCAGAACTTCATGCTCCTCATATTTTGACACCTTTTGAAGCTCTTCATATTTTTCACACCTTTTCAGGCTCTTCATGTTTTTCAACACCGCTTCATGGTCCTCCTATTTTTCAGACCGTTTCATGCTCCTCATGTATTTCACACTTTTTGAAGCTCTTCATATTTTTCACAACTTTTCAGGCTCTTCATGTTTTTGAACACCGTTTCATGCTCCTCCAATTTTTCAGACCGTTTCATGCTCCTCCTATTTTTCAGACCGTTTCATGTTCATCTCATTTTTTACACCTTTTGAAGCTCTTCATATTTTTCACACCTTTTGAAACTCTTCCTATTTTTCACACGTTTTCAGGCTCTTCATGTTTTTCAACACCGCTTCATGTTCCTCCTATTTTTCAGACCGTTTCATGCTCCTCATATATTTGACACGTTTTGAGGCTCTTCATATTTTTCACACCTTTCCAGGCTCTTCAAGTTTTTGAACACCGCTTCATGCTCCTCCTATTTTTCAGACCATTTCATGCTCCTCACATTTTTCACCCCTTTTGAAGCTCTTCATACTTTTCACACCTTTTCAGGCTATTCATGTTTTTGAGCACAGCTTCATGCTCCTTGTATTTTTCAGAACTTTTCATGCTCCTCATATTTTGACACCATTTAAACTCTTCACATTTTTCACATCTTTTCAGGCTCTTCATGTTTTTTAACACCGCTTCATGCTCCTCTTATTTTTCCGACCGCTTCATGCTCCTTCTATTTTTCAGACCATTTCATGCTCCTCATATTTTTGACAATTTTGGAAGCTCTTCATATTTTTCACACCTTTTCATGCTCTTCATGTTTTTGAACACCACTTCATGCACCTCCTATTTTTCAGACAGTTTCATGCTCCTCATGTATTTCACACCTTTTGAAGCTCTTCATATTTTTCACACCTTTTCGGGCTCTTCATGTTTTTCAACACTAATTCATGCCTCTCCTATTTTTCAGACCGTTTCATGCTCCTCATATTTTGACTTCTTTTGAACCTCTTCATATTTTTCACACCTTTTGAAGCTCTTCATATTTTTCACACGTTTTTAGGATCTTCATGATTTTGAACACGGCTTCATGCTCCTCCTCCTTTTCAGACCGTTTCATGCTCCTCATGTATTTCACACATTTTGAAGCTCTTAATATTTTTCACACCTTTTCAGGCTCTTCATGTTTTTGAACACGATTTCATGCTCCTCTTATTTTTCAGACCTTTTCATGCTCCTCACGTTTTTGACACCTTTGAAGTTCTTCATATTTTTCACAACTTTTCAGACTCTTCATGTTTTTCAACACCGCTTCATGATCGTCCAATTTTTCAGACCGTTTCATGCTCCTCTTATTTTGACACGTTTTGAGGCTCTTCATATATTTCACACCTTTTCAGGCTCTTCATTTTTTTGAACACCGCTTCATGCTCCTCCTATTTTTCAGAACGTTTCATGCTCCTCATATATTTGACAGCTTTTGAAGCCCTTCATATTTTTCACATCTTTTCAGGTTTTCATGTTTTTCAACACCGCGTCATGCTCCTCCTATTTTTCAGACCGTTTCATGCTCCTCATGTATTTCACACATTTTGAAGCTCTTAATATTTTTCACACCTTTTCAGGCTCTTCATGTTTTTGAACACGATTTCATGCTACTCCTATTTTTCAGACCGTTTCATGCTCCTCACATTTTTGACACCTTTGAAGTTCTTCATATTTTTCACAACTTTTCAGACTCTTCATGTTTCTCAACACCGCTTCATGCTCCTCCTATTGTTCAGACCGTTTCATGTTCCTCTTATTTTTGACACGTTTTGAGGCTCTTCATATATTTCACACCTTTTCAGGCTCTTCATTTTTTTGAACACCGCTTCATGCTCCTCCTATTTTTCAGACCGTTTCATGCTCCTCATATATTTGACACCTTTTGAAGCCCTTCATATTTTTCACACCTTTTCAGGCTTTCATGTTTTTCAAGACCGCTTCATGCTCCTCCTATTTTTCAGACCGTTTCATGCTCCTCATGTATTTCACATCTTTTGAAGTTCTTCATATTTTTCACACCTTTTGAAGCTCTTCATATTTTTCACTCCTTTTGAAGCTCTTCATATTTTTCACACCTTTTCAGGCTCTTCATGTTTTTGAACACCGTTTCATGCTCCTCCTATATTTCAGACCGTTTCATGCTCCACATATTTTTGACACCTTTTGATGCTCTTCATATTTTTCACCCCTTTTCAGGCTCTTCATGTTTTTCAACACCGCTTCATGCTCCTCCTATTTTTCAAAATATTTCATGCTCCTCATATTTTTGACACCTTTTGAAGCTCTTCATATTTTTCACCCCTTTTCAGGCTCTTCATGTTTTTCAACACCGCTTCATGCTCCACCTATTTTTCAAAACGTTTCATGCTCCTCATATTTTTGACACATTTTCAAGCTCTTCATATTTTTCACACCTTTACAGGCTCTTCATGTTTTTAAACAACGCTTCATGATCCTCGTATTTTTCAGACCGTTTCATTCTCCTCATATTATTGTCACCTTTTGAAGCTCTTCATATTTTTCACACCTTTTGAATCTCTTCATATATTTCACACTTATTCAGGCTCTTCATGTTTTTCAACACCACTTCATGCTCCTTCTATATTTCAGACCGTTTCATGCTCATCTAATTTTTGACAGCTTTTGAAGCTCTTCATATTTTTCAAACCTTTTCAGGCTCTTCATGTTTTTGAACACCGCTTCATGATCCTCCAATTTTTCAGACCGTTTCATGCTCCTCATATTTGTGACATCTTTTGAAGCTTTTCATATTTTTCACACCTTTTAGGCTCTTCATGTTTTTCACACCATTTCAGGCTCTTCATGTTTTTGAACACGGCTTCATGCTCCTCCTATTTTTCAGACCGTTTCATGCTCCTCATATTTTTGACACCTTTTGAAGCTCTTCATATTTTTCACACCTTTTCTGGCTCTTCATGTTTGTGAACACCGCTTGATGCTCCTCCTATTTTTCAGATCGTTTCATGCTCCTCATATTTTTGACAACTTTTGAAGCTCTTCATATTTTTAACACCTTTTCAGGCTCTTCATGTTTTTGAACACCGTTTCATGCTCCTCCTATATTTCAGACCGTTTCATACTCCTCATATTTTTGACATCTTTTGAAGCTCTTCATTTATTTCACTCCTTTACAGGCTCTTCATGTTTTTCAGCACAGCTTCATGCTCCTCGTATTTTTTAGAGCGTTTCATGCTCCTCATATATTACACACCTTTTGAATCTCTTCATATTTTTCACACTTTTCCAGGCTCTTCATGTTTTTCAACACCGTGTCATGCTCCTCCTATTTTTCAGACGGTATCATGCTATTCATAATTTTCACACCTTTAAAGCTCTTCATATTTTTCACGCCTTTTAAGGCTCATCATATTTTTGAACACCACTTCATGCTCCTCCTATTTTTCAGACCGTTTCATGTTCCTGCTATTTTTCAGATCATTTCATGCTCCTGATATTTTGACACCTTTTGAAGCTCTTCATATTTTTCACACCTTTTCAGGCTCTTCATGTTTTTCAACACCGCTTCATGCTCCTCCTATTTTTCAGACCGTTTCTTGCACCTCTATATTTCACACCCTTTGAAGCTCTTCATATTTTTCACACATTTTCAGGCTTTTCATGTTTTTCAACACCACTTCATGCTCCTCCTATTTTTCAGACGTTTCATGCTCATCTCATTTTGACACCTTTTGAAGCTCTTCATATTTTTCACACCTTTTCTTTATCTTCATGATTTTCAACACCGCTTCATGCTCCTCCTATTTTTCAGACCGTTTCATGCTCATCTCATTTTTGACACATTTTGAAGCTCTTCATATTTTTCACACCTTTTCAGGCTCTTCATGTTTTTCAACACCGCTTCATGGTCCTCCTATTTTTCAGACCGTTTCATGCTCCTCATGTATTTCACACTTTTTGAAGCTCTTCATATTTTTCACAACTTTTCAGGCTCTTCATGTTTTTGAACACCGTTTCATGCTCCTCCAATTTTTCAGACCGTTTCATGCTCCTCCTATTTTTCAGACCGTTTCATGCTCCTCATACTTTTGACAGCTTTTGATAATCTTCAGTTTTTTCACACCTTTTCATGCTCTTCATGTTTTCAACACCGATTCATGCTCCTCCTATTTTTCAGACCGTTTCATGCTCCTCCTATTTTTCAGAACTTCATGCTCCTCATATTTTGACACCTTTTGAAGCTCTTCATATTTTTCACACCTTTTCAGGCTCTTCATGTTTTTCAACACCGCTTCATGGTCCTCCTATTTTTCAGACCGTTTCATGCTCCTCATGTATTTCACACTTTTTGAAGCTCTTCATATTTTTCACAACTTTTCAGGCTCTTCATGTTTTTGAACACCGTTTCATGCTCCTCCAATTTTTCAGACCGTTTCATGCTCCTCCTATTTTTCAGACCGTTTCATGTTCATCTCATTTTTTACACCTTTTGAAGCTCTTCATATTTTTCACACCTTTTGAAACTCTTCCTATTTTTCACACGTTTTCAGGCTCTTCATGTTTTTCAACACCGCTTCATGTTCCTCCTATTTTTCAGACCGTTTCATGCTCCTCATATATTTGACACGTTTTGAGGCTCTTCATATTTTTCACACCTTTCCAGGCTCTTCAAGTTTTTGAACACCGCTTCATGCTCCTCCTATTTTTCAGACCATTTCATGCTCCTCACATTTTTCACCCCTTTTGAAGCTCTTCATACTTTTCACACCTTTTCAGGCTATTCATGTTTTTGAGCACAGCTTCATGCTCCTTGTATTTTTCAGAACTTTTCATGCTCCTCATATTTTGACACCATTTAAACTCTTCACATTTTTCACATCTTTTCAGGCTCTTCATGTTTTTTAACACCGCTTCATGCTCCTCTTATTTTTCCGACCGCTTCATGCTCCTTCTATTTTTCAGACCATTTCATGCTCCTCATATTTTTGACAATTTTGGAAGCTCTTCATATTTTTCACACCTTTTCATGCTCTTCATGTTTTTGAACACCACTTCATGCACCTCCTATTTTTCAGACAGTTTCATGCTCCTCATGTATTTCACACCTTTTGAAGCTCTTCATATTTTTCACACCTTTTCGGGCTCTTCATGTTTTTCAACACTAATTCATGCCTCTCCTATTTTTCAGACCGTTTCATGCTCCTCATATTTTGACTTCTTTTGAACCTCTTCATATTTTTCACACCTTTTGAAGCTCTTCATATTTTTCACACGTTTTTAGGATCTTCATGATTTTGAACACGGCTTCATGCTCCTCCTCCTTTTCAGACCGTTTCATGCTCCTCATGTATTTCACACATTTTGAAGCTCTTAATATTTTTCACACCTTTTCAGGCTCTTCATGTTTTTGAACACGATTTCATGCTCCTCTTATTTTTCAGACCTTTTCATGCTCCTCACGTTTTTGACACCTTTGAAGTTCTTCATATTTTTCACAACTTTTCAGACTCTTCATGTTTTTCAACACCGCTTCATGATCGTCCAATTTTTCAGACCGTTTCATGCTCCTCTTATTTTTGACACGTTTTGAGGCTCTTCATATATTTCACACCTTTTCAGGCTCTTCATTTTTTTGAACACCGCTTCATGCTCCTCCTATTTTTCAGAACGTTTCATGCTCCTCATATATTTGACAGCTTTTGAAGCCCTTCATATTTTTCACATCTTTTCAGGTTTTCATGTTTTTCAACACCGCGTCATGCTCCTCCTATTTTTCAGACCGTTTCATGCTCCTCATGTATTTCACACATTTTGAAGCTCTTAATATTTTTCACACCTTTTCAGGCTCTTCATGTTTTTGAACACGATTTCATGCTACTCCTATTTTTCAGACCGTTTCATGCTCCTCACATTTTTGACACCTTTGAAGTTCTTCATATTTTTCACAACTTTTCAGACTCTTCATGTTTCTCAACACCGCTTCATGCTCCTCCTATTGTTCAGACCATTTCATGTTCCTCTTATTTTTGACACGTTTTGAGGCTCTTCATATATTTCACACCTTTTCAGGCTCTTCATTTTTTTGAACACCGCTTCATGCTCCTCCTATTTTTCAGACCGTTTCATGCTCCTCATATATTTGACACCTTTTGAAGCCCTTCATATTTTTCACACCTTTTCAGGCTTTCATGTTTTTCAAGACCGCTTCATGCTCCTCCTATTTTTCAGACCGTTTCATGCTCCTCATGTATTTCACATCTTTTGAAGTTCTTCATATTTTTCACACCTTTTGAAGCTCTTCATATTTTTCACTCCTTTTGAAGCTCTTCATATTTTTCACACCTTTTCAGGCTCTTCATGTTTTTGAACACCGTTTCATGCTCCTCCTATATTTCAGACCGTTTCATGCTCCACATATTTTTGACACCTTTTGATGCTCTTCATATTTTTCACCCCTTTTCAGGCTCTTCATGTTTTTCAACACCGCTTCATGCTCCTCCTATTTTTCAAAATATTTCATGCTCCTCATATTTTTGACACCTTTTGAAGCTCTTCATATTTTTCACCCCTTTTCAGGCTCTTCATGTTTTTCAACACCGCTTCATGCTCCACCTATTTTTCAAAACGTTTCATGCTCCTCATATTTTTGACACATTTTCAAGCTCTTCATATTTTTCACACCTTTACAGGCTCTTCATGTTTTTAAACAACGCTTCATGATCCTCGTATTTTTCAGACCGTTTCATTCTCCTCATATTATTGTCACCTTTTGAAGCTCTTCATATTTTTCACACCTTTTGAATCTCTTCATATATTTCACACTTATTCAGGCTCTTCATGTTTTTCAACACCACTTCATGCTCCTTCTATATTTCAGACCGTTTCATGCTCATCTAATTTTTGACAGCTTTTGAAGCTCTTCATATTTTTCAAACCTTTTCAGGCTCTTCATGTTTTTGAACACCGCTTCATGATCCTCCAATTTTTCAGACCGTTTCATGCTCCTCATATTTGTGACATCTTTTGAAGCTTTTCATATTTTTCACACCTTTTAGGCTCTTCATGTTTTTCACACCATTTCAGGCTCTTCATGTTTTTGAACACGGCTTCATGCTCCTCCTATTTTTCAGACCGTTTCATGCTCCTCATATTTTTGACACCTTTTGAAGCTCTTCATATTTTTCACACCTTTTCTGGCTCTTCATGTTTGTGAACACCGCTTGATGCTCCTCCTATTTTTCAGATCGTTTCATGCTCCTCATATTTTTGACAACTTTTGAAGCTCTTCATATTTTTAACACCTTTTCAGGCTCTTCATGTTTTTGAACACCGTTTCATGCTCCTCCTATATTTCAGACCGTTTCATACTCCTCATATTTTTGACATCTTTTGAAGCTCTTCATTTATTTCACTCCTTTACAGGCTCTTCATGTTTTTCAGCACAGCTTCATGCTCCTCGTATTTTTTAGAGCGTTTCATGCTCCTCATATATTACACACCTTTTGAATCTCTTCATATTTTTCACACTTTTCCAGGCTCTTCATGTTTTTCAACACCGTGTCATGCTCCTCCTATTTTTCAGACGGTATCATGCTATTCATAATTTTCACACCTTTAAAGCTCTTCATATTTTTCACGCCTTTTAAGGCTCATCATATTTTTGAACACCACTTCATGCTCCTCCTATTTTTCAGACCGTTTCATGTTCCTGCTATTTTTCAGATCATTTCATGCTCCTGATATTTTGACACCTTTTGAAGCTCTTCATATTTTTCACACCTTTTCAGGCTCTTCATGTTTTTCAACACCGCTTCATGCTCCTCCTATTTTTCAGACCGTTTCTTGCACCTCTATATTTCACACCCTTTGAAGCTCTTCATATTTTTCACACATTTTCAGGCTTTTCATGTTTTTCAACACCACTTCATGCTCCTCCTATTTTTCAGACGTTTCATGCTCATCTCATTTTGACACCTTTTGAAGCTCTTCATATTTTTCACACCTTTTCTTTATCTTCATGATTTTCAACACCGCTTCATGCTCCTCCTATTTTTCAGACCGTTTCATGCTCATCTCATTTTTGACACATTTTGAAGCTCTTCATATTTTTCACACATTTTGAAGCTCTTCATATTTGTCACATTTTTGAAGCTCTTCATATTTTTCACACGAATTCCGACTCTTCATGGTTTTCAACACCACTTCATGCTTCTGCTATTTATCATACCGTTTCATACTCCTCATAATTTTGACAACTTTTGAGGATCTTCATATTATTCACACCTTTTCAGGCTCTTCATTTTTTTCAACACCACTTCATGCTCCTCCTATTTTTCAGACCGTTTCATGCTCACCTAATTTTTGACAGCTTTTGAAGCTCTTCATATTTTTCACACCTTTTGAAGCTCTTCATATTTTTCACACCTTTTCAGGCTCTTCATGTTTTTCAACACCGCTTCATGCTCCTCCTATTTTTCAGACCGTTTCATGCACCTCATATTTTTCACACCTTTTGAAGCTCTTCATATTTTTCACACCTTTTCAGGCTCTTCATGTTTTTCAACACTGCTTCATGCTCCTCCTATTTTTCATACCATTTCATGCTCCTTATATTTTTGACACCTTTTGAAGCTCTTCATATTTTTCACACCTTTTCAGACTCTTCAAGTTTTTAAACACCGCTTCATGCTCCTCCTATTTTTCAGACCGTTTCATGCTCCTCATATTTTTTCACACCTTTTGAAGCTCTTCATATTTTTCACACATTTTCAGGCTCTTCATGTTTCTGAACATCGCTTCATGCTCCTCCTATTTTTCAGACCGTTTAATCCTCCTAATGTATTTCACACCTTTTGAAGCTCTTCATATTTTTCACACCTTTACAGGCTCTTCATGTTTTTGAACACCGCTTCATGCTACGCCTATTTTACAGACCGTTTCATTCTCTTCATTTTTTTGACACCTTTTAAAGCTCCTCTTATATTTCACACCTTTTCAGGCTTTTCATTTTTTTCAACAACACTTCATGCTCCTCCTATTTTTGAGACCGTTTCATGCTCATCTCATTTTGACCCGTTTTGAAGCTCTTCATATTTTTCACATCTTTTGAAGCTGTTCATATTTTTCACACCTTTTCAGGCTCTTCATGATTTTCAACACTGCTTCATGCTCCTGCTATTTTTCAGACCGTTTCATGCTCCACATATTTTTCACACCTTTTGAAGCTCTTCATATTTTTCACACCTTTTCAGGCTCTTCATTTTTTTGAACACCGCTTCATGCTCCTCCTAATTTTCAGACCGATTCATGCTCCTCATATTTTTGACATCTTTTGATGCTCTTCATATTTTTCACACCTTTTCAGGGTCGCCAAGTTTATGAACACCGCTTCGTGCTCCTCCTATTTTTCAGACCGTTACATACTCCTCATATTTTTGACACACTTTGAAGCTCTTCATATTTTTCACACATTTTCAGGCTCTTCATGTTTTTCAACACCGCTTCATACTCCGCCTATTTTTCATACCGTTTCATGCTCCTCATATTTTTGACACCTTTTGAAGCTCTTCTTATTTTTCAAACCCTTTCAGGATCCTCATGATTTTGACGACCACTTCATGCTCCTCCTATATTTCAGACCGTTTCATGCTCCTCATATTTTTGACACCTTTTGAAGCTCTTCATATTTTTCACACCTTTTCAGGCTCTTCATGTTTCTGAACATCGCTTCATGCTCCTCCTATTTTTCAGACCGTTTAATCCTCCTAATGTATTTCACACCTTTTGAAGCTCTTCATATTTTTCACACCTTTTCAGGCTCTTCATGTTTTTGAACACCGCTTCATGCTCCACCTATTTTGCAGACCGTTTCATTCTCTTCATTTTTTTGACACCTTTTAAAGCTCCTCCTATATTTCACACCTTTTCAGGCTTTTCATTTTTTTCAACACGACTTCATGCTCCTCCTATTATCAGACAGTTTCATGCTCATCTCATTTTTGACACCTTTTGAAGCTCTTCATATTTTTCACACCTTTTGAAGCTCTTCATATTTTTCATATTTTTGAAGCTCTTCATATTTTCACACGTTTTCAGACTCTTCATGTTTTTCAACACCGCTTCATGCTCCTCCTATTTTTCAGATCGTTTCATGCTCCTCATATATTTGACACCTTTTGTAGCTCTTCTTATATTTCACACCTTTTCAGGATCTTCATGTTTCTAAACAACACTTCATGCTCCTCCTATTTTTCAGACCGCTTCATGTTCCTCATATTTATCACACCTTTTGAAGGTCTTCATATTTTTCACATCTTTTCAGGCTCCTCATGTTTTTGAACACCGCTTCATCCTCCTCCTATTTTTCATATCGTTACATGCTCCTAATATTTTTGACACCTTATGAAGCTCTTCATATTTTTCACACTTTTTCAGGCTTTTCATGTTTTCCAACACCGCTTCATGCTCTTCCTATTTTTCAGACCGTTTCATGCTCATCTCATTTTTGACACCTTTTGAAGCTTTTCATATTTTTCAAAACATTTCAGCTCTTCATGTTTTTGAAAACCGCTTCATGCTCCTCCTATTTTTCAGAGAGTTTCAGGCTCCTCATATATTTCACACCTTTTGAAGCTCTTCAAATTTTTCACACCTTTTCAGGCTCTTCATGTTTTTGATCACCATTTCATGATCCTCCTATTTTTCAGACGGTATCATGCTCCTCATATTTTTCACACCATTTGAACCTCTTCATATATTTCACAACGTTTCAGGCTCTTCATGTTTTTGAACACCACTTCATGCACCTCCTATTTTTCAGACAGTTTCATGCTCCTCATATATTTCAGACCTTTTGAAGCTCTTCATATATTTCACACCTTTTCAGGCTCTTCATGTTTTTCAACACAACTTCATGCCTCTCCTATATTTCACACCGTTTCATGCTCCCCTTAATTTTGACATCTTTTGAAGCTCTTCATATTTTTAACATCTTTTGAAGCTCTTCATATTTTTCACACGGTTTCAGGCTCTTCATGTTTTTCCACACCACTTCATGCTTCTCCTATTTTTCAGCCTGTTTCATGGTCCTCATGTATTTCACACCTTTTGAAGCTCTTCATATTTTTCACACCTTTTCAGGCTCTTCATGTTTTTGATCACTGTTCCATGCTACTCCTATTTTTCAGACCGTTTCATGCTCCTCATATTTGACACCTTTTGAAGCTCTTCCTATTTTTCATACCTTTTCATGCTCATCAGGTTTTTGAACACCACTACATGATCCTCCTATTTTGCAGACCGTTTCATGCTCCTCATATTTTTGACACCTTTTGAAGCTCTTCATATTTTTCACACCTTTTCAGGCTCTTCATGTTTTTCAACACCACTTCATGCTCCTCCTATTTTTCAGACCGTTTCATGCTCCTCATATTTTTGACACCTTTAGAAGCTCTTCATATTTTTCACACCTATTCAGGCTCTTCATTTTTTTCAACACCGCTTCATGCTCCTCCTATTTTTCAGACGGTTTCATTCTCCTCATATTTTTGACACCTTTTGAAGCTCTTCATATTTTGCACACCTTTTCAGCCTCTTCATGTTTTTCAACACCACTTAATGCTCCTCCTATTTTTCAGACCGTTTCATGCTCCTCATATTTTTGACACGTTTTGAAACTCTTCATATTTTACATCTTTTGAAGCTTTTCATATTTTTCACACCTTTTCAGGCTCTTTATGTTTTTGAACACCACTTCATGCTCCTCCTCTTGTTCAGACCATTTCATGCTCCTCCTATTTTTCAGACCGTTTCATGCTCCTCATATTTTTGACACCTTTTGAAGCTCTTCATATTTTTCACACATTTTCAGGCTCTTCATGTTTTTCAACACCACTTCATGCTTCTCCTATTTTTTAGCCCGTTTCATGCTCCTCATGTATTTCACACCTTTTGAAGCTCTTCTTATTTTTCACACCTTTTGAGGCTCTTCATGTTTTTGAACACCGCTTCATGCTCCTCATATTTATCAGACCGTTTAATGCTCCTCATTTATTTCACACCTTTTGAAACTCTTCATATTTTTCACACATTTTCAGTCTCTTCATGTTTTTGAACACTGCTTCATGCTCCTCCTATTTATTAGACCGTTTCATGCTTCTCATGTATTTCACACCTTTTGAAGCTCTTCATATTTTTCACACCTTTTCAGCCTCTTCATGTTTTTGAACACCGTTTCATGCTCCTCCTAATTTTCAGAACGTTTCATGCTCATCTATTTTTTGACCCTTTTTGAAACTCTTCATATTTTTCACACCTTTTGAAAGTCTTCACATTTTTCACACCTTTTCAGGCTCTTCCTGTTTTTGAACACCGTTACATGATCCTCCTATTTTTCAGAATGTTTTATGCTCCTCATATTTTTGACACCTTTTGAAGCTCTTCATATTTTTCACACCTTTTCAGGCTCTTCATATTTTTGAACACCGTTTCCTGCTCCTCCTATTTTTCAGTACGTTTCATGCTCCTCATATTTTTTCACACCTTTTGAATCTCTTCATATTTTTCACACCTTTTCAGGCTCTTCATGTTTCTGACCACCGCTTCATGCTCCTCCTATTTTTCAGACCGTTTCATGCTCCTCATATTTTTTCACACCTTTTGAATCTCTTCATATCTTTCACACCTTTTCAGGCTCTTCATGTTTCTGACCACTGCTTCATGCTCCGCCTATTTTATAGGCCGTTTCATTCTCTTCATTTTTTTGACACCTTTTAAAGCTCCTCCTATATTTCTCACCTTTTCAGGCTTTTCATTTTTTTCAACACCACATCATGTTCCTCCTATTTTTCAGACCGTTTCATGCTCCTCATATTTTTGACATCTTTTGATGCTCTTCATATTTTTCACACCTTTTCAGGGTCTCCAAGTTTATGAACACCGCTTCGTGCTCCTCCTATTTTTCAGACAGTTGCATGCTCCTCATATTTTTGACACCCTTTGAAGCTCTTCATATTTTTCACACATTTTCAGGCTCTTCATATTTTTCAACACCGCTTCATGCTCCGCCTATTTTTCATACCGTTTCATGCTCCTCATATTTTTGACACCTTTTGAAGCTCTTCTTATTTTTCAAACCCTTTCAGGATCTTCATGATTTTGCTGACTGCTTCATGCTCCTCCTATATTTCAGACCGTTTCATGCTCCTCATATTTTTGACACCTTTTGAAGCTCTTCATATTTTTCACACCTTTTCAGGCTCTTCATGTTTCTGAACATCGCTTCATGCTCCTCCTATTTTTCAGACCGTTTAATCCTCCTAATGTATTTCACACCTTTTGAAGCTCTTCATATTTTTCACCCCTTTACAGGCTCTTCATGTTTTTGAACACCGCTTCATGCTCCGCCTATTTTACAGACCGTTTCATTCTCTTCACTTTTTTGACACCTTTTAAAACTCCTCCTATATTTCACACATTTTCAGGCTTTTCATTTTTTTCAACAACACTTCATGCTCCTCCTATTTTTGAGACCGTTTCATGCTCATCTCATTTTGACCCGTTTTGAAGCTCTTCATATTTTTCACATCTTTTGAAGCTGTTCATATTTTTCACACCTTTTCAGGCTCTTCATGATTTTCAACACCGCTTCATGCTCCTGCTATTTTTCAGACCGTTTCATGCTCCACATATTTTTCACACCTTTTGAAGCTCTTCATATTTTTCACACCTTTTCAGGCTCTTCATTTTTTTGAACACCACTTCATGCTCCTCCTAATTTTCAGACCGTTTCATGCTCCTCATATTTTTGACATCTTTTGATGCTCTTCATATTTTTCACACCTTTTCAGGGTCTCCAAGTTTATGAACACCGCTTCGTGCTCCTCCTATTTTTCAGACCGTTACATACTCCTCATATTTTTGACACCCTTTGAAGCTCTTCATATTTTTCACACATTTTCAGGCTCTTCATGTTTTTCAACACCGCTTCATGCTCCGCCTATTTTTCCTACCGTTTCATGCTCCTCATATTTTTGACACCTTTTGAAGCTCTTCTTATTTTTCAAACCCTTTCAGGATCCTCATGATTTTGACGACCACTTCATGCTCCTCCTATATTTCAGACCGTTTCATGCTCCTCATATTTTTGACACCTTTTGAAGCTCTTCATATTTTTCACACCTTTTCAGGCTCTTCATGTTTCTGAACATCGCTTCATGCTCCTCCTATTTTTCAGACCGTTTAATCCTCCTAATGTATTTCACACCTTTTGAAGCTCTTCATATTTTTCACACCTTTTCAGGCTCTTCATGTTTTTGAACACCGCTTCATGCTCCACCTATTTTGCAGACCGTTTCATTCTCTTCATTTTTTTGACACCTTTTAAAGCTCCTCCTATATTTCACACATTTTCAGGCTTTTCATTTTTTTCAACACGACTTCATGCTCCTCCTATTTTTCAGACAGTTTCATGCTCATCTCATTTTTGACACCTTTTGAAGCTCTTCATATTTTTCACACCTTTTGAAGCTCTTCATATTTTTCATATTTTTGAAGCTCTTCATATTTTCACACGTTTTCAGACTCTTCATGTTGTTCAACACCGCTTCATGCTCCTCCTATTTTTCAGATCGTTTCATGCTCCTCATATATTTGACACCTTTTGTAGCTCTTCTTATATTTCACACCTTTTCAGGATCTTCATGTTTTTAAACAACATTTCATGCTCCTCCTATTTTCAGACCGCTTCATGTTCCTCATATTTATCACACCTTTTGAAGGTCTTCATATTTTTCACATCTTTTCAGGCTCCTCATGTTTTTGAACACCGCTTCATCCTCCTCCTATTTTTCAGATCGTTACATGCTCCTAATATTTTTGACACCTTATGAAGCTCTTCATATTTTTCACACTTTTTCAGGCTTTTCATGTTTTCCAACACCGCTTCATGCTCTTCCTATTTTTCAGACCGTTTCATGCTCATCTCATTTTTGACACCTTTTGAAGCTTTTCATATTTTTCAAAACATTTCAACTCTTCATGTTTTTGAAAACCGCTTCATGCTCCTCCTATTTTTCAGAGAGTTTCATGCTCCTCATATATTTCACACCTTTTGAAGCTCTTCAAATTTTTCACACCTTTTCAGGCTCTTCATGTTTTTCCACTCCACTTCATGCTTCTCCTACTTTTCATCCCCTTTCATGCTCCTCATGTATTTCACAACTTTTAAAGCTCTTCATATTTTTCACACCCTTTCAGGCTCTTCATGTTTTTGATCACCGTTTCATGATCCTCCTATTTTTCAGACGGTATCATGCTCCTCATATTTTTCACACCTTTTGAACCTCTTCATATATTTCACAACGTTTCAGCCTCTTCATGTTTTTGAACACCACTTCATGCACCTCATATTTTTCAGACAGTTTCATGCTCCTCATATATTTCAGACCTTTTGAAGCTCTTCATATATTTCACAACTTTTCAGGCTCTTCATGTTTTTCAACACAACTTCATGCCTCTCCTATATTTCACACCGTTTCATGCTCAATTTATTTTTGACATCTTTTGAAGCTCTTCATATTTTTAACATCTTTTGAAGCTCTTCATATTTTTCACACGGTTTCAGGATCTTCATGTTTTTCCACACCACTTCAATCTTCTCCTATTTTTCAGCCTGTTTCATGCTCCTCATGTATTTCACACCTTTTGAAGCTCTTCATATTTTTCACACCTTTTCAGGCTCTTCATGTTTTTGATCACTGTTCCACGCTCCTCCTATTTTTCAGACCGTTTCATGCTCCTCTCATTTTGACCCTTTTTGAAGCTCTTCATATTTTTCACATCTTTTGAAGCTGTTCATATTTTTCACGCCTTTTCAGGCTCTTCATGATTTTCAACACCGCTTCATGCTGCTGCTATTTTTCAGAACGTTTCATGCTCCTCATATTTTTGACACCTTTTGAAGCTCTTCATATTTTCACACCTTTTCAGGCTCTTCATGTTTTTGAATACCGCTTCGTGCTCCTCCTAATTTTCAGACCGTTTCATGCTCCTAATATGTTTGACACCTTTTGAAGCTCTTCATATTTTTCACACCTTTTCAGGCTCTTCATGGTTTTGAACACCGCTTCATGCTGCTTCTATTTTTCAGAGAGTTTCATGCTCCTCATGAATTTCACACCTTTTGAAGCTCTTCATATTTTTCACACTTTTTCAGGCTCTTCATGTTTTTCCACACCACTTCATGCTTCTCCTATTTTTCAGCCCGTTTCATGCTCCTCATATATTTCACACCTTTTGAAGCTCTTCATATTTTTCACACCTTTTCAGGCTCTTCACCTTTTGATCACCATTTCATGCTCCTCTTATTTGTCAGACCGTTTTATGCTCATCTCATTTTTGACACCTTTTGAAGCTCTTCATTTATTTCACACATTTTCAAGCTCTTCATATTTGTCACACCTTTTCAGGCTCTTCATGTTTTTGGACACCGCTTCATGCTCCTCCTATTTTTCAGACATTTTCATGCTCCTCATATTTTTGACACCTTTTGAAGCTCTTCATATTTTCACACCTTTTCAGGCTCTTCATGTTTTTGAACACCGCTTCATGCTCCTCCTATTTTTCAGACCGTTTCATGCTCCTCATATTTTTGACACCTTTTGAAGCTCTTCATATTTTTCACACCTTTTCCGGCTCTTCATGTTTTTGATCACCGATTCTTGCTCCTCCTATTTTTCAGACCGTTTCATGCTCCTCATATTTTTGACACCTTTTGAAGCTCTTCATGTTTTTCACACCTTTTCAGGCTCTTGATGTTTTTTAACACCGCTTCATGCTGCTCCTATTTTTCAGACCGTTTCATGCTCCTCATATTTTTGACACCTTTTGAAGCTCTTCATATTTTTCACACCTTTTCAGGCTCTTCATGTTTTTCCACACCACTTCAAGCTTCTAATATTTTTCAGCCCGTTTCATGCTCCTCATGTATTTCACACCTTTTGAAGCTCTTCATATTTTTCACACCTTTTCAGGCTCTTCACCTTTTGATCACCATTTCATGCTCCTCTTATTTTTCAGACCGTTTCATGCTCATCTCATTTTTGACACCTTTTGAAGCTCTTCATTTATTTCACACATTTTCAAGCTCTTCATATTTTTCACACATTTTCAGGCTCTTCATGTTTTTGAACACCGCTTCATGCTCCTCCTATTTTTCAGACCGTTTCATGCTCCTCATATTTTTGACACCTTTTGAAGCTCTTCATATTTTTCACACCTTTTCAGGCTCTTCATGTTTTTGATCACCGTATCTTGCTCCTCCTGTTTTCAAACCGTTTCATGCTCCTCATATTTTTGACACCTTTTGAAGCTCTTCATATTTTTCACACCTTTTCAGGCTCTTCATGTTTTTTAACACCGCTTCATGCTCCTCCTATTTTTCAGACCGTTTCATGCTCCTCCTATTTTTGAGACCGTTTCAGGTTCCTCATATTTTTGTCACGTTTTGAAGCTCTTCATATATTTCACACCTTTTCAGGCACTTCATGGTTTTCAACACAGCTTCATGTTCCTCCTATTTTTCAGAACGTTTCATGCTCATCTCATTTTCGACACCTTTTGAAGCTCTTCATATTTTTCACACCTTTTGAAGCTCTTAATATTTTTCACACGTTTTCAGGCTTTTCACGTTTTTCAACAACGCTTCATGCTCCTCCTATTTTTGAGACCGTTTCATGCTCCTCATATGTTTGACACGTTTTGAAGCTCTTCATATTTTTCACACCTTTTCAGGTTCTTCATTTTTTTGAACACCGTTTCATGCTATTCCTATTTTTCAAACTGTTTCATGGTCCTCATATTTGTTACACCTTTTGAAGCTATTCATATATTTCACACCTTTTCAGGCTCTTCTTTTTTTTCAACACAGCTTTATTCTCATCCTATTTTAAGACCGTTTCATGCTCCTCATGTTTTTGACACCTTTTGAAGCACTTCATATTTTTCACACTTTTCAGGCTCTTCATGTATTTGAAAACCGCCTCATGCTCCTCCTAGTTTTCAGACCGTTTCATGTCCAAATTTATTTCACACCTCTTGAAGCTCTTTATATTTTTCAAAATTTTTCATGCCCTTCATGTGTTTGATCAGCATTTCATGCTCCTCCTATTTTTCGGACCGTTTCATGCTCATCTCATTTTTGACACCTTTTGAAGCTCTTCATATTTTTCACACCTTTTCAGGCTCTTCATGTTTTTGAACACTGGTTCATGCTCCTCCTATTTTTCAGAACGTTTCTTGATCCTCATATTTTTGACACTTTTTGAAGCTCTTCATATTTTTCACACCTTTTCAGGTTTTTCATGTTTTTGAACACCGCTTCATGATCCTCCTATTTTTCAGACCGTTTCATGCTCCTCATATTTTTGACAGCTTTTGAAACTCTTCATATTTTTCACACCTTTTCAGGTTTTTCATGTTTTTGAACACCGCTTCATGATCCTCCTCTTTTTCAGACCGTTTCATGCTCCTCATATTTTTGACACCTTTTGAAGCTCTTCATATTTTTCACACCTTCAGGCTCTTCATGTTTTTCAACACCACTTCATGCTCCTCCTATTTTTCAGATCGATTCATGCTCCTCATATTTTTCACACCTTTAGAAGCTCTTCATATTTTTCACACCTTTTCAGGCTCTTCATGTTTTTCAACACTACTTCTTGCTCCTCCAATTTTTCAGACCGTTTCATGCTCATCTAATTTTTGACACCTGTTGAAGCTCTTCATATTTTTCACACCTTCTGAAGCTCTTCATATTTTTCACACTTTTTCAGGCTCTTCATGTTTTTCAACACCACTTCATGCTTCTCCTATTTTTCAGCCCCTTTCATGCTCCTCATGTTTCTCACACCTTTTTAAGCTTGTCATATTTTTCACACCTTTTCAGGCTGTTCATGTTTTTGATCACCGTTTCTTGCTCCTCCTATGTTTCAGACCGTTTCATGCTCCTCATATTTTTGACACCTTTTGAAGCTCTTCATATTTTTTACACCTTTTCAGGCTCCTCATGTTTTTGAACACCGCTTCATGCTCCTCCTATTTTTCTGACCGTTTCATGCTCCTCATATTTTTCACATCTTTAGAAACTCTTCATATCTTTCACACCTTTTCAGACTCTTCATGTTTTTTAACACAGCTTCATGCTCCTCCTATTTTTCAGACCGTTTCATGCTCATCTCATTTTTGACACCTTTTGAAGCTCTTCATACTTTTCACAAGTTCTCTGGCTCGTCATGTTTTTCAACACCGCTTCATGCTCCTCCTATTTTTCAGACCGTTTCATGCTTCTCATATTTTTGACACCTTTTGAAGCTCTTCATATTTTTCACACCTTTTCAAGCTCTTCATGTTTTTCAACACCGCTTCATGCTCCTCCTATTTTTCAGACCGTTTCAGGCTCCTCATATTTTTGACACCTTTTGAAGCTTTTCATATTTTTCACACCTTTTCTGGCTGTTCATTTTTTTCTACACTACTTCTTGCTCCTCCAAATTTTCAGACAGATTCATACTAATCTAATTTTTGACACCTTTTGAAGCTCTTCATATTTTTCACACCTTTTGAAGCTCTTCGTATTTTCACACCTTTTCAGGCACTTCATGTTTTTGAACACCGCTTCATGCTCCTTCTATTTTTCAGAGAGTTTCATGCTCCTCATGTCTTTCTCAACTTTTGAAGCTCTTCATATTTTTCACACCTTTTCAGGCTCTTCATGTTTTTCCACACCACTTCATGCTTCTCCTATTTTTCAGCCCCTTTTATGCTCCTCATGTATTTCACACCTTTTGAAGCTCTTCATAATTCTCACACCCTTTCAGGCTCTTCATGTTTTTCAACACCACTTCATGCTCCTCCTATTTTTCAGACCGTTTCATGCTCCTCATATTTTTGACACCTTTTGAAGCTCTTCATATTTTTCACACCTTTTCAGGCTCTTCATGTTTTTCAACACCACTTCATGCTCCTCCTATTTTTCAGACCATTTCATGCTCCTCATATTTTTCACACCTTTTGAAGCTCTTCATAATATTCACACCCTTTCAGGCTCTTCATGTTTTTCAACACCACTTCATGCTCCTCCTATTTTTCAGACTGTTTCATGCTCCTAATATTTTTGACACCTTTTGAAGCTCTTCATATTTTTCACACCTTTTCAGGCTCTTCATGTTTTTGAACACCGCTTCATGCTTCTTTTATTTTTCAGAGAGTTTCATGCTCCTCATGTATTTCACACCTTTTGAAGCTCTTCATATTTTTCACACCTTTTCAGGCTCTTCATGTTTTTCCACACCACTTCATGCTTCTCCTATTTTTCAGCCCGTTTCATGCTCCTCATGTAGTTCACACCTTGTGAAGCTCTTCATATTTTTCACTCCTTTTCAGGCTCTTCACGTTTTGATCACCATTTCATGCTCCTCTTATTTTTCAGACCGTTTCATGCTCATCTCATTTTTGACACCTTTTGAAGCTCTTCATATATTTCACACATTTTCAGCTCTTCATATTTTTCACACTTTTTCACTCTCTCTAGGTTTTTGAACACCGCTTCATGTTCCTCCTATTTTTGAGACCGTTTCATGCTCCTCATATGTTTGACACGTTTTGAAGCTCTTCATATTTTTCACACCTTTTCAGGCTCTTCATGTTTTTGAACACCGTTTCATGCTATTCCTATTTTTCAAACTGTTTCATGGTCCTCATATTTGTTACACCTTTTGAAGCTATTCATATATTTCACACCTTTTCAGGCTCTTCTTGTTTTTCAACACAGCTTTATTCTCCTCCTATTTTAAAACCGTTTCATGCTCCTCATGTTTTTGACACCTTTTGAAGCACTTCATATTTTTCACACTTTTCAGGCTCTTCATGTATTTGAAAACCGCCTCATGCTCCTCCTATTTTTCAGACCGTTTCATGTCCATATTTATTTCACACCTTTTGAAGCTCTTTATATTTTTCAAAACTTTTCATGCCCTTCATGTGTTTGATCAGCATTTCATGCTCCTCCTATTTTTCAGACCGTTTCATGCTCATCTCATTTTTGACACCTTTTGAAGCTCTTCATATTTTTCACACCTTTTGAAGCTCTTCAGATTTTCCAACGTTTTCAGGCTCTTCATGTTTTTGAACATCGCTTCATGCTCCTCATATTTTTCAGACCGTTTCATGCTCCTCATATTTTTGACACCTTTTGAAGCTCTTCATATTTTTCACACCTTCAGGCTCTTCATGTTTTTCAACACCACTTCATGCTCCTCCTATTTTTCAGATCGATTCATGCTCCTCATATTTTTCACACCTTTAGAAGCTCTTCATATTTTTCACACCTTTTCAGGCTCTTCATGTTTTTCAACACTACTTCTTGCTCCTCCAATTTTTCAGACCGTTTCATGCTCATCTAATTTTTGACACCTGTTGAAGCTCTTCATATTTTTCACACCTTCTGAAGCTCTTCATATTTTTCACACTTTTTCAGGCTCTTCATGTTTTTCAACACCACTTCATGCTTCTCCTATTTTTCAGCCCCTTTCATGCTCCTCATGTTTCTCACACCTTTTTAAGCTTGTCATATTTTTCACACCTTTTCAGGCTGTTCATGTTTTTGATCACCGTTTCTTGCTCCTCCTATGTTTCAGACCGTTTCATGCTCCTCATATTTTTGACACCTTTTGAAGCTCTTCATATTTTTTACACCTTTTCAGGCTCCTCATGTTTTTGAACACCGCTTCATGCTCCTCCTATTTTTCTGACCGTTTCATGCTCCTCATATTTTTCACATCTTTAGAAACTCTTCATATCTTTCACACCTTTTCAGACTCTTCATGTTTTTTAACACAGCTTCATGCTCCTCCTATTTTTCAGACCGTTTCATGCTCATCTCATTTTTGACACCTTTTGAAGCTCTTCATACTTTTCACAAGTTCTCTGGCTCGTCATGTTTTTCAACACCGCTTCATGCTCCTCCTATTTTTCAGACCGTTTCATGCTTCTCATATTTTTGACACCTTTTGAAGCTCTTCATATTTTTCACACCTTTTCAAGCTCTTCATGTTTTTCAACACCGCTTCATGCTCCTCCTATTTTTCAGACCGTTTCATGCTCCTCATATTTTTGACACCTTTTGAAGCTTTTCATATTTTTCACACCTTTTCTGGCTGTTCATTTTTTTCTACACTACTTCTTGCTCCTCCAAATTTTCAGACAGATTCATACTAATCTAATTTTTGACACCTTTTGAAGCTCTTCATATTTTTCACACCTTTTGAAGCTCTTCGTATTTTCACACCTTTTCAGGCACTTCATGTTTTTGAACACCGCTTCATGCTCCTTCTATTTTTCAGAGAGTTTCATGCTCCTCATGTCTTTCTCAACTTTTGAAGCTCTTCATATTTTTCACACCTTTTCAGGCTCTTCATGTTTTTCCACACCACTTCATGCTTCTCCTATTTTTCAGCCCCTTTTATGCTCCTCATGTATTTCACACCTTTTGAAGCTCTTCATAATTCTCACACCCTTTCAGGCTCTTCATGTTTTTCAACACCACTTCATGCTCCTCCTATTTTTCAGACCGTTTCATGCTCCTCATATTTTTGACACCTTTTGAAGCTCTTCATATTTTTCACACCTTTTCAGGCTCTTCATGTTTTTCAACACCACTTCATGCTCCTCCTATTTTTCAGACCATTTCATGCTCCTCATATTTTTCACACCTTTTGAAGCTCTTCATAATATTCACACCCTTTCAGGCTCTTCATGTTTTTCAACACCACTTCATGCTCCTCCTATTTTTCAGACTGTTTCATGCTCCTAATATTTTTGACACCTTTTGAAGCTCTTCATATTTTTCACACCTTTTCAGGCTCTTCATGTTTTTGAACACCGCTTCATGCTTCTTTTATTTTTCAGAGAGTTTCATGCTCCTCATGTATTTCACACCTTTTGAAGCTCTTCATATTTTTCACACCTTTTCAGGCTCTTCATGTTTTTCCACACCACTTCATGCTTCTCCTATTTTTCAGCCCGTTTCATGCTCCTCATGTAGTTCACACCTTGTGAAGCTCTTCATATTTTTCACTCCTTTTCAGGCTCTTCACGTTTTGATCACCATTTCATGCTCCTCTTATTTTTCAGACCGTTTCATGCTCATCTCATTTTTGACACCTTTTGAAGCTCTTCATATATTTCACACATTTTCAGCTCTTCATATTTTTCACACTTTTTCACTCTCTCTAGGTTTTTGAACACCGCTTCATGTTCCTCCTATTTTTGAGACCGTTTCATGCTCCTCATATGTTTGACACGTTTTGAAGCTCTTCATATTTTTCACACCTTTTCAGGCTCTTCATGTTTTTGAACACCGTTTCATGCTATTCCTATTTTTCAAACTGTTTCATGGTCCTCATATTTGTTACACCTTTTGAAGCTATTCATATATTTCACACCTTTTCAGGCTCTTCTTGTTTTTCAACACAGCTTTATTCTCCTCCTATTTTAAAACCGTTTCATGCTCCTCATGTTTTTGACACCTTTTGAAGCACTTCATATTTTTCACACTTTTCAGGCTCTTCATGTATTTGAAAACCGCCTCATGCTCCTCCTATTTTTCAGACCGTTTCATGTCCATATTTATTTCACACCTTTTGAAGCTCTTTATATTTTTCAAAACTTTTCATGCCCTTCATGTGTTTGATCAGCATTTCATGCTCCTCCTATTTTTCAGTCCGTTTCATGCTCATCTCATTTTTGACACCTTTTGAAGCTCTTCATATTTTTCACACCTTTTGAAGCTCTTCAGATTTTCCAACGTTTTCAGGCTCTTCATGTTTTTGAACATCGCTTCATGCTCCTCATATTTTTCAGACCGTTTCGTGCTCCTCATATTCTTGACACCTTATGAAGCTCTTCATATTTTTCACACCTTTTCAGGCTCTTCATGTTTTTGAACACCGCTTCATGCTCCTCCTATATTTCAGACCGTTTAATTCTCCTCATAGATTTCACACCTTTTGAAGCTCTTCATATTTTTCACACCTTTTCAGTCTCTTCATGTTTTTGAACACCGTTTCTCGCTCCTCCTATTTTTCAGATCGTTTCATGCTCATCTCATTTTTGACACCTTTTGAAGCTTTTCATAATTTTGACAACTTTTCAGGCTCTTCATGATTTTGAACACCGCTTCATTCTCCTCCTATTTTTCAGAACGTTTCATGCTCCTCCTATTTTTCAGACTGTTTCATGCTCCTCATATTTTTGACACCTTTTGAAACCTTTCATATTTTTCACACCTTTTCAGGCTCTTCTTGTTTTTCCACACCACTTCATGCTCCTCTTATTTTTCAGACCGTTTCATGCTCCTCATATTTTTGACACCTTTTGAAGCTCTTCATATTTTTCACACCTTTTCAGGCTCTTCATGTTTTTCAACACCACTTCATGCTCCTCCTATTTTTCAGACCATTTCATGCTCCTCATATTTTTCACACCTTTTGAAGCTCTTCATAATATTCACACCCTTTCAGGCTCTTCATGTTTTTCAACACCACTTCATGCTCCTCCTATTTTTCAGACTGTTTCATGCTCCTAATATTTTTGACACCTTTTGAAGCTCTTCATATTTTTCACACCTTTTCAGGCTCTTCATGTTTTTGAACACCGCTTCATGCTTCTTTTATATTTCAGAGAGTTTCATGCTCCTCATGTATTTCACACCTTTTGAAGCTCTTCATATTTTTCACACCTTTTCAGGCTCTTCATGTTTTTCCACACCACTTCATGCTTCTCCTATTTTTCAGCCCGTTTCATGCTCCTCATGTAGTTCACACCTTGTGAAGCTCTTCATATTTTTCACTCCTTTTCAGGCTCTTCACGTTTTGATCACCATTTCATGCTCCTCTTATTTTTCAGACCGTTTCATGCTCATCTCATTTTTGACACCTTTTGAAGCTCTTCATATATTTCACACATTTTCAGCTCTTCATATTTTTCACACTTTTTCACTCTCTCTAGGTTTTTGAACACCGCTTCATGTTCCTCCTATTTTTGAGACCGTTTCATGCTCCTCATATGTTTGACACGTTTTGAAGCTCTTCATATTTTTCACACCTTTTCAGGCTCTTCATGTTTTTGAACACCGTTTCATGCTATTCCTATTTTTCAAACTGTTTCATGGTCCTCATATTTGTTACACCTTTTGAAGCTATTCATATATTTCACACCTTTTCAGGCTCTTCTTGTTTTTCAACACAGCTTTATTCTCCTCCTATTTTAAAACCGTTTCATGCTCCTCATGTTTTTGACACCTTTTGAAGCACTTCATATTTTTCACACTTTTCAGGCTCTTCATGTATTTGAAAACCGCCTCATGCTCCTCCTATTTTTCAGACCGTTTCATGTCCATATTTATTTCACACCTTTTGAAGCTCTTTATATTTTTCAAAACTTTTCATGCCCTTCATGTGTTTGATCAGCATTTCATGCTCCTCCTATTTTTCAGTCCGTTTCATGCTCATCTCATTTTTGACACCTTTTGAAGCTCTTCATATTTTTCACACCTTTTGAAGCTCTTCAGATTTTCCAACGTTTTCAGGCTCTTCATGTTTTTGAACATCGCTTCATGCTCCTCATATTTTTCAGACCGTTTCGTGCTCCTCATATTCTTGACACCTTATGAAGCTCTTCATATTTTTCACACCTTTTCAGGCTCTTCATGTTTTTGAACACCGCTTCATGCTCCTCCTATATTTCAGACCGTTTAATTCTCCTCATAGATTTCACACCTTTTGAAGCTCTTCATATTTTTCACACCTTTTCAGTCTCTTCATGTTTTTGAACACCGTTTCTCGCTCCTCCTATTTTTCAGATCGTTTCATGCTCATCTCATTTTTGACACCTTTTGAAGCTTTTCATAATTTTGACAACTTTTCAGGCTCTTCATGTTTTGAACACCGCTTCATGCTCCTCCTATTTTTCAGACCATATCATGCTCCTCATATTTTTTAACACTTTTTGAAGCTCTTCATATTTTTCACGCCTTTTCAGGCTCTTCATGTTTTTGAACAACTCTTCATGCTCCTCCTATTTTTCAGACCGTTTCATGCTCCTCATATTTTTGACACCTTTTGAAGCTCTTCATATTTTTCACACCTTTTGAGTCTCTTCATGTTTTTGAACACCGTTTCTCGCTCCTCCTATTTTTCAGACCGTTTCATGCTCATCTCATTTTTGACACCTTTTGTAGCTCTTCATATTTTTCACACGTTTTCTTTGTCTTCATGTTTTTCAACACCGTTTCTTGATCCTCCTATTTTTCAGACCGTTTCATGCTCATCTCATCTTTAACACCTTTAGAAGCTTTTCATATTTTTCACAACATTTCAGGCTCTTCATGTTATTGAACACCGCTTCATGCTCCTCCTATTTTTCAGAGAGTTTCATGCTCCTCATGAATTTCACACCTTTTGAAGCTCTTCATATTTTTCATACCTTTTCAGGCTCTTCAGGTTTTTCAACACCGCTTCATGCTCCTCCTATTTTTCAGAACTTTTCATGCTCGTCATATTTGTGACACCTTTTGAAGCTCTTCATATTCTTCACACCTTTCAGGCTCATCATGTTTTTATACATCGCTTCATGCTCCTCCTATTTTTCAGACCGTTTCATGCTCCTCATATTTTTGACACCTTTTGAATCTCTTCATATTTTTCAAACCCTTTCAGGATCTTCATGTTTTTGAGAACCGCTTCATGTTCCTCGTATTTTTCAGACGTTCCATGCTCCTCATGTATTTCAGTCCTTTTGAAGCTCTTCATATTTTTTACATATCTTCAGGCTCTATCTGTTTTTTAACACCGTTTCATGCTCCTCCTATTTTTCAGACCGTTTCAGGCTCCTCATATTTTTGACACCTTTTGATGCTCCTCTTATTTTTCACACCTTTTGAAGCTCTTCATATTTTTCACACCTTTTGAAGCTCTTCATATTTTTCACACTTTTCAGGCTCTTCATGTTTTTGAACACCGCTTCATGCTCCTCATATTTTTCAGACCGTTTCATGCTCCTCATGTATTTCACATCTTTTGAAGCTCTTCATATTTTTCACACTTTTTCAGGCTCTTCATCTTTTTCCACACCACTTCATGCTTCTCCTATTTTTCAGACTGTTTCATGCTCCTCATGTATTTCACACCTTTTGAAGCTCTTCATATTTTTCACACATTTTCAGGCTCTTCATGTTTTGAACACCGCTTCATGCTCCTCCTATTTTTCAGAACGTTTCATGCTCCTCATATTTTTGACACCTTATGAAGCTCTTCATATTTTTCACACTTTTCAGGCTCTTCATGTTTTTCAACACCACTTCATGCTCCTCCTATTTTTCAGACCTTTTCATGCTCCTCATATTTTTGACACCTTTAGAAGATCTTCACATTTTTCACACCTTTTCAGGCTCTTCATTTTTTTCAACACCTCTTCATGCTCCTCGTATTTTTCAACACCGCTTCATGCTCCTCCTATTTTTCAGACTGTTTCATGCTCCTCATAATTTTGACACTTTTTGAAGCTCCTCATATTTTTCACACGTTTTGAAGGTCTTCATATATTTCATACCATTTCAGGCTCTTCATGTTTGTCAACACCACTTCATGCTCCTCCTATTTTTCAGACCGTTTCATGCTCATCGAATTTTTGACAACTTTTGAAGCTCTTCATATTTTTCACATTTTTGAAACTCTTCATATTTCTCACACCTTTTCAGGCTCTTCATGTTTTTCAACACCGATTCATGCTCCTCCTATTTTTAAGACCGTTTCATGCTCATCTCTTTTTTGACACCTTTTGAAGCTCTTCATACTTTTCACACCTTTTCAGGATCTTCATGTTTTTGAACACCGCTTCATGATCCTCCTATTTTTCAAACCATTAAATGCTCTTCATATATTTGACACCTTTTGAAGCTCTTCATATTTTTCACACATTTTCAGGCTCTTCATGTTTTTCCACACCACTTCATGCTTCCCCTAATTTTCAGACCTTTTCATTCTCCTCATGTATTTCACACCTTTTGAAGCTCTTCATATTTTTCACACCTTTCAGGCTCTTCATGTTTTTCAACACCGTTTCATGCTGCTTCTATTTTTCAGACCGTTTCATGGTGCTCATATTTTTCAAAACTTTTGAAGCTCTTCATATGTTTCACACCTTTTCAGGCTCTTCATGATTTTAATCAGCAATTCATGCTCCTTCTATTTTTCAGACCGTTTCATGCTCCTCATATTTTTGACAACTTTTGAAGCTCTTCATATTTTTCACACATTTTCAGGCTCTTCATGTTTTGAACACCGCTTCATGCTCCTCCTATTTTTCAGACCGTTTCATGCTCCTCATATTGTTGACACCTTATGATGCTCTTCATATTTTTCACACTTTTCAGGCTCTTCATGTTTTTCAACACCACTTCATGCTCCTCCTATTTTTCAGACCTTTTTATGCTCCTCATATTTTTGACACCTTTAGAAGATCTTCATATTTTTCACACCTTTTCAGGCTCTTCATTTTTTTCAACACCTCTTCAGGCTCCTCGTATTTTTCAACACCGCTTCATGCTCCTCCTATTTTTCAGACCGTTTCATGCTCCTCATAATTTTGACACTTTTTGAAGCTCCTCATATTTTTCACACGTTTTGAAGGTCTTCACATATTTCATACCATTTCAGGCTCTTCATGTTTGTCAACACCACTTCATGCTCCTACTATTTTTCAGACCGTTTCATGCTCATCGAATTTTTGACACCTTTTGAAGCTATGCATATTTTTCACAACTCTTCAGGCTCTTCATGTTTTTCAACACCACTGCATGCTCCTCCTATTTTTCAGACAGTATCATGCTATTCATATTTTTCACACCTTTTGAAGCTCTTCATATTTTTTAAATCTTTTCAGGCTCTTCATGTTTTTGAACACCATTTCATGCTCCTCCTCTTTTTCAGAGAGTTTCATGCTCCTCATGTATTTCACACCTTTGGAAGCTCTTCATATTTTTCACACCTTTTCAGGCTCTTCATGTTTTTCACACCACTGCATGCTCCTCCTATTTTCAGACAGTATCATGCTCTTCATATTTTTGACACCTTTTGAAGCTCTTCATTTTTTTCAAACGTTTTCAGGCTCTTCATGTTTTTCAACATCGCTTCATGCTCCTCTTATTTTTGAGACCGTTTCATGCTCCTCATATTTTTCACACGTTTTGAAGCTCTTTATATTTGTCACACCTTTTCAGGCTCTTCTTGTTTTTGAACACCGCTTCTTGCTCCTCCTATATTTCAGACCGTTTCATGCTCCTCCTATTTTTCCGACTGTTTCATGCACGTCTTATTATTGACACCTTTTGAAGTTTTTCATATTTTTCACACCTTTTCAGGCTCTTCATGTTTTTCAACACCGCTTCATGCTCCTCCTATTTTTCAGACCGTTTCATGCTCCAAATGTATTTCACACCTTTTGAAGCTCTTCATATTTTCCATAACTTTTCAGGCTCTTCATGTTTTGCAAAACCGCTTCATGCTCCTCCTATTTTTCAGACCGTTTCATGCTCCTCATATTTTTGAAACCTTTTGAACCTCTTCATAATTTTCACACCATTTCAGGCTCTTCATGTTTTTCAACACAGTTTCATGCCCTCATATTTTTCAGACTGTTCCATGCTCCTCCTATTTTTGAGACCGTATTATGCTCCTCATATTTTTGACACCTTTTGAAGCTCTTCATATTTTTCACACCTTTTCAGGCTCTCCATGTTTTTCATCAGCGATTCATGCTCCTCCTATATTTGAAGCCGTTTCATGCTCCTCATTTTTTGACACCTTTTGAAGCTCTTCATATTTTTCACACCTTTTCAGGCTCTTCATGTTTTTGAACACCGTTTCATGCTCCTCCCATTTTTCAGATCGTTTCATGCTCCTAATATTTTTCACACCTTTTGAAGCTCTTCATATTTTTCACACTTTTTCAGGCTCAGCATGTTTTTGCACACCGCTTCATGTTCCTCATATTTTTCACACCGTTTCATGCTCCTCATATTTTTCACACCTTTTGATGCTCTTCATATATTTCACACCTTTTCAGGCTCTTTATGTTTTTGAACACCAATTCATGCTCCTCGTATTTTCAGACAGTTTCATGCTCCTCATATTTTTGACACGTTATGGGGCTCTAATAATATTCACACCATTCCAGGCTCTTCATATTTTTGAACACCGTTTCATGCTCCTCCTATTTTTCAGAACGTTTCATGCTCCTCATATTTTTGACACGTTTTGGGCTCTTCAAATTTTTCACACCATTTCAGGCTCTTCATATTTTTGAACACCGTTTCATACTCCTCCTATTTTTCAGACCGTTTCATGCTCCTCATATTTTTGACACCTTTTGAAGCTCTTCATATTTTTCATACCTTTTCAGGCTCTCCATATTTTTGAAATCCGCTTCATGCTCCTCCTATTTTTGAGACCGTTTCATGCTCCTCATATTTTTGACACCTTTTGAAGCTCTTCATATTTGTCACACCTTTTCAGGCCCTTCATGTTTTTGAACAATGCTTTATCCGCCTCCTATTGTTCAGACCGTTCCCTGCTCTTCATATTTTTCAAATCTTTTGAAGCTCTTCATATTTTTCACACCTTATCAGGCTCTTCATGTTTTTAAACACCGCTTCATGCTCCTTCTATTTTTCAGACCGTTTCATGCTCCTCATATTTTTGACACCTTTTGAAGCTCTTCATATTTTACATACTTTTTCAGGCTCTCCATATTTTTGAACACCGCTTCATGCTCCTCCTATTTTTGAGACCGTTTCATGCTCCTCATATTTTTGACACCTTTTGAAACTCTTCATATTTGTCACACCTTTTCAGGCTCCTCATGTTTTTGAAAACCGCTTTATCCTCCTCCTATTTTTCAGACCGTTCCATGCTCTTCATATTTTTCAAACCTTTTGAAGCTCTTCATATATTTCACACCTTTTGAAGCTCTTCATAATTTTCACACGTCTTCATGCTCTTCATGTTTTTCAACAAGATTTCATGCTCCTCCTGTTTTTCAGACCGTTTCAAGCTTCTCATGTATTTCACACCATTTGAAGCTCTTCATATTTTTCACACCTTTTCAGGCTCTTCATGTTTTTCAACACCGCTTCATGCACCTCCTATCTTTCAGACCATTTCATGCTCATCTCATTTTTGACACCTTTTGAAGCTCTTCATATATTTCACATCTTTTGAAGCTCTTCATAATTTTCACACTTTTTCAAGCTCTTCATATTTTTCAACACGGCTTCATGATCCTCCTATTTTTCATACCGTTCATGCTTCTCATATTTTTGACACCTTTTGAAGTTCTTCGAATTTTTCACAACTCTTCATGCTCTTCATGTTTTTCGACACCGCTTCATGCTCCTCCTATTTTTCAGCCTGTTTCATGCTCCTCATATTTTTGAAACCTTTTGAAGCTCTTCATATTTTTCACACCTTTTCCCGCTCTTCATGTTTGTTAAAACCGTTTCTTGCTCCTCCTATTTTTCTGACCATTTCATGCTCCTCATATTTTTGACACCTTATGAAGCTCTTCATATTTCCCACTCCTTTTCCGATCTTTTGTTTTTCAACACCACTTCATGCTCCTCCTATTTTTCTGACCATTTCATGCTCCTCATATTTTTGACACCTTTTGTAGCTGTTCATATTTTTCACACCTTTTCAGGCTCTTCATGTTTTTCAACACCGCTTCATGCTCCTCCTATTTTTCAGACATTTTCATGCTCCTCATATTTTTGACACCTTTTGAAGCTCTTCATATTTTTCACACATTTTCAGGCTCTTCATGTTTTCCAACACCACGTCAAGCTCCTCCTATTTTTCAGACCATTTCATGCTCCTCATATTTTTGACACCTTTTGAAGCTCTTCATATTTTTCACACCTTTTCAGGCTCTTCATGTTTTTCAACACCGCTTCATGCTCCTCCTATTTTTCAGACATTTTCATGCTCCTCATATTTTTGACACCTTTTGAAGCTCTTCATATATTTCACACCTTTTCAGGCTCTTCATGTTTTTGAACACCGTTTCATGCTCCTCCTATTTTTCAGACCGTTTCATGCTCCTCATATTTTTGACACCTTTTGAAGCTCTTCATATATTTCACACCTTTTCACACTCTTCATGTTTGTTAAAACCGTTTCTTGCTCCTCCTATTTTTCAGACCGTTTCATGCTCCTCATATTTTTGACACCTTATGAAGCTCTTCATATTTTTCACACCTTTTCAGACTCTTCATGTTTTTCAACACCACTTCATGCTCATCCTACTTTTCAGACCGATTCAAGCTCCTCATATATTTGACACCTTTTGAAGCTCTTCATATTTTCAACTCATTTTCAGGCTCTTCATGTTTTTCAACACCGCTTCATGCTCCTCCTATTTTTCAGACATTTTCATGCTCCTCATATTTTTGACACCTTTTGAAGCTCTTCATATTTTTCACACATTTTCAGGCTCTTCATGTTTTCCAACACCACGTCAAGCTCCTCCTATTTTTCAGACCATTTCATGCTCCTCATATTTTTGACACCTTTTGAAGCTCTTCATATTTTTCACACCTTTTCAGGCTCTTCATGTTTTTCAACACCGCTTCATGCTCCTCCTATTTTTCAGACATTTTCATGCTCCTCATATTTTTGACACCTTTTGAAGCTCTTCATATATTTCACACCTTTTCAGGCTCTTCATGTTTTTGAACACCGTTTCATGCTCCTCCTATTTTTCAGACCGTTTCATGCTCCTCATATTTTTGACACCTTTTGAAGCTCTTCATATATTTCACACCTTTTCACACTCTTCATGTTTGTTAAAACCGTTTCTTGCTCCTCCTATTTTTCAGACCGTTTCATGCTCCTCATATTTTTGACACCTTATGAAGCTCTTCATATTTTTCACACCTTTTCAGACTCTTCATGTTTTTCAACACCACTTCATGCTCATCCTACTTTTCAGACCGATTCAAGCTCCTCATATATTTGACACCTTTTGAAGCTCTTCAAATTTTTCACACATTTTCAGGCTCTTCATGTTTTTCAACACCGTTTCATGCTCCTACTATTTTTCAGACCTTTTCATGCTCCTCATATTTTTGACACCTTTTGAAGCTCTTCATATTTTTCACACCTTTTCAGGCTCTTCATGTTTTTCAATACCACTTCATTTTCCTCCTATTTTTCAGATCTTTTCATGCTCCTCATATTTTTGACATTTTTTGAAGCTCTTCATATTTTTCACACCTTTTGAGGCTCTTCATGTTTTTGAACATCGTTTCATGCTCCTCCTATTTTTCAGACCGTTTCATGCTCCTCATATTTTTGACACCTTTTGAAGCTCTTCATATTTTCAACTCATTTTCAGGCTCTTCATGTTTTCAACACCGTTTCATGCTAATCCTATTCTTCAGACCGTTTCATACTCCTCATATTTTTGACACCTTTGAAGCTCATCATATTTTTCAGACCGTTTCAGGCTCCGCATATTTTTCAGATCTTTTCATGGTCCTCATATTTTTGAAAATTTTTGAAGCTCTGTATATTTTTCACACCTTTTCAGGCTCTTCATATTTTTCAACACCGTTTCTTGCTCCTCATATTTTTGACACATTTTTAAGCTCTTCATATTTTTCACACCTTTTCATGCTCTTCATGATTATTAACAACGTCTCATACTCCTCCTATTTTTTTGACCGTTTCATGCTCCTCATATTTTTGACACCTTTTTAAGCTCTTCATGTTTTTCACACCCTTTCATGGTCTTCATATTTTTCAACACCGTTTCATGCTTCTTCTAATTTTCAGACCGTTTCATGCTCCTCATAATTTTGACGCCTTTTGCAGCTCTTCTTATCCTTCTCAACTTTTCAGGCTCTTCATGATTTTCAACACCTTTTCAGGTTCCTCCTATTTTTCAGACCGTTTAATGCTCATCTCATTTTTGACACCTTTTGAAGCTTTTCATATTTTTCACAACTTTTCAGGCTCTTCATGTTTTTGAACATCGCTTCATGCTCCTCCTATTTTTCAGAGAGTTTCATGCTCCTCATGTATTTCACACCTTTTGAAGCTCTTCATATTTTCCACACCTATTCAGGCTCTTCATGTGTTTGATCACCGTTTGATGCTCCTTCTATTTTTCAGATCGTTTCATGCTCCTCATATTTTTCACACCTTTTGAAGCTCTTCATATTTTTCACACCTTTTCAGGCTCTTCATGTTTTTCGACAGAGCTTCATGGTCCTCCTATTTTTCAGACCGTTTCATTCTCCTCATATTTTGACACATTTTGAAGCTCTTCATATATTTCACACCTTTTCACTCTCTTCTTTTTTTTCAACACGACTTCATGCTCCTCCTATTTTTTAGACCGTTTCATGCTCATCTCAATTTTGACACCTTTTGAATCTCTTCATATTTTTCACACATTTTCAGGCTCTTCATGTTTTTGAACACCGCTTCATGCTCCTCCTATTTTTCAGAACGTTTCATGCTCCTCATATTTTTCACACTTTTTGAAGCTCTTCATGTTTTGCACACCTTTTCAGGCTCTTCATGTTTTTCAACACAGCTTCATGCTCCTCCTATTTTTCAGACAGTTTCATTCTCCTAATATTTTTGACAGCTTTTGAAGCTCTTCATATATTTCACACCTTTTCAGGCTCTTCATGTTTTTGAACACCGCTTCATGCTCCTCTTATTTTTCAGACCGTTTTATGCTCCTCATATTTTTGACACCTTTTTAAGCTTTTCATATTTTTCACACCTTTTCAGGCTCTTCAAGTTTTTCAACACCACTTCATGCTCCTCCTTTTTTGCAGACCGTTTCATGCTCCTCATATATTTGACACCTTTTGATGCTCTTCATATTTTTCACACCTTTTCAGGCTCTTCATTTTTCAACACCGCTTCATGCTCCTCCTATTTTACAGACCGTTTCATGCTCATCTCATTTTTGACACCTTTTGAAGCTTGTCATATTTTTCACGACTTTTCAGGCTCTTCATGTCTTTCAACACCGTTTCAGGCTCCTCCTATTTTTCAGACCGTTTCATGCTCCTCATATTTTTGATACCTTTTGAAGCTCTTCATATTTTTCACACCTTTTCAGGCTCTTCATGTTTATGAACACCGCTTCATGATACTCCTGTTTTTCAGACCGTTTCATGCTCTTCATATTTTTGAAACATTTTGAAGCTCTTTATATTTTTCACACCTTTTCAGGCTCTTCATGTTTTTCACACGTTTTCAGGCTCTTCATGTTTTTCAACACCGTTTCATTCTGCTTCTATTATTCAGACAGTTTCATGCTCCTCATATTTTTGACACCTTTAGAAACTCTTCATATTTTTCACACCTTTTTAGGCTCTTCATGTTTTTCACACGTTTTCAGACTCTTCATGTTTTTCAATAACGCTTCATGCTCCTGCTATTTTTCAGACCGTTTCATGCTCCTCATATTTTAGAAACTTTTAGAAACTTCATATTTTTCACACCATTTTAGGCTCTTCATGTTTTTCACACGTTTTCAGACTCTTCATGTTTTTCAACACCGCTTCATGCTCCTGCTATTTGTCAGACCGTTTCATGCTCTTCATATTTTTGACACATTTTGAAGCTCTTCATATTTTTCACATCATTGAAGCTCTTCATATTTTTCACGCCTTTTCAGGCTCTTCATGATTTTCAACACCGCTTCATGCTCCTCGTATTTTTCGGACCGTTTCATGCTCATCTCATTTTTGACACCTTTTGAAGCTCTTCATATTTTTCACACCTTTTGAAGCTCTTCATATTTTTCATATGTTTGAAGCTGTTCATATTTTCACACGTTTTCAGACTCTTCATGTTTTTCAACACCGCTTCATGCCACTGCTATTTTTCAGACCGTTTCATGCTCCTCATATTTTTGACAGGTTTTGAGGCTTTTCGTATTTTTCACACCTTTTCAGGCTCCTCATGTTTTTGAACACCGTTTCATAATCCGCCTATTTTTAAGACCGTTTCATGCTCCTCATATTTTTGACACCTTTAGAACCTCTTCATATTTTACACAGCTTTTCAGGCTCTTCATGTTTTTCAACACCGCTTCATGCTCCTCCTCTTTTTCACAACGTTTCATGCTCCTCATATATTTGACACCTTTTGAAGCTCTTGATATTTCTCACACCTTTTCAGGTTCTTCATGTTTTTCAACGCCGCTTCATGCTCCTCCTATTTTTCAGACCGTTTCATGCTCATCTCATTTTTGACACCTTTTGAAGCTCTTCATATTTTTCATATCTTTTGAAGCTCTTTATATTTTTCACACATTTTCAGGCTCTTCATGTTTTTGAACACGGGTTCATGCTCCTCCTATTTTTCAGACCGTTTCATCCTCCTCATATTTTTGACATCTATTGAAGCTCTTTATATTTTTCACACCTTTCCAGGCTCTTCATGTTTTTGAACACCGCTTCATGCTCCTCCTATTTTTCAGACCGTTTAATCCTCCTCATGTATTTCACACCTTTTGAATCTCTTCATATTTGTCACACCTTTTCAGGCTCTTCACGTTTTTGAACACCATTTCATGCTCCTCCTATTTTGCAGACCATTTCATTCTCCTCATATTTTTGACACCTTTTGAAGCTCTTCATATGTTTCACACCTTTTCAGGCTTTTCATTTTTTTCAACACCACTTCATGCTGCTCGTATTTTTCAGAGCGTTTCTTGCTCATCTCATTTTGACACCTTTTGAAGCTTTTCATATTGTTCACAGCTTTTCAGGCTCTTCATGTTTTTCAACACCGCTTCATGCTCCTCCTATTTTTCAAACCGTATCATGCTCCTCATATTTTTGAAAACTTTTAAAGCTCTTCATATTTTTCACACCTTTTCAGGCTCTTCATGTTTTTGAACACTTCTTCATGCTCTTCCTCTTTTTCAGACCGTTTCATGGTCCTCATATTTTTGACACTTTTTGAAGCTCTTCATATTTTTCACTCATTTTCAGGCTCTTCATGTTTTTCAACACCACTTCATTCTCCTCCTATTTTTGAGACCGTTTGATGCTCCTCATATTTTTGACACCTTTAGAAACTCTTCATATTTTTCACACCTTTTCAGGCTCTTCATGTTTTTTATCACTGCTTCATGCTCGTCCTATTTTTTCAGAACGTTTCATGCTCCTCATATATTTGACACCTTTTGAAGCTCTTCATATTTTTCACACCTTTTCAGGCTCTTCATATTTTTGAAGACTACTTGTTGCTCCTCCTATTTTTTAGAACGTTTAATGATCATCTAATTTTTGACACTTTTGAAGCTCTTCATATTTTTTACACCTTTTGAAGCTCTTCATATTTTTCACATTTTTGAAGCTCTTCATATTTTTCACACGATTTCAGACTCTTCATGTTTTTCAACACCGCTTCATGCTCCTGCTATTTATCATACCGTTGCATACTCCTCATATTTTTGACATGTTTTGAGGCTCTTCATATTTTTCACATCTTTTCAGGCTCTTCATGTTTTTGAACTCCGCTTCATGCTCCTCCTATTTTTTTTGACCGTATCATGCTCCTCATATTTTTCACACCTTTTGAAGCTCTTTATATTGTTCTCACCTTTTCATTCTCTTCATGTTTTTGAACAGCACTTCATGCTCCTCCTATTTTTTAGAAAGTTTCATGCTCCTCATGTATTTCACACCTTTTGAAGCTCTTCATATTTTTCACACCTTTTCAGGCTCTTCATGTTTTTCCACACCACTTCATGCTTCTCCTATCTTTCAGCCCGTTTCATGCTCCTCATGTATTTCACACATTTTGAAGCTCTTCATATTTTTCACACCTTTTCAGGTTCTTCATGTTTTTGATCACCGTTTCATGCTCCTCCTATTTTTCAGACCCTTTAATGCTCCTCATATTTTTGACAACTTTTGATGCTCTTCATATTTTTCACACCTTTTCAGGCTCTTCATGTTTTTCAACACTGCTTCATGCTCCTGCTATTTTTCAGACCGGTTCATCCTCCTCATATTTTTGACAGGTTTTGAGGCTTTTCATATTTTTAACACCCATTCAGGCTCTTCATGTATTTGAACACCGTTTCATAATCATCCTATTTTTCAGAATGTTTCATGCTCCTCATATTTTTGACATATTTTGAAGTTCTTCATATTTTTCACACATTTTCAGGCTCTTCATGTTTTTCAACACCGTTTCATGCTCCTCATAATTTTGACACCTTTTGAAGCTCTTCATATTTTTCACACCTTTTGAAGATCTTCATATTTTTCACACCTTTTCAGGCTGTTCATGTATTTGAACACCGCTTAAACTCGTCCTATTTTACAGACCGTTTCATGCTCCTAATATTTTTGACACCTTTTGAAGCACTTCATATTTTTCACACCTTTTCAGGCACTTCATGTTTTTCAACACCGCTTCATGATCCTCCTATTTTTCAAACCGTTTCATGCTCCTCATATTTTTGACACCTTTTGAAGCTCTTCATATTTTTCACACCTTTTCAGGCTCTTCATGTTTTTCAACAACACTTCATGCTCCTCGTATATTTCAGACGGTTTCATTCTCCTCATATTTTTGACAACTTTTGAAACTCTGCATATATTTCACAACTTTTCAGACTCTTCATGATTTTCAACACCACTTCATTCTCCTCCTATTTTTCAGACCGTTTCATGCTCATCTCATTTTTGACATCTTTTGAAGCTCTTCATATTTTTCACACCTTTTGAAGCTCTTCATAATTTTCATATTTTTGAAGCTCTTCACATTTTTCACACTTTTTCAGGCTCTTTCATGCTCCTCATGTATTTCACTCCTTTTGAAGCTCTTCATATTTTGCACACATTTTCAGGCTCTTCATGTTTTTGAACACCGCTTCATCCTCCTCCTATTTTTAAGAGGGTTTCATGCTCGTCATATTTTTGACACATTTTGAAGCTCTTCATATTTTTCACAACTTTTCAGGCTCTTCATGTTTTTGAACACCGCTTCATCCTCCTCCTATTTTTAAGAGGGTTTCATGCTCGTCATATTTTTGACACATTTTGAAGCTCTTCATATTTTTCACACCTTTTCAGGCTCTTCATGTTTTCGAACACCATTTCATGCTCCTCCTATTTTTCAGACCGTTTCAGGCTCCTCATATGTTTCACACCTTTTTCAGGCTCTTCATGTATTTCAACACCACGTCATGCTCCTCCTATTTTCAGATCGTTTCATGCTCCTCATATTTTTGACACCTTTTGAAGCTCTTCATATTTTTCACAGCTTTCCATGCTCTTCATATTTTTGAACAACGATTAATGCTCCTCCTATTTTTCAGACCGTTTCTTGCTCCTCATATTTTTGACACCTTTTGAAGCTCTTCATATTTTTCACACCTTTTCAGGCTCTTCATATTTTTCAACACAACTTCATGCTCCTCCTTTATTTGAGACCGTTTCATGCTCCTCATATTTTTGACACCTTTTGAAGCTCTCCATAGATTTCACACCTTTTCAGGCTCTTCATGTTTTTCTACACCACTTCTTGCTCCTCCTATTTTTCAGAGCTTTTCATGCTCCTCATATTTTTGTCACCTTTTGAAGCTCTTCATATTTTTTCACACCTTTTCAGGCTTTTCATGTTTTTCAACACCGCTTCATGCTTCTACTATTTTTCAGACCTTTTCATGCTCCTCATATGTTTCACACCTTTTTAAGCTCTTCATGTTTTTTAACACATTTCACGCTCCTCCTATATTTCAGACCATTTCATGCTCCTCATATTTTTGACACCTTTTGAAGCTCTTCATATTTTTCACACATTTTCAGGCTCTTCATGTTTTTCAACACCGCTTCTTGCTCATCCTCTTTTTCAGAGCGTTTCATGCCCCTCATATTTTTGACACCTTTTCAAGCTCTTCACATTTTTCAAACCTTTTCAGGCTCTTCATGTTTTTGAACAACGTTTCATGCTCCTCCTATTTTTCAGACAGTTTCATGCCCCTCATATTTTTGACACCTTTTCAAGCTCTTCACATTTTTCAAAACATTTCAGGCTCTTCATGTTTTGAACACCGTTTCATCCTCCTCCTAATTTTCAGACCGTTTCATGCTCCTCATATATTTGACACCTTTTGAAGCTCTTCATATTTTTCACAACTTTTCAGGTTCTTCATGTATTCAACACCATTTCATGCTCCTCCTATATTTCTGACCGTGTCATGCTCCTCATATTTTTGACAACTTTTGAAGCTCTTCATATTTTTCACAACTTTTCAGGCTCTTCATGTTTTACTACAGCGCTTCATGCTCCTCCTATTTTTGACATCTTTTGAAGCTCTTCATATATTTCACACCTTTTCAGGGTTTTCATGTTTTTGAACACCGTTTCATGCTCCTCATATTTTTCAGACCATTTCTTGCCCCTCATATTTTTGACACCTTTTGAAGCTCTTCATATATTTCACACCTTTTCAGGGTTTTCATGTTTTTGAACACCGTTTCATGCTCCTCATATTTTTCAGACCGTTTCATGCTCCTCATATTTTTGACACCTTTTGAAACTCTTCATATTTTTCACAATTTTTCAGGCTCCTCATGTTTTTGAACACCGTTTCATGTTCCTCCATTTTTTCAGACCGTTTCATGCTCCACATATTTTTGACACCTTTTGAAGCTCTTCATATTTTTCACATCTTTCCATGCTCCTCATATTTTTCAACACCGTTTCATGCTCCTCCTCTCTTTCAGACCGTTTCAGGCTCCTCATATGTTTCACACCTTTTTCAGGTTCTTCATGTATTTCAACACCACGTCATGCTCCTCCTATTTTCAGATCGTTTCATGCTCCTCATATGTTTCACACCTTTTGAAGCTCTTCATGTTTTTTACCACCTTTTCATGCTCCTCATATTTTTGACACCTTTTGAAGCTCTCCATAGATTTCACACCTTTTCAGGCTCTTCATGTTTTTCTACACCACTTCTTGCTCCTCCTATTTTTCAGAGCTTTTCATGCTCCTCATATTTTTGTCACCTTTTGAAGCTCTTCATATTTTTCACAACTTTTCAGGCTTTTCATGTTTTTCAACACCGCTTCATGCTTCTACTATTTTTCAGACCTTTTCATGCTCCTCATATGTTTCACACCTTTTTAAGCTCTTAATGTTTTTTAACACATTTCACGCTCCTCCTATATTTCAGACCATTTCATGCTCCTCATATTTTTGACACCTTTTGAAGCTCTTCATATTTTTCACATTTTTTCAGGGTCTTCATCTTTTTCTACACCACTTCATGCTCCTCCTATTTTTCAGACCGTTTCATGCTCATCATATTTTTGACACAGTTTGAAGCTCTTCCTACTTTTCACACCTTTTGAGGCTCTTCATGTTTTTGAAAACAGTTTCTAGCTCCTCATATTTTTCAGACCGTTACATGGTCCTCATATTTTTGACACCTTTTGAATCTCTACATATTTTTCACACTTTTTCAGGATCTTCATGTATTTCTACACCACTTCATGCTTCTCCTATTTTTCAGACCGTTTCATTCTCCTCATATGTTTCATAACTTTTTTAGGCTCTTCATGTTTCTCAACACCACTTCATGCTCCTCCTATTTTTCACACCGTTTCATGCTCCTCATATTTTTGACACTTTTTGAAGCTCTTCATATTTTTCATACCTTTCCAGGCTTTTCATGTTTTTGAACACCGTTTCATGATCCTCCTATTTTTCAGACCGTTTCATGCTCCTCATATGTTTCACACCTTTTGAAGCTCTTCATGTTTTTTACCACCTTTTCATGCTCCTCATATATTTCAGACCGTTTAATGCTCCTTATATTTTTGACACCATTTGAAGCTCTTCATATTTTTCGCACCTTTTCAGGCTCTTCATATATTTCAACACCACTTCATGCTTCTCCAATTTTTCAGACCGTTTCATGCTCCTCATATATTTGACACCTTTTGAAGCTTTTCATATTTTTCACATCTTTTCAGGCTCTTCATATTTTTCAACCCGCTTAAGCTCCTCCTATTTTTCAGACCGTTTCTTGCTCCTCATATTTTTGACACCTCTGAGGCTCTTCATATATTTCACACCTTTTCAGGCTCTTCATGTTTTTGAACACCGATTCATGCTCCTCCTATTTTTCAGACCGTTTCATGCTCCTCCTATTTTTCAGACCGTTTCATGCTCCTCATATTTTTGACACCTTTTGAACCTCTTCATATTTTTCACACCTTTTCAGGCTCTTGATGTTTTCAACACCGCTTCATGCTCCTACTATTTTTCAGACCGTTTCCTGCTCCTCATATTTTTGACACCTTTTTAAGCTCTTCATATTTTTCACAGCTTTTCAGGCTCTTCATGTTTCGCAACACCGTTTCATGCTTTTCCTATTTTTCAGACCGTTTCATGCTCCTCATATTTTTGACAGCTTTTGAAGCTCTTCATATTTTTCACAGCTTTTCAGGCTTTTCATGTTTTTGAACACCGCTTCATGCTCCTCCTATTTTTCAGACCATTTCATGCTCCTCGTATTTTTCACACCTTTTGAAGCTGTTCATATTTTTCACACTTCTCCAGGCTCTTCATGTTTTGAGCACCGTTTCATGCTCCTCCTGTTTTTCAGACCGTTTCATGCTGCTCATATTTTTGACACCTTTTGAAGTTCTTCATATTTTTCACACCTTTTCAGGCTCTTCACGTTTTTCAACACCACTTTTTGCTCCTCCTATTTTTCAGGCCGTTTCATGCTCCTTATATTTTTGACACCTTTTGAAGTGCTTCATATTTTTCACACCTTACAGGCTCTTCATGGTTTTCAACACCACTTCATGCTCCTCCTATTTTTCAGACCGTTTCATGCTCCTCATATATTTGACACCTTTTGAAGCTCTTCAGATTTTTCACACCTTTTCATGCTCTTCATATTTTTCAACACCGCTTCATGCTCCTCCTATTTTTCAGACCGTTTCATGCTCCTCATCTTTTTGACACGTGTTGAAACTCTTCATATTTATCACACCTTTTCAGGCTCTTCATGTTTTTCAACACCATTTCATGCTCCTCCTTTTTTTCAGACCGTTTTATGCTCCTCATATATTTGACACCTTTTGAAGCTCTTCATAATTTCCACACCTTTTCAGGCTCTTCATGTTTTTCTACACCGCTTCATGCTCCCCCTATATTTCAGACCGTTCATGCCTCTCATATTTTTGAAACCTTTTGAAGCTCTTCATATTTTTCACACCTTTTCAGGCTCTTCAAGTTTTTCAACACCATTTCATGCTCCTTTTTTTTTTCAAAACGTTTTATGCTCCTCATATATTTGACACCTTTTGAAGCTCTTCATATTTTTCACACCATTTCAGGCTCTTCAAGTTTTTGAAAACGGCTTCATGCTCCTCCTAATTTTCAGACCGTTTCTTGCTCCTCATATTTTTGACACCTTTTGAATCTCTTCATATTTTTCACAGCTTTTCAGGCTCTTCATGTTTTTGAACACAGTTTCATGCTCCGCATATTTTTCACACCTTTTCATGCTCTTCATATTTTTCACACCTTTTCAGGCTCTTCATGTTTCTCAACACCGTTTCATGCTTCTCCTATTTTTCAGACAGTTTCATGCTCCTCATATTTTTCACAGCTTTTGAAGCTCTTCATATATTTCTCACCTTTTTAGGCTTTTCATGTTTTTGAACACCGCTTCATGCTCCTCCTATTTTTCAGACCATTTCATGCTCCTCGTATTTTTCACACCTTTTGAAGCTCTTCATATTTTTCACACCTTTTCAGGCTCTTCATGTTTTTCAACACCGCTTAATGCTCCTCATATTTTTCAGAACGTTTCATGCTCCTCATATTTTTGACACCTTTTGAAGCTCTTCCTATATTTCACACCTTTTCAGGCTCTTCATGTTTTTGAACACCGCTTAATGCTCCTCCTATTTTTCATATTGTTTCATGCTCCTCATATTTTTGACACCTTTTGAAGCTCTTCCTATATTTCACACCTTTTCAGGCTCTTCATGTTTTTGAACACCGCTTAATGCTCCTCCTATTTTTCATATTGTTTCATGCTCCTCATATATTTGACACGTTTTGAAGCTCTTCATATTTTTAACACATTTTAAGACTCTTCATCCTTTTGAACATCACTTCATCCTTCTCCAATTTTTCAGACCGTTTCATGCTCCTCATATATTTTACAACTTTTGAAGCTCTTCATATTTTTCACAGCGTTTCAGGCTCTTCACGTTTTTCAACAACGTTTTATGCTCCTCCTATTTTTCATACCGTTTCATGCTCCTCATATTTTTGACACATTTTGAAGCTCTTCATATTTTTCACATCTTTTCAGGCTCTTCATGTTTTTCAACACCAATTCATTCTCCTCCTATTTTTCAGATCGTTTCATGCTCCACATATTTTTCACACCTTTTGAAGCTAATCATTTTTTTCACACCTTTTCAGGCTTTTCATGTTTTTCAACACTGTTTCATGCTCCTCATATTTTTGACACCTTTTGAAGCTCTTCATATTTTTCACAGCTTAACAGGCTCTTCTTGTTTTTGAACACCAATTCATGCTACTCCTATTTTTCAGACCGTTTCATGCTCCTCATATTTTTGACACCTTTTGAAGCTCTTCATATTTTTCACACTTTTTCAGGCTCTTCATGTTTTTAAACAACGCTTCATGCTCCTCCTAATTTTCAGACCGTTTCATGATCCTCATACATTTGACACGTTTTGAAGCTCTTCATATTTTTCACACCTTTTCAGGCTCTTCATGTTTTTGAACACAGTTTCATGCTCCTCCTATTTTTCAGACTGTTTCATGCTCCTCGTATTTTTGACACCTTTTGAAGCTCTTCATATTTTTCACACCTTTTCAGGCTCTTTAGATTTTTGAACACCGCTTCATGCTCCTCCAATATTTAAGAAGGTTTCATGCTCCTCATATTTTTGACACATTTAGAAGCTCTTCATATTTTTCACACCTTTTCAGGCTCTTCATGTTTTTGAAGTCCGATTCATGCTCCTCCTATTTTTTAAACCGTTTCATGCTCCACATATTTTTGACACCTTTTGAAGCTCTTCATATTTTTCACACCTTTTCAGGCTCTTTCTGTTTTTCAATACCAAATCTTGCTCCTCCTATTTTTCAGACCGTTTCATGCTCCTCATATTTTTGACACCTTTTGAAGCTCTTCATATTTTTCACACCTTTTCAGGCTCTTTCTGTTTTTCAATACCAAATCATGCTCCTCCTATTTTTCAGACCGTTTCATGCTCTTAATATTTTTGACCCCTTTTGAAGCTCTTCATATTTTTCACACATTTTCAGGCTCTTCATATTTTTGAACACAGTTTCATGCTCCTCATATTTTTCACACCTTTTCATGCTCTTCATATTTTTCACATCTTTTCATGCTCTTCATGTTTCCCAACACCGTTTCATGCTCCGCCTATTTTTCAGACCTGTTCATGCTCCTCATATTTTTGACACCTTTTGAAGCTCTTCATATATTTCCCACTTTTCAGGCTCTTCAGGTTTTTCAACACCGCTTCATGCTCCTCCTAATTTTCAGAACGTTTCATGCTCCTCATATTTTTGACACGTTTTGAAACTCTTCATATTTTTCACACCTTTTCAGGCTTTTCATGTTTTTGAACACCGCTTCATGCTCCTCCTATTTTCAGACCGTTTCATGCTCCTCATGTTTTTGAGACGTTTTGAAGCTCTGCCTATTTTTCATACCTTTTCAGGCTCTTCATGTTTTTGAACACCGTTACATGCTCCTCCTATTTTTCATACCATTTCATGCTTGTCATATTTTTGACACCTTTTGAAGCTCTTCATATTTTTCACACCTTTTCAGGCTCTTATGTTTTTCAATGCCGTATCATGCTCCTCCTATTTTTCAGACCGTTTCATGCTCCTATATCTTTGACACCTTTTGAAGCTCTTCATATTTTTCACACCATTTCAGGCTCTTCAAGTTTTTGAACACGGCTTCATGCTCCTCCTAATTTTCAGACCGTTTCTTGCTCCTCATATTTTTGACACCTTTTGAAGCTCTTCATATTTTTCACACCTTTTCAGGCTCTTCATGTTTTGGAACACCGTTTCATGTTTCTCCTATTTTTCACACCGTTTCACGCTCCTCATATTTTTGACCGCTTTTGAAGCTCTTCATATTTTTCACACCTTTTCAGGCTCTTCATGTTTTTCAACACCGCTTCATGCTCCTCCTATATATCAGACCGTTTCATGCTCCTCATATATTTGACACGTTTTGAAGCCCTTCATATTTTTCACACATTTTCAGGCTCTTCTTGATTTTGAACACCGCTTCATCCTTCTCCAATTTTTCAGACCGTTTCATGCTCCTCAAATATTTTACACCTTTTGTAGCTCTTCATATTTTTCACAGCTTTTCAGGCTCTTCAAGTTTTTCAACAACGTTTGATGCTCCTCCTATTTCAGACCGTTTCATGCTCCTCATATTTTTGACACATTTTGAAGCTCTTCATATTTTTCACATCTTTTCAGGCTCTTCATGTTTTTCAACACCAATTCATTCTCCTCCTATTTTTCAGATCATTTCATGCTCCACATATTTTTCACACCTTTTGAAGCTAATCATTTTTTTCACACCTTTTCAGGCTTTTCATGTTTTGAACACCGTTTCATGCTCCTCATAATTTTGACACCTTTTGAAGCTCTTCATGTTTTGCACAGCTTAACAGGCTCTTCATGTTTTTGAACATCAATTCATGCTACTCCTATTTTTCAGACCGTTTCATGCTCCTCATATTTTTGACACCTTTTGAAGCTCTTCATATTTTCACACTTTTTCAGGCTCTTCATGTTTTTAAACAACGCTTCATGCTCCTCCTAATTTTCAGACCGTTTCTTGATGCTCATATTTTTGACACCTTTTGAAGCTCTTCATATTTTTCACACCTTTTCAGGCTCTTCACGTTTTTCAACACCACTTCATGCTCTTCCTATTTTTCAGACCGTTTCATGCTCCTCATATTTTTGACACCTTTTGAAGCTCTTCATATTTTCACACTTTTTCAGGCTCTTCATGTTTTTAAACAACGCTTCATGCTCCTCCTAATTTTCAGACCGTTTCATGCTCCTCATATTTTTCACACCTTTTGAAGCTCTTCATATTTTTCACAACTTTTCAGGCTTTTCATGTTTTTTAACACCGTTTCATGCTCCTCATATTTTTGACACCTTTTGAAGCTCTTATTATATTGCACACCTTTTCATGCTCTTCACGTCTTTGAACACCATTTGATGCTCCTCCTGTTTTTCAGACCGTTTAATGCTCCCCATAATTTTGACACCTTTTGAAGCGCTTCATAATTGTCACACCTTTTCAGGCTCTTCATGTTTTTCAAATCCGCATCATCCTCCTCCTATATTTCTGACCGTGTCATGCTCCTCATAATTTTGACACCTTTTGAAGATCTTCATATTTTTCACACCGTTTCTTGCTCCTCATATTTTTCAGACCGTTTCATGCTCCTCCAATTTTTAACATATTTTGAAGCTCTTCATATATTTCACAACTTTTCATGGTTTTCATGTTTTTGAACACCGTTTCATGCTCCTCATATTTTTCAGACCGTTTAATGCTCCTCGTATTTCTGACACCTTGTGAAGCTCTTCATATTTTTCAAAGCTTTTCATGCTGTTCATGTTTTTCAACACCCTTTCATGCTCCTCCTATTTTTGAGACCGTTTCATGCTCCTCGTATTTCTGACACCTTGTGAAGATCTTCATATTTTTCACACCTTTTCAGGCGCTTCCTCTTTTTCAACACCGCTTCATGCTCCTCCTATTTTTCAGACCGTTTCATGCTCCTCATATTTTTGACACCTTTTGAAGCTCTTCATATTTTTCACACCTTTTCATGCTCTTCACGTCTTTGAACACCATTTGATGCTCCTCCTATTTTTCAGACCGTTTCATGCTCCTCATATTTTTCACAGCTTTTGAAGCTCTTCATATTTTTCACAACTTTTCAGGCTTTTCATGTTTTTTAACACCGTTTCATGCTCCTCATATTTTTGACACCTTTTGAAGCTCTTCTTATATTGCACACCTTTTCATGCTCTTCACGTCTTTGAACACCATTTGATGCTCCTCCTATTTTTCAGACCGTTTCATGCTCCTCATATTTTTCACACCTTTTGAAGCTCTTCATATTTTTCACAACTTTTCAGGCTTTTCATGTTTTTTAACACCGTTTCATGCTCCTCATATTTTTGACACCTTTTGAAGCTCTTATTATATTGCACACCTTTTCATGCTCTTCACGTCTTTGAACACCATTTGATGCTCCTCCTGTTTTTCAGACCGTTTAATGCTCCCCATAATTTTGACACCTTTTGAAGCGCTTCATAATTGTCACACCTTTTCAGGCTCTTCATGTTTTTCAAATCCGCATCATCCTCCTCCTATATTTCTGACCGTGTCATGATCCTCATACATTTGACACGTTTTGAAGCTCTTCATATTTTTCACACCTTTTCAGGCTCTTCATGTTTTTGAACACAGTTTCATGCTCCTCCTATTTTTCAGACTGTTTCATGCTCCTCGTATTTTTGACACCTTTTGAAGCTCTTCATATTTTTCACACCTTTTCAGGCTCTTTAGATTTTTGAACACCGCTTCATGCTCCTCCAATATTTAAGAAGGTTTCATGCTCCTCATATTTTTGACACATTTAGAAGCTCTTCATATTTTTCACACCTTTTCAGGCTCTTCATGTTTCTGAACACAGTTTATGCTCCTCATATTTTTCACACATTTTCATGCTCTTCATATTTTTCACACCTTTTCACGCTCTTCATGTTTTTCAACTCCGCTTCATGCTCCTCCTATTTTTCACACTGTTTCATACTCCTCATATTTTTGACACGATTTGAAGCTCTTCATATTTTTCACACCTTTTCAGGCTCTTCATGTTTTTCAAGACTACTTCATGCTTCTCCTATTTTTCAGACCGTTTAATGCTCCTCATTTATTTCACATCTTTTGAAGCTCTTCATATTTTACACACCTTTTCAGGCTCTTGATGTTTTTGAACACCGATTCACGCTCATCCTATTTTAGCCCGATTAATGCTCCTCATATTTTTCACACCTTTGGAAGCTCTTCATATTTTTCACACCTTTATAGTCTCTTCACGTTTTTCAACACCACTTCATGCTCTTCCTATTTTTCAGACCGTTTCATGCTCCTCATATTTTTGACACCTTTTGAAGCTCTTCATATTTTTCACACACTTTCAGTCTTTCATGTTTTTCAAAACTGCTTCATGATCCTCCTATTTTTCAGACAGTTTCATTCTCCTCATATTTTTGACACATTTTGAAGCTTTTGATATATTTCACACCTTATCAGGCTCTTCATGTTTCTCAACATCACTTCATGCTCCACCTATATTTCACACCGTTTCATGCTCCTCATATTTTTGACATCTTTTGAAGCTCTCTATATTTTTCACACCTTTTCAGGCTCTTCATATTTTTAAACACCGCTTCATGCTCTTCCTATTTTTCAGACCATTTCATGCTCCTCATATTTTTGACACCTTTTGAAGCTCTTCATAGTTTCACACGTTGTCAGGCTCTTCATGTTTTTCTACAACACTTCATGCTCCTCCTATTTTTCAGACCGTTTCATGCTCCTCATATTTTTGACACCTTTTGAAGCTCTTCATATTTTTCACACCTTTTCAGGCTTTTCATGTTTTTCTACACCACTTAATGTTCCTCCTATTTTTCAGACCGTTTCATGCTCCTCATATTTTTGCCACCTTTTCAAGCTCTTCATATTTTTCAAACATTTTCAGGCTCTTCATGTTTTTGAACACGGTCTCTTGCTCCTTCTATTTATCAGACCGTTTCATGCTCCTCATATTTTTGACACCCTTTGAATCTCTTCATATTTTTCACACCTTTTCAGGCTCTTCATTGTTTTGAACACCATTTCATGCTCCTCCTATTTTTCAGACCGTTTCATGTTCCTCATATTTTTGACACCTTTTGAAGCTCTTCATATTTTTCACACCTTTTCAGGCTCTTTCTGTTTTTCAATACCACTTCATGCTCCTCCTATTTTTCAGACCGTTTCATGCTCCTCATATTTTTGACACCTTTTGAAGCTCTTCATATATTTCACAACTTTTCAGGGTTTTCATGTTTTTGAACACCGTTTCATGCTCCTCATATTTTTCAGACCGTTTAATGCTCCTCGTATTTCTGACACCTTGTGAAGCTCTTCATATTTTTCAAAGCTTTTCATGCTGTTCATGTTTTTCAACACCCTTTCATGCTCCTCCTATTTTTGAGACCGTTTCATGCTCCTCGTATTTCTGACACCTTGTGAAGATCTTCATATTTTTCACACCTTCTCAGGCGCTTCCTGTTTTTCAACACCACTTCATGCTCCTCCTATTTTTCAGACCGTTTCATGCTCCTCATATTTTTGACACCTTTTGAAGCTCTTCATATTTTTCACATCTTTTCAGGCTCTTCATGTTTTTGAACTCCTTTTCAGGCTCCTCCTCTTGTTCATACCATTTCATGTTCCTCATATTTTTGACACATCTTGAAGCTCTTCATATTTTTCACACCTTTTCAGTCGCTTCCTGTTTTTCAACACCACTTCATGCTCCTCCTATTTTTCAGACCGTTTCATGCTCATCTAATTTTTGACACCTTTTAAAGCTCTTCATATATTTCACACCTTTTGAAGCTCTTCATGTTTTTCACATTTTTGAAGCTCTTCAAATTTTTCACACATTTTCAGGCTCTTCATGTTTTTCAACACCGCTTCATGCTACTCCTATTTTTGAGACCGATTAATTCTCCTCATGTATTTCACACCTTTTGAAGCTCTTCATATTTTTCACACGATTTCAGGCTCTTCATGTTTTTCAACAACACTTCATGCTCCACCATTTTTAAGACTGCTTCATGCTCATCTCATTTTTGACACTTTTTGAAGCTGTTCATATTTTTCACACCTTTTGAAACCCTTCATATTTTTCACACGTTTTCAGGCTCTTCATGTTTTTCAACACCGCTTCATGCTCCTCCTATTTTTCAGAACGTTTCATGCTCCTCCTATTTTTCAGACTGTTTCATGCTCCTCATATTTTTGACACCTTTTGAAGCTCTTCATATTTTTCATCCCATTTCAGGCTCTTCACATTTTTAAACACCACTTCTTACTCCTCCTATTTTCAGACCATTTCTTGCTCCTCATATTTTTGACACCTTTTGAATCCCTTCATATTTTTCACACCTTTTCAGGCTCTTCATGTTTTGAACATCGTTTCTTGCACCTCCAATTTTTCACAACGTTTCATGCTACTCATATATTTGACACCTTTTGAAGCTCTTCATCATTTCACAACTTTTCAGGTTCTTCATGTTTTCAACACCACTTCATGCTCCTGCTATATTTCTGACCGTGTCATGCTCCTCATATTTTTGACACCTTTTGAAGATCTTCATATTTTTCACACCTTTTCAGGCTCTTCAGGTTTTTCTACACCGCTTCATGCTCCTCCTATTTTTGAACACCTTTTGGAGCTCTTCATATATTTCACACATTTTCAGGCTTTTCATGTTTTTGAACACCGTTTCATACTCCTCATATTTTTGACAGCTTTTGAAGTTCTTCATATTTTTCACACCTTTTCAGGCTCTTCACGATTTGAAAAGCGTTTCATGCTCCTCCTATTTTTCAGACCGTTTCATGCTCCTTATATTTTTGAAACCTTTTGAAGTGCTTCATATTTTTCACATCTTTTAAGGCTCTTTATGTTTTTCAATGCCGTATCATGCTCCTCCTATTTTTCAGACCGTTTCATGCTCCTCATATCTTTGACACCTTTTGAAGCTCTTTATATTTTTCACACCATTTCAGGCTCTTCAAGTTGTTGAACACGGCTTCATGCTCCTCCTAATTTTCAGACCGTTTCTTGCTCCTCATATTTTGACACCTTTTGAAGCTCTTCATATTTTTCACACCTTTTCAGGCTCTTCATGTTTGGAACACCGTTTCATGTTCCTCCTATTTTTCAGACAGTTTCATGCTCCTCATATTTTTGACCCCTTTTGAAGCTCTTCATATTTTTCACACCTTTTCAGGCTCTTCATGTTTTTGAACACCGCTTAATGCTCCTTCTATTTTCAGACCGTTTCATGCTCCTCATATTTTTGACACCTTTTGAAGCTCTTCATATTTTTCACACGTTTTCATGTTCTTTAGATTTTTGAACACCGCTTCATGCTCCTCCAATTTTAAGAAGGTTTCATGCTCCTCATATTTTTGACACGTTTAGAAGCTCTTCATATTTTTCACACCTTTTCAGGCTCTTCATGTTTTTGAACACCGCTTAATGCTCCTTCTATTTTCAGACCGTTTCATGCTCCTCATGTATTTGAGACCTTTTGACGCTCTTCATATTTTTCAAAACTTTTCAGGCTCTTCATGTTTTTGAACACGGTCTCTTGCTCCTCCTAATTTTCAGACCGTTTCATGCTCCTCATATTTCTGACACCTTTTGAATCTCTCATATTTTTCACACCTTTTCAGGCTCTTCATGGTTTGAACACCATTTCATGCTCCTCCTGTTTTTCAGACCGTTTCATGCTCCTCATATTTTTGACACCTTTTGAAGCTCTTCATATTTTTCACACCTTTTCAGGCTCTTCATGTTTTTGAACACCGTTTCATGTTTCATATATTTGACACCTTTTTAATCTCTTCATATTTTTCACACCTTTTCAGGCTCTTCATGGTTTTGAACACCATTTCATGCTCCTCCTATTTTTCAGACCGTTTCATGCTCCTCATATTTTTGACACCGTTTGAAGCTCTTCATATTTTTCACACCTTTTCAGGCTCTTCATGTTTTTGAACACCGTTTCAGGTTCCTCATATTTTTGACACCTTTTGAAGCTCTTCATATTTTTCAAACCTTTTCTGGCTCTTCATGTTTTTGAACACTGCTTCATGCTCCTTCTATTTTCAGACTGTTTCATGCTCCTCATGTTTTTGAGACGTTTTGAAGCTCTTCATATTTTTCACACCTTTTCAGGCTCTTCATGTTTTTGAACCCCGGTTCAGGCTCCTCCTATTTTTCAGACCGTTTCATGCTCCTCATATTTTTCACACCTTTTGAAGCTCTTCATATATTTCACACCTTTTCAGGCTCTTCATGTTTTTGAACACCGCTTCATGCTCCTCCTATTTTTCAGACCGTTTCATGCTCCTCATATTTTTGACACCTTTTGAAGCTCTTCATATTTTTCACACCTTTTCAGACTCTTCATGTTTTTCAACACCGCTTTATGGTCCTCCTATGTTTCAGAACGTTTCATGCTCCTCATGTATTTCACACCTTTTGAAACTCTTCATATTTTTTACACCTTTTCAAGCTCTTCATGTTTTTGAACACAGTTTCATTCTCCTCATTTTTTCCACACATTTTCATGCTCTTCATATTTTTCACACCTTTTCAGGCTCTTCATGTTTTTGAACACCGTTTCATGCTCCTCCTATTTTTCAGACCGTTTCATGCTCCTCATATTTTTGACACCTTTTGATTCTCTTCATATTTTTCACACCTTTTCAGGCTCTTCATGTTTTTGAACACCGTTTCATGCTCCTCCTATTTTACAGAACTTTTCATGCTCCTCATATTTTTGACACGTTTTGAAGCTCTTCATATTTTTCACACTTTTCAGGCTCTTCACGTTGTTGAACACAGTTTCATGCTCCTTTTTTCAGATCGTTTCATGCACCTCATGTATTTGAGACGTGTTGAAGCTCTTCATATTTTTTGTACTTTTTGAGGCTCTTCATGTTTTTGAACACCGTATCATGCTCCTCCTATTTTTCAGACCATTTCATGCTCCTGATATTTTTGACACCTTTTGAAGCTCTTCATATTTTTTACACCTTTTCAGGCTCTTCATATTTTTCAACACCGTTTCATGCTCCTCCTGTTTTTCAGATCGTTTCATGCTCCACATATTTTTGACACGTTTTGAAGCTAATCATATTTTTCACACCTTTTCACGCTTTGCATGTTTTTGAACCCCGTTTCATGCTCCTCATATTTTTGACACCTTTTGATGCTCTTCATATTTTTCACACTTTTTCAGGCTCTTCATGTTTTTCAACACCGCTTCATGCTCCTCCTTTTTTTCAGACCGCTTCATGCTCTTAATATTTCTGACCCCTTTTGAAGCTCTTCATATTTTTCACAACTTTTCAGGCTCTTCATATTTTTGAACACAGTTTCATGCTCCTCATATTTTTCACACCTTTTCATGCTATTCATATTTTTCACATCTTTTCATGCTCTTCATGTTTCCCAACACCGTTTCATGCTCCGCCTATTTTTCAGACCTGTTCATGCTCCTCATATTTTTGACACCTTTTGAAGCTCTTCATATATTTCCCACTTTTCAGGCTCTTCAGGTTTTTCAACACCGCTTCATGCTCCTCCTAATTTTCAGAACCTTTCATGCTCCTCATATTTTTGACACGTTTTGAAACTCTTCATATTTTTCACACCTTTTCAGGCTTTTCATGTTTTTGAACACCGATTCATGCTCCTCCTATTTTCAGACCGTTTCATGCTCCTCATGTTTTGAGACGTTTTGAAGCTCTGCATATTTTTCATACCTTTTCAGGCTCTTCATGTTTTTGAACACCGTTACATGCTCCTCCTATTTTTCATACCATTTCATGCTTGTCATATTTTTGACACCTTTTGAAGCTCTTCATATTTTTCACACCTTTTCAGGCTCTTATGTTTTTCAATGCCGTATCATGCTCCTCCTCTTTTTCAGACCGTTTCATGCTCCTATATCTTTGACACCTTTTGAAGCTCTTCATATTTTTCACACCATTTCAGGCTCTTCAAGTTTTTGAACACGGCTTCATGCTCCTCCTAATTTTCAGACCGTTTCTTGCTCCTCATATTTTTGACACCTTTTGAAGCTCTTCATATTTTTCACACCTTTTCAGGCTCTTCATGTTTTGGAACACCGTTTCATGTTTCTCCTATTTTTCACATCATTTCACGCTCCTCATATTTTTGACCGCTTTTGAAGCTCTTCATATTTTTCACAACTTTTCAGGCTCTTCATGTTTTTCAACACTGCTTCATGCTCCTCCTATATATCAGACCGTTTCATGCTCCTCATATATTTGACACGTTTTGAAGCCCTTCATATTTTTCACACATTTTCAGGCTCTTCTTGATTTTGAACACCGCTTCATCCTTCTCCAATTTTTCAGACCGTTTCATGCTCCTCAAATATTTTACACCTTTTGTATCTCTTCATATTTTTCACAGCTTCTCAGGCTCTTCAAGTTTTTCAACAACGTTTGATGCTCCTCCTATTTCAGACCGTTTCATGCTCCTCATATTTTTGACACATTTTGAAGCTCTTCATATTTTTCACATCTTTTCAGGCTCTTCATGATTTTCAACACCAATTCATTCTCCTCCTATTTTTCAGATCATTTCATGCTCCACATATTTTTCACACCTTTTGAAGCTAATCATTTTTTTCACACCTTTTCAGGCTTTTCATGTTTTGAACACCGTTTCATGCTCCTCATAATTTTGACACCTTTTGAATCTCTTCATGTTTTTCACAGCTTAACAGGCTCTTCATGTTTTTGAACACCAATTCATGCTACTCCTATTTTTCAGACCGTTTCATGCTCCTCATATTTTTGACACCTTTTGAAGCTCTTCATATTTTCACACTTTTTCAGGCTCTTCATGTTTTTAAACAACGCTTCATGCTCCTCCTAATTTTCAGACCGTTTCTTGATCCTCATACTTTTGACATCTTTTGAAGCTCTTCATATTTTTCACACCTTTTCAGGCTCTTCACGTTTTTCAACACCACTTCTTGCTCTTCCTATTTTTCAGACCGTTTCATGCTCCTCATAATTTTGACACCTTTTGAAGCTCTTCATATTTTTCACACACTTTCAGTCTTTTCATGTTTTTCAAAACCGCTTCATGCTCCTCCTATTTTTCAGACAGTTTCATTCTCCTCATATTTTTGACACATTTTTGAAGCTTTTGATATATTTCACACCTTATCAGGCTCTTCATGTTTCTCAACATCACTTCATGCTCCACCTATATTTCAGACCGTTTCATGCTCCTCATATTTTTGACACCTTTTGAAGCTCTCTATATTTTTCACACCTTTTCAGGCTCTTCATATTTTTAAACACCGCTTCATGCTCCTCTTATTTTTCAGACCGTTTCATGCTCCTCATATTTTTGATACATTTTGAAGCTCTTCATATTTTTCACATCTTTTCAGGCTCTTCATGTTTTGAACATCGTTTCTTGCACCTCCAATTTTTCAGAACGTTTCATGCTGCTCATATATTTGACACCTTTTGAATCTCTTCATCATTTCACAACTTTTCAGGTTCTTCATGTTTTCAACACCACTTCATGCTCCTGCTATATTTCTGACCGTGTCATGCTCCTCATATTTTTGACACCTTTTGAAGATCTTCATATTTTTCACACCTTTTCAGGCTCTTCAGGTTTTTCTACACCGCTTCATGCTCCTCCTATTTTTGAACACCTTTTGGAGCTCTTCATATATTTCACACATTTTCAGGCTTTTCATGTTTTTGAACACCGTTTCATACTCCTCATATTTTTGACAGCTTTTGAAGTTCTTCATATTTTTCACACCTTTTCAGGCTCTTCACGATTTGAAATGCGTTTCATGCTCCTCCTATTTTTCAGACCGTTTCATGCTCCTCATATTTTTGACACCTTTTGAAGCTCTTCATATTTTCACACTTTTTCAGGCTCTTCATGTTTTTAAACAACGCTTCATGCTCCTCCTAATTTTCAGACCGTTTCTTGATCCTCATATTTTTGACACCTTTTGAAGCTCTTCATATTTTTCACACCTTTTCAGGCTCTTCAGGTTTTTCAACACCACTTCATGCTCTTCCTATTTTTCAGACCGTTTCATGCTCCTCATATTTTTGACACCTTCTGAAGCTCTTCATATTTTTCACACACTTTCAGTCTTTTCATGTTTTTCAAAACCGCTTCATGCTCCTCCTATTTTTCAGACAGTTTCATTCTCCTCATATTTTTGACACATTTTTGAAGCTTTTGATATATTTCACACCTTATCAGGCTCTTCATGTTTCTCAACATCACTTCATGCTCCTCCTATTTTTCAAACCGTTTCATGCTCCTCATATTTTTGACACCTTTTGAAGCTCTCTATATTTTTCACACCTTTTCAGGCTCTTCATATTTTTAAACACCGCTTCATGCTCCTCTTATTTTTCAGACCGTTTCATGCTCCTCAAATTTTTAACATTTTGAAGCTCTTCATATTTTTCACACCTTTTCAGGCTCTTCATGTTTTGAACATCGTTTCTTGCACCTCCAATTTTTCAGAACGTTTCATGCTGCTCATATATTTGACACCTTTTGAAGCTCTTCATCATTTCACAACTTTTCAGGTTCTTCATGTTTTCAACACCACTTCATGCTCCTGCTATATTTCTGACCGTGTCATGCTCCTCATATTTTTGACAACTTTTGAAGATCTTCATATTTTTCACACCTTTTCAGGCTCTTCAGGTTTTTCTACACCGATTCATGCTCCTCCTATTTTTGAACACCTTTTGGAGCTCTTCATATATTTCACACATTTTCAGGCTTTTCATGTTTTTGAACACCGTTTCATACTCCTCATATTTTTGACAGCTTTTGAAGTTCTTCATATTTTTCACACCTTTTCAGGCTCTTCACGATTTGAAAAGCGTTTCATGCTCCTCCTATTTTTCAGACCGTTTCATGCTCCTTATATTTTTGAAACTTTTTGAAGTGCTTCATATTTTTCACATCTTTTAAGCCTCTTCACGTTTTTCAAATCCGCTTCATGCTGCTCCTATTTTTCGGACTGTTTCACGCGCCTCATATTTTTGACACCTTTTGAAGCTCTTCACTTTTTTCACACCATTTCAGGTCTTCATGTTTTTGAACACTGTTTCCTGCTCCTCCTATTTTTCAGACTGTTCCTGCTCCTCATATTTTTGACACCTTTTGAAGCTCTTCATATTTTTCACACCTTTTCAGGTTCTTTATGTTTTTCAACACCGCTTCATGTTCCTCCTATTTTTCAGACCGTTTCATGCTCCTCACATTTTTGACACCTTTTGAAGCTCTTCATATATTTCACAACTTTTCAGGCTTTTCATGTTTTTGAACACTGTTTCATGCTCCTCATATTTTTGACACCTTTTGAAGCTCTTCATGTTTTTCACAGCTTAACAGGCTCTTCATGTTTTTGAACATCAATTCATGCTACTCCTATTTTTCAGACCGTTTCATGCTCCTCATATTTTTGACACCTTTTGAAGCTCTTCATATTTTCACACTTTTTCAGGCTCTTCATGTTTTTAAACAACGCTTCATGCTCCTCCTAATTTTCAGACCGTTTCTTGATGCTCATATTTTTGACACCTTTTGAAGCTCTTCATATTTTTCACACCTTTTCAGGCTCTTCACGTTTTTCAACACCACTTCATGCTCTTCCTATTTTTCAGACCGTTTCATGCTCCTCATATTTTTGACACCTTTTGAAGCTCTTCATATTTTCACACTTTTTCAGGCTCTTCATGTTTTTAAACAACGCTTCATGCTCCTCCTAATTTTCAGACCGTTTCATGCTCCTCATATTTTTCACACCTTTTGAAGCTCTTCATATTTTTCACAACTTTTCAGGCTTTTCATGTTTTTTAACACCGTTTCATGCTCCTCATATTTTTGACACCTTTTGAAGCTCTTATTATATTGCACACCTTTTCATGCTCTTCACGTCTTTGAACACCATTTGATGCTCCTCCTGTTTTTCAGACCGTTTAATGCTCCCCATAATTTTGACACCTTTTGAAGCGCTTCATAATTGTCACACCTTTTCAGGCTCTTCATGTTTTTCAAATCCGCATCATCCTCCTCCTATATTTCTGACCGTGTCATGCTCCTCATAATTTTGACACCTTTTGAAGATCTTCATATTTTTCACACCGTTTCTTGCTCCTCATATTTTTCAGACCGTTTCATGCTCCTCCAATTTTTAACATATTTTGAAGCTCTTCATATATTTCACAACTTTTCATGGTTTTCATGTTTTTGAACACCGTTTCATGCTCCTCATATTTTTCAGACCGTTTAATGCTCCTCGTATTTCTGACACCTTGTGAAGCTCTTCATATTTTTCAAAGCTTTTCATGCTGTTCATGTTTTTCAACACCCTTTCATGCTCCTCCTATTTTTGAGACCGTTTCATGCTCCTCGTATTTCTGACACCTTGTGAAGATCTTCATATTTTTCACACCTTTTCAGGCGCTTCCTCTTTTTCAACACCGCTTCATGCTCCTCCTATTTTTCAGACCGTTTCATGCTCCTCATATTTTTGACACCTTTTGAAGCTCTTCATATTTTTCACACCTTTTCATGCTCTTCACGTCTTTGAACACCATTTGATGCTCCTCCTATTTTTCAGACCGTTTCATGCTCCTCATATTTTTCACAGCTTTTGAAGCTCTTCATATTTTTCACAACTTTTCAGGCTTTTCATGTTTTTTAACACCGTTTCATGCTCCTCATATTTTTGACACCTTTTGAAGCTCTTCTTATATTGCACACCTTTTCATGCTCTTCACGTCTTTGAACACCATTTGATGCTCCTCCTATTTTTCAGACCGTTTCATGCTCCTCATATTTTTCACACCTTTTGAAGCTCTTCATATTTTTCACAACTTTTCAGGCTTTTCATGTTTTTTAACACCGTTTCATGCTCCTCATATTTTTGACACCTTTTGAAGCTCTTATTATATTGCACACCTTTTCATGCTCTTCACGTCTTTGAACACCATTTGATGCTCCTCCTGTTTTTCAGACCGTTTAATGCTCCCCATAATTTTGACACCTTTTGAAGCGCTTCATAATTGTCACACCTTTTCAGGCTCTTCATGTTTTTCAAATCCGCATCATCCTCCTCCTATATTTCTGACCGTGTCATGCTCCTCATAATTTTGACACCTTTTGAAGATCTTCATATTTTTCACACCGTTTCTTGCTCCTCATATTTTTCAGACCGTTTCATGCTCCTCCAATTTTTAACATATTTTGAAGCTCTTCATATATTTCACAACTTTTCATGGTTTTCATGTTTTTGAACACCGTTTCATGCTCCTCATATTTTTCAGACCGTTTAATGCTCCTCGTATTTCTGACACCTTGTGAAGCTCTTCATATTTTTCAAAGCTTTTCATGCTGTTCATGTTTTTCAACACCCTTTCATGCTCCTCCTATTTTTGAGACCGTTTCATGCTCCTCGTATTTCTGACACCTTGTGAAGATCTTCATATTTTTCACACCTTTTCAGGCGCTTCCTCTTTTTCAACACCGCTTCATGCTCCTCCTATTTTTCAGACCGTTTCATGCTCCTCATATTTTTGACACCTTTTGAAGCTCTTCATATTTTTCACACCTTTTCAGGTTCTGCATGTTTTTCAACACCGCTTCATGTTCCTCGTATTTTTCAGACCGTTTCATGCTCCTCACATTTTTGACACCTTTTGAAGCTCTTCATATATTTCACAACTTTTCAGGCTTTTCATGTTTTTGAACACTGTTTCATGCTCCTCATATTTTTGACACCTTTTGAAGCTCTTCATATTTTTCACACCTTTTCAGGCTCTTTCTGTTTTTCAATACCACTTCATGCTCCTCGTATTTTTCAGACCGTTTCACGCTCCTCATATTTTTGACACCTTTTGAAGCTCTTCATATTTTTCACACCTTTTCAGGCTCTTCATGTTTTTGAAGTCCGATTCATGCTCCTCCTATTTTTTAAACCGTTTCATGCTCCACATATTTTTGACACCTTTTGAAGCTCTTCATATTTTTCACACCTTTTCAGGCTCTTTCTGTTTTTCAATACCAAATCATGCTCCTCCTATTTTTCAAACCGTTTCATGCTCCTCATATTTTTGACACCTTTTGAAGCTCTTCATATTTTTCACACCTTTTCAGGCTCTTCATGTTTTTGAACACCGTTGCATGTTTCATATATTTGACACGTTTTTAATCTCTTCATATTTTTCACACCTTTTCAGGCTCTTCATGTTTTTGAACACCGTTTCATGTTCCTCATATTTTTGACACCTTTTGAAGCTCTTCATATTTTTCAAACCTTTTCTGGCTCTTCATGTTTTTGAACACTGCTTCGTGCTCCTTCTATTTTCAGACTGTTTCATGCTCCTCATGATTTTGAGACGTTTTGAAGCTCTTCATATTTTTCACACCTTTTCAGGCTCTTCATGTTTTTGAACCCCAGTTCAGGCTCCTCTTATTTTTCAGACCGTTTCATGCTCCTCATATTTTTCACACCTTTTGAAGCTCTTCATATATTTCACACCTTTTCAGGCTCTTCATGTTTTTGAACACCGCTTCATGCTCCTCCTATTTTTCAGACCGTTTCATGCTCCTCATATTTTTGACACCTTTTGAAGCTCTTCATATTTTTCACACCTTTTCAGGCTCTTCATGTTTTTCAACACCGCTTTATGGTCCTCCTATGTTTCAGAACGTTTCATGCTCCTCATGTATTTCACACCTTTTGAAACTCTTCATATTTTTTACACCTTTTCAAGCTCTTCATGATTTTGAACACAGTTTCATTCTCCTCATTTTTTCCACACATTTTCATGCTCTTCATATTTTTCACACCTTTTCAGGCTCTTCATGTTTTTCAACACTGCTTCATGCTCCTCCTTTTTTTCAGACCGCTTCATGCTCTTAATATTTCTGACCCCTTTTGAAGCTCTTCATATTTTTCACACTTTTTCAGGCTCTTCATGTTTTTCAACACCGCTTCATGCTCCTCCTTTTTTTCAGACCGCTTCATGCTCTTAATATTTCTGACCCCTTTTGAAGCTCTTCATATTTTTCACAACTTTTCAGGCTCTTCATATTTTTGAACACAGTTTCATGCTCCTCATATTTTTCACACCTTTTCATGCTCTTCATATTTTTCACATCTTTTCATGCTCTTCATGTTTCCCAACACCGTTTCATGCTCCGCCTATTTTTCAGACCTGTTCATGCTCCTCATATTTTTGACACCTTTTGAAGCTCTTCATATATTTCCCACTTTTCAGGCTCTTCAGGTTTTTCAACACCGCTTCATGCTCCTCCTAATTTTCAGAACGTTTCATGCTCCTCATATTTTTGACACGTTTTGAAACTCTTCATATTTTTCACACCTTTTCAGGCTTTTCATGTTTTTGAACACCGCTTCATGCTCCTCCTATTTTCAGACCGTTTCATGCTCCTCATGTTTTTGAGACGTTTTGAAGCTCTGCATATTTTTCATACCTTTTCAGGCTCTTCATGTTTTTGAACACCGTTACATGCTCCTCCTATTTTTCATACCATTTCATGCTTGTCATATTTTTGACACCTTTTGAAGCTCTTCATATTTTTCACACCTTTTCAGGCTCTTATGTTTTTCAATGCCGTATCATGCTCCTCCTATTTTTCAGACCGTTTCATGCTCCTATATCTTTGACACCTTTTGAAGCTCTTCATATTTTTCACACCATTTCAGGCTCTTCAAGTTTTTGAACACGGCTTCATGCTCCTCCTAATTTTCAGACCGTTTCTTGCTCCTCATATTTTTGACACCTTTTGAAGCTCTTCATATTTTTCACACCTTTTCAGGCTCTTCATGTTTTGGAACACCGTTTCATGTTTCTCCTATTTTTCACACCGTTTCACGCTCCTCATATTTTTGACCGCTTTTGAAGCTCTTCCTATTTTTCACACCTTTTCAGGCTCTTCATGTTTTTCAACACCGCTTCATGCTCCTCCTATATATCAGACCGTTTCATGCTCCTCATATATTTGACACGTTTTGAAGCCCTTCATATTTTTCACACATTTTCAGGCTCTTCTTGATTTTGAACACCGCTTCATCCTTCTCCAATTTTTCAGACCGTTTCATGCTCCTCAAATATTTTACACCTTTTGTAGCTCTTCATATTTTTCACAGCTTTTCAGGCTCTTCAAGTTTTTCAACAACGTTTGATGCTCCTCCTATTTCAGACCGTTTCATGCTCCTCATATTTTTGACACATTTTGAAGCTCTTCATATTTTTCACATCTTTTCAGGCTCTTCATGTTTTTCAACACCAATTCATTCTCCTCCTATTTTTCAGATCATTTCATGCTCCACATATTTTTCACACCTTTTGAAGCTAATCATTTTTTTCACACCTTTTCAGGCTTTTCATGTTTTGAACACCGTTTCATGCTCCTCATAATTTTGACACCTTTTGAAGCTCTTCATGTTTTTCACAGCTTAACAGGCTCTTCATGTTTTTGAACACCAATTCATGCTACTCCTATTTTTCAGACCGTTTCATGCTCCTCATATTTTTGACACCTTTTGAAGCTCTTCATATTTTCACACTTTTTCAGGCTCTTCATGTTTTTAAACAACGCTTCATGCTCCTCCTAATTTTCAGACCGTTTCTTGATCCTCATATTTTTGACACCTTTTGAAGCTCTTCATTTTTTTCACACCTTTTCAGGCTCTTCATATTTTTAAACACCGCTTCATGCTCTTCCTATTTTTCAGACCATTTCATGTTCCTCATATTTTTGACACCTTTTGAAGCTCTTCATAGTTTCACACGTTGTCAGGCTCTTCATGTTTTTATACAACGCTTCATGCTCCTCCTATTTTTCAGACCGTTTCATGCTCCTCATATTTTTGACACCTTTTGAAGCTCTTCATATTTTTCACACCTTTTCAGGCTTTTCATGTTTTTCAACACAGCTTCATGCTCCTCCTATTTTTCAAACCGTTTCATGCTCCTCATATTTTTGACACCTTTTGAAGCTCTTCATATTTTTCACGCCTTTTCAGGCTCTTCAGGTTTTTCAACACCGCTTCATGCTCCTCCTAATTTTCAGAACGTTTCATGCTCCTCATATTTTTGACACGTTTTGAAACTCTTCATATTTTTCACACCTTTTCAGGCTTTTCATGTTTTTGAACACCGTTACATGCTCCTCCTGTTTTTCATACCATTTCATGCTTGTCATATTTTTGACACCTTTTGAAGCTCTTCATATTTTTCACGCCTTTTCAGGCTCTTCAGGTTTTTCAACACCGCTTCATGCTCCTCCTATTTTCAGACCGTTTCATGCTCCTCATGTTTTTGAGACGTTTTGAAGCTCTGCATATTTTTCATACCTTTTCAGGCTCTTCATGTTTTTGAACACCGTTACATGCTCCTCCTGTTTTTCATACCATTTCATGCTTGTCATATTTTTGACACCTTTTGAAGCTCTTCATATTTTTCACACCTTTTCAGGCTCTTATGTTTTTCAATGCCGTATCATGCTCCTCCTATTTTTCAGACCGTTTCATGCTCCTATATCTTTGACACCTTTTGAAGCTCTTCATATTTTTCACACCATTTCAGGCTCTTCAAGTTTTTGAACACGGCTTCATGCTCCTCCTAATTTTCAGACCGTTTCTTGCTCCTCATATTTTTGACACCTTTTGAAGCTCTTCATATTTTTCACACCTTTTCAGGCTCTTCATGTTTTGGAACACCGTTTCATGTTTCTCCTATTTTTCACACCGTTTCACGCTCCTCATATTTTTGACCGCTTTTGAAGCTCTTCATATTTTTCACACCTTTTCATGCTCTTCATGTTTTTCAACACCGCTTCATGCTCCTCCTATATATCAGACCGTTACATGCTCCTCATATATTTGACACGTTTTGAAGCCCTTCATATTTTTCACACATTTTCAGGCTCTTCTTGATTTTGAACACCGCTTCATCCTTCTCCAATTTTTCAGACCGTTTCATGCTCCTCAAATATTTTACACCTTTTGTAACTCTTCATATTTTTCACAGCTTTTCAGGCTCTTCAATTTTTTCAACAACGTTTGATGCTCCTCCTATTTCAGACCGTTTCATGCTCCTCATATTTTTGACACATTTTGAAGCTCTTCATATTTTTCACATCTTTTCAGGCTCTTCATGTTTTTCAACACCAATTCATTCTCCTCCTATTTTTCAGATCATTTCATGCTCCACATATTTTTCACACCTTTTGAAGCTAATCATTTTTTTCACACCTTTTCAGGCTTTTCATGTTTTGAACACCGTTTCATGCTCCTCATAATTTTGACACCTTTTGAAGCTCTTCATGTTTTTCACAGCTTAACAGGCTCTTCATGTTTTTGAACACCAATTCATGCTCCTCCTAATTTTCAGACCGTTTCTTGCTCCTCATATTTTTGACACCTTTTGAAGCTCTTCATATTTTCCACACCTTTTCAGGCTCTTCATATTTTCAAACACCGCTTCATGCTCTTCCTATTTTTCAGACCATTTCATGCTCCTCATATTTTTGACACCTTTTGAAGCTCTTCATAGTTTCACATGTTGTCAGGCTCTTCATGTTTTTCTACAACGCTTCATGCTCCTCCTATTTTTCAGACCGTTTCATGCTCCTCATATTTTTGACACCTTTTGAAGCTCTTCATATTTTTCACACCTTTTCAGGCTTTTCGTGTTTTTCAACATGGCTTCATGCTCCTCCTGTTTTTCAAACCGTTTCATGCTCCTCATATTTTTGGTACGTTTTGAATCCCTTCATATTTTTCACACCTTTTCAGGCTCTTCATGTTTTGAACATCGTTTCTTGCACCTCCAATTTTTCAGAACGTTTCATGCTGCTCATATATTTGACACCTTTTGAAGCTCTTCATCATTTCACAACTTTTCAGGTTCTTCATGTTTTCAACACCACTTCATGCTCCTGCTATATTTCTGACCGTGTCATGCTCCTCATATTTTTGACACCTTTTGAAGATCTTCATATTTTTCACACCTTTTCAGGCTCTTCAGGTTTTTCTACACCGCTTCATGCTCCTCCTATTTTTGAACACCTTTTGGAGCTCTTCATATATTTCACACATTTTCAGGCTTTTCATGTTTTTGAACACCGTTTCATACTCCTCATATTTTTGACAGCTTTTGAAGTTCTTCATATTTTTCACACCTTTTCAGGCTCTTCACGATTTGAAAAGCGTTTCATGCTCCTCCTATTTTTCAGACCGTTTCATGCTCCTTATATTTTTGAAACCTTTTGAAGTGCTTCATATTTTTCACATCTTTTAAGGCTCTTTATGTTTTTCAATGCCGTATCATGCTCCTCCTATTTTTCAGACCGTTTCATGCTCCTCAAATTTTTGACACCATTTGAAGCTCTTCATATTTTTCACACACTTTCAGTCTTTTCATGTTTTTCAAAACCGCTTCATGCTCCTCCTATTTTTCAGACAGTTTCATTCTCCTCATATTTTTGACACATTTTGAAGCTTTTGATATATTTCACACCTTATCAGGCTCTTCATGTTACTCAACATCACTTCATGCTCCACCTATATTTCAGACCGTTTCATGCTCCTCATATTTTTGACACCTTTTGAAGCTCTTCATAGTTTCACAGGTTGTCAGGCTCTTCATGTTTTTCTACAACGCTTCATGCTCCTCCTATTTTTCAGACCGTTTCATTCTCCTCATATTTTTGACACCTTTTGAAGCTCTTCATATTTTTCACACCTTTTCAGGCTCTTCATGGTTTTGAACACCATTTCATGCTCCTCCTATTTTTCAGACCGTTTCATGCTCCTCATATTTTTGACACCGTTTGAAGCTCTTCATATTTTTCACACCTTTTCAGGCTCTTCATGTTTTTGAACACCGTTTCATGTTCCTCATATTTTTGACACCTTTTGAAGCTCTTCATATTTTTCAAACCTTTTCAGGCTCTTCATATTTTTGAACACAGTTTCATGCTCCTCATATTTTTCACACCTTTTCATGCTCTTCATATTTTTCACATCTTTTCATGCTCTTCATGTTTCCCAACACCGTTTCATGCTCCGCCTATTTTTCAGACCTGTTCATGCTCCTCATATTTTTGACACCTTTTGAAGCTCTTCATATATTTCCCACTTTTCAGGCTCTTCAGGTTTTTCAACACCGCTTCATGCTACTCCTAATTTTCAGAACGTTTCATGCTCCTCATATTTTTGACACGTTTTGAAACTCTTCATATTTTTCACACCTTTTCAGGCTTTTCATGTTTTTGAACACCGCTTCATGCTCCTCCTATTTTCAGACCGTTTCATGCTCCTCATGTTTTTGAGACGTTTTGAAGCTCTTCATATTTTTCATACCTTTTCAGGCTCTTCATGTTTTTGAACACCGTTACATGCTCCTCCTATTTTTCATACCATTTCATGCTTGTCATATTTTTGACACCTTTTGAAGCTCTTCATATTTTTCACACCTTTTCAGGCTCTTATGTTTTTCAATGCCGTATCATGCTCCTCCTCTTTTTCAGACCGTTTCATGCTCCTATATCTTTGACACCTTTTGAAGCTCTTCATATTTTTCACACCATTTCAGGCTCTTCAAGTTTTTGAACACGGCTTCATGCTCCTCCTAATTTTCAGACCGTTTCTTGCTCCTCATATTTTTGACACCTTTTGAAGCTCTTCATATTTTTCACACCTTTTCAGGCTCTTCATGTTTTGGAACACCGTTTCATGTTTCTCCTATTTTTCACACCATTTCACGCTCCTCATATTTTTGACCGCTTTTGAAGCTCTTCATATTTTTCACAACTTTTCAGGCTCTTCATGTTTTTCAACACCGCTTCATGCTCCTCCTATATATCAGACCGTTTCATGCTCCTCATATATTTGACACGTTTTGAAGCCCTTCATATTTTTCACACATTTTCAGGCTCTTCTTGATTTTGAACACCGCTTCATCCTTCTCCAATTTTTCAGACAGTTTCATGCTCCTCAAATATTTTACACCTTTTGTATCTCTTCATATTTTTCACAGCTTTTCAGGCTCTTCAAGTTTTTCAACAACGTTTGATGCTCCTCCTATTTCAGACCGTTTCATGCTCCTCATATTTTTGACACATTTTGAAGCTCTTCATATTTTTCACATCTTTTCAGGCTCTTCATGATTTTCAACACCAATTCATTCTCCTCCTATTTTTCAGATCATTTCATGCTCCACATATTTTTCACACCTTTTGAAGCTAATCATTTTTTTCACACCTTTTCAGGCTTTTCATGTTTTGAACACCGTTTCATGCTCCTCATAATTTTGACACCTTTTGAATCTCTTCATGTTTTTCACAGCTTAACAGGCTCTTCATGTTTTTGAACACCAATTCATGCTACTCCTATTTTTCAGACCGTTTCATGCTCCTCATATTTTTGACACCTTTTGAAGCTCTTCATATTTTCACACTTTTTCAGGCTCTTCATGTTTTTAAACAACGCTTCATGCTCCTCCTAATTTTCAGACCGTTTCTTGATCCTCATACTTTTGACATCTTTTGAAGCTCTTCATATTTTTCACACCTTTTCAGGCTCTTCACGTTTTTCAACACCACTTCTTGCTCTTCCTATTTTTCAGACCGTTTCATGCTCCTCATAATTTTGACACCTTTTGAAGCTCTTCATATTTTTCACACACTTTCAGTCTTTTCATGTTTTTCAAAACCGCTTCATGCTCCTCCTATTTTTCAGACAGTTTCATTCTCCTCATATTTTTGACACATTTTTGAAGCTTTTGATATATTTCACACCTTATCAGGCTCTTCATGTTTCTCAACATCACTTCATGCTCCACCTATATTTCAGACCGTTTCATGCTCCTCATATTTTTGACACCTTTTGAAGCTCTCTATATTTTTCACACCTTTTCAGGCTCTTCATATTTTTAAACACCGCTTCATGCTCCTCTTATTTTTCAGACCGTTTCATGCTCCTCATATTTTTGATACATTTTGAAGCTCTTCATATTTTTCACATCTTTTCAGGCTCTTCATGTTTTGAACATCGTTTCTTGCACCTCCAATTTTTCAGAACGTTTCATGCTGCTCATATATTTGACACCTTTTGAAGCTCTTCATCATTTCACAACTTTTCAGGTTCTTCATGTTTTCAACACCACTTCATGCTCCTGCTATATTTCTGACCGTGTCATGCTCCTCATATTTTTGACACCTTTTGAAGATCTTCATATTTTTCACACCTTTTCAGGCTCTTCAGGTTTTTCTACACCGCTTCATGCTCCTCCTATTTTTGAACACCTTTTGGAGCTCTTCATATATTTCACACATTTTCAGGCTTTTCATGTTTTTGAACACCGTTTCATACTCCTCATATTTTTGACAGCTTTTGAAGTTCTTCATATTTTTCACACCTTTTCAGGCTCTTCACGATTTGAAATGCGTTTCATGCTCCTCCTATTTTTCAGACCGTTTCATGCTCCTTATATTTTTGAAACTTTTTGAAGTGCTTCATATTTTTCACATCTTTTAAGCCTCTTCACGTTTTTCAAATCCGCTTCATGCTGCTCCTATTTTTCGGACTGTTTCACGCGCCTCATATTTTTGACACCTTTTGAAGCTCTTCACTTTTTTCACACCATTTCAGGTCTTCATGTTTTTGAACACTGTTTCCTGCTCCTCCTATTTTTCAGACTGTTCCTGCTCCTCATATTTTTGACACCTTTTGAAGCTCTTCATATTTTTCACACCTTTTCAGGTTCTTTATGTTTTTCAACACCGCTTCATGTTCCTCCTATTTTTCAGACCGTTTCATGCTCCTCACATTTTTGACACCTTTTGAAGCTCTTCATATATTTCACAACTTTTCAGGCTTTTCATGTTTTTGAACACTGTTTCATGCTCCTCATATTTTTGACACCTTTTGAAGCTCTTCATATTTTTCACAACTTTTCAGGCTCTTCTTGTTTTTGAAGACCGTTTCGTGCTCCTTCTATTTTTTAAACCGTTTCATGCTCCTCATATTTTTGACACCTTTTCAAGCTCTTCATATTTTTCACACCTTTTCAGTTTCTTTCTGTTTTTCAATACCACTTCATGCTCCTCCTATTTTTCAGACCGTTTCATGCTCCTCATATTTTTGACACCTTTTGAAGCTCTTCATATTTTTCACACCATTTCAGGCTCTTCATGTTTTTGAAGTCTGATTCATGCTCCTCCTATTTTTTAAACCGTTTCATGCTCCACATATTTTTGACACCTTTTGAAGCCTTTCATATTTTTCACACCTTTTCAGGCTCTTTCTGTTTTTCAATACCTAATCATGCTCCTCCTATTTTTCAGACCGTTTCATGCTCCTCATATTTTTGACACCTTTTGAAGCTCTTCATATTTTTCACACCTTTTCAGGCTCTTCATGTTTGTCAAAACCACTTCATGCTCCTCCTATTTTTCAGACCGTTTCATGCTCCTCATATTTTTGACACCTTTTGAAGCTCTTCTTATATTGCACACCTTTTCATGCTCTTCACGTCTTTGAACACCATTTGATGCTCCTCCTATTTTTCAGACCGTTTCATGCTCCTCATATTTTTCACACCTTTTGAAGCTCTTCATATTTTTCACAACTTTTCAGGCTTTTCATGTTTTTTAACACCGTTTCATGCTCCTCATATTTTTGACACCTTTTGAAGCTCTTATTATATTGCACACCTTTTCATGCTCTTCACGTCTTTGAACACCATTTGATGCTCCTCCTGTTTTTCAGACCGTTTAATGCTCCCCATAATTTTGACACCTTTTGAAGCGCTTCATAATTGTCACACCTTTTCAGGCTCTTCATGTTTTTCAAATCCGCATCATCCTCCTCCTATATTTCTGACCGTGTCATGCTCCTCATAATTTTGACACCTTTTGAAGATCTTCATATTTTTCACACCGTTTCTTGCTCCTCATATTTTTCAGACCGTTTCATGCTCCTCCAATTTTTAACATATTTTGAAGCTCTTCATATATTTCACAACTTTTCATGGTTTTCATGTTTTTGAAAACCGTTTCATGCTCCTCATATTTTTCAGACCGTTTAATGCTCCTCGTATTTCTGACACCTTGTGAAGCTCTTCATATTTTTCAAAGCTTTTCATGCTGTTCATGTTTTTCAACACCCTTTCATGCTCCTCCTATTTTTGAGACCGTTTCATGCTCCTCGTATTTCTGACACCTTGTGAAGATCTTCATATTTTTCACACCTTTTCAGGCGCTTCCTCTTTTTCAACACCGCTTCATGCTCCTCCTATTTTTCAGACCGTTTCATGCTCCTCATATTTTTGACACCTTTTGAAGCTCTTCATATTTTTCACACCTTTTCAGGTTCTGCATGTTTTTCAACACCGCTTCATGTTCCTCCTATTTTTCAGACCGTTTCATGCTCCTCACATTTTTGACACCTTTTGAAGCTCTTCATATATTTCACAACTTTTCAGGCTTTTCATGTTTTTGAACACTGTTTCATGCTCCTCATATTTTTGACACCTTTTGAAGCTCTTCATATTTTTCACACCTTTTCAGGCTCTTCATGTTTTTGAAGTCCGATTCATGCTCCTCCTATTTTTTAAACCGTTTCATGCTCCACATATTTTTGACACCTTTTGAAGCTCTTCATATTTTTCACACCTTTTCAGGCTCTTTCTGTTTTTCAATACCAAATCATGCTCCTCCTATTTTTCAGACCGTTTCATGCTCCTCATATTTTTGACACCTTTTGAAGCTCTTCATATTTTTCAAACCTTTTCAGGCTCTTTCTGTTTTTCAATACCAAATCATGCTCCTCCTATTTTTCAGACCGTTTCATGCTCTTAATATTTTTGACCCCTTTTGAAGCTCTTCATATTTTTCACACATTTTCAGGCTCTTCATATTTTTGAACACAGTTTCATGCTCCTCATATTTTTCACACCTTTTCATGCTCTTCATATTTTTCACATCTTTTCATGCTCTTCATGTTTCCCAACACCGTTTCATGCTCCGCCTATTTTTCAGACCTGTTCATGCTCCTCATATTTTTGACACCTTTTGAAGCTCTTCATATATTTCCCACTTTTCAGGCTCTTCAGGTTTTTCAACACCGCTTCATGTTCCTCCTAATTTTCAGAACGTTTCATGCTCCTCATATTTTTGACACGTTTTGAAACTCTTCATATTTTTCACACCTTTTCAGGCTTTTCATGTTTTTGAACACCGCTTCATACTCCTCCTATTTTCAGACCGTTTCATGCTCCTCATGTTTTTGAGACGTTTTGAAGCTCTGCCTATTTTTCATACCTTTTCAGGCTCTTCATGTTTTTGAACACCGTTACATGCTCCTCCTATTTTTCATACCATTTCATGCTTGTCATATTTTGACACCTTTTGAAGCTCTTCATATTTTTCACACCTTTTCAGGCTCTTATGTTTTTCAATGCCGTATCATGCTCCTCCTATTTTTCAGACCGTTTCATGCTCCTATATCTTTGACACCTTTTGAAGCTCTTCATATTTTTCACACCATTTCAGGCTCTTCAAGTTTTTGAACACGGCTTCATGCTCCTCCTAATTTTCAGACCGTTTCTTGCTCCTCATATTTTTGACACCTTTTGAAGCTCTTCATATTTTTCACACCTTTTCAGGCTCTTCATGTTTTGGAACACCGTTTCATATTTCTCCTATTTTTCACACCGTTTCACGCTCCTCATATTTTTGACCGCTTTTGAAGCTCTTCATATTTTTCACACCTTTTCAGGCTCTTCATGTTTTTCAACACCGCTTCATGCTCCTCCTATATATCAGACCGTTTCATGCTCCTCATATATTTGACACGTTTTGAAGCCCTTCATATTTTTCACACATTTTCAGGCTCTTCTTGATTTTGAACACCGCTTCATCCTTCTCCAATTTTTCAGACCGTTTCATGCTCCTCAAATATTTTACACCTTTTGTAGCTCTTCATATTTTTCACAGCTTTTCAGGCTCTTCAAGTTTTTCAACAACGTTTGATGCTCCTCCTATTTCAGACCGTTTCATGCTCCTCATATTTTTGACACATTTTGAAGCTCTTCATATTTTTCACATCTTTTCAGGCTCTTCATGTTTTTCAACACCAATTCATTCTCCTCCTATTTTTCAGATCATTTCATGCTCCACATATTTTTCACACCTTTTGAAGCTAATCATTTTTTTCACACCTTTTCAGGCTTTTCATGTTTTGAACACCGTTTCATGCTCCTCATAATTTTGACACCTTTTGAAGCTCTTCATGTTTTTCACAGCTTAACAGGCTCTTCATGTTTTTGAACATCAATTCATGCTACTCCTATTTTTCAGACCGTTTCATGCTCCTCATATTTTTGACACCTTTTGAAGCTCTTCATATTTTCACACTTTTTCAGGCTCTTCATGTTTTTAAACAACGCTTCATGCTCCTCCTAATTTTCAGACCGTTTCTTGATGCTCATATTTTTGACACCTTTTGAAGCTCTTCATATTTTTCACACCTTTTCAGGCTCTTCACGTTTTTCAACACCACTTCATGCTCTTCCTATTTTTCAGACCGTTTCATGCTCCTCATATTTTTGACACCTTTTGAAGCTCTTCATATTTTCACACTTTTTCAGGCTCTTCATGTTTTTAAACAACGCTTCATGCTCCTCCTAATTTTCAGACCGTTTCATGCTCCTCATATTTTTCACACCTTTTGAAGCTCTTCATATTTTTCACAACTTTTCAGGCTTTTCATGTTTTTTAACACCGTTTCATGCTCCTCATATTTTTGACACCTTTTGAAGCTCTTATTATATTGCACACCTTTTCATGCTCTTCACGTCTTTGAACACCATTTGATGCTCCTCCTGTTTTTCAGACCGTTTAATGCTCCCCATAATTTTGACACCTTTTGAAGCGCTTCATAATTGTCACACCTTTTCAGGCTCTTCATGTTTTTCAAATCCGCATCATCTTCCTCCTATATTTCTGACCGTGTCATGCTCCTCATAATTTTGACACCTTTTGAAGATCTTCATATTTTTCACACCGTTTCTTGCTCCTCATATTTTTCAGACCGTTTCATGCTCCTCCAATTTTTAACATATTTTGAAGCTCTTCATATATTTCACAACTTTTCATGGTTTTCATGTTTTTGAACACCGTTTCATGCTCCTCATATTTTTCAGACCGTTTAATGCTCCTCGTATTTCTGACACCTTGTGAAGCTCTTCATATTTTTCAAAGCTTTTCATGCTGTTCATGTTTTTCAACACCCTTTCATGCTCCTCCTATTTTTGAGACCGTTTCATGCTCCTCGTATTTCTGACACCTTGTGAAGATCTTCATATTTTTCACACCTTTTCAGGCGCTTCCTCTTTTTCAACACCGCTTCATGCTCCTCCTATTTTTCAGACCGTTTCATGCTCCTCATATTTTTGACACCTTTTGAAGCTCTTCATATTTTTCACACCTTTTCATGCTCTTCACGTCTTTGAACACCATTTGATGCTCCTCCTATTTTTCAGACCGTTTCATGCTCCTCATATTTTTCACAGCTTTTGAAGCTCTTCATATTTTTCACAACTTTTCAGGCTTTTCATGTTTTTTAACACCGTTTCATGCTCCTCATATTTTTGACACCTTTTGAAGCTCTTCTTATATTGCACACCTTTTCATGCTCTTCACGTCTTTGAACACCATTTGATGCTCCTCCTATTTTTCAGACCGTTTCATGCTCCTCATATTTTTCACACCTTTTGAAGCTCTTCATATTTTTCACAACTTTTCAGGCTTTTCATGTTTTTTAACACCGTTTCATGCTCCTCATATTTTTGACACCTTTTGAAGCTCTTATTATATTGCACACCTTTTCATGCTCTTCACGTCTTTGAACACCATTTGATGCTCCTCCTGTTTTTCAGACCGTTTAATGCTCCCCATAATTTTGACACCTTTTGAAGCGCTTCATAATTGTCACACCTTTTCAGGCTCTTCATGTTTTTCAAATCCGCATCATCCTCCTCCTATATTTCTGACCGTGTCATGCTCCTCATAATTTTGACACCTTTTGAAGATCTTCATATTTTTCACACCGTTTCTTGCTCCTCATATTTTTCAGACCGTTTCATGCTCCTCCAATTTTTAACATATTTTGAAGCTCTTCATATATTTCACAACTTTTCATGGTTTTCATGTTTTTGAACACCGTTTCATGCTCCTCATATTTTTCAGACCGTTTAATGCTCCTCGTATTTCTGACACCTTGTGAAGCTCTTCATATTTTTCAAAGCTTTTCATGCTGTTCATGTTTTTCAACACCCTTTCATGCTCCTCCTATTTTTGAGACCGTTTCATGCTCCTCGTATTTCTGACACCTTGTGAAGATCTTCATATTTTTCACACCTTTTCAGGCGCTTCCTCTTTTTCAACACCGCTTCATGCTCCTCCTATTTTTCAGACCGTTTCATGCTCCTCATATTTTTGACACCTTTTGAAGCTCTTCATATTTTTCACACCTTTTCAGGTTCTGCATGTTTTTCAACACCGCTTCATGTTCCTCGTATTTTTCAGACCGTTTCATGCTCCTCACATTTTTGACACCTTTTGAAGCTCTTCATATATTTCACAACTTTTCAGGCTTTTCATGTTTTTGAACACTGTTTCATGCTCCTCATATTTTTGACACCTTTTGAAGCTCTTCATATTTTTCACACCTTTTCAGGCTCTTTCTGTTTTTCAATACCACTTCATGCTCCTCGTATTTTTCAGACCGTTTCACGCTCCTCATATTTTTGACACCTTTTGAAGCTCTTCATATTTTTCACACCTTTTCAGGCTCTTCATGTTTTTGAAGTCCGATTCATGCTCCTCCTATTTTTTAAACCGTTTCATGCTCCACATATTTTTGACACCTTTTGAAGCTCTTCATATTTTTCACACCTTTTCAGGCTCTTTCTGTTTTTCAATACCAAATCATGCTCCTCCTATTTTTCAGACCGTTTCATGCTCCTCATATTTTTGACACCTTTTGAAGCTCTTCATATTTTTCACACCTTTTCAGGCTCTTCATGTTTTTGAACACCGTTGCATGTTTCATATATTTGACACGTTTTTAATCTCTTCATATTTTTCACACCTTTTCAGGCTCTTCATGTTTTTGAACACCGTTTCATGTTCCTCATATTTTTGACACCTTTTGAAGCTCTTCATATTTTTCAGACCTTTTCTGGCTCTTCATGTTTTTGAACACTGCTTCGTGCTCCTTCTATTTTCAGACTGTTTCATGCTCCTCATGATTTTGAGACGTTTTGAAGCTCTTCATATTTTTAACACCTTTTCAGGCTCTTCATGTTTTTGAACCCCAGTTCAGGCTCCTCCTATTTTTCAGACCGTTTCATGCTCCTCATATTTTTCACACCTTTTGAAGCTCTTCATATATTTCACACCTTTTCAGGCTCTTCATGTTTTTGAACACCGCTTCATGCTCCTCCTCTTTTTCAGACCGTTTCATGCTCCTCATATTTTTGACACCTTTTGAAGCTCTTCATATTTTTCACACCTTTTCAGGCTCTTCATGTTTTTCAACACCGCTTTATGGTCCTCCTATGTTTCAGAACGTTTCATGCTCCTCATGTATTTCACACCTTTTGAAACTCTTCATATTTTTTACACCTTTTCAAGCTCTTCATGATTTTGAACACAGTTTCATTCTCCTCATTTTTTCCACACATTTTCATGCTCTTCATATTTTTCACACCTTTTCAGGCTCTTCATGTTTTTCAACACTGCTTCATGCTCCTCCTTTTTTTCAGACCGCTTCATGCTCTTAATATTTCTGACCCCTTTTGAAGCTCTTCATATTTTTCACACTTTTTCAGGCTCTTCATGTTTTTCAACACCGCTTCATGCTCCTCCTTTTTTTCAGACCGCTTCATGCTCTTAATATTTCTGACCCCTTTTGAAGCTCTTCATATTTTTCACAACTTTTCAGGCTCTTCATATTTTTGAACACAGTTTCATGCTCCTCATATTTTTCACACCTTTTCATGCTCTTCATATTTTTCACATCTTTTCATGCTCTTCATGTTTCCCAACACCGTTTCATGCTCCGCCTATTTTTCAGACCTGTTCATGCTCCTCATATTTTTGACACCTTTTGAAGCTCTTCATATATTTCCCACTTTTCAGGCTCTTCAGGTTTTTCAACACCGCTTCATGCTCCTCCTAATTTTCAGAACGTTTCATGCTCCTCATATTTTTGACACGTTTTGAAACTCTTCATATTTTTCACACCTTTTCAGTCTTTTCATGTTTTTGAACACCGCTTCATGCTCCTCCTATTTTCAGACCGTTTCATGCTCCTCATGTTTTTGAGACGTTTTGAAGCTCTGCCTATTTTTCATACCTTTTCAGGCTCTTCATGTTTTTGAACACCGTTACATGCTCCTCCTATTTTTCATACCATTTCATGCTTGTCATATTTTTGACACCTTTTGAAGCTCTTCATATTTTTCACACCTTTTCAGGCTCTTATGTTTTTCAATGCCGTATCATGCTCCTCCTATTTTTCAGACCGTTTCATGCTCCTATATCTTTGACACCTTTTGAAGCTCTTCATATTTTTCACACCATTTCAGGCTCTTCAAGTTTTTGAACACGGCTTCATGCTCCTCCTAATTTTCAGACCGTTTCTTGCTCCTCATATTTTTGACACCTTTTGAAGCTCTTCATATTTTTCACACCTTTTCAGGCTCTTCATGTTTTGGAACACCGTTTCATGTTTCTCCTATTTTTCACACCGTATCACGCTCCTCATATTTTTGACCGCTTTTGAAGCTCTTCCTATTTTTCACACCTTTTCAGGCTCTTCATGTTTTTCAACACCGCTTCATGCTCCTCCTATATATCAGACCGTTTCATGCTCCTCATATATTTGACACGTTTTGAAGCCCTTCATATTTTTCACACATTTTCAGGCTCTTCTTGATTTTGAACACCGCTTCATCCTTCTCCAATTTTTCAGACAGTTTCATGCTCCTCAAATATTTTACACCTTTTTAGCTCTTCATATTTTTCACAGCTTTTCAGGCTCTTCAAGTTTTTCAACAACGTTTGATGCTCCTCCTATTTCAGACCGTTTCATGCTCCTCATATTTTTGACACATTTTGAAGCTCTTCATATTTTTCACATCTTTTCAGGCTCTTCATGTTTTTCAACACCAATTCATTCTCCTCCTATTTTTCAGATCATTTCATGCTCCACATATTTTTCACACCTTTTGAAGCTAATCATTTTTTTCACACCTTTTCAGGCTTTTCATGTTTTGAACACCGTTTCATGCTCCTCATAATTTTGACACCTTTTGAAGCTCTTCATGTTTTTCACAGCTTAACAGGCTCTTCATGTTTTTGAACACCAATTCATGCTCCTCCTAATTTTCAGACCGTTTCTTGCTCCTCATATTTTTGACACCTTTTGAAGCTCTTCATATTTTCCACACCTTTTCAGGCTCTTCATATTTTTAAACACCGCTTCATGCTCTTCCTATTTTTCAGACCATTTCATGCTCCTCATATTTTTGACACCTTTTGAAGCTCTTCATAGTTTCACATGTTGTCAGGCTCTTCATGTTTTTCTACAACGCTTCATGCTCCTCCTATTTTTCAGACCGTTTCATGCTCCTCATATTTTTGACACCTTTTGAAGCTCTTCATATTTTTCACACCTTTTCAGGCTTTTCGTGTTTTTCAACACAGCTTCAGGCTCCTCCTATTTTTCAAACCGTTTCATGCTCCTCATATGTTTCACACCTTTTGAAGCTCTTCGTGTTTTTTTAACACCTTTTCACCCTCCTCCTATATTTCAGACCGTTTCAAGCTCCTCATATTTTTGACACCTTTTGAAGCTCTTCATATTTTTCACACCTTTTCAGGCTCTTCATGTTTTTCTACACCACTTAATGCTCCCCCTATTTTTCAGACCGTTTTATTCTACTCTTATGTTTCACACCTTTTTCAAACTCTTCATGTTTTTCAACACCACTTCATGCTCCTATTTTTCAGACCGCTTCATGCTCCTCATATTTTTGACACCTTGTGAAGCTCTTCATATTTTCACACCTTTTGAAGCTCATCGTATATTTCACACCTTTTCAGGCTCTTCATGTTTTTCAACACCACTTCATGCTCCTCCTAATTTTCAGACCGTTTCATGCCCATCTCATTTTTGACACCTTTAGAAGCTTTTCATATTTTTCACACCTTTTGAAGCTCTTCATATTTTTCACACGTTTTCATGCTGTTCATATTTTTCAACACCGCTTCATGCTCCTCTTATTTTTCAGACCGTTTCATGCTCCTCATATTTTTGATACATTTTGAAGCTCTTCATATTTTTCACACCTTTTCAGGCTCTTCATGTTTTTCAACATGGCTTCATGCTCCTCCTGTTTTTCAAACCGTTTCATGCTCCTCATATTTTTGGTACGTTTTGAATCCCTTCATATTTTTCACACCTTTTCAGGCTCTTCATGTTTTGAACATCGTTTCTTGCACCTCCAATTTTTCAGAACGTTTCATGCTGCTCATATATTTGACACCTTTTGAAGCTCTTCATCATTTCACAACTTTTCAGGTTCTTCATGTTTTCAACACCACTTCATGCTCCTGCTATATTTCTGACCGTGTCATGCTCCTCATATTTTTGACACCTTTTGAAGATCTTCATATTTTTCACACCTTTTCAGGCTCTTCAGGTTTTTCTACACCGCTTCATGCTCCTCCTATTTTTGAACACCTTTTGGAGCTCTTCATATATTTCACACATTTTCAGGCTTTTCATGTTTTTGAACACCGTTTCATACTCCTCATATTTTTGACAGCTTTTGAAGTTCTTCATATTTTTCACACCTTTTCAGGCTCTTCACGATTTGAAAAGCGTTTCATGCTCCTCCTATTTTTCAGACCGTTTCATGCTCCTTATATTTTTGAAACCTTTTGAAGTGCTTCATATTTTTCACATCTTTTAAGGCTCTTTATGTTTTTCAATGCCGTATCATGCTCCTCCTATTTTTCAGACCGTTTCATGCTCCTCAAATTTTTGACACCATTTGAAGCTCTTCATATTTTTCACACACTTTCAGTCTTTTCATGTTTTTCAAAACCGCTTCATGCTCCTCCTATTTTTCAGACAGTTTCATTCTCCTCATATTTTTGACACATTTTGAAGCTTTTGATATATTTCACACCTTATCAGGCTCTTCATGTTACTCAACATCACTTCATGCTCCACCTATATTTCAGACCGTTTCATACTCCTCATATTTTTGACACCTTTTGAAGCTCTCTATATTTTTCACACCTTTTCAGGCTCTTCATATTTTTAAACACCGCTTCATGCTCTTCCTATTTTGCAGACCATTTCATGCTCCTCATATTTTTGACACCTTTTGAAGCTCTTCATAGTTTCACACGTTGTCAGGCTCTTCATGTTTTTCTACAACGCTTCATGCTCCTCCTATTTTTCAGACCGTTTCATTCCCCTCATATTTTTGACACCTTTTGAAGCTCTTCATATTTTTCACACCTTTTCAGGCTTTTCATGTTTTTCAACACAGCTTCATGCTCCTCCTATTTTTCAATCCGTTTCATGCTCCTCATATGTTTCACACCTTTTGAAGCTCTTCGTGTTTTTTAACACCTTTTCACCCTCCTCCTATATTTCAGACCGTTTCAAGCTCCTCATATTTTTGACACCTTTTGAAGCTCTTCATATTTTTCACACCTTTTTAGGCTCTTCATGTTTTTCTACACCACTTAATGCTCCTCCTATTTTTCAGACTGTTTTATTCTACTCATATGTTTCACACCTTTTTCAAACTCTTCATGTTTTTCAACACCATTTCATGCTCCTCCTATTTTTCAGACCGCTTCATGCTCCTCATATTTTTGACACCTTGTGAAGCTCTTCATATTTTCACACCTTTTGAAGCTCATCGTATATTTCACACCTTTTCAGGCTCTTCATGTTTTTCAACACCACTTCATGCTCCTCCTAATTTTCAGACCGTTTCATGCCCATCTCATTTTTCACACCTTTTGAAGCTCTTCATATTTTTCACACGTTTTCATGCTGTTCATATTTTTCAACACCGCTTCATGCTCCTCTTATTTTTCAGACCGTTTCATGCTCCTCATATTTTTGATACATTTTGAAGCTCTTCATATTTTTCACACCTTTTCAGGCTCTTCATGTTTTTCAACATGGCTTCATGCTCCTCCTGTTTTTCAAACCGTTTCATGCTCCTCATATTTTTGGTACGTTTTGAATCCCTTCATATTTTTCACACCTTTTCAGGCTCTTCATGTTTTGAACATCGTTTCTTGCACCTCCAATTTTTCAGAACGTTTCATGCTGCTCATATATTTGACACCTTTTGAAGCTCTTCATCATTTCACAACTTTTCAGGTTCTTCATGTTTTCAACACCACTTCATGCTCCTGCTATATTTCTGACCGTGTCATGCTCCTCATATTTTTGACACCTTTTGAAGATCTTCATATTTTTCACACCTTTTCAGGCTCTTCAGGTTTTTCTACACCGCTTCATCCTCCTCCTATTTTTGAACACCTTTTGGAGCTCTTCATATATTTCACACATTTTCAGGCTTTTCATGTTTTTGAACACCGTTTCATACTCCTCATATTTTTGACAGCTTTTGAAGTTCTTCATATTTTTCACACCTTTTCAGGCTCTTCACGATTTGAAAAGCGTTTCATGCTCCTCCTATTTTTCAGACCGTTTCATGCTCCTTATATTTTTGAAACCTTTTGAAGTGCTTCATATTTTTCACATCTTTTAAGGCTCTTTATGTTTTTCAATGCCGTATCATGCTCCTCCTATTTTTCAGACCGTTTCATGCTCCTCATATCTTTGACACCTTTTGAAGCTCTTTATATTTTTCACACCATTTCAGGCTCTTCAAGTTGTTGAACACGGCTTCATGCTCCTCCTAATTTTCAGACCGTTTCTTGCTCCTCATATTTTTGACACCTTTTGAAGCTCTTCATATTTTTCACACCTTTTCAGGCTCTTCATGTTTGGAACACCGTTTCATGTTCCTCCTATTTTTCAGACAGTTTCATGCTCCTCATATTTTTGACCCCTTTTGAAGCTCTTCATATTTTTCACACCTTTTCAGGCTCTTCATGTTTTTGAACACCGCTTAATGCTCCTTCTATTTTCAGACCGTTTCATGCTCCTCATATTTTTGACACCTTTTGAAGCTCTTCATATTTTTCACACGTTTTCATGTTCTTTAGATTTTTGAACACCGCTTCATGCTCCTCCAATTTTAAGAAGGTTTCATGCTCCTCATATTTTTGACACCTTTAGAAGCTCTTCATATTTTTCACACCTTTTCAGGCTCTTCATGTTTTTGAACACCGCTTAATGCTCCTTCTATTTTCAGACCGTTTCATGCTCCTCATGTATTTGAGACCTTTTGACGCTCTTCATATTTTTCAAAACTTTTCAGGCTCTTCATGTTTTTGAACACGGTCTCTTGCTCCTCCTAATTTTCAGACCGTTTCATGCTCCTCATATTTCTGACACCTTTTGAATCTCTCATATTTTTCACACCTTTTCAGGCTCTTCATGGTTTTGAACACCATTTCATGCTCCTCCTGTTTTTCAGACCGTTTCATGCTCCTCATATTTTTGACACCTTTTGAAGCTCTTCATATTTTTCACACCTTTTCAGGCTCTTCATGTTTTTGAACACCGTTGCATGTTTCATATATTTGACACGTTTTTAATCTCTTCATATTTTTCACACCTTTTCAGGCTCTTCATGGTTTTGAACACCATTTCATGCTCCTCCTATTTTTCAGACCGTTTCATGCTCCTCATATTTTTGACACCGTTTGAAGCTCTTCATATTTTTCACACCTTTTCAGGCTCTTCATGTTTTTGAACACCGTTTCATGTTCCTCATATTTTTGACACCTTTTGAAGCTCTTCATATTTTTCAAACCTTTTCTGGCTCTTCATGTTTTTGAACACTGCTTCATGCTCCTTCTATTTTCAGACTGTTTCATGCTCCTCATGATTTTGAGACGTTTTGAAGCTCTTCATATTTTTCACACCTTTTCAGGCTCTTCATGTTTTTGAACCCCGGTTCAGGCTCCTCCTCTTTTTCAGACCGTTTCATGCTCCTCATATTTTTCACACCTTTTGAAGCTCTTCATATATTTCACACCTTTTCAGGCTCTTCATGTTTTTGAACACCGCTTCATGCTCCTCCTATTTTTCAGACCGTTTCATGCTCCTCATATTTTTGACACCTTTTGAAGCTCTTCATATTTTTCACACCTTTTCAGGCTCTTCATGTTTTTCAACACCGCTTTATGGTCCTCCTATGTTTCAGAACGTTTCATGCTCCTCATGTATTTCACACCTTTTGAAACTCTTCATATTTTTTACACCTTTTCAAGCTCTTCATGATTTTGAACACAGTTTCATTCTCCTCATTTTTTCCACACATTTTCATGCTCTTCATATTTTTCACACCTTTTCAGGCTCTTCATGTTTTTCAACACCTCTTCATGCTCCTCCTTTTTTTCAGACCGCTTCATGCTCTTAATATTTCTGACCCCTTTTGAAGCTCTTCATATTTTTCACACTTTTTCAGGCTCTTCATGTTTTTCAACACCGCTTCATGCTCCTCCTTTTTTTCAGACCGCTTCATGCTCTTAATATTTCTGACCCCTTTTGAAGCTCTTCATATTTTTCACAACTTTTCAGGCTCTTCATATTTTTGAACACAGTTTCATGCTCCTCATATTTTTCACACCTTTTCATGCTCTTCATATTTTTCACATCTTTTCATGCTCTTCATGTTTCCCAACACCGTTTCATGCTCCGCCTATTTTTCAGACCTGTTCATGCTCCTCATATTTTTGACACCTTTTGAAGCTCTTCATATATTTCCCACTTTTCAGGCTCTTCAGGTTTTTCAACACCGCTTCATGCTCCTCCTAATTTTCAGAACGTTTCATGCTCCTCATATTTTTGACACGTTTTGAAACTCTTCATATTTTTCACACCTTTTCAGGCTTTTCATGTTTTTGAACACCGCTTCATGCTCCTCCTATTTTCAGACCGTTTCATGCTCCTCATGTTTTTGAGACGTTTTGAAGCTCTGCATATTTTTCATACCTTTTCAGGCTCTTCATGTTTTTGAACACCGTTACATGCTCCTCCTATTTTTCATACCATTTCATGCTTGTCATATTTTTGACACCTTTTGAAGCTCTTCATATTTTTCACACCTTTTCAGGCTCTTATGTTTTTCAATGCCGTATCATGCTCCTCCTCTTGTTCAGACCGTTTCATGCTCCTAAATCTTTGACACCTTTTGAAGCTCTTCATATTTTTCACACATTTTCAGGCTCTTCATATTTTTGAACACAGTTTCATGCTCCTCATATTTTTCACACCTTTTCATGCTCTTCATATTTTTCACATCTTTTCATGCTCTTCATGTTTCCCAACACCGTTTCATGCTCCGCCTATTTTTCAGACCTGTTCATGCTCCTCATATTTTTGACACCTTTTGAAGCTCTTCATATATTTCCCACTTTTCAGGCTCTTCAGGTTTTTCAACACCGCTTCATGCTCCTCCTAATTTTCAGAACGTTTCATGCTCCTCATATTTTTGACACGTTTTGAAACTCTTCATATTTTTCACACCTTTTCAGGCTTTTCATGTTTTTGAACACCGCTTCATGCTCCTCCTATTTTCAGACCGTTTCATGCTCCTCATGTTTTTGAGACGTTTTGAAGCTCTGCATATTTTTCATACCTTTTCAGGCTCTTCATGTTTTTGAACACCGTTACATGCTCCTCCTATTTTTCATACCATTTCATGCTTGTCATATTTTTGACACCTTTTGAAGCTCTTCATATTTTTCACACCTTTTCAGGCTCTTATGTTTTTCAATGCCGTATCATGCTCCTCCTCTTGTTCAGACCGTTTCATGCTCCTAAATCTTTGACACCTTTTGAAGCTCTTCATATTTTTCACACCATTTCAGGCTCTTCAAGTTTTTGAACACGGCTTCATGCTCCTCCTAATTTTCAGACCGTTTCTTGCTCCTCATATTTTTGACACCTTTTGAAGCTCTTCATATTTTTCACACCTTTTCAGGCTCTTCATATTTTGGAACACCGTTTCATGTTTCTCCTATTTTTCACACTGTTTCACGCTCCTCATATTTTTGACCGCTTTTGAAGCTCTTCATATTTTTCACACCTTTTCAGGCTCTTCATGTTTTTCAACACCGCTTCATGCTCCTCCTATATATCAGACCGTTTCATGCTCCTCATATATTTGACACGTTTTGAAGCCCTTCATATTTTTCACACATTTTCAGGCTCTTCTTGATTTTGAACACCGCTTCATCCTTCTCCAATTTTTCAGACCGTTTCATGCTCCTCAAATATTTTACACCTTTTGTAGCTCTTCATATTTTTCACAGCTTTTCAGGCTCTTCAAGTTTTTCAACAACGTTTGATGCTCCTCCTATTTCAGACCGTTTCATGCTCCTCATATTTTTGACACATTTTGAAGCTCTTCATATTTTTCACAACTTTTCAGGCTCTTCATGTTTTTCAACACCAATTCATTCTCCTCCTATTTTTCAGATCATTTCATGCTCCACATATTTTTCACACCTTTTGAAGCTAATCATTTTTTTCACACCTTTTCAGGCTTTTCATGTTTTGAACACCGTTTCATGCTCCTCATAATTTTGACACCTTTTGAAGCTCTTCATGTTTTTCACAGCTTAACAGGCTCTTCATGTTTTTGAACACCAATTCATGCTACTCCTATTTTTCAGACCGTTTCATGCTCCTCATATTTTTGACACCTTTTGAAGCTCTTCATATTTTTCACACCTTTTCAGGCTTTTCACGTTTTTCAACACCACTTCATGCTCTTCCTATTTTTCAGACCGTTTCATGCTCCTCATATTTTTGACACCTTTTGAAGCTCTTCATATTTTCACACTTTTTCAGGCTCTTCATGTTTTTAAACAACGCTTCATGCTCCTCCTAATTTTCAGACCGTTTCATGCTCCTCATATTTTTGACACCTTTTGAAGCTCTTCATATTTTCACACTTTTTCAGGCTCTTCATGTTTTTAAACACCGCTTCATGCTCCTCTTATTTTTCAGACCGTTTCATGCTCCTCATATTTTTGATACATTTTGAAGCTCTTCATATTTTTCACACCTTTTCAGGCTCTTCATGTTTTTCAACATGGCTTCATGCTCCTCCTGTTTTTCAAACCGTTTCATGCTCCTCATATTTTTGGTACGTTTTGAATCCCTTCATATTTTTCACACCTTTTCAGGCTCTTCATGTTTTGAACATCGTTTCTTGCACCTCCAATTTTTCAGAACGTTTCATGCTACTCATATATTTGACACCTTTTGAAGCTCTTCATCATTTCACAACTTTTCAGGTTCTTCATGTTTTCAACACCACTTCATGCTCCTGCTATATTTCTGACCGTGTCATGCTCCTCATATTTTTGACACGTTTTGAAGATCTTCATATTTTTCACACCTTTTCAGGCTCTTCAGGTTTTTCTACACCGCTTCATGCTCCTCCTATTTTTGAACACCTTTTGGAGCTCTTCATATATTTCACACATTTTCAGGCTTTTCATGTTTTTGAACACCGTTTCATACTCCTCATATTTTTGACAGCTTTTGAAGTTCTTCATATTTTTCACACCTTTTCAGGCTCTTCACGATTTGAAAAGCGTTTCATGCTCCTCCTATTTTTCAGACCGTTTCATGCTCCTTATATTTTTGAAACCTTTTGAAGTGCTTCATATTTTCACATCTTTTAAGGCTCTTTATGTTTTTCAATGCCGTATCATGCTCCTCCTATTTTTCAGACCGTTTCATGCTCCTCAAATTTTTGACACCATTTGAAGCTCTTCATATTTTTCACACACTTTCAGTCTTTTAATGTTTTTCAAAACCGCTTCATGCTCCTCCTATTTTTCAGACAGTTTCATTCTCCTCATATTTTTGACACATTTTGAAGCTTTTGATATATTTCACACCTTATCAGGCTCTTCATGTTTCTCAACATCACTTCATGCTCCACCTATATTTCAGACCGTTTCATGCTCCTCATATTTTTGACACCTTTTGAAGCTCTCTATATTTTTCACACCTTTTCAGGCTCTTCATATTTTTAAACACCGCTTCATGCTCTTCCTATTTTGCAGACCATTTCATGCTCCTCATATTTTTGACACCTTTTGAAGCCCCTCATAGTTTCACACGTTGTCAGGCTCTTCATGTTTTTCTACAACGCTTCATGCTCCTCCTATTTTTCAGACCGTTTCATGCTCCTCATATTTTTGACACCTTTTGAAGCTCTTCATATTTTTCACACCTTTTCAGGCTTTTCATGTTTTTCAACACAGCTTCATGCTCCTCCTATTTTTCAAACCGTTTCATGCTCCTCATATGTTTCACACCTTTTGAAGCTCTTCGTGTTTTTTAACACCTTTTCACCCTCCTCCTATATTTCAGACCGTTTCAAGCTCCTCATATTTTTGACACCTTTTGAAGCTCTTCATATTTTTCACACCTTTTCAGGCTCTTCATGTTTTTCTACACCACTTAATGCTCCTCCTATTTTTCAGACTGTTTTATTCTACTCATATGTTTCACACCTTTTTCAAACTCTTCATGTTTTTCAACACCACTTCATGCTCCTCCTATTTTTCAGACCGCTTCATGCTCCTCATATTTTTGACACCTTGTGAAGCTCTTCATATTTTCACACCTTTTGAAGCTCATCGTATATTTCACACCTTTTCAGGCTCTTCATGTTTTTCAACACCACTTCATGCTCCTCCTAATTTTCAGACCGTTTCATGCCCATCTCATTTTTGACACCTTTAGAAGCTTTTCATATTTTTCACACCTTTTGAAGCTCTTCATATTTTTCACACGTTTTCATGCTGTTCATATTTTTCAACACCGCTTCATGCTCCTCTTATTTTTCAGACCGTTTCATGCTCCTCATATTTTTGATACATTTTGAAGCTCTTCATATTTTTCACACCTTTTCAGGCTCTTCATGTTTTTCAACATGGCTTCATGCTCCTCCTGTTTTTCAAACCGTTTCATGCTCCTCATATTTTTGGTACGTTTTGAATCCCTTCATATTTTTCACACCTTTTCAGGCTCTTCATGTTTTGAACATCGTTTCTTGCACCTCCAATTTTTCAGAACGTTTCATGCTGCTCATATATTTGACACCTTTTGAAGCTCTTCATCATTTCACAACTTTTCAGGTTCTTCATGTTTTCAACACCACTTCATGCTCCTGCTATATTTCTGACCGTGTCATGCTCCTCATATTTTTGACACCTTTTGAAGATCTTCATATTTTTCACACCTTTTCAGGCTCTTCAGGTTTTTCTACACCGCTTCATGCTCCTCCTATTTTTGAACACCTTTTGGAGCTCTTCATATATTTCACACATTTTCAGGCTTTTCATGTTTTTGAACACCGTTTCATACTCCTCATATTTTTGACAGCTTTTGAAGTTCTTCATATTTTTCACACCTTTTCAGGCTCTTCACGATTTGAAAAGCGTTTCATGCTCCTCCTATTTTTCAGACCATTTCATGCTCCTTATATTTTTGAAACCTTTTGAAGTGCTTCATATTTTTCACATCTTTTAAGGCTCTTTATGTTTTTCAATGCCGTATCATGCTCCTCCTATTTTTCAGATCGTTTCATGCTCCTCTTATCTTTGACACCTTTTGAAGCTCTTTATATTTTTCACACCATTTCAGGCTCTTCAAGTTGTTGAACACGGCTTCATGCTCCTCCTAATTTTCAGACCGTTTCTTGCTCCTCATATTTTGACACCTTTTGAAGCTCTTCATATTTTTCACACCTTTTCAGGCTCTTCATGTTTTGGAACACCGTTTCATGTTCCTCCTATTTTTCAGACAGTTTCATGCTCCTCATATTTTTGACCCCTTTTGAAGCTCTTCATATTTTTCACACCTTTTCAGGCTCTTCATGTTTTTGAACACCGCTTAATGCTCCTTCTATTTTCAGACCGTTTCATGCTCCTCATATTTTTGACACCTTTTGAAGCTCTTCATATTTTTCACACGTTTTCATGTTCTTTAGATTTTTGAACACCGCTTCATGCTCCTCCAATTTTAAGAAGGTTTCATGCTCCTCATATTTTTGACACGTTTAGAAGCTCTTCATATTTTTCACACCTTTTCAGGCTCTTCATGTTTTTGAACACCGCTTAATGCTCCTTCTATTTTCAGACCGTTTCATGCTCCTCATGTATTTGAGACCTTTTGACGCTCTTCATATTTTTCAAAACTTTTCAGGCTCTTCATGTTTTTGAACACGGTCTCTTGCTCCTCCTAATTTTCAGACCGTTTCATGCTCCTCATATTTCTGACACCTTTTGAATCTCTCATATTTTTCACACCTTTTAAGGCTCTTCATGGTTTTGAACACCATTTCATGCTCCTCCTGTTTTTCAGACCGTTTCATGCTCCTCATATTTTTGACACCTTTTGAAGCTCTTCATATTTTTCACACTTTTTCAGGCTCTTCATGTTTTTGAACACCGTTGCATGTTTCATATATTTGACACCTTTTTAATCTCTTCATATTTTTCACACCTTTTCAGGCTCTTCATGGTTTTGAACACCATTTCATGCTCCTCCTATTTTTCAGACCGTTTCATGCTCCTCATATTTTTGACACCGTTTGAAGCTCTTTATATTTTTCACACCTTTTCAGGCTCTTCATGTTTTTGAACACCGTTTCATGTTCCTCATATTTTTGACACCTTTTGAAGCTCTTCATATTTTTCAAACCTTTTCTGGCTCTTCATGTTTTTGAACACTGCTTCATGCTCCTTCTATTTTCAGACTGTTTCATGCTCCTCATGTTTTTGAGACGTTTTGAAGCTCTTCATATTTTTCACACCTTTTCAGGCTCTTCATGTTTTTGAACCCCGGTTCAGGCTCCTCCTATTTTTCAGACCGTTTCATGCTCCTCATATTTTTCACACCTTTTGAAGCTCTTCATATATTTCACACCTTTTCAGGCTCTTCATGTTTTTGAACACCGCTTCATGCTCCTCCTATATTTCAGACCGTTTCATGCTCCTCATATTTTTGACACCTTTTGAAGCTCTTCATATTTTTCACATCTTTTCAGGCTCTTCATGTTTTTCAACACCGCTTTATGGTCCTCCTATGTTTCAGAAAGTTTCATGCTCCTCATGTATTTCACACCTTTTGAAACTCTTCATATTTTTTACACCTTTTCAAGCTCTTCATGTTTTTGAACACAGTTTAATTCTCCTCATTTTTTCCACACATTTTCATGCTCTTCATATTTTTCACACCTTTTCAGGCTCTTCACGTTTTTCAACACCGCTTCATGCTCCTCCTTTTTTTCAGACCGCTTCATGCTCTTAATATTTCTGACCCCTTTTGAAGCTCTTCATATTTTTCACACTTTTTCAGTCTCTTCATGTTTTTCAACACCGCTTCATGCTCCTCCTTTTTTTCAGACCGCTTCATGCTCTTAATATTTCTGACCCCTTTTGAAGCTCTTCATATTTTTCACAACTTTTCAGGCTCTTCATATTTGTGAACACAGTTTCATGCTCCTCATATTTTTCACACCTTTTCATGCTCTTCATATTTTTCACATCTTTTCATGCTCTTCATGTTTCCCAACACCGTTTCATGCTCCGCCTATTTATCAGACCTGTTCATGCTCCTCATATTTTTGACACCTTTTGAAGCTCTTCATATATTTCCCACTTTTCAGGCTCTTCAGGTTTTTCAACATCGCTTCATGCTCCTCCTAATTTTCAGAACGTTTCATGCTCCTCATATTTTTGACACGTTTTGAAACTCTTCATATTTTTCACACCTTTTCAGGCTTTTCATGTTTTTGAACACCGCTTCATGCTCCTCCTATTTTCAGACCGTTTCATGCTCCTCATGTTTTGAGACGTTTTGAAGCTCTGCATATTTTTCATACCTTGTCAGGCTCTTCATGTTTTTGAACACCGTTACATGCTCCTCCTATTTTTCATACCATTTCATGCTTGTCATATTTTTGACACCTTTTGAAGCTCTTCATATTTTTCACACCTTTTCAGGCTCTTATGTTTTTCAATGCCGTATCATGCTCCTCCTATTTTTCAGACAATTTCATGCTCCTATATCCTTGACACCTTTTGAAGCTCTTCATATTTTTCACACATTTTCAGGCTCTTCTTGATTTTGAACACCGCTTCATCCTTCTCCAATTTTTCAGACCGTTTCATGCTCCTCAAATATTTTACACCTTTTGTAGCTCTTCATATTTTTCACAGCTTTTCAGGCTCTTCAAGTTTTTCAACAACGTTTGATGCTCCTCCTATTTCAGACCGTTTCATGCTCCTCATATTTTTGACACATTTTGAAGCTCTTCATATTTTTCACATCTTTTCAGGCTCTTCATGTTTTTCAACACCAATTCATTCTCCTCCTATTTTTCAGATCATTTCATGCTCCACATATTTTTCACACCTTTTGAAGCTAATCATTTTTTTCACACCTTTTCAGGCTTTTCATGTTTTGAACACCGTTTCATGCTCCTCATAATTTTGACACCTTTTGAAGCTCTTCATGTTTTTCACAGCTTAACAGGCTCTTCATGTTTTTGAACACCAATTCATGCTACTCCTATTTTTCAGAGCGTTTCATGCTCCTCATATTTTTGACACCTTTTGAAGCTCTTCATATTTTCACACTTTTTCAGGCTCTTCATGTTTTTAAACAACGCTTCATGCTCCTCCTAATTTTCAGACCGTTTCTTGATCCTCATATTTTTGACACCTTTTGAAGCTCTTCATATTTTTCACACCTTTTCAGGCACTTCACGTTTTTCAACACCACTTCATGCTCTTCCTATTTTTCAGACCGTTTCATGCTCCTCATATTTTTGACACCTTTTGAAGCTCTTCATATTTTCACACTTTTTCAGGCTCTTCATGTTTTTAAACAACGCTTCATGCTCCTCCTAATTTTCAGACCGTTTCATGCTCCTCATATTTTTGACACCTTTTGAAGCTCTTCATATTTTTCACACCTTTTCAGGCTTTTCATGTTTTTCAACACAGCTTCATGCTCCTCCTATTTTTCAAACCGTTTCATGCTCCTCATATGTTTCACACCTTTTGAAGCTCTTCGTGTTTTTTAACACCTTTTCACCCTCCTCCTATTTTTCAGACCGTTTCATGCTCCTCATATTTTTGACACCTTTTGAAGCTCTTCATATTTTCACACTTTTTCAGGCTCTTCATCTTTTTAAACAACGCTTCATGCTCCTCTTAATTTTCAGACCGTTTCATGCTCCTCATATTTTTGACACCTTTTGAAGCTCTTCATATTTTTCACACCTTTTCAGGCTCTTCATGTTTTTCTACACCACTTAATGCTCCTCCTATTTGTCAGACCGTTTTATTCTACTCATATGTTTCACACCTTTTTCAAACTCTTCATGTTTTTCAACACCACTTCATGCTCCTATTTTTCAGACCGCTTCATGCTCCTCATATTTTTGACACCTTGTGAAGCTCTTCATATTTTCACACCTTTTGAAGCTCATCGTATATTTCACACCTTTTCAGGCTCTTCATGTTTTTTAACACCACTTCATGCTCCTCCTAATTTTCAGACCGTTTCATGCCCATCTCATTTTTGACACCTTTAGAAGCTTTTCATATTTTTCACACCTTTTGAAGCTCTTCATATTTTTCACACGTTTTCATGCTGTTCATATTTTTCAACACCGCTTCATGCTCCTCTTATTTTTCAGACCGTTTCATGCTCCTCATATTTTTGATACATTTTGAAGCTCTTCATATTTTTCACACCTTTTCAGGCTCTTCATGTTTTTCAACATGGCTTCATGCTCCTCCTGTTTTTCAAACCGTTTCATGCTCCTCATATTTTTGGTACGTTTTGAATCCCTTCATATTTTTCACACCTTTTCAGGCTCTTCATGTTTTGAACATCGTTTCTTGCACCTCCAATTTTTCAGAACGTTTCATGCTGCTCATATATTTGACACCTTTTGAAGCTCTTCATCATTTCACAACTTTTCAGGTTCTTCATGTTTTCAACACCACTTCATGCTCCTGCTATATTTCTGACCGTGTCATGCTCCTCATATTTTTGACACCTTTTGAAGATCTTCATATTTTTCACACCTTTTCAGGCTCTTCAGGTTTTTCTACACCGCTTCATGCTCCTCCTATTTTTGAACACCTTTTGGAGCTCTTCATATATTTCACACATTTTCAGGCTTTTCATGTTTTTGAACACCGTTTCATACTCCTCATATTTTTGACAGCTTTTGAAGTTCTTCATATTTTTCACACCTTTTCAGGCTCTTCACGATTTGAAAAGCGTTTCATGCTCCTCCTATTTTTCAGACAGTTTCATGCTCCTTATATTTTTGAAACCTTTTGAAGTGCTTCATGTTTTTCACATCTTTTAAGGCTCTTTATGTTTTTCAATGCCGTATCATGCTCCTCCTATTTTTCAGACCGTTTCATGCTCCTCAAATTTTTGACACCATTTGAAGCTCTTCATATTTTTCACACACTTTCAGTCTTTTCATGTTTTTCAAAACCGCTTCATGCTCCTCCTATTTTTCAGACAGTTTCCTTCTCCTCATATTTTTGACACATTTTGAAGCTTTTAATATATTTCACACCTTATCAGGCTCTTCATGTTTCTCAACATCACTTCATGCTCCACCTATATTTCAGACCGTTTCATGCTCCTCATATTTTTGACACCTTTTGAAGCTCTCTATATTTTTCACACCTTTTCAGGCTCTTCATATTTTTAAACACCGCTTCATGCTCTTCCTATTTTTCAGACCATTTCATGCTCCTCATATTTTTGACACCTTTTGAAGCTCTTCATAGTTTCACACGTTGGCAGGCTCTTCATGTTTTTCTACAACGCTTCATGCTCCTCCTATTTTTCAGACCGTTTCATGCTCCTCATAATTTTGACACCTTTTGAAGCTCTTCATATTTTTCACACCTTTTCAGGCTTTTCATGTTTTTCAACTCAGCTTCATGCTCCTCCTATTTTTCAAACCGTTTCATGCTCCTCATATGTTTCACACCTTTTGAAGCTCTTCGTGTTTTTTAACACCTTTTCACCCTCCTCCTATATTTCAGACCGTTTCAAGCTCCTCATATTTTTGACACCTTTTGAAGCTCTTCATATTTTTCACACCTTTTCAGGCTCTTCATGTTTTTCTACACCACTTAATGCTCCTCCTATTTTTCAGACTGTTTTATTCTACTCATATGTTTCACACCTTTTTCAAACTCTTCATGTTTTTCAACACCACTTCATGCTCCTCCTATTTTTCAGACCGCTTCATGCTCCTCAAATTTTTGACACCTTGTGAAGCTCTTCATATTTTCACACCTTTTGAAGCTCATCGTATATTTCACACCTTTTCAGGCTCTTCATGTTTTTCAACACCACTTCATGCTCCTCCTAATTTTCAGACCGTTTCATGCCCATCTCATTTTTGACACCTTTAGAAGCTTTTCATATTTTTCACACCTTTTGAAGCTCTTCATATTTTTCACACGTTTTCATGCTGTTCATATTTTTCAACACAGCTTCATGCTCCTCTTATTTTTCAGACCGTTTCATGCTCCTCATATTTTTGATACATTTTGAAGCTCTTCATATTTTTCACACCTTTTCAGGCTCTTCATGTTTTTCAACATGGCTTCATGCTCCTCCTGTTTTTCAAACCGTTTCATGCTCCTCATATTTTTGGTACGTTTTGAATCCCTTCATATTTTTCACACCTTTTCAGGCTCTTCATGTTTTGAACATCGTTTCTTGCACCTCCAATTTTTCAGAACGTTTCATGCTGCTCATATATTTGACACCTTTTGAAGCTCTTCATCATTTCACAACTTTTCAGGTTCTTCATGTTTTCAACACCACTTCATGCTCCTGCTATATTTCTGACCGTGTCATGCTCCTCATATTTTTGACACGTTTTGAAGATCTTCATATTTTTCACACCTTTTCAGGCTCTTCAGGTTTTTCTACACCGCTTCATGCTCCTCCTATTTTTGAACACCTTTTGGAGCTCTTCATATATTTCACACATTTTCAGGCTTTTCATGTTTTTGAACACCGTTTCATACTCCTCATATTTTTGACAGCTTTTGAAGTTCTTCATATTTTTCACACCTTTTCAGGCTCTTCACGATTTGAAAAGCGTTTCATGCTCCTCCTATTTTTCAGACCGTTTCATGCTCCTTATACTTTTGAAACCTTTTGAAGTGCTTCATATTTTTCACATCTTTTAAGGCTCTTTATGTTTTTCAATGCCGTATCATGCTCCTCCTATTTTTCAGACCGTTTCATGCTCCTCAAATTTTTGACACCATTTGAAGCTCTTCATATTTTTCACACACTTTCAGTCTTTTCATGTTTTTCAAAACCGCTTCATGCTCCTCCTATTTTTCAGACAGTTTCATTCTCCTCATATTTTTGACACATTTTGAAGCTTTTGATATATTTCACACCTTATCAGGCTCTTCATGTTACTCAACATCACTTCATGCTCCACCTATATTTCAGACCGTTTCATGCTCCTCATATTTTTGACACCTTTTGAAGCTCTCTATATTTTTCACACCTTTTCAGGCTCTTCATATTTTTAAACACCGCTTCATGCTCTTCCTATTTTGCAGACCATTTCATGCTCCTCATATTTTTGACACCTTTTGAAGCTCTTCATAGTTTCACACGTTGTCAGGCTCTTCATGTTTTTCTACAACGCTTCATGCTCCTCCTATTTTTCAGACCGTTTCATTCTCCTCATATTTTTGACACCTTTTGAAGCTCTTCATATTTTTCACACCTTTTCAGGCTTTTCATGTTTTTCAACACAGCTTCATGCTCCTCCTATTTTTCAATCCGTTTCATGCTCCTCATATGTTTCACACCTTTTGAAGCTCTTCGTGTTTTTTAACACCTTTTCACCCTCCTCCTATATTTCAGACCGTTTCAAGCTCCTCATATTTTTGACACCTTTTGAAGCTCTTCATATTTTTCACACCTTTTTAGGCTCTTCATGTTTTTCTACACCACTTAATGCTCCTCCTATTTTTCAGACTGTTTTATTCTACTCATATGTTTCACACCTTTTTCAAACTCTTCATGTTTTTCAACACCATTTCATGCTCCTCCTATTTTTCAGACCGCTTCATGCTCCTCATATTTTTGACACCTTGTGAAGCTCTTCATATTTTCACACCTTTTGAAGCTCATCGTATATTTCACACCTTTTCAGGCTCTTCATGTTTTTCAAAACCACTTCATGCTCCTCCTAATTTTCAGACCGTTTCATGCCCATCTCATTTTTGACACCTTTAGAAGCTTTTCATATTTTTCACACCTTTTGAAGCTCTTCATATTTTTCACACGTTTTCATGCTGTTCATATTTTTCAACACCGCTTCATGCTCCTCTTATTTTTCAGACCGTTTCATGCTCCTCATATTTTTGATACATTTTGAAGCTCTTCATATTTTTCACACCTTTTCAGGCTCTTCATGTTTTTCAACATGGCTTCATGCTCCTCCTGTTTTTCAAACCGTTTCATGCTCCTCATATTTTTGGTACGTTTTGAATCCCTTCATATTTTTCACACCTTTTCAGGCTCTTCATGTTTTGAACATCGTTTCTTGCACCTCCAATTTTTCAGAACGTTTCATGCTGCTCATATATTTGACACCTTTTGAAGCTCTTCATCATTTCACAACTTTTCAGGTTCTTCATGTTTTCAACACCACTTCATGCTCCTGCTATATTTCTGACCGTGTCATGCTCCTCATATTTTTGACACCTTTTGAAGATCTTCATATTTTTCACACCTTTTCAGGCTCTTCAGGTTTTTCTACACCGCTTCATGCTCCTCCTATTTTTGAACACCTTTTGGAGCTCTTCATATATTTCACACATTTTCAGGCTTTTCATGTTTTTGAACACCGTTTCATACTCCTCATATTTTTGACAGCTTTTGAAGTTCTTCATATTTTTCACACCTTTTCAGGCTCTTCACGATTTGAAAAGCGTTTCATGCTCCTCCTATTTTTCAGACAGTTTCATGCTCCTTATATTTTTGAAACCTTTTGAAGTGCTTCATATTTTTCACATCTTTTAAGGCTCTTTATGTTTTTCAATGCCGTATAATGCTCCTCCTATTTTTCAGACCGTTTCATGCTCCTCAAATTTTTGACACCATTTGAAGCTCTTCATATTTTTCACACACTTTCAGTCTTTTCATGTTTTTCAAAACCGCTTCATGCTCCTCCTATTTTTCAGACAGTTTCCTTCTCCTCATATTTTTGACACATTTTGAAGCTTTTAATATATTTCACACCTTATCAGGCTCTTCATGTTTCTCAACATCACTTCATGCTCCACCTATATTTCAGACCGTTTCATGCTCCTCATATTTTTGACACCTTTTGAAGCTCTCTATATTTTTCACACCTTTTCAG